>NC_060142.1:183104024-183729024 GCF_021461385.2 Schistocerca piceifrons | reverse complement strand
TAAAAGTATATTAGTCTTCATCTAAAAGACAGTCTGTTTTCTTCTCTATTCGTCAGTGCATTAATCTTGTCGTCAGTGCATTAATCTTGTTCGTAACTTAGATGCGTGAGCTGTTAAATATATTTTTCGACCTTTCTTACCTTCATACAGTCCACGCTCCGACAGAGCAATGCGTCTCTCCTGGCAGATCCCTCACAGAGATCCGAACAACTACGGAATCTTTTGCCAATGGATGGATCATCAAGACACTTTTTCAAATTTATGTACACATGTGCTGGGAATGCACACTGTAAGTACACTATCAGTCCTTAATGCAATGATTTCCATTGTCTTCTGCAGCTCCGTCCTGTTGATCAATGCCACTTCTCTTGTTTAGGGACAGTTTCCCATCCAAGACAAGAGGGCGCCCTGAACTCCTATTCCTCAGCTGCCCTCTCTAACGAAGCTATTTGCAGGATGAGGGCGACTTACCTTCATCCAAAGTCTTTAGATGCCATTGCTGAGTGATCATAAAATGAGCAATGGCACATGATCAAACATGAGACGACGCTACCGCCTAAAGACAACCATTATTTAACTGTAATTGTAATTCACGTAGAGGACAATTTTTTTTCTTTTTGGTCATCAGTCTTCTGACTGGTTTGATGCGACCCGCCAAGAATTCTCCTCCTGTGTTAACCTCTTCATTTCAGAGTAGCACTTGCAACCTACGTCCTCAATTATTTGCCGGATGTATTCTAATCTCTGTCTTCCTCTACAGTTTTTCCCCTCCACAGCTTCCTCTTGTGCGATGGAAGTCATTCCCTTATGTCTTGACAGATGTCCTATCATCCTGTCCCTTCTCCATATCGGTGTTTTCCACATATTCCTTTCCTCTCCAATTCTGCGTAGAACCTCCTCATCCCTTTTCTTATCAGTCCATTTGATTTTAAGCATTCGTCTGTAGCACCACATCACAGACGCTTCGATTCTCTTCTGTTCTTGTTTTCCCACAGTCCATGTTTCACTACCATACAATGTTGTACTCCAGACGTACATTCTCAAAAATTTCGTCCTCACAATAAGGCCGATATTTGATATTAGTAGACTTCTCTTGGCCAGGAATGCCCTTTTTACCATTACTAGTCTGCTTTTGATGTCCTCCTTACTGCGTCCGTCATTGGTTATTTTACCGCCTAGGTAGCAGAATTCATTAACTTCATCTACATCGTGACCATCAATCCTTAATTTTAGTTTCTCGCTGTTCTCATTTCTACCACTTCTCATTACCTTCGTCTTTCCCCGGAACATTTCTGTACATCCTCCTTACATTGATCAATTGAAGTTTTTTTCTCCTTTGTATTTAACAGTGGAATTCCCGTTCCTCTCTTAATGTTATCACTCTTGCTTTCACTGTCCCCGAAGGTTGTTTTGACTTTACTGTACGCTGTCTCTCCTTCCGACAGTCATTTCTTTTTCGATATCTTCACATTTTTTCCTGCAGCCATTTGGTCTTAGCTTCCCTGCACTTCCAATTTTTTTTAAATTCCTCAGTGACTTGTATTTCTGTACCATTGAAGTTCCCGTAACATTTCTGTGATGGCCCTTTTTAGAGATGTTAATTCCTCTTCAACCGTACAGGCAACAGAACTATTCCTTATTGCTGTATCTATGGCCTTAGAGAATATCAACCGTACCTCGTCATTCCTTAGTACTTTCATATCTCACTTCTTTGCGTATTGATTGTCTTAAACTTCAGCCTGCTCTTAATCACTACTGTATTGTGATCTGAGCCTATATCTGCTCCTGGGTACGCCTTACCATCCAATATCTGATTTCGTAATCTCCGTCTGACCAAGATGTAATCTAACCGAAGTCTTAATCTTCCCGTCCTTAACTTGTGACTCTTGAAGAGAGTTTTCGCTATTACTAGCTATTATTCGTTGCAGAACTCAATTAGTCTTTCTCCTCATTCATTCCTTGTCCCAAGCCCATATTCTCCTGTTATCTTTTCTTCTACTCCTCCTACAACTGCATTCCAGTCTCCCATGACTGTTAGATTTTCATATCCCTGTACATACTGTATTACCCTTTCAGTATCCTCATACAATTTCTCTACTTCTTCATCTTCAGCTTGCAACGTCGGCATATATACCTGAGGTATCGTTGTAGCTCTAGATTTGTTGTCGATTCTGATAAGAGCAACCCTATCACTTTACTGTTCACAGTTCCTGTTCATACCGAATCCTACTCCCCTTATACCATTTTCTGCTGTTGTTGATATTACCCTATACTCATCAGACCAGAAATCGTTATCTTCTTTCACTTCACTTCACTGACCCATACGATACCGAGAGCGAGCGTTTACATGTCTGTTTTCTAATTTTCTAGTTTCTTTACCATGTTCAAGCTTCTAATATTCCACGCCCGGGCTTCTAGAAAGTTATCCTTTCGTTGAGTATTCAAGTCTTTTCATCATGGTAACCTCCCTTTTGGCAGTACCCTCCCGGAGATCCGAATGTGGGACTATTCCGGAATCTTTTGCCAATGGAGAGATCATCATTACACTTCTTCAATTTCAAGCCGCATCATCTGCGGATACACGTTACGTGTCTTTAATGCAGTGGTTTCCATTGCCTTCTGAATCCTCATGGCGTTCATCATTGCTGACTCTTCCACGTTTAGGGTCAGTTTTCCACCCATACGACAAGAGAGTGCTGTGAACCACTGACCGTTCCTCCAGCCACTTTGACAAGGCCGTCTTCAGGATGAGGGGTGACTACTTATGCAGATGGTCTTCAGCCGCCAACGGTGAGTATTAATCAGAATTTAATCTTCGGCGGCGTTCGAACCCGAGAACGAAGACGTTTTGATTGTGGATCAAAGGCTCTTACCCCCTTTTCTTTAACCTTATTTTGTTCGTTATTGTTCTTTCTATTTGTTAATTGCGGACGGCTAATGACGCTTGTTCAAGTTCATCGTCGTTCCATTAAGTCGTGTTTTTTTCTTATTACGGAGGAAGATTAACGCTCTGACCGTTCCGGCTGAAATTATGACGACCCCGCGCAGAGTGGTAACCACAGGTGCAGCTCTAGTGAATACTAGTAGTACAAAATTCTCTTCTGAACGAATTGTAAGCACGGTACTTACTTTCTGCAGTGTTCGAAACTAACTAGCGCTTATGCTTTAAATGTCTGCATGTGTCTCATGAAAACACCAATCACAGTGAAAAACAATAACACCTAACCAAACAAATAAACCAAAATTTTACTACTGCACACCACTTGTTTGAAGTATTCCTGGTATCGACCTTTCAATTCATTACTTCATTACATTAAATAATAAGTCCTGTCACTCCTTAGTTTCAGCAGAGCTGCGCTTGATTACAAATGGCATTTCCAAGTTTCCAGTTTTCAAAGATGTACTGCTGTCGCTGAGGGTAGTTTTGTCCCTGGAAAAATCTCAGGGCGTCAAAGGAGCGTAACTGAAGGCGCCGAGGTCACTGGAGGCTAGCTTTGGTTTATTGCCTTCAAACGTTGTGGCACTCCCAGACAGAATGTCTAAAATTATGCACATTGTAGAATACCCAGAATTCCCTTGGAGAACACTTTGCTATTTTTTGTCCAGCTCGTCAGCAACATGAATAGAAGCACGATTCAGCTCACTATGCACGTGTTGCACGATATCCATGGCGTTACACAGTTATGTACCAACAGCTTCCAGTCATATGATGGCTTTTGAAAATACTGAAAAGTTGGCGCTTAAGTGAAGCATGTTTCCAGACAAGGTATCTTCAAACGCCTCCTTCATAGTTGTGGTAGCACTTAATTCATTGCTGTCAAGCACGCAAAAGAGTGTCTTATTTAAGTGTAGTTGGTGCATTAATGCTTACCAGCATCGAACGAAGAACCCCATCGTGTAAGAACAGGGTGATGGGAGAGGTGCAGTGAAGATGCTTGTTCATTGAATTTGTGCACCCATAACGGGACTTCCACATAGATTTACTTGCCACAGGAAATTAATTTGTCGACAAAAGGGTAATCCAGTCACACATTTTCTGCAAATCTGTGTAACGCATCTGCAAGAGAAATGTCGTGCACCATACTAGAGTAGAAAATCCGAAACTCTTTCCCTACTTTATCGATGTATGAAGTACCATCTGCTATCAGCAACAAAACTTAGCCTCTGTTCACGTCATCCGTCCTCTGTAACTTCATAGAGTTGTCGAAAAAAATGGCAATTGTCGAGTCACTTACTCTTTCGATAGCTTCGCACATTAGATGGAACATTTCTCCAGGCCCGTCACCTTTTAGGATATCACCGACGACAGAATTTCCAACACAACGCACACCCACATTGACAGTTTCTTTATAAGACACCCAGCCCTTTTGGTGCATCACATCTACCAAGTTCTTTTTTGTCTTGGAGTATTCACGTATGCCCTTCTTAATTTTTCCATACGTCAATAGTTCTACTAAACTTTTCTTCCACTTCGCATCTCATAATACTTGCACAACTTGTCTATGTCTTCGATTCGAAGTGTTCCTTACTGGGAATTGTTTCTCTTTGATGAGTTTCAGAAGGCTTCACCTCTTACTAGATCCAATTGTCTAATCCTTAATTGTCTTCAGTAATATTATATTTCAAGATTGGAAACAAAACAATACCTTCAGGCAAATAATAATATCCGAAAACAGCTATTATTTTCAAAATGCATTTTATCATTTATTGGCATCTAAATATAGCATGAACCTCTCCATTAATAAGTCACAAGTCATGGCATTCAAAGGAAAATTGTCATGAGATCAAAAATTGTAATGAATTGTGTATTGCTGACACAGGTAACCAATATTTAGTATCTCGGCTGTGACACAAGACGAAAATTAGAGAATGAGGGTGATAATAAGATACTAAAATTTAACTCAATCTATGGAACAATCCTAAATACGCTAGAGAAACTATCTACGAAAGAGACGCACCTGGAGTTTTACAAAGTCGTGGCAGTACGCACAGTTCTCTAAGGATCTGACGCCTGGGTCTTCATAGAAAAGGGTATGAGCAGAATCCAAGCTGCGGAAATGATATTTCACAATAGTCTTATAGGTTGCACCAGAGGGGATCCCTTCAGAAAAAAAATTATTGGTAGTTTAGGCTGACCAGATTAGCACCTTAAGACCCTCTCTTACATATGACCAGGAGCAGTCTGTACTAAAGAAATTACGAAACCTTGAAACCTTTCGAATGATAGTGATAATATTAACGATAATAATGAAGAAATAATGTTAATTGACAATAGCAATAATATTAATAACGGTCACTTAGAATAACATAGATAAGCTTAGCACATTTGAAGCCACGTTTAATATTAGCAGAAACGAAACGATAAAGGAAAATAAGTTGATTGAAAGTACAGTGATAGTAGCTGGTAGAAGGAAACACAATGTAAATAGCCAACTCCGCCGAGAAGGTGTTGTGAAAAGTTGTGGTGGAGTGGGCCGACGAGAATGAGCTGGACAGAATGTGGGAGATAGAAGGTAGACCATTAGCTGCCTTCTGAAATCTTGAATGAATTTAATTTCTCTGAAATCTGGTTCCTGATACAGAAAATAATTTGTGCTATGTGAAAGTACAGAGAACTCTACGTTCTCAAGAATGTGCATTTCTGCTGTTCTCTTCAGATAGTAGAGTAGGAGCTAAGACGAATAAGGGGGAGAGCAATGAGAAGACGATAGTGGAAACATATAGTAGAATTTCCTCTACGCTTATCGGCACGTACCTATGATAACTGTTAGTAGACTGGTGTGATACGGTCGAAAAATCGTACACCACAAATGTATCGTACACAAGCATTCATCATGAGTTCCGGCCTGCGTAAGATTTCTTTAGGAAAGTCCTTGAGGAATGGTATCACATAGCCAAGCACGTGGGATATTATTGTGTCTGTGAGCTTCTTTTTAAGCATGAAAGGAAATCCTTCTTTACATTTCTGTAATGAGTGAAGTTACTCTGGTACCTTCTTACATATTGTAATCGTGTTTTCGGCTCAGTCTAAATGATGTTCCAGAATTATCCCACGTTCTTTGCAGGAAAACGAAAAGTTATTTCTGTGCTTTTTAGAGATAATGATGGAAGAGATTCTCTGAAGTAAGGTGTAATAAGTCTTTTGTGAGTGACAAAGGTTGTTTACGTTCTAGGTGTGTTACGTTTCACACCTATACACTGCGCCCAAGCTGTTGGCGCAAGTAAATCGTCATTTACATGCTGGATGGTCGTCGACAGATTTGTTGGACCTGCACTCAGAGAGAACTGAATGTCGTCCGCGTATAGGTGATATTTGCAGTGCGAGAACAATAACACATAATGAGAAGGGAAATGATTCCAGTACCAATCCTCGTGGGATCCCTGGAACACATCCCTCTGTTATGACCGTTTCTTTCTTTCATTACACACTATTGGCGAGACGTATGGTATGAATGGAACCTCTCTAGATCGCTTTATGACAAATTTTGAATTGAGGGTTTAGCGCAGAAGTCGAATTAGACAGTATCGAAAGTTCTGCTGAAATCTAACAAGCACATATTAGTCACGTGTTGTTTATCCATAGCTTGCCTCACTTTGTCAGTAAACATGCTGCACTTTCGCTGGAAGACCGACTGGTACACATTTAAAAGGGTTTCTCATGTTAAATAATTATTGAGCTCTTTGTGAACATGCATTCTGTACTGTTGGATAATGCTGGCAGAATTTAAATGGGACTATAGTCGGAAACCCGTTTGGCAGATTCCTTTATGAGTCGCTGCTTCCAGGTTGTTGGAAAGAGAATGGTTAGAAATGTCCGCTATTTTAGGCAGTAGAGGATCGACCAGAACTCTGATCATTTGCGCTGTCATATTATCGTGTCCTGCTGCTGCCAAACGAATTCGTCCAACTGACTGCCGGAACGGTTTAGGGCTTATCGGCAGCAGAAAATCGTTTTTCATTTTAGCCAACCACTGATACTTTAAGTGATTTCATGGTCTGCGCCTTTCTGCGTTGGTCAAGTAAAGACAAAGGAACTACAGGTTCAGCTGCAGATTTGAGTTTGCCGGTTCCTAGAACTTATAACGATTTTCACATTGCGCAGAACTGAAAATCTTCAGATAACGAGTGGGCATACCTGAGCTAAGCTTTCCTCCCATATTGACTAACTTGGTTGCGTAGTTGCTTGTAGGTAAGATGATAAGCAGAGGTCACGTGACGTTAGTACATCGTGTGTGCATTGGTAATTAGTTGAGAGCTGATTCACACGAAAATAGACTTAAATAGAAAAAGGCGATGGGAACTTGTAGATAGAATGCATGAAAACAGTTCCAAAGCAAATTTGTAACTACAATCCTAGAGGAACAGACAGAGTGCAAGAGATGGCTGTATCTTGCTGATCAGAGCTGCTAAAAGCACCTAATGCAGGAAGGGAGGAGAGTAAGAATAAGAGTTCTAATCGTTACGTTTTTGTTTTCTCCATAATTCACTATTCTAACCCATACGGGCAGTGCTGCTGAATGACCAAATGGTTTCTTTGAAAGAATAATATCTTACTCTCATTTCCGTGTCCAGTCAGCGCTTGTATTCAGACCGTATTGTATTTGTCGCCGAATAGACGTAAAATACTGCTGTTCCTACCTATTCTTGTCCAAGGAACTTTAATCAGGATATGAAAACTTTACCAAGATCTTCGAGGGAAGCTGTCTCACGTTTTCATCCGTGTATGATGAAAAAAATTCCTGAAGATTGCTGCTGGAAACTTTTTCCTGAATGTTGCCTGAATATAAGAATATCTCAATCAGCAGCTTCTCGTCTCTTATGTATTGACAACTGCGAAACTGCCCTCGGAAGAATGCACAACCGTCGTAAACTGGTAGATTTGTTTCTCTTTGATGGTTCCATTTTAGCGTGAAAATGATAAGAAAAGAAAATGGCAACAAAAGCAAATGTGAAATACAGATACCTAGATTGATCAACATAGGGCTGCAGATAGCATGGTTTTGGCAATACCATTATTGCAAGAAACTGCCACCTTGCTGTTGGTAACATCGGTTCACAGAGACCAGTTCATTCAAAACACGTGAAGAACGGATGGTATATAGGTGAAAGAGTGCATCCCTCATCGTCTACCGCGGTTAGCGAATATATACAGCCTTGCCAACGCAATTCACGAATGGCCAAACACGTTTTACAGCCAGGTCGTCCGATGAGAAGCATTCACGCAAACTGTTCATTAAGAGCGATGCAATCTCGAGCGTTGCCCCCTCCCTACAGTTGACTGCTGATGTATGAGGCCGCTGAGCCACGTTAGAGAAAATGCGCCCCTTAGTGGATCAACAAACGACATGGCGCCTAAAGCAAACACAAAAACTTTAAGCTTCCGATTTATTTCAGAAAGACACGTAACGAAGCAAGAAATTAGTGGAACGAATTTCATCTGGGTTAGTGATAGCCTCTGACCCGTTCTTCGTTAATCAAGGAAAGTCTCGCGATATTGCCTCATCTGATATCCGTGAACTTTTTAATTTCATCGTGATTAGAGTTCGTTAAGAAGTCGATAGGATTTTAAATCGCTTGGTCCAAATGTTAGAAAATCTTAGCGGTTACTAAATTCCCTAACCATATTTCCTCTGCATTGTCTCTTTAAATAGTTTCGATATTATTTTGCTGAAACATGTAAGCAATTAAGAGAAAGCAAACAATCACTTTTGAATGATTTCCTTGTATCTCCTTTGAGTTTGGCTGCGTAAATTAGATTTTGAGTCAAGGTGACAGTACCATCCAAAAGATCACGTATAACTGAAGTAAATTAATTCAGATATGAAGGATCTGCAGGATTATGATTTGGTATAAAGGTATAAAGGACAGCCAACCAGTTACCACAAATGGTGGTTTTCTAACTACCTTGACCATGATTTCGACAGATCTAAAACCGGCTTCTTCAGAAGGATTGACCTTTCTTCATGAACATCAGAATAAGGGTTAGTCCTTTTGAAACAGATCTTGGAAATACATCTCACACGATTCCAGCCACAACAGTAAGTCTTTTTCAAATAGACATTGATAATATATATCACAAGATCCAATCCACTACCCTTATTCTGATGTTCATGAAGAAAGGTCTGTCCTTCTGAAGAGGACGAGTTTAGATCGGGCGAAACTGTAGTCAAGGTTATTTGAAAACCAACATTTCACGTAACTGTTTGGCTGTCCTTTATTCCCCCCGTTCTGTAACCGTTATGTAATACAGCTATGTTCAAACTATTGTAGAAATAAGAGTTTGTTTCAATTAAGAACATAATCTGGTGCAAGAAGGAAAATAATTATACACCTCTCTGATATGTCGTCGAGTTTAGTTGTTGCGCACCGTTCTCTGTGGCATCCTCTGTAATGCAGACTGAACATCATTGCAAGGAATCATCAGGTAAGCATCACGCTCTCACTACAATTAATCCAACCTTTAGAATCGGAGCCTCTCTTTCTTTTTCCAGTAATTCCTCGGCTATCCATAGCCAGTTCTCCACGAAGGAATACGCCGAGACAGAGTGGATAGAAACAATGACTACGGAGGTGGCGGCCTGACGTGTACTTTTTTTGCAAATGAAAATGTATGAGATCACGGATTCCCTTCATTAATTATGGTTTGTGTAACATAATTATTTCCAGTTGTCATCAGAGATAGAAACCCAGCCCCGATAGGAGAAAAACTGAAAAGAAAGTTGACAGCCTTCTAGTTAAAGGAACAGTTCCAGCATTCGCCTTACACAATTCAGGGACTCCATGGGCAACCTAAAATTAGGTAATCGAATGGAAATTAGGGTCCCGCTCCTCGCCACACCAGGAGATATGTAAAACCAGATTGAAGCTTTGTGTAAGTACGAGATGCATTAGGTGAACAGGTGAGTGCTTATAAATGTCAAGAAAAGTTATGCAAATAGCGCTCCAGCACAGCTCTGACCTGTAAGAGTGGTTCAAGATTTTATAATATG
The DNA here is from genome assembly GCF_021461385.2 of Schistocerca piceifrons. Classification (NCBI taxonomy): domain Eukaryota; kingdom Metazoa; phylum Arthropoda; class Insecta; order Orthoptera; family Acrididae; genus Schistocerca; species Schistocerca piceifrons. The sequence continues at coordinate 183,719,035 of NC_060142.1, read as the reverse complement.
TTAATCTATTATGTAGGTCTGAGGTAGACTATTCCTACTGTGCATTAAATTCTTCTTATCATCCTTGTGGCGTCCGTCTAAAGAAATGATTTCAGGATAGGCTAATCATTTATTTGTATTAAGTTGAGGATTCTACTTCCGAAATGCACTGGAGTCCATAATCAAAGCAAAAAACGGAAATTTTGCAAGGTTGCATTTATTTTGCCATGAAACAGTACAAACAGGTAATAATACTCGTATAATACAAACCATGTAGAGAACACATAATGTAAACAACTGCTAAATGTATAACGGGATACGAAATTTTTTCACTCTTTCCTACTTAATGCATTTGCACATACATTCCGATAACTGGTTAATGTGCTCAGTATGGGGTGCGACCACCTGTGGCAGCAACAACACAAGCCTGACAACGTCGGGGTACGTTGTGAATGTTGTCATCAGTCTCACATTGAAGCGATAAAACCCATTCTTCCTGAAGACCCGCTCGCAAATCTTGGAGAGTGGTTGGTGGGTGGTGACGTGACGCAACCCGTCTCCCCTAGTGCATCCCAGGCATGCTCAATGGAATTCAAACCGGGAGTGTGAACAGGTCACGCAGTGCGTGCAACATCTTCCGTTTACAAGGAAACATCAACAACCCGTGCTCTATGAGGTCGAGCGTTATCGTCCATCAGTACGAAGTCTGCGCTCACAGCGTCTTGCAACAACCGCACAAGGGGTCCAAAGATCTTCTCACGATGCCTGACACCAGCTAAACCTTGCCGATTCACCCGTATAGTTTCTCGGAGAGCTGTTCGAGCGGTCAACGTAATCCTTGCCCACACCTTTAGGATTACCCCTCGATATCGGTCTGTTTCACAATGTTTAGGTCAATAAATGGTATTCCAAATTCCCTCCAGATGCGAATCCGTCGGGAATCAGTCTCCACACGAAAGCGGGACTCGTCTGTGAAAAGAAAACTGACCTCTTGTTCAAGTTCTTCGCACTCGAGCTGGCGATCTCGCACACTGTCCTCCTCAGATTCTGCCTACTCGAGTGAACTTTCCATGTCAGGGTAGACAACAGTACATCCACAGACCAGCATGCACGTGGGGACTACCGTTGGGATAGGTACTCGGCCCCTTGCTATTCTTACTGTACATTGTACACTGTTTTGTATAACCTCTGCGTGAACGCGCACACATTGCGGAGGGATGTTGACGACTCCACTCTAGACGTTCCCTCGTGTGAAGAAGGATCAGATGTACAGACACAAAAGGTCTCCTACAGTAAAGTCCACTCTGTTGAAGCTTCCTTTACTCCGTTTGCATCAATACAACAAGTTAAGTGGGTGCTGCAAGATCAGACGCCAGTTGTCATGCAGCACTGGGGCGGTACCGTCCTGCCCTTACAGCCAAATAATGGTCTTCTGTCTATGATGTCGCACATGGTCGGCTCTCCCCTAGTCTTCGGGATCCGGTTTTGGTCTCTATAAACTGTCGCCACATCCAAGAAACAACAGAGCGAGTTACAGTAAGCCATCGGGATACACCAGCTGTCCTGCTTCCATTCTTCCTAAGACCCTCCACCGAAGAGTGTCTGCTAGGTGTCTTCTCTGCATCATACACCGCTCTCTGTGACTGGGTACACAGCGATTGTGGATGTGGAACTACCCGGTAATTACCACATTTGGTAGGCGCCCTGGCGTCATCGTTAGCGTGGTTGTCCGTTGACCAGAATACCATCTTCCGTGCAGGACATGGTCATACGGTCATCTATTGAAAGTTTGATTATACCATGAATTAGACACATGACTGTGAAATAGTCATTTGTTGATTTAATTTTAGACATCAGTGTACATCAATATTGAGATACAGTATACAATACATCTACATCTCACTCCTATTTTTAACGATATCTTCTTCTAGTATCTTATACATATATAATATATTACAAATGCGAAAGTGTGTGCGTGTGTGTGTGTGTGTGTGTGTGTGTGTGTGTGTGTGTGTGTTCTTTCACGCTGAAACTCCTAGAAGGATTTGCATGAAATCTCTAATGGACGTAGATGGTACTCTGAATTAACAAATAGGCTACCTTGCACAATCATACCTACCTCCATAGGGGTGAAGTGTAAAAGAAGTTCACCACATAACGTGCAATACTTTATTTATCTAATATTTGAGAGTAAGAGCACTTAGTGACTTACAACAAACATTGCATATAATATCAAACTTTTAAGGAAAAACTCTCACTAAATCATTAAAAGTTCAAAATTTCTTATTTAATCCATTTTCGCTGTCCGTGCAGTAAATCTGTGGGATGCAACATGTCGTTATATTTTATTACTATACTAGTAACTGTATTTTCGATACATTTTACAGGCAGTATGCGCATATACGGCTCAATGTACCAGGAAAATTATATCGTTGCATATACATATGACGTTAATATCTCTGAGATGCTTGAAAAACTGTCGCATCATGCATAACGTTTTATCTTTTAGTTTTTTACTACTAACTCCATTCACAACATATTTCGCTGACAGTTGTCACATACACCACTTAGTGTACCAGCAAAATTATATCATACTACGGTTCATCGTTCAGGAAATACGGCGTCATAAACATTATGCTATGTGAAAATGAAACTTCAGTGCGAAATTCGCTACAGTTGAAATATGTCTAATAATATGTGTGAAATATGTTAAATACATGTAAATGTGTTTGACATGTTCGGATATGGGCAATGCCATGGGTAAAGAGCGCATCGTAAGCCCCAGCAGCAATTTAAACCACATATTAGTTACGATCAGGGAAGAAATGCTGTGGGTGTAGCAGCATTCCGTTGGGGTGGGGGAACGATAACGTGGATAGAGAAGGGAGGAGAATGACGTGGACAGAGAGGAGAAAGGAGGAGATGTATACAGATAGAGGGGAGAAAAACGGAGAGGGAGAGAGGAGAATGGGAGAAGTTCAGAAGGTGAGGGGGGGGGGGGGGAGGAGATGGACAGCGAGTGGGGGGTGGAGGAAGTGGAGAGCGGATGTGGAAGGGAAGGACAGAGAGAGGGGGAAAGAGGACATGGACACAGAGAGGAGGAAATTGACTTTTGGAAGTTAGTCATTTTTTTTCCTGTTCTACTGGCAAATGGAACTAAGGATACTGTCTGTATACACCATGAGATCAAAAGTATCCGGACACCTAGCTGAAAATGACTTACAAGTTCGTGGCACCCTCCATCGGTAACGCTGGAATTCAATATGGTGTTGGCCCACATTTAGCCTTGATGACAGTGCCCACTCTCGCAGGCAAACATTCTATCAGGTGCTGGAAGGTTTCTTGGAGAATGGCTGCACATTCCTCACGGAGAGCTGCACTGAGGAGAGGTATTGATGTTAGTCGGTGAGACATGTCACGAATTCGGTGTTCCAAAACATCGCAAAGGTGTTCTATAGGATTCAGGTCAGGACTCTGTGCAGGCAAGTCCATTACAGGAAGTTATTGTCGTGTAAGCATTCCGCCGCAGGCCGTGCATAATGAACAGGTGCTCGATCTTGTTGAAAGATGCAATCGCCATCCCTGAATTGCTCTTCAACAGTGGGAAGCAAGAAGGTGCTTACAACATCAATGTAGGCCTGTGCTCTGATAGTGCCATGCCAAACAACAAGGGGTGCAAGCACCCTCCATGAGTAACACGACCCCACCATAACACCACCACCTACGAATTTTACTGTTGGCACTACGGACGCTGGCATATGACGTTCACAGGGCATTCGCCAAACCCACACACTGATATCAGATCGCCACAACTTGTGTCGTGATTCGCTACTGCACACAACGATTTTCGACTGGTCAATCAATTAATGTTTACGCTCCTTACACCAAGTGGGGCGTCGTTAAGCATTTAACGGCGTGATGTGTGGCTTATGGTCAGCCGCTCGACCATGAAATCCAAGTTTTCTCACCTCCCGTCTGTCATAGTACTTGCAGTGGATCCTGATGCAGTTTGGAACTCCTGTGTGATGGTCTGGATAGAAGTCTGCCTGTCAGTAATTACGTTATTCATCAACTGTTGGCGGTTGTATCAGTCAAAGAAGAGGTCGACCTGTACGCTTTTGCGTTGGATGTGCCCCTTACTTTTCCACTTCACTATCATATCGGAAACAGTAGAACCAGGGATGATTGGGGGTGTGTAAATCTCGCGTACAGACGTATGACACAAGTGACACCCAATCACCTGACCACGCGGAGCGCCCCATTCTGCTCTCTCACGATGTTTAATGATTAAAGACGTTACTGACATAGAGTACCTAGCAGTAGGTGGTAACACTATGCACCTAATATGGAAAACGTATATTTTTGAGGTGTCCGGATATTTTTGATCACATAGTGTACTTCCGTACAAGACCTGGATTCTCAGATCTTGTATTGCACTCCTCTGACAACCATTTCCACTGAAACACTATCGCTTACATCCAAAATTTCTCTATGTGCATGATTAAGAGATTATTCTTCCCTCGCGGATACTGCGATTATATTTACATAACACTGTAAACAGTGGATAATGTCGGCCAAATATTCTACCTTGTTCTGGAAGGTGTCGCCCCCTAACCTTAAAACGCAGCAGTTTGATGCAGTTCGATAACAGCAGTTCGAATGTTCAATTGTTATTGTGATGTGGCTACTACTGGTGACTATCTGGGGCATGTGTGGCGAAGCTCGCGTTGCAGCAACACAGAGCAGATATTAGCAGCTCCTACCAGGGAGCCAACCTAGTTTCCGAGTTTCTAGTTAGCTGCGGTTTGAAACTTCATTGCCAGCAAATAAAGCGAAGGTTAAAAGCAATTCACTGAATACTTGTTTGAGTGCTTCAACGAACTCTACTCACTCCATATGTCGGAGTCGCTAATGGTCAGACAGTGGCCACGGTAGAAGTGTGCCGTACTTCTACCGTAACAGCGGCAGTACAGCAGTTTAGTGATTAACGGCACTATTGTGGTCCGTTAAGTGGAGGAGAAGGAAAGTCAGCAATTCTCAGGGAATAAATCAAACTGTTCTGCAAAAAATTGAAGGACGTGGTGTGTATCATATGACTCTCATGAAGAAGCTAATGCATAAGTTTACGGTGAAGTGACAAAGTTCATGGGATAGCAATATGCTTACTTACATATGGCGGTAATACAGCGTACACAAGGTATAAAAAGATAGTGCATTGGCGCAGCTGTCGTTTCTACACATAGGAATCATGAGAAAACGTTTCCGACATGATTATTGTCACTCGACGGTAGTCAACATGCGTTGACCGCGGAATGATAGTTCGAGACAGACGAATGGGGCATTCCCTTTTGGAAATCGTTAGGGAATTCAATATTCTTAGATCGGCAGTGTCAATAGTGTGCCAAGAATACAAAATTTCAGATATTACCTCTCACTACGGACAACCTAGTGGCCGACGGTCTCACTTAACGACAGAGAGCCGCAGTGTTTGCGTGGAGCTGTCGGTGCTAACAGACAAGCAACGCTGCATGAAATAAACAGGATACTGTTGCGAAATCTGTCGCCTTTGCTGACAGGACGACATCGCATACAGCGCATCTTCTGGCCTCGTGGCCATATCGATTGGACCCTAGACGAGTGGAAAACTGTGGCCTGGTCAGATGATCCTTGATTTCAGTTGGTAAGAGCTAATGGTAAAGTTCGACTGTGGTGCAGGCCCCAGGAAGCCATTGGCCCACGTCGTCAACAAGGCAATGTGCAAGCTGATGGTGGCTCCATAATTATGTTGGTTGTGTGTATTTTGAATGGACTGAGTCCTCTGTCCAACTGAATCGACCACTCACTAGAAAAGCACATGTTTGGCAACTTGGGGAACATTTTCCACCGTTCATGGACTTTATGTTCTCAAACAATGATGCGCCACATCACCGGGACACAACTCTTCGCTATTAGTTTCCAGAATATTCTGGACAGTTCGAGCGAATGGCTTTGCCACCCAGATCTCCCGACGTGAATCCCACCTAACATTAATGGGACGTAATCGAAAGATCGCCGGCCGGAGCGGCCGAGCGGTTTTAGGCGCTTCAGTCTGGAACCGAGCGACCGCTACGGTCGCAGGTTCGAGTCCTGCCTCGGGCAGGGATGTGTGTGATGTCCTTAGGTTAGTTAGGTTTAAGTAGTTCTATGTTCTAGGGGACTGATAACCTCAGAAGTTAAGTCCCATAGTGCTCAGAGCCATTTGAGCCATTTTTTGAATCGAAAGATCAGTTCGTGCACAACATCCTGCACCAGCAACACTTTCGCAATTTTTGTCAGCTGTAGAGGCAGTAGGGCTCAATATTTCCGCAGGGAACTTCCAACGACTTGTTAAGTATCTTCTGGTAAACCTTCCTGGATGTAAGGTCGTGGTCCATGAAAGTCTTCAGCTCCTAACGTTTCGTCCAGAGCTGCGCTGGACATCTTCAGAGGGGTGTTTCTCCTCCGGTGATTCTTGCCGACTGACGGGTCGGACGTCTGAGAGCGACTTACATATCGTAGAAAGCGGGCGTGACACAGAGTTACACGTGATATGCAGAGATAATCTTTGTCAGAGATAAAACTTAACTATCGATCGTAATCTCGTCACGGATAAAACTGTCTAGCAATTCTGTAGTGCTACTGTCCAATATATCACTAAGTTTCATGGTCTCTTCTTTCCGATTAAAATGATCCCTATGTTTGTATATTTCAATTGCTTCTCTACAAAGCCGTGGGTAATAGTTCGTCGTCGTAGATAAAATTTTTGTTTCGGAAAACTTCACTTGATGATTTCCTGGCTGAAAAGCGTGTTCTGCTACAGCCGATTTATCTGTTTTTCGTAATCGGCAAAGACTTCTGTGTTCTTTTAACCGTGTATTTACGCTTCTTTTTGTTGTTCCAACATAAACTTTACCACATTTGAAGAGGTGCAGTGTGTGATACCCAAATGTTAGGTCTCGACGGATGGTGTATAGGCATGTGTGAGTCTGTGGTTACAAACAGTTGTGTAGTAAACGTGGCACCCTGTTGCGAACCGACCACTTTTGAATGTGGGATGACAAGCTGCATGGGCCATAGTTTAACGGAAATTTCATAAGAATTCGGATATCTGGTATCACTAGTCTTTGGGGTAAATTTTCAACATCGTAGTGTTTCCACGCTCAAAAACCGCTGCAAAGTACGACAGCCAGCGTTTGAGGATTGTTCATCATAGAGCCTCAGCAGGTCGATGTGGGATGGTAGACAGACTACTGTGAATTGGATCGCTGTCAATTTGGGTATGGACTGTTTGGAACCAATCTCTACCACGACTGTATGAAGAAAAATCCTCCATACAGGTTTCCATAGCCAACGATTGACTCGTGTCCCATGTCTTTGGGCCACCTACGGTAAACCAAGAAGTATAATCTGATTTTTCGATCTACAGACTGAACAGTACGAAGTCTGGTCTACTTGTATAACGCTGCGATTCGAATAACAACGACGTATCCTCATCGTTGGGTTTGAACGTTATCACAAAGCAGGCCGAATTTTCTATTCGACCGTTATAAACACGGAGCATATATAGCAGTCAGCCAGCGACATTTATTTAGACACGTTCTTATTGGTGTGTCGCGTCAATATATTCTTGGACACTGCTCTTCCAAAGTTTTTATGAGTAAACAACTGTGTCTTCAATCTTTTCCACCAGTTCTTGCACAGAATTATTTGGAGAAGAAAAATTTTTTCTTCAGAGATGCTTTAACTGTATTCCTGAAAGGACCATTTCCTTCGTATCACCATTTTTCATTCAACTGATCTAATGACAACCATGTGCTGCTATTAATCATCTGTGAGGTTCTTAGGTAGTCAGCCTGAACTTCTATTATCCGTATAGGCAAAGGAAGCTTTGAGAACTCCGGAGCTCCGACGTTATCGTTGATTCACACAAAGAAAAAACTTGTTTTGGTTGCGAAGCAAGATATGAACGCAAACCGTTATGACTGATCACATTGTTGAACCCATCCTGCAAGAGCAGCAATTAACTTTCTATTAATACATTGATTCTGACAGTTTTGGGAACCGTTAATTCCATTTTCACCTAGTGATTACAACTTTGGGACTGTTTCATTTTAAACATGTTCTACAAAGCCTTTATTGTTACAGTTCTGTCACTGCACATCCACTGCCCGAGTTACTATCTCCCTCGAAAGCAGTATCGAAAATAAAACTTTTGTAACCAGTCACGCATAAATTTTGGAAACAAGCGTTAGTTACTGACCGAGATAACATTGTAACATTGTAATTAACAAGGCTTAATAAAAACTAGGTAAGGTCGGTAGAAGGTGATGGTTGGTGAAAAGGTGAGAAAGTCAAAAAACAAGAAAACAGAGACCACTTGTAAGTGCAGGAATGGACTTGGATTACACAGACTGAGCCAGAGAAAGTTAATGAGAGCGAAGGGAGTGAGCTAGATTGCAAAAAAGAGGAGCAAAAAGACAGCACGGAGAGCTTTCTAGATCATTATTTCCATGCACTCTCGTTCTGAAATACAAAGAAACTTATTGTGCTGAATTTGGTAGAAAACGTCGTGCTTAATTTAGTGTCTCAATGACGGTGCTATAAAAATACGTCTTTTGAAAGTTACGACCAATAGAACTGTAATAAAATTGTTAGTTCTGTACGTCTTGAATATTTTTGGATACTATGGGAAAATTCGATGTATCAAAATTGAAATTCTGAGTCCGCTACCCAAGTTTAACACATCGAGAATATATGAACTCAAATGCAACACTTTCCAGTCAGTGTACATAGGACAAACATGCAGAAACTTCAAAACCAGATATTCAGAACATCTCAGAGCTTTAAAAAGCAACAGCTCCCATAGCAAATTTGCTGACCACCGCTACCCAAGTTTTCGTAAGTTCTCCAGTATTTTCTATTGAAGTTTCTGAAGACATTTTACATGCTCGTGAACGGTTTACGGCAAGAAGAAACCACAAGTGAGGTAAAAACGAGCTACTGGAATACCCACTAAATCACCACATGCTGTACCTTCTGACTTCCATCTACTTCAGTAGTTAGGATACAAACATATTTATTTTAGACTGTTGTGTAACGAAATGTGGGCGGAAACTATGTACATATAAATTTATGCTAAAAAATACTTCTGGTCCAAGCGGATGATTGTAGTGCTCGTAGATAGTTCGTTAGCATATACTGAGAACCATACGTTGGAAACTGAATTCATTTACGGAAAAAAATTCGGACAAAGCTATTGACCAACAATTGGGTAATGTGACAACTGGACAATATCGAAGGAAGATGCACTTTAGCAGGAAATGCCGGAATGTGGATATTTCACCTTGCTTAGAAGAATGTTTCCATGGAATTTTATACTGTGAGCATCCACAGCTATAGAACTGAACTGTGATGAATAAGAACGCTTCATGCGGTATGATAAATCTTTATCGCTGATCGACTAGTTTCGCGGTGTTAAGAGGCACACCTTCAGGGATACGGATTTATAATTTATTCTAAACGATAAGTCGTAGAGGACCCAACATTCTTTGCCCCATTCGAACAAGACTAATTAAAAGACATGAGGTACGTATTCCAATTTAGAATGAAGCAGAGTGAAGGTAACATCATCCCGATGCAGGAAAAGTAATCCTCAACAACGTCGTAACAGCATGAAGTCCGCTATGACCACCTAGATCGTTCGTGATTTGTTCCTGAGTCGCAATATTAAATGTTCAGAATTTCTAATGTAGTGTACACATTTCCCTACCAAAGGAATAAAAAGAGAAGCCAGAAGTATTATGATGTGACTCCACTAGTGCTCTGAATGTTGCAATGTTGAACTCTTTCTTTATGCATCTTTGGGATATCGTTAAGGTCTCGTTGGAAATATGACTTACACACTTAAACTCTTTTTCAGAATATCAGGAAAGTAGAGGGCGGATGCCTACTGTTGCAATGTTCCCGTAGGATCTTTATGCGATAAGCCGAGTCGCGCAAAAACTCCTTGACGAAGTAAGATGTTGCAGACAGAAGAACAGTGGTATTTCCTTTATCGGCAGATAAGTTATTACTTCGGTGCCTCAATTTCAGATAAAAGTTCACCACCAACGAGGGCGATTCTATTAATAATGCCTACAACACTTTCAACATATTAATTCTTAAGGGTTGTAATGTTGTGACTATATCAGTCAACGCCTCTTTCACGTGTACTCTTTTTGTACACAGATTCCATCACGTTCTGTGGATGTACGAATTAATGGTTGACCCTTTTGGCAGCAGATCCGCGAGAATGATACTATTACGATCCCAAAAGATAGTCATCATGAGTCTGCAGGCAGAGAAAGCTGCGTTGAGCTACTTTATCGGTGATTGTGGGTCGTGTCACTCCAGTCAATGACTTTTTACTTCCGGCTCAAAACGGTACACCCTGGGTTAGTCACTTGTAACAGCCCGTGAGAGAGAGAGACCTCTCCATCGGCCTCAAACTGTTCCAACAGTCCGGATGAAATGGTTCTTCTTTGAATCGTGCCATCTGTTGTGAGCTATCGTGGAACGTACCTTGCGCACATTTTGAATATCAAAGTGTCTCAGACACTGCACGCGCACTTTCAGTGTTCACCCACCGCACACTAGCTGGAGAGAGAGAGAGAGAGAGAGAGAGAGAGAGAGTTAGCTCGCGAGTTGTTGAGATGTCATACGTCGCTCTGCACGAATAATTCATCCACGAGAATTACTTTGTTATGAGTAGTAGCTACGTCAGGACGTCCGGAACGTGACCGATCACGAGCTGAGAATCTGCAATTTCTGAAGCCTTACTGTTTTTACACATTATCTATCAGCAACAATCACGACCCAACCGCAATAGAAACAGACATAAGAATACTAACACCCAGCCACAGCCTGTACAGCAAACTGACCGTTGAGGGAAACTTCCATATACAGAAGGCAATGGAAGAAGGAAAACAGGTCTTAAACGAATACACTACACTCTGCGAGGGCACACTATTTAAAACATTAAAGGAACTTTACAAATAAAAACAGCACAAACAGATAAAGTCTACACACACACACACACACACACACACACACACACACACACACACACGCACACACACACACACACAAAGATAAAATGCATGGTTTGGTTGCACATGACAACCTACCTGTAGTAATTAACACAGAAATGATCCAGAAAATTTATGCAAACTAAATGTAGAGGTATTTACAAAAAGAAATGATCTATCGTTTGAACTAAAGATGCACATAATTTTATAATCATTTAAGAAAAATGTTCACATTGCAGGATAAATAAAAACGTAAACCCACTGATGGTGGCACAGTGGTGCCGAAACATGTTTGGGTACTAAGAAAAAACGGTGTTTTGCATAACTGGCGGACCTCACATCCAACAATCTTACCAGAAATGTTCATATAAAATGGGAAAAGCAGATGCCGGACAGATTCATAGGAAGAATCTTAAGGAAATGTAACTCATCCACGAAGGAAGTGGCTTACAAGGCGGATGGTCGATCGCTTTTTGAGATGCTGAACAAATTCCAGTGGCAGACGCTCCAAACAGAGGCTTTGTGCGTCATAAAGGGGTTTACTATTGAAATTTCAAGAGAGATCATTCCAGGAAGAGTCGGACATCATATTATTTCCTCCTCCATACATTCTACAAAATGACCACAACCCAGAAGATTCAAGAAATTAGAGCTAATGAGATGCTGAACAAATTCCAGTGGCAGACGCTCCAAACAGAGGCTTTGTGCGTCATAAAGGGGTTTACTATTGAAATTTCAAGAGAGATCATTCCAGGAAGAGTCGGACATCATATTATTTCCTCCTCCATACATTCTACGAAATGACCACAACCCAGAAGATTCAAGAAATTAGAGCTAATGCAGTGGTAGTCATTCTTCCCACGCGGCATTCGCTAGTGGAAACGCGGAAGGGCATCAGTTAGTGGCACCTTCCTCCAAACACTGCTAGATACATTGCGGGGTACAAAGTAAATTACAGTTGTACAGTTCACAATAAACGTTCCAATATCCCATATCTTAGCTTTAGTGCATTTTTGAATTCATCGTAGAATATGTGTTACTCGTTTGAGTGGCGTTGTATGTTCCCGAATAGCGGCAAAAGCGTTTATGATTGACCAAGCAATTCATCTCGCTTACGTTTCGTTTGTACGCCTCAGACTTCATCGAATCACGTAACAAAAATCTAATGGTGTAAGGTCTGATGATCGTGGTGGAGAGTTTATTGTAGTACCACAATCAGTCCACCGACTAGGATGAGTGCGGTGGAGATATTCCCTTGTACGTAAAATGAGGAGTCATGTTGGAAGTACATTGCAGTACACGTGGCCAAAGGAACGACCTGAAGGTTCTCAAGAAACAAAATTACAGAAATGGAAGTAATGGTATCCCGTCATTCGCTAGTCTAAAGATACTGGACCTATCATCATCATACCGATCACGCAGCACCAAACGTTGATCGATTTCCACTGTAGCGCATGGATTTTCCTGCAATCGTCGATGATTATTATGGTCCTTGGATGTTGCCTCCCGGCCAACGATGCGATACGCTCATTTCATTTTTTTATGTCTGTCGTTGACTCCATCTCGTGGAAACCTGACTTCATCAGTGAACAGTATTAATGGAAGCAAATGACCACTGTCATCCAACCAGTGAGTAATTCAAGTCGTGTAGCATTGTCGCTGTGTGTTTTTGAGTAGACGTTTTCAGATGTAATGTAGGCCACACAGGTGTTTGTCGGACATTACTACGTGCAGAAAGTTGCTTTCTGCTGGTGGTAGGACTACGCTGCGCCATTTCAACAATGTCTTGCTTTTCCTGCAAATGTTGTTGTAGTATTCGTTCAGAAAAAATGGCAACTTTGAAAAATTTGTGTTTCATTCAGTTTGCAAACAACTGTGATAACTGGTGTGCGACTACGAATTCGATGTGTCGGTAAGAAACAGCAGACAGAGGACTACAATCGCAGAAGCCGTAAACACATCTGCATCTTCTGAATTAGTGTGGATGTGTGGCCTTTGAGCCAGCGCGTGTACGAACACAGTTCACCTATGCTTCTCTCTGGCCCGTTCTCAGTCCCTCACACTACTCCACTCACAACACACAATGTACAGCTGCGCGTTGAATGGGCTATATATTTGCATGACGAAAGGACATCCCAACAAGAGAGACTGAAAGCAATGGAGTAGGTTGGGCTAGAATAAAACGTTGAACATCATGGATGGGCAAGATATATAAGTGTGCGCCTCTAGCCCAAAAACAAATCTACATTAACCGTGTTATATCTGGAAAATCAATGGGAATAGGGCACATGTCCATGTGATGGTTTTTGCTTCAAATGAGCGTTCCTATCATATCTCTGATTACGGACCATTCCTTTTAAGTGCTTCGATTTTGATTTTTTTTTCCTTCATGTATGCGAAGTTTCTAACAACTAACTCTGGCAGACGGTAGGGCTGTAGTGAACCATCAAAGTCCATACAAGACACTTGTCTGAAGAAACGTGCTGTAATTTAGTTCTTGGGTACTGGGACAAACTAACCCCTCGACATTTCATAAACGCTTGTGTTCATTGTATGATAATGATGCTGGTAATAGGAGTGCTGATAGATAATGTGTAAAAACAGTAAGGCTTCAGAAATTGCAGATTCTCAGCTCGTGATCGGTCACATTCCGGACGTCCTGACATAGCTACTACTCATAACAAAGTAATTCTCGTGGATGAATTATTCGTGCAGAGCGACGTATGACATCTCAACAACTCGCGAGCTAACTCTCTCTCTCTCTCTCTCTCTCTCTCTCTCTCTCTCTCTCTCTCTCCAGCTAGTGTGCGGTGGGTGAACACTGAAAGTGCGCGTGCAGTGTCTGAGACACTTTGATATTCAAAATGTGCGCAAGGTACGTTCCACGATAGCTCACAACAGATGTCACGATTCAAAGAAGAACCATTTCATCCGGACTGTTGGAACAGTTTGAGGCCGATGGAGAGGTCTCTCTCTCTCACGGGCTGTTACAAGTGACTAACCCAGGGTGTACCGTTTTGAGCCGGAAGTAAAAGGTCATTGACTGGAGTGACACGACCCACAATCACCGATAAAGTAGCTCAACGCAGCTTTCTCTGCCTGCAGACTCATGATGACTATCTTTTGGGATCGTAATAGTATCATTCTCGCGGATCTGCTGCCAAAAGGGTCAACCATTAATTCGTACATCCACAGAACGTGATGGAATCTGTGTACAAAAAGAGTACACGTGAAAGAGGCGTTGACTGATATAGTCACAACATTACAACCCTTAAGAATAAATATGTCGAAAGTGTTGTAGGCATTATTAATAGAATCGCCCTCGTTGGTGGTGAACTTTTATCTGAAATTGAGGCACTGAAGTAATAACTTATCTGCCGATAAAGGAAATACCACTGTTCTTCTGTCTGCAACATCTTACTTCGTCAAGGAGTTTTTGCGCGACTCGGCTTATCGCATAAAGATCCTACGGGAACATTGCAACAGTAGGCATCCGCTCTCTACTTTCCTGATATTCTGAAAAAGAGTTTAAGTGTGTAAGTCATATTTCCAACGAGACTTTAACGATATCCCAAAGATGCATAAAGAAAGAGTTCAACATTGCAACATTCAGAGCACTAGTGGAGTCACATCATAATACTTCTGGCTTCTCTTTTTATTCCTTTGGTAGGGAAATGTGTACACTACATTAGAAATTCTGAACATTTAATATTGCGACTCAGGAACAAATCACGAACGATCTAGGTGGTCATAGCGGACTTCATGCTGTTACGACGTTGTTGAGGATTACTTTTCCTGCATCGGGATGATGTTACCTTCACTCTGCTTCATTCTAAATTGGAATACGTACCTCATGTCTTTTAATTAGTCTTGTTAGAATGGGGCAAAGAATGTTGGGTCCTCTACGACTTATCGTTTAGAATAAATTATAAATCCGTATCCCTGAAGGTGTGCCTCTTAACACCGCGAAACTAGTCGATCAGCGATAAAGATTTATCATACCGCATGAAGCGTTCTTATTCATCACAGTTCAGTTCTATAGCTGTGGATGCTCACAGTATAAAATTCCATGGAAACATTCTTCTAAGCAAGGTGAAATATCCACATTCCGGCATTTCCTGCTAAAGTGCATCTTCCTTCGATATTGTCCAGTTGTCACATTACCCAATTGTTGGTCAATAGCTTTGTCCGAATTTTTTTCCGTAAATGAATTCAGTTTCCAACGTATGGTTCTCAGTATATGCTAACGAACTATCTACGAGCACTACAATCATCCGCTTGGACCAGAAGTATTTTTTAGCATAAATTTATATGTACATAGTTTCCGCCCACATTTCGTTACACAACAGTCTAAAATAAACATGTTTGTATCCTAACTACTGAAGTAGATGGAAGTCAGAAGGTACAGCATGTGGTGATTTAGTGGGTATTCCAGTAGCTCGTTTTTACCTCACTTGTGGTTTCTTCTTGCCGTAAACCGTTCACGAGCATGTAAAATGTCTTCAGAAACTTCAATAGAAAATACTGGAGAACTTACGAAAACTTGGGTAGCGGTGGTCAGCAAATTTGCTATGGGAGCTGTTGCTTTTTAAAGCTCTGAGATGTTCTGAATATCTGGTTTTGAAGTTTCTGCATGTTTGTCCTATGTACACAGACTGGAAAGTGTTGCATTTGAGTTCATATATTCTCGATGTGTTAAATTTATCCCACTGACGATGCCACAGCGTGCCAAAACATGTTTGGGTACTGAGAAAAAACA
This sequence comes from Schistocerca piceifrons, assembly GCF_021461385.2. Lineage (NCBI taxonomy): Eukaryota > Metazoa > Arthropoda > Insecta > Orthoptera > Acrididae > Schistocerca > Schistocerca piceifrons. The sequence goes on along the minus strand of NC_060142.1, from coordinate 183,703,213 downwards.
GTGTTTTGCATAACTGGCGGACTGCACATCCAACAATTTTAACTGCATACACGGCCAACACAATGAGCTGCAAATCAAAATGATGAATATTTCTGGTAAGATGTAGGATTGGTAAGCAGGGCACATGGGCCGCTGGAGTGGAATGCTGACGGCATTTGAGGATACAAAAATATATTTTCACCATGTTAATTGAAACAGAGCATTGGTAAGAACACAATGATTCCAGAATGAGATTTTCACTCTGTAGCGGAGCGTGCGCTTATATGAAACTTCCTGGCAGATTAAAACTGTGTGCCCGACCGAGATTCGAACTCGGGACCTATGCTTTTCGCGGGCAAGTGCTCTACCATCTGAGCTACCGAAGCACGACTAGCTCAGATGGTAGAGCACTTGCCCGCGAAAGGCAAAGGTCCCGAGTTCGAGTCTCGGTCGGGCACACAGTTTTAATCTGCCAGGAAGTTTCAACACAATGATTAATCAGCATTTGAAAATTGCGGTGATCTACACCTATTATTCAGTTATATAAAAGTAATGAGCATAATTTAAAAAAAATTAAAAGAAAAACAACCTCATGGCCCCAACTTTAAATTAATAAAAATTACTTTACACTATTGTAACTTTAATATAACTGCAGGTCTGAACTCACTAGCTGAGAAATTAAGTCAATTATCAGGCCTTGTGAATATCAGAAATAACAACTTGTTAAAAAGCTATAAGGTTTCAAAAATACTCAAATAGCAAGATCTCATAAATACGTGAATTAACTGTTACGGAAAACATTCGGCAATATGATGTTATGGTAACTTGAAAGATCCACACACAAATCAGCACATTCTCGACGTTTGCCGATCACATCGGCGGCGCGTCTGAATTCCGTGTTCGAGAGCTCAAGTGATAACAACTGGCAGGAGGGCCTGCGCACACCAGTAACGTCTTCTAGAACACACAAACCCAATATTAATACACAGTTCACTAAAGTACTAAAACCAACAGCCAAGCACTGGGTAGCGTCAAATACGAAAAGAGATGTTAAACGTTATAGTGTAACAACTGCTGTTACTATTGAAGCACTAATTCATTAAACAATTTCCAATGACGTGAAACTTCACTTGATAAATTTATAAACCACAACCAGCTCAAGGTGATAATGACCAGACAATACGCGCACAACATTAAATGCCAACAAGGAAGAAGTGTGCAACTGCAATTTAAATTGATGGCTGAAGTTTTATATAGGGAATAAACTTTGATTAATAAAACTGACCACTTAAAATATTGACAATGATAATAGAAAAGGGAATCGTCGAATATCGGCCACACTTGTAATTCAAGATAAATGCAGCGGAACCAGGGCACAGCGAAGTCACATGGACTTGCAGTACCAAGCATCCCGGACCCGCGTCCATGTAGTTTAAGGAATAACTAGCGATAATCACAGTGGCTACGCAGAGCAGTCACATCCAAATGCTCCACCAGAAAATGGCTCACCATTTAAAGTTAGTCCAGGAGCTCGTTTTTAACATGCACACCAGGGTAAACTCCCTCGCTCTCCTCAGAATTCGAGACAGACACGACTCTTGAACAGAGCCTGTGTTGACTGGTGTCTGCTTCCGCACTCCAGTTCTGCTAGTCGCCACACCCAGGTGCCGGAATGTCAACAGCGTGCGTCCCCGCATTTCACCAAGCGCCGACTGACTACTCGCGATTCTCCGTACGCTGTCTTCCTTCTGTCACTGCCCCGACCGAGTGTCCGTCGCTGCCCCCCCCCCCCCCCCCCCCCTTCCGAGGCTCACCTCGCGAGTCGAGGCCATCCTAAATAGAAGGCGCTAGCCAACCAGGACGCCGAAAGGCGCGTTACTTCGACAGTGAAACCATCGCAAGAAGTCACGGCTCAATTTCAAAAATTCAAATGCGTGGGAAATCTTATGGGACTTAACTGATAAGGTCATCACACCCTAAGCTTACACACTACTTAACCTAAATTATCCTAAGGACAAACACACACACCCATGCCCGAGGGAGGACTCGAACCTCCGCCGGGACCAGCCGGGCTCAATTTCACTTAAGTTCATTCTGAATAGCTACTCCTGGTTATTTTAAGGTTGATACTGTTTCCATCAATTTCCCATCTACAGTATAGTTGTGCAGTAGTAAATCTCTTTTCCTACGTATGTGCGATGTTTTACATTTATTGACATCCTAGTCAACTGGCAGAGCCTGCACCATTCATCATTCCTCTGTAGCTAATTTTTGCAAATCAGTACTGTATTCTGGCGTTGGTACTTTCTTCTAGACAACCGCATCTTCTGTGAACAGTGTTAAGGAGCTCCCGACACTTTCTAAAGTGTGCTGAGAAGTGAACGTGCAATAAACATGTATTTTTCAGTCGCTACTTTGCAGAACGCACGTTGTGATGGCTACTAATTGTTTTACACTTGTAAACCTGAGAAAGTATTCAATTTCACACAAAAAAGTAACAGTGTACGTTAAATCTGTTATACCTCGTAACCCTTCGTGATAGGGCATTTGTCCATATGAAGTTCTTTTGCTTCAGATGATCGTTTCTCTCAGATCCCTGAGAACTGACCATTGCTCCTGGGACATCCTGCATATTAAGGGCTGTCATAAACAATGGAAAATTATTTACATATTTACTTATTGTAAAGAGTATCACAGAAATCTTTCACTGATTACAAACATGTATAAGGCAGAAAATGTGACACGGAGACAAATGTATTTTATCTTGAAGTGCTTATAATGTATTCGAGTTTGTGTGTACGGACACAGAATACATTTCAACGTTTGCTCCTTCCGTTGCCCTACGGATATCCAGACAATATTCCAATTCCACCCATATGTTGGTCAATATTTCACGAGGGATGCATATTATAATGTAATTATAATCCCTAATGTGGTGATGTTGTTTACTGGTGACCGGCAAACCTAATCCTTGATATAGCCCCAAAGAAAAAAATCCAGTGCTATTGTGTCCGGTGATCGAGGAGGTCTGTTGGAGGGACCACCACGCCCGACCCATTTTCCCGGAAATGTATCCAAACAGTCACGAACATCTAATACCTAATGAAGTGGTGCACCACGTTGTTGGAAAATTAAGTCCACAATCTCCTTAATACGTGCCACAACTAATAACTGCCACATGCCAAGATAAGTATTGGCTCTGATTGTTGTTTCACTGAGGAAAATAGGTCCTATGATTTTAGTGTGCATAATATCGCATCACACGTTCAGTTTAAGGTTATTTCTAACGGTCTCAAGAGCAGCATGAGGATTCTAGGATCCCCACATCTCAACATTGTTATGACTGATAACACCGTGCAAATAAAACATGGCCTCGTCTGGGAAAAGGGCACGTTTCCAACAGTCGCCATGTTCCTCATTCTCATTCACCAAGTCAGCTGCGAAGTCGTAACGAGCACAGTAATCCCTAATTGAACTGCACGATCTGGATTTTTTAAACACTGGAAAATATGTTGTAGATGTAGGATGCAGTGCACAATTGTATTCGGAATGTGATACTCACGTGAGGCTCTGTGAACTGACTTCTTGGGAATTATGACGAAGGTATCTCTGCGCGCTAGGTACAGACCTGCCTGTTCCAGGGAGATTACAGACGCTCCTGCTTTCCTTAAACATCGTATACCACTTCTTGTTACTTTAGATACATGGTGGCTGTCTATGGTATACCGTCTGCAATATTATCTGGGCTTTCATGTTGAACAAAAGCCACTGCAGCTGTTGTAATTCTCTTATTAAAGGAACGTCCCATTTCGCAATTCCAAATTACATCATCAAGTGCATATCTGAATAAGGAGAAAAAAGACACAATAAACATTTTTATACTTCACCAGATGTTCATCGGTCCGGTGGTTTGAAGTCGCGCGACTGTCCGCCCGGCGGCGAACTTGGGTGGCACCTCTACATTGTCGGTGGAGCGCCCTCTATGAAACTTGTGGAGTACTGCAGCAAGCGAACAGCGGCAGATGGCTTGAGGACTTACTTATGATAACATCTCATGCTTGTGAACCGCCGATGTGGTGTAGAGTAGTCCGGTGTCACAGCACAGAATGTTAAATGTTGTTCTTTTGGGAACACAGCATTGGGCGGCAATAGTGAACTGAGGATTTCAGAGTGTTCTTCCAACGACCTAGTTCTAGGTATTGTTTTACGATGCCGGTGGTAGTTACAATGTAAAAGCGGTCATTACGTGTTGAAAGAAGGATATTTTTTAAATTTGATTGCCGACTTGTGGTTTATTCTGTTTCTCGGTGAGAGTTTTTAATGACGTTTGTGAGGTGACGGGCGAGTTTTGACCCCCTGTAAATATTGTAAGTCCGGAGTTGGTGTGGCCGTGCTTGGGCCTCTCGGCGGGCCGCAGCTCGTAGGCGGCCGCACGGTGCCGAACATTAGCCAGGGTCCTGTGACCACATGGCTGGGAATTCCATGGTGATGCTGTGTCGATGGAGGAGACTTGCCGGAAATGCCAAAGATGGCAGACTTTGTGAAACCGTAATGGCAGACATTTCACAGTTCGTATAGAAGTTAGTAGTAGCCAGGTGTTTTTGGGAACATGTACTTTACTATTATTTGCACGACGATTCTGATGGTGTAATCAGATTTTCAATATCTTTATTAGCTTAAAGTTTAGTATCTGACGATCAATTATGTAACGAATTTCCAAAATCTAAACGGTCCATCAGATTTTGTAGATCGACGTGTCTTTAGAGAGCTATTAGTGTAAACCTAAATTACAAGCATGTAACTTGAATAGTACATGAGTTATTGGAGGTCGAAGTGGCCAATTACTATCGATCGAGTCAGGCCATAAGTACTCCATAGTTACACGAAAAAACGGTGGCAGCGTGCTTACAAATATATTTATTCATCGATGTCTTTGTTTAAATCCGATATATACTATTGTGTGGAGTTTGCTGGTCTCCCATCGGGCACCTCCCCAGGTGGCGGATAGGGGAATGCTCACCAGATATGGTGGGTACCGGGGAAATAAAATACCCGGGGTGGGCCAAAACTAGCAACTGCTGCCTTGTAGTATGATATTGGCTTATCAAAGGCTAAAGGAAGAAAACCTTGAGTAAAAATTACCTGGTCCTCCAGGTTGGGGGTTGTGCAGTGGGCCAGCTCCTCACTCACATAAAAACATAAAAATGCTAAAAAACCTAATAATATGCCTCGGAAAAATTGGAACTTTGGACGACGAACTGGCAATGAGAAACGGAAAATTATGTTTGGATGCTGGAATATGCAAGGTATTTCCACTAAAATAAATTTACTCCCCGCAGAACTTGACATGTTCGACATGGAGGTTGTCGTACTCTCTGAAACAAAGAAGAAAGGCCAAGGAGAAGAAGAACTGGATAATTATGTACATATCTGGAGTGGGGTATCAAAAGCAGTAAGAGCCAAAGCAGGAGTCTCCATTATGATAAAAAAATCATGGAAAGAAAGAATCACAAATTGGACATTCATCAATCAACGTATAATAACTGTTGAAATGACATTATTTGCTACGGAAGTTGTGATTATTGGCGTATATGCACCCACGAACGACACAAAAGATAAGGAGAAAGATACATTTTGGGACACCCTCAGGGAGACTATTGAAAAAATCCCAAGACGAAAGGAACTGATTATCATGGGAGATTTGAATGGAAGGGTAGGAATTAGAGAATCTTGTAGAATAGTAGGAAAACATGGAGAGGACGAATATAATGACAATGGAGAACGATTGATTGCAATTTGTGAACAATTTGATTTAAAAATTAGCAACACATTTTTCAAACATAAGGACATTCATAAATATACTTGGCAACAAAACACCAAAGAACTTCGTTCTATAATAGATTATATTATCATTAGGCAAACAAGTAGTTTCAAGGCAGTAGACGTCAGATCTTATAGAGGAGCCCAATGTGGATCAGACCACTATCTAGTTAAAATGAAGTCTTACTGGCCATGGAAGAATGCAAGGAGTGATACAAGTAACATAAATAAAACGAACCAGACTGAGAAAGATGAAAATTTACCTTTTAATATTGACAGCCTACAAGACGAAAGTATCAGAACGCTCCAGGATGGAAAGGAAACTGGTTGAATCATTTGAAGGAAGTACAGAGGAAATATATGACTATATAAAAGCTAATGTGAAAATCATAGCAACAGAGGTGTTGGGTAAAAAAGATAGCAACCACAACCGTGCAGCAGAGTGGTGGTCAGAGGAACTAGAGGTCCTCATTAGAGAAAACCGAAATGCGTTCCTTCAGTGGTTGAATGATAAATCAGAAGAAACAAGGTCAATATACAAGGAAAAGAAGAATGAAGTGACGAAAAAAATAAGGATGGCAAAAAATGAAGCATGGGAAAGAACATGTGCCAAGGTGAATAGCAAATTAGGATTTGGGAGAGCAAAAGAAGCATGGTCGGTATTGAAAGGGCTTCGACAGGATACAAAAAGCAAAACTAATCTCCAACTGATAACACAAAAGGAATGGGAAGAGTATTTCCAAAAATTATTAAATGAGGACAGAGAAGAATATCTAGAAGAAGGAACAGGGGAAGATAAAGGACATGAAGATGATGAGATCCATATTTTAGGAAGTGAAGTACTTCAGGCGTTGAGAACAGGAAAGAATGGTAAATCACCGGGACCAGGCAATATCAATCTGGAGTGTCTGAAATATGATGGTGACAAAATTGTGCAACTGATAACACAGCTCTTCAACAAAATGCTACATGGAGATTCAATACCCAACGAAATGAAGCTAGGTTACATTAATACAATATTCAAGAAAGGGGATCGCAAAATTTGTTCAAACTATCGAGGAATTTGTGTTACAAACACATTAATGAGAATTTCTGCGAAAGTAATTAAAAAGAAACTGGAAAAAAATTTTAGAACCCTAGAAGAACAATGTGGATTCACGGCTGGGAGATCATGTGTAGACCATATTTTCACATTACGACAGATTTTGGAGAAACATAGGGAAAAATCAAAAAGTATAGGATTAATTTTCATAGATCTAGAAAAAGCGTATGATACTGTTCCAAGAAAATTACTTTGGAGAGCACTACATATGGCAAACATAAACCCTTCCTTGATTAAAATAATACAACAGATGTATAAAGATAACATTTGCCAAGTGAAAGTTGGTAATAAACTTTCACAGAAATTTAGAACAAGCAAAGGCCTTTTACAGGGCTGTCCCATGTCACCATCATTATTTAAAATCTATATAGATATTAGCCGTAGAACATGGTCTCGTAAATGTAATAGTATGGGATTAGAAATAAGAGATGGAGTTTACCTACATCATTTATTATTTGCTGATGATCAAGTAGTCGTAGCACAAGATGGGGAGGATGCTAACTATATGTGCAATCAACTAGCAGTAGCATACAAAACTTGGGGTTTGAAGATTAATTACCAAAAAACAGAATACTTGACTAATGATTCAGATGAGCTATACATTGAAGGAAAGAAAATCAAAAAGATAAACACTTTCTGTTATTTGGGATCCATTTTAGAAATCGAGGGAAAATCAGAGTCAGAAATCAAAAAAAAAAGTATTAGTAGCGGACGGAGGGTCATTGGGATGCTTAACGCAGTCTTATGGAGCAGGAATGTAATGAGCAGAACTAAAAAATTAATATACAAATCCATATTAGAGAGTGTGGTTCTGTATGGAACGGAGACCTGGACAATTAACATGAAGCACATTAAAAAATTACAAGCTCTAGAGATGAACTTTTGGAGAAGATCGGCAAGAATCTCCAGGAAAGAAAAGATAAGGAACACCGAAGTAATAAGGGGAATGGAAATAAAAGAAAGAATATATGACGTAATGGATAGGAAGAAATTACAGTGGTACGGGCATGTACGACGAATGGAGGAAGCCAGAATACCAAAATTGATACTGGAGTGGGAACCGGAGGGGAGAAGAAGAAGAGGACGACCAGTGGCCACCTGGCTCCAAAATGTACAGCACACAATGAGGAGAATGGGCGCAGAGGAAGAGGACACGCAAGATCGAAACACATGGAGAAATATTTTGAGAGTATAGTTTAAAAATGTTTATTGTTTGTATTGTCATTTCCAGGTAAATTATTATGTTGGAGATAAGCCTCTGTAATGAGGAAAAGCTCAAAATTATAAAAAAAAAATATAAATATACTATTGTAAGATGGCAAGAACTATGCCCCTTACATGAAGTCATTAAAGATCACCTAACTCACGTTGAGCGAACAGTAGGGCTGAGCAAAAATGACTGACAAGGCACAATGCATCTTGTAGAGGGTATAGTATGGACGTATTGGAATAATTAATGCCGGGTTATGGTTGCAAAGTAATTCACACGACATGAAAACTTTGTGGAAACGTGTCGATTTACTGGAGGCTAGTTTATCCCAGGGAAGTATTCGAGTTGACCGTGGCCGGCTGGGGGGCGGCGAAGGGAAGCAGCAATAGGCAGCTTAGAGCGGCTCAAGCTCTGAGAAAGTGGTAATGAGGCACGGCCTCCAGCTGCCTTAAGATGAGTGACAGTGAGTGGGTGGTTGATCCCATGCTGATGCACCGGGAAGCAGACAGAGAACTTGTACGCCTGTTGATAGATGTCCGTCGTCCCGTTTTCAGTGAAACATGCGAGAAAGCCGCGCAAAGCTACGGTGGAGCGGTCAACAGAGGCCAAAATATGTGTGTTCATGACTATAGCAACTTCACGCTAAATTCACGGTCTGCAGAGTCTAAGTAAATCAGGTGAAGAGCGACAGAATGAAATACGCCAGCCTCCGATGGGAACGTAGGACCAAGGAATCTGAAGTACTCTCCTGGTAGTCAGAATTCTGGAAAAAATGGTGTTTTGTGCAGACGCTAACCTTGATGGATGGCCTGGGAGGAGCTAAATAGTAGAAGTTGAGAGGAAGGGAAATTTTGTGGGAATTTGTTCCCTTCCCAGAGCAGGCATTGGTCGGTGCTGGGAAGCGACGCATAATTAACGCTACTTGCGCTGCAACTGGCGTAAGTGATTTTGCTGGAGGGGAAACCGAGGCGAAGAGCGGACTGGGAGAAAACCCCGTAGAGGTCTTCCATTCCCAGCTTGCCTAGAGTGCGGACGTGGCATTCTTTACTCAGCTTGCCTGAGAAAGAGTGAGCATTTCTGCAATTTAGGACTTAGCAAATGGAACGATTGAACTTGGAGATAGGAAGTTTTGGTTCAGCTATGTACTGAGCATGATAGCTAGGAGTGAATAGACAAGCGCAGCCTTGCAGCACCACGAGGTCGGCCGACGTCCGCACAACGAGGCCGTTCCGCCACGCTGTATTAGGTGATATTGCGCCCGCTCCGGCCACTGATTAATTTGTTGGATCACGTCGGAAAAGTTTCCACGAGGAGCTCATGGGCCATGTGTTGTAGAATTCTTCTCGCACTTCGCATTACGCCTGGGTCAGTCGATAGGAATTACTTTTGAGTTTTCGCGCTTTACTTCACGCAAACGCTATTTATTACCACTGCCTTATAGGAGAGTCTTGTAATGTGATGATTGAAGGTCGGGAGTTAAAATAAATTTCTGCTAATCGACTGCATCTGTTTTCAATCATGTAGTTGAAATCCCAAGTCACTTTCTTAATTAGTTTTATGTTCAACATTTGCAACTGGTGTTCAATAGATGAATATAACATCAATGTGCACCCCTTTTTAATTAAAATTGATCTATTCAGAATCAATTAATGTCAACACTGCCACCGCAGTTCAATGAGGAGTCACAGGGCCGTAATACTTTTTTGCGTTACCCGATATTGCGGCAGTTTTGCACTCTCTGTTGATCTGTTAGTCAATTAGCTTGGGCGAACACACGCCAAAACCAGATAAGTGATGGGTGGGGTGTTACACTATTCATTAGAAACTAGTTAAATATTTACTGTGTTTTAGAAAGCCCAGGGACATTAGGCTACTGGCCTACCTTTTGCTCTATTCCTTTGACATATGTTTATTTAATTTGTTTATGTATCTAATAATGTGTGTTAGAGCATGTTTATGGTCCAGCCGTACGAACCGGCTGGTCCGGCCGAGCGGTTCTAGTGCTTCAGTTTGGAACTGAGCGACCGCTACGGTCGCAGGTTCAAATCCTGTCTCGGGCATGGATGCGTGTGATGTCATTAGGTTAGTTAGGTTAAAGTAGTTCTAAGTTCTAGGCCACTGACGACCTCAGATGTTAAGTCCCACAGTTCTCAGAGCCATTTGAACCATTTGAACCAGCCGTAGGAATTTTTATTTAATTTCAAGTTATTTAAATGTAAATCCAGTATTTAGAATGTGTATGATTATGTTTTTGTGGGTGCGTTGGCTTGAAGACGTGGTGCGAGCACTCTAGCCAGTCACAGCAATCGTGAATGGGGAGACTGGGTGGAAGAGGGAGAAGACTGCTGGGCAGAATGGGACAGACACGGGGAGTGCGGGACAGTATGGCACGATGGACGCACAGTCGCGAGGGAGAGACTTGAAGAATGTAGAGTGGTTTGCGCGTGGTCGCGGGTGGTAGAAATACTTTGAATTGCCGACGAGTGAACTTGTGAGATTTCGGTGGTTTCTACAGTGAAGATGTAGTATGCGTTTAGAAATGAGCCGGCCGCGGTGGTCTAGCGGTTCTAGGCGCTCATTCCGGAACCGCGGGACTGCTACGGTCGCAGGTTCGAATCCTGCCTCGGGTATGGATGTGTGTGATGTCCTTAGATTAGTTAGGTTTAAGTAGTTCTAAGTTCTAGGGGACTGATGACCACAGATGTTAAGTCCCATAGTGCTCAGAGCCATTTAGATCTGAATATCTCGCGAGCTATGTAGTTGCTCATAACTGATTACGTGAAGAAGGAATCAATTGTTTCCTATTCATCTTATATTTTATTTAATTGCTTGACCATCGGCACCAATAAGTGTTTTGCAGAAATATACCACACTCCCAAAAGTGCTTCTACTATCGTACTCATCATTTAAAGTCGTTAAGATAGTACCTGCAGATTTTATTTAATTGCGATCTTTCATTTATAAATTTTTGCGTTCCATTCGGAATTGCCTTGTGATAGGAAAGTTCGACTATTCTGTTCATGTTTATATCCATATTGTATACTGGAGATTCAGCAGTATTTGGCTTGTAATGCGGCAACTACGTATCCCATACCCTAGACAACGAAACCAGCCAAAACTCTTAATATCTCAACTCTGAGTCTGTGGGTACATAGGTGAGGGTCACCACATCATTTCATTTTAATTTTGAAAGTCCGCACGCTGTAGCAGTTATTCGGATTTCTCATGTCATTCCTTCTAAGATGACACTGAGTAGCGCATACAGACACATTTACTACTTTGTGATCCGTTACTGAAGCCTTTAGTTTCAGTGTGTCTGCGAATTTTCACCTTTGAGGTAGAATGAAAATCGGTAGCGCAGGGTGGTCTCATTATATTACCGACAGACAGCGTTGAGAATTGCGTAAACTGCTGGACAGTCGGCACTACCGAATAAATACCGCTGGGTGCTAGGACGTTTTTGCAGCATCGAGCGGCACCGAACAAGGCAAGTGCTGTTTGAGCCTGATGCGAGGTGTGACGCTCTTAAGTGTTCCGTCTTTGTCGTGTCACTTGCTGCGACTTGTCTGGTTTGCCAAAGTTAAGGAAAGTTGTGGTTTGTTCATTTCTCCTGTTTTCTTCACGTCGATAAGGACCGGCGGTGTTGCTTTACACCCTTGCATGGGAATGTGTTGCCTGTGCAAAGGGCTATCCAGTTTTGCTAAATTATTGAAGGGCGTGCATCTGGTCTCAGGTGGGCGATACAGGGGAAATTTTCATTGCAATCATAGCATTGGTTAAGGTGTTACATGCCGTAAGAATTATAGGGATTAAACAGTAAGAGTGCGTCCCTCGTGCTTCTAAGTATAACCCAGCTGTTAAGTTGTAATATTCTAGCGTCCTGTTTCACTGCTCATCAGTTTGTATTCTTAATCAAGGAAAATAAAATACAGCAAAATAAAAATAGATAAAAATAAAAATCCCTGGGGCCTCTGATGACCACCTCTTTAATCTTAGAACTTGTGCTCCAAGATAATTTAAGCTATTGTTTTGAGTTTATTATTTATTATTATTATTATTTATTTATTTAACCTGATCAGATTAGGGCCATCAGGCCCTCTCTTATATCGGACCAGTGTTCCACACATGCAGCATTTCACACAACAGAGTAACATCATGAACATAGTTTAAATGAGAAAATTAGCTTACTCTAGTGACAATATGAATAAAGACTAGTGACTAAGACCTAATAAAGTAAATGAGGAAGTATTTTTACAACAGTTGCTATACATACAGATTATGATAAAAGCAATAATAATAACAGTAAAACAAAAAATCAAATAATAATGATTAACATGACTAAGACCTAATAAAGTAAATGCTGGCAGTATTTTTACATCAGTTGCTATACATACAGATTATGGTGAAAGCAATAATAATAACAGTAAAAAAATCAAATAATAATGACAACATGAGAAAGATTCGCAATAGTAATGAAGGTTTGTGCAGATGTACATTAATATTTTGGTGTGTAAAGTAGATGTTTACTAGTATAGCGAGTTTTGGGTAAGGGAGGTTTAAGGAGGGGGAGAGAGAGAAGTAATGAGGTGAAGTGCACTCATGTACAGAGGAAGGCATTACTGTTGTTTGAGTAGATACGTCATTAACTGTTTTTTGAAGCCGGTCATGTTTTTAAGTTCTCTAACATAACGAGGGAGGTTATTCCAGAGTCGGGTTCCCGCTACTGTAAAGGACTTGGAGAAGGTGACTGAGCGATGCAGTGGAACGGAGAGGATTTTATTATGATGGGAACGTGTGTTTCTGTCATGCTGTTCCGACATGAGTGTTAGGGACGAGGAGAGATATGAGGGACAGTGTACATTTATAAGGCAGTAGATGAGACAAAGTGTATGGAAATCTCTGCGTTTGTCTGCACGCAGCCAGGACAATTTTGCATATGCTGGTGAAATGTGATCAAAAAGTCGAACGTCACAGATATATCGGACGCAGGCATTCGTGACCAGTTCTAGACGTCGGGAATTTTCCTGAGAGAGGCCTTGTAGGATAATATCGCTGTAGTCAATGATTGGGAGTATAAGCGTTTGTACTAATTTCTTTTTCAGATCGAAAGGGAAGAGTTTTTTATATTTTTGTAGGACATGAAGGGATGCTGATGCTTTTTTGCACACTGCAGTTACGTGCTCTGTCCAATTTAGATTTTCATCTATTATTACTCCCAAACTCTTTGCTGAGGGCGAGAAGTTAATAATTGTTCCATTTAGGATAAGAGGTGGTACGGATTCCCGATGTTTTGGGCTAATGAGCTTAGAGTGACCAACAAGTACCGCTTGGGTTTTAGATGGGTTTAGTTTTAGACCTATGTCCTGCATCCATTTTGACAGTGCGTCGAGGTCAGTATTGAAATTTTCGATAGCTTTCTTGAGATTGCTTGGTTTCGCACTTAGATACAACTGAAGGTCATCAGCATACATATGGTATTTGCAATAGGTCAGGACCGATGACACATCATTGACATAAAGAGAGAAGAGTATAGGACCTAATACTGAGCCTTGGGGAATGCCTGACACTACCTGCTGCCATTGTGATTTTATATCCCCAGACAGGACGCGTTGCTGACGAGACGTCATGTATGAGCGAAACCATTGCACTACGCTTGGTGAGAAATTTAGACCGCTAAGTTTGGCTAGTAAGATGTCGAAGTCGACAGTATCAAATGCTTTGCTGAAATCTAAGAAGCAAATGATAGTCGCTTCTTGTCTGTCCATGGCAAGTTTCAGGTCATCTGTCACCTTTATCAGAGCGGATGTTGTGCTTCGATGTTTACGGAAACCTGATTGTTAAACCAGAAGGAAGGTGATAATGCAAGAGTTCTTAAGCATAAGTGTAGCTTAAGCTGCGCTCAGCCGTCAAATACTGCTGCACGATTTGTTGGGTTGTGATGTTCGAGCTATAACGAGTTATAGAACAATGCTCCATGACAAGACGGTGGAGAGGGCATTAGTAATTGTATTGTAAGTGTGTGGTATCTAGTGGCTGATGTCTAATGTCTGTGTATGTCCGTTGTGTTTGATTTACTTTTAATGTGAGCGATTCTTGTCCACGGGGAAAAAATAATTAAATTCAGATTTTATTTCGTATCAGTTTTATTAATTCATGTATTATCAAGTTAAACGTTTATTGTGAATGGATATAATATAAAGGCAGTAATTTCAATCAGTCTTCCAGGAGAGATGTTTTAATTTTTATATCTATGTTATTAGGAGCTTAAAGTAAATGAAACTGCTTTTGTTATTTAAATTCAGTTTTCATTATCCCCCGTACTCCCATAGTCTGTATCGCTGATGGATTAACTACAGTTCATTGTGGTTAGAGGCTCTGGGAACATTGTAAGTAAGCCGTTGATTTTCACCTGTGTTAGGTCCAGTTGAGATCGGTGCTTATGACTGAACAAATCATGGTGCCCAGCGTGTCCTCCTGAGCTGATGGTCCTGCAACCGCGAGACAGGCAGCCGAGTAGCCAAGTAAGACTACTAGCTTCATCTACGGATAGCTCCGGTAAATCAACGGTATTCAGCACAGGCTCGTCAGATAATTACCCCAGCCCTCCTTTTCCAACCACGAGAAAGCTTGCCCAAAACTATAGCGACAAAAAGTGTCCGGAATACAGGATAATTACATTAAGTGGTCAGACCACTTTCTTTAAAATTCTGGAAATTTGGCATGACGTGAGATGGAGCTGGAAACTATGAAAGAAAAAAGGACGTATGAGAAGTTTATAAAAGGCACCGGGAACGGGATGAGGAAGGGGAGGGGGGGGGGGGAGGGGACGGTAAGTGTAAACAGTGCAGTTGGAGCAGCTCCTTCTCGACCGAATAGTAGCGGCTCCGATCAAAGAAAACCATCTTAACGACCGGGAGAGCGGTGTGCTGACCACACGCTCCTCCTATCCGCATCCTCAACTGAGGATGACACGGCGGTCGTGTGGTCCCGATGGGCCACTTGTGGCCTGAAAACGGAGTGCTTTTTTTTTTTTTTTTGACGCAGCTCCAGGACAGAACGATGCGACTGTCATGCATGACCTGACTGCTGAATATGACAAAATAGGTCTCATGGAAGCAGCTCATGTTCGGAAGAGTGAATAACCTTCGATAAACTTTAAGGAAATGTTTGGGAACAGGGAGTACTAAAACAATCATACCAAAAAAAAAACAGCAAATGTCAGATGAATAACTTACAGATATATGAATCAACCAGAAAATTATAGCCTATATGTCCACCTTTGCCACGGGTAACAGTGAAGACTTGTAGCAGCATGGAAGCAATCAGGCCTTGGTAGGTGTTGGAGGGAGCTGGCAATATATCTGAACACACAAGTCACCCAATTCCCGTGTATTCCGGGGACGGGCACGATGCGCTCTGACCCCACGATCAGTCATATCAGATGAGATATCGGGCGAGTAGGGGAAGGGGGGTCAGCAAATCAATTGGAACTCGACACTGTGTTCCTCCAACCACTCCATTTACATTCATATCCGTCTGACATGGCGCATTATACTGTTGAAAAATGCCACAGCAGTAGGGGAATATGATCGTCATGATAGGGTGTACGTGATCTGCAACAGGTGTATGATACTCCTTGGCCGTCATTGTGCTTACCACGAGCTCCACTGGATCTAAGAATTCCCGTATGAATTGTTGGTAAGGCGGGTACCAGGTTGAGATTCATTGGGAGAGTGCTTAGAAAATGTAGTCCATCAACAAAGGAGGTGGCTTACAAAACACTCGTTCGACCTATACTTGAGTATTGCTCATCAGTGTGGGATCCGTACCAGGTCGGGTTGACGGAGGAGATAGAGAAGATCCAAAGAAGAGCGGCGCGTTTCGTCACTGGGTTATTTGGTAACCGTGATAGCGTTACGGAGATGTTTAATAAACTCAAGTGGCAGACTCTGCAAGAGAGGCGCTCTGCATCGCGGTGTAGCTTGCTCGCCAGGTTTCGAGAGGGTGCGTTTCTGGATGAGGTATCGAATATATTGCTTCCCCCTACTTATACTTCCCGAGGAGATCACGAATGTAAAATTAGAGAGATTAGAGCGCGCACGGAGGCTTTCAGACAGTCGTTCTTCCCGCGAACCATACGCGACTGGAACAGGAAAGGGAGGTAATGACAGTGGCACGTAAAGTGCCCTCCGCCACACACCGTTGGGTGGCTTGCGGAGTATCAATGTAGATGTAGATGTAGATGTAGATCTTCAGAGCATAATGGAGCCGCCGCCAGCTTGTCTCTACGCGCAGTACAGACGTCAAAGTAACACCCCCTGGAAGACGACGGATTCGCGCCCTTATTGGCTTTATGAAGAGGGTGTCAGGATTCATCAGACCATGAAACGCACTACCACTACCACTGGCGGTAGTCACGTGCCCGTTTAAGGCATTGTTGCCAATGTTGGTGTGTTAATAACGGCACTTGCATGGTTCGTCAGCTGCGGAGGCCCATCGTTAGAAATGTTCGGTGCACTGTGTGTTCAGACACACTCGTACTCTGCCCAGCATTAACGTCTGATGTTAGTTCCACCACAGTTCGCCGACTGTCCTGTTTTACCACTCTACCCAATCTGCGACGTCTGGCATCTGTAATGTGCTCTGACGTGGTTTCACGTTGGTTTCGCTACATGCTGAAGACACCACAAGCACTCCTCGAACACCCGACAAGTCGTGCTGTTTCCGAAATGCTGGTGCCGAACCTCTGCGTCATCGCAATGTGCCCTCGGTCATACACACTCAGATAGATCTCGCGCCTTCCCCGTTCTACACACGGACAGCGCACTAACTGGTACTACATGCAACGTGGCCTGTCTCTGACTAGCAGTCATTCCTTGCCAAATATCGTTGCTATCGCCTAGATGGGATTATATGGATAATAGGTGGGTGGTCATAATGTTCTGGCTGGTTAGTGTGTAAGGATAAAAGGTACAAACTGTTGTGTGCCTTTTATAAACGTGAAATTGTCAGTCATGGAGTAAATTGTTTTCTGTCATTTCCCCCCTTTTCTTCACATTAGCATCTGTTGACGTAATATGAAATTACGAAACCGGTCGTACCTTTAACAAAGGATCCCATCAGCTGTAGTGAGTTTTATTCAACATGGAAAAGTTAGGCAGTGAATGTCCATCCAGTAAATTGTTAGGCTTCTCTGGACTGTTTTAGTTGAGGGGGTCTCGTGATAGCACAGGACACAACCGACCTTATTCCGTTTTCAGTACATGTTGTTTGCTAACGGTGTCGGATTTCGCTGCTGCCAAATAGCAAATTGACAGGAAGTATGTATTAAGACCAAAACTTGAATACGTCACATGCAATTCTAGATTAAAAGTATTAGTCAATATTCATATTTTATGCCTTATGAGAGCTTTTAATAAGGGAAAGGCTTCCCAGACTCCCTATATTTCCTTATTTGATTATTGACACTGATCAAAAGTGGAAGCGATTAAAATTGCAAGATCACACGTTGATATAAGCACGAGATAAGGACTGAAAACGTGAAATGCTGGTACATTAATAACCAGTGTAACACCCAGAAAGGTGAATAACGCAAAAGTGCGCCACGCGGGGTAGCCGCACGGTCTAGGCGCCTTGCCACGGTTCGCGCGGCTCCTTCCATCGGAAGTTCGAGTCCTCCCTCGGGCATGCGTCTGTGTGTTGTCCTTAGAGTAAGTTAGTTTGAGTTAAATTAAGTAGTCTGTAAGCCTAAGGACCGATGACCTCAGCAGTTCGGTTCCATAGGAACTTACCATCACCACATACAAAAGTGCATGCATTGTGTTGTACAGGTGCCGGATGTCAGTTTGTGGGATAGAGTTCCTTGCCTGTTGCACGTGGTCGGTCAATACAAGGACAGGTCACGGTGTTCGTAGCTGAAGCTTAGCTGTCTTTGGATGCTCGACTGGAGACAGACTGGTAATCAACCAGCTCAAGGTATCAAGTCGACTTTGTGTAGAGCATGATGAGTCAAAACAGCGGTACGTGGGTGAGAGTTATCCTGTTGGAAACTACCTCGCGGAAAGTTGCTCATGAGTGGCAGCAAGGCAGGACCATACACTAGATTGCCGGCCGGGGTGCCCGAGAGTTTGTAGGCGCTACAGAGTGGAACCGCGCAACCGCTACGGTCGCAGGTTCGAATACTGCCACGGACATGGATGTGTGTGATGTCCTTAGGTTAGTTAGGTTTAAGTAGTTCTAAGTTCTAGGGGATTGATGACCATAGAAGTTAAGTCCCATTGTGAGCAGAGCCATTTGAACCATTTGATACACGAGCCTGGCGTAAAGATTTGCAGTCTTGGCGGGTGGGATAACCACGAGGGTGCTTGTAACACCATAGCTTAGACAATACAAACCTTTTGTTGATTCATTTTGCTTTCTGTTTTGTTCAACATTCCATCGTTGAGCGTCTGTAATTATTCTATGAATAATTCGGTACTGTACAAAAATGTGTATTTTTTTGTTTATGGAATCTTTGATGTCCTGGTTTAATCATATGTAATGTATTGTCTTTAATATTTACGTTCTTCGTCTCATTTGGAGGGTACAAAACTTACTGTATATAATTGTAATGTCTGTGTGAATAGGTTCTTGTAGAAATGTTAGGTTGATGTTATGTAATTGCTGATCCTCACTTAGGGTTTTAGTTAATTTGTATGTAAAAGGTGGTGCGGTTCACCTCGGGAACGGAACTGTGTCGCGCGCGCAGAATGTGGTTGGCATGGATAGTAAGGTGGAACAAAGAGTCAGTCGCGGATGAGCTACTGAACCGCCAACAGATCACGAAGAGGTTGTGAACTGTGCTGGTGCCGAGCTGGGTTTTTGTGACGTTTTCCAATGTGCCAAAGCCTTGCATGTATGCAGTAACTACCTGGAATTATGTTGGAATTGATATCTGTCATCACCACCAAGAAATGAGAGAGTCCAGCAATTCTACCGGCAAATCCACCTACCAACATGCACTCGCCACCACATTGCGCAAACACTGTAATGGAACAGATGAACTGTAATAATGTACAGTGAAGGATGAGCTTATTGAATGTTTTAGTGTGCTCAAATACAAGATAAATTATACCTAAACCTTTTACCGTGATTTATCCTCAGTCACATATCCACTTAGAGTCCTTCCTATGCTAAAGTGCTTACCGTGTGTCCTTTATTGAAAGTATATTAAAGTTAATGTTGCAAAACAGTGTGCTAAAATTGAAACGTCCCCTTAGAAAAATTATAAATGACTGTGCTTAAACTGACATACAGTGTTTTGGCACAACGCAATCTGACTTTCAATAATCCCTACAAAAGAATGGCCCTGACTAACAATAACCTACACCTTTCATTAATGACTTACCTCACAAAAACCTTTGTTACTCGAACTACTGCAATAGAGGGGGCGCCACTACTGCCAGCTAAATAAAAGATTCTAACTACTGAAGGCACTTACTACTGATAAGCAAAGTTAGCAAATGACAGATTTTGATAGAGAAAAAACAATGTATTTACCTTAATAATGTTCCAAAGTCATAATATATATATATATATATATATATATATATATATATATATATATATATATATATCAGTACATGACATCTAGTCTTACAAATTTACTCCCTCTGATGGACACACGTCCAGATCATCCGCTCTCAAAACTCCGCCATCTCTCTCCCCACATCCAACACTGCTGGCAGCTCACCTACAACTGCACAACGCTACGCGCTGTTCATATCCAACTGCCCACTACAATAGAGACTATTCCAACAATGCCAACCAGCCACAGACTGCACACAGTACAGCCAGTGATTTTCATGTAGAGCGCAATGTGGCGTTACCAACATAAAAACCTAAACAGCCTACTTACATAGTCCCCATGCCCCCCACAAAAAATTTTACAATTTTTTTTTGGGCAGTGGCCATTACAAATTTGAAAAAATTTTTAATAATTACAATAACAAAGATATTAAATGCACACTCTTACTGACACACGCTGTTCATATCCAACTGCCCACTACAATAGAGACTATTCCAACAATGCCAACCAGCCACAGACTGCACACAGTACAGCCAGTGATTTTCATGTAGAGCGCAATGTGGCGTTACCAACATAAAAACCTAAACAGCCTACTTACATAGTCCCCATGCCCCCCACAAAAAATTTTACAATTTTTTTTTGGGCAGTGGCCATTACAAATTTGAAAAAATTTTTAATAATTACAATAACAAAGATATTAAATGCACACACTTACTGACACAATGTTCGTTAAAAGCTAAAGTTTTCTTACAGTCCATGAAGACAGTCCTGATCATTCATCACAGTAAAATTGCAGTGGTTTTTTTTTTCTCAAAGTCTGAGCAGTAAAAGAAAATGCACAGGGAAGTAGCGGATTCCCATGCAGCCATGAAGAAGTAGTGTTGTCCTTCCAAAGGAAAGACAGTGCTGACTCTTGACATGCAGACAGGAGGAATGGGCCACAACAGAGCAAACCCACTGCAGAGTCAGTCGAAGTTTTGAAGAATATTGGTAGGTAGGTCATCGCAGAGCAGACCCACTGTAGTCCTGGTAGAGATTACGGTATTGGTGGTCCACCAGAGGTGCAGAACACTGCAGTCCTTGTAGAAATAATGGTGTTGGTGTGTTATCAAAGGAGTAGACCCACTGCAACCCTTGTAGAGATGGCCAGCAGCCATCTGTTGTGACTGTGCAGGTGCCCAATCACCATTGAAGAGTCTTGTGGACAATATAGCAAGTCCATAAACCACCACTTGTGCACTCACAAAATTTTTGAAATTGTCCTTAGAACCAGCAATGCTGTTAACCAGTCTCTTGCTGAATTATTAACACATGTACAAACACTAACAGTCCCAACTTATCGTCTATTGTGCATATACTATGATCAACAGGAGTGTGTGCAGTTAAATGTAACTTAATTAGAAGAACTGGTGTCCATACAATTATTAATTTACAACATAAGAATACGATTACAAAGGTACAAAGTACAACATTAAAGAACATAACAAGACAGATAACATTAGTAGTAGTACAGGCTTTACAAAAGAATAGAAATAAACATATACATCAATGTTACGTGAATTATGACATAAGTAAATACATAAAAGATCAGAATAGCTTTCGAAAATAATATCTAAACATCTTTACAAAATATATAACATATTATTAATGCAAATTATATTTCAGGATGACAGTACTCGTCATCATAGTGAATGTAGCTTAGTATTAGAAAAATTCTACAACATACATCTTATTAGCTAAACACATAAAGACAGGAAGAACACAAATACACAAGGTACACAGACACGTAGTGGAATAACAAAAGGACAGGACAGGGTTTGTTTTCAATGTGACATTTGGTACTGCAGTGCAACCCAAAACTTCATTTCATAGATGTTTCCTCTTATTTCAACATATGCCATATGAAACGTCCCCTTAGAAAAATTATAAATGACTGTGCTTAAACTGACACACAATATTTTTAGCACAACGCAATCTGACTTTCAATAATCCCTACAAAAGAATGGCCCTGACTAACCATTAACCTATACCTTTCATGAATCACTTACCTCAAAGAAATCTTCGTTACTCGAACTACTGCAATACAGCGAGCGCCACTACTGCCAGCTAAATAAAAGATTCTAACTACTGAAGGCACTAACTACTGATAGGCATAGTTAGCAAATTAAATATTTTTATAGAGAACAAACAATGTATTTACCTTAATAATGTTCCAAAGTCATAATACATGTATCAGTTCATGACATCTAGTCTTACAAATTTACACCCTCTGATGGACACACGTCCAGATCATCCGCTCTCAAAACTCCGCTATTTCTCTCTACACATCCACCACTGGTGGCGGCTCACCTCCAACTGCGCAACGCTACGCGCTATTCAGATCCAACTGCCCACCACAGTAGAGACTATTCCAACAATGCCAACCAGCCACAGACTGCACACAGCACAGCCAGTGATTTTCATATAAAGCGCTACGTGGCGTTACCAACATAAAAAGCTAAACAGCCTACTTACAAAATTAATATTGTTTGTTGAAAGGATCTTACAAGTATCTCAGTTTTGTGTTTCACTGCAGTAAAAGTTCAGAACTGCAACTGTTGAGAGTTACATGTTCATGCTTTTTAAGTGCTTGTTTCACTAATGTAATGAAAGTGCGTTCAGTTCACTCTACTACAGTGGTCAAGATTGAGCCCCCCCTCCCCCCCCCCCAAATTACGTGCAGTCCTAATGCACAAAGCTATTTAATTATAGAAAGTTTCAATTACTCTTGCTATTCCTGTCAAGTTCTGAACAATATTGGGTTCCTCTTGTACATTGAAGGTGAGCATTAATAGTGTAACAGGACCCACAGTTTGTCTATTGTGCTCGATAACGATTAATAGAAAGACCACTATCTATGAAAACAGTATCTTCTTTTACTGAAAGGTCAGTGAGAAAGTGTTTTAGTGAAACAGATTTAACTTTCATTCTAAATAGAAAAGTATTTAGCTGAGAGAGACAATCTAGGTCCAATTTACGATTCTATGGTGAATATTAATAGTAATATTGTTTAGACCATCTTATTTGAGTAAGCTCTGAAGACAATAGTGTGTATCGGTATCTGTTATATTTATGCAAATAGTTTGTTCGGCTCTAACTGTCAGCTCCCACCTTAAGGTTAATATGCAGGTGCTACAGTTCATTGCACTTTCGTGTGACAAAGTATACGCTGTGTTTGCCCATTGAAGATATTTATTTTTAGTTTCTTGATCAAGAATGTTACCCATTCTTATGCCTAATTAGACTGGCTGCCGTTTTTATTATCATTTGGACAGTGTGGTTAGGTAAATTATTATTTGTTACTGTTTAAATATGTACCTAATTCTGACTTTCACATCCGACAAGCCACCTCCGTTGGGTATATCACAGTCAACTCCACAAAATTCCTTTCAGAGGGTAGTACGGCACTGTTACTTTACACCATACTAGGTTTAATAAAAATATTTTCATCATACGAACTGCCTCCAGCTTAGAGGTTATAGTATATCTGTAGCAGACGCTAGTGTTATTATCTGACAAGTGATGCATTCGGTACCCCGGTCACGGTCTCGCAATCGTTCTCTTCGCCCTTTAGTGCAGCTCTCACCTGTTAAAATTGCAAAACGAACAGTTCCTGCCCCCGGCTTAAGTTAATTGGTAATGGCGCGGTCTCACCTCCTAGGTGGAGCCGATCTTTAAGCTGCCTTTGTTTAATGAGTTATTACGTTTCGGAATAGTTATTACTCTGTTTTGCCTATATTGCGGGCGGATGTTATGTTAATTCCGTCATCGCGGGGTCTTGTAATGTTTGAAGTCGGAATCTTGTCGTAGTAAATATCTTCGACGCATTTAATTAGGTCCGAAATAATTGTTTTGTTGAAGTCTGGAGCCAATGAAAACTTGCCGACATTTGCGCTTTCATTGTTTGTTGTCACTTGAAGCTAACTGGACCTTGGGAGTTTCAGTGGCTGTAAATGTTCATGTATGTGATCGGTCGCTGCTTATGTTTTAGAGAGGCGGAGCCTGGGTACTGCGTGTGATGTGAGACGTCCCGAAAGTTTAGCAGACATTGGGGCGTATTATTTGCCGCTTAGTGGCTTATTCGCAAGCAGAGTTTACTTATCTGCTAATTTTTCCTATTCCTGCTACGTGTTTTGCTAACTTCAGTAACTTGTTTTGACTGTTAACATTTTCAGAGATTTCCCTTAAGAAAATGTAAAAAAACTGTAGTTTTTCACACAGAAATTTTCCTAAAGCAAATGTAAAAAAAAACACTAATTGTTCACATAAGTGTTTTCCTTTAGTAATTATTTTAAATCGAACATTGGTTTTGTGAGTTGACATGAAACACATTGGACTGATGCTTGTTCAGTAAATGTTAGTGTCCCGAATGATGTTCAGTATCCCTTTGGTCCAGTCCTTCCGAGCCAAAAGCAACCAGGCACTGCAAGTCCTGCATCAGGTGCTCCTGCTGTCTTACGAAATCGCACCCCAGACCGTAATTCCAGGTGTAATTCCAGCAAGCTGCAGGCCCTCAACAGGACTCCCTCTATGCAACACACGGACATCGCTATGTCCGTGTGTTGTCACTATGTGGCTTAACTTCTGAGGTCATCAGTTGCCTTGAACTTAGAACTACTTAAACCTAACTAACCGAAGGACATCACACACATCCATGCCCGAGGCAGGATTCGAACCTGCGACCGTAGCAGTCACGCGGTTCCGGAATGAAGTGCCTAGGACCGCACCGCCACCGCGGCCGGCGATGTAGATGTTGGTTTGGAGTCGATGGAATGCACGGTTCATATCGTCTGCGTTGGAGCTATCGTTGAACTAACCGATTTGCAACTGTTCGTTGTGTCACAGTAGTGTTACTTGCTGCTGAAATTGCTGCTGCAGATGCACGACGTGCCATAGCCATACTCGAAACACAGTGCTCTTCCCTCTCGATTGTGTCAAGTGGCCGCTTGTAGCCCAATCTTGCTGCGGAAGTACGTTCTCGTGACAACCGTATACAGTGACTACATTCCTGCCAAGTAATTCTGCAGTATCGTGGAAGGAACATCCAGGTTCTCATAGGTCTACAATGCGACCTCGTTCAAACTCAGTGAAATGTCGATAATGGTATCTTTGTCTCCTTAAGGACATTCTTGACCAACATCAACTCACCAGGTCCACTCTCATACGTAGCTAACGCTTTCGACTGTTACAAGGTGTCTACGGTCGCAGGTTCGAATCCTGCCTTGGGCATGGATGTGTGTGATGTCCTTAGGTTAGTTAGGTTTAATTAGTTCTAAGTTCTAGGCGACTGATGACCTCAGAAGTTAGGTGGCATAGTGCTTCGAGCCATTTGAACCATTTTGTTACAAGGTGTAAATAAAGCAAACACTGTCAGTATCCTCACTGCGACTGGTGCGAAATTTGAGTAAACATCATGTTTCAGATACTGAAATACATCATTCAACTTTCGTTTCTATCGCCCAACACCCTCCTTGTGTGAGTTTCTTTCCCCCGTCGGTTTACTTGTACTTTTCTGATTTTCTGACTCACAACATAATGCAGTAGAACATGGGTCTCCAAACTACGGCCCGCGGGTCGAAACCGGCCCGCGAGGGCCGGGAAACCGGCCCGCGTTAGCTGGCCGGACATCCCCGATATCCGGCCCGTCAAATATTTGAGGTGGTACCTATACTGACAACAATAGAGTTTCGAGGCCTATCGCGACCAATACACCGCGACATTGGCTCTGCTACTCGCTACAAGACTACATAACTAAACTTATTGTTACGTCGCTTGTAATAACAATGCGTTGACGTACTCTACCTCTGTTACGTCTCGCAGTAATAGTGTTGCTAACAATGATTTTGAGATTTCGTTAACTTTGCAGGACGCTTTCGTGAAGAATGTGCAGTGACATACTTTTTTGTCGGTGAAATTCGCCAGAATGAAATACGCCAGAATTTCGGTCAGGTACGTACACCAATCAAACTTATGTAATTAAATAAAAATGGTAGTTCGTTTCAGTGCTAGCGATTCCAACAACCTAAGATTTTTGCGATTTCATCTTTCCATTAGCCATACATTACGGTGATCATGGAATGCTAGGGTGCTTTAATCCCACTAGGTAGATCTTGGCCCTTATGACTTCGTGGAGGAGTCATTGTGGCCCGCGGACTAAAAAGTTTGGAGACCCCTGCAGTAGAAGGTCGCTAGTGGTGGTGTCAGTCACTGCGGCCGCGTACGGTACCGCGGAGGGACTGCAGCGGAAGCGAGTGTACCGCCATGGCGGCCGCAGGGCTGCAGCTCGCATGGCGGGAGCGCCTTTGTGTTAACAATGCACAGGTAGGCCAGCTCCAGCGGCAGCGGCGGCGCACACAATCCGCGCCCCCAGCCTACAACAAGGCGTTCGTTCAGCACACACAGCGCTCGCGAGGCGCGCGGAGCGGCGCGAAAGCGGATTTCCTGCGTAGCGCTGCGCCGCGCCGCGCCGCGGAGGCAAACTATTTAGCTGATACAATGGCAAGCGTCCGCTAATTGAGCACATTCCGCGCCTCGGCCGACTGCTAGAAATCCTCTCGATTCGCCCGGCACAATGCAGCGCCCGGAGCGCCGCTAATACGCTCGTATACACAGCTTATTGTTGTAATTATTGTGTAACGAGCGCGTAACTCGTTGGCTGCGAGGGGAAGGGTCACGCCGGCAGAAACGCCGCACTGCCCTCTCCTTACAGTCCGGGTGTGCGTCTGGCATCTCACTTCTCCGACCACTCGCTAATTCGTTACTCGCTGCTTAGAGGAGTACATCAAATATTCCATTACGCGAATGCCATCTTTCACATGTGGCAGCAACTGGAAAGGCTGACTGCATCTGGAATGCAGCAACAAACGCTCATGTTGGATACAGAACGGACACACAAGTGAGTTACACTGAACAGATCCTCTACACAGACCCGGTTTAAGGTCGCGCTCGGCCCGTATCACTAACGAGGTACGGAACACCCATTCAGCATTAACTGGGCTACTCGTTATTTTTTAATGCATTATCTTACTTCTATATATTTAAGGTAACGTTTAATTTTATGTCATCAGACCACCGGTTTCGGTCTGTAGTTACCATCTTCAGATCTGTTTTTATAAAAGATGGTCATTATAGACCGAAAATAAAGGAAATTTATAATGAAAATTATTTCAGTCATCTCAGAATTAGCTTGCGTTTACAGAGAATAAGGTTCAACTTTGAACATGGCTGACATTTGCAGTAACCGTATACACAAATTTGAAAAATATGTAAAAATCTGCCAACCGGTTGCATACGTTTTCTATATACCTTGACCAGGTTTCGTCACCTCTAAGTGTGACTTCATCAGAAGGTGATGTTTGACGATATGTTCTTAATGTAATTACCTTACCTTCTGATGAAGTCACCCTTAGAGGTGACGAAACCTGGTCAAGGTATATAGAAAACCTATGCCACCGGTTGGCAGATTTTTATATATTTTTCAAAAGAGATTAAGGTTTTGCATCACAAAATTAAAATTAAGTTATTGTACATCTACTTACACCGTGTTTACACAGGCAAAGCGACCACTCAGTTCTTACTTTCCGTATCAGTAGGTACGAAGGGCCTGTAATGCTACCAAGGACGGCCGGCTTTTATTGGTGGTGCCAAAATTTTAATTTTTCGAATGATTCCAAATGAATTAAACAAGAGAAAGAGAGAGGAAGTCTGGGATAAATCGAAAATATAAATCAAAAGTTAAACATAGTGTTGAAAGTAGGGCTCCATGTGGTTCCCAGACCGTGCAGCGGTCGTAAACCATAAAATTACCAAGAATGCAGCAAGCAGTCGCAAAATCATGTTTTATTTATTCACTTTTGCAAATCGATTTCAACTGATTAACAGCCATCATCGGTGCTTTCAACCAATATGTGCACTGAGTAGTGATCAGGGCACATATTGGTTGAAAGCACCGACGATGGCTGTTAATCAGTTGAAATCGATTTGTAAAAGTGAATAAATAAAACATGATTTTGCGACTGGTTGCTGCAAAAAATGGCTCTGAGCACTATGGGACTCAACTGCTGAGGTCATTAGTCCCCTAGAACTTAGAACTAGTTAAACCTAACTAACCTAAGGACATCACAAACATCCATGCCCGTGGCAGGATTCGAACCGGCGACCGTAGCGGTCTTGCGGTTCCAGACTGCAGCATCTTTAACCGGACGGCCACTTCGGCCGGCTGGTTGCTGCATATTTGGTAATTTTCAAACATAGTTTCTTACGGAACATTTTCTACGGTACTGTGAAACAGATGACATAGGAAGCACCGGAGTTTGTCACCTTGATTGCGTCTTTCAAAATAGAAAACCTCACAAGTGCCGATGTTGCTTACTCAGCTTCTACCATGCACCTACACAACACATGAAATGTACCAACGTCAGCTGGAAAGCTCCTACAGAATCGACAAACTTTATAATTGCTACTACAATATAAAGACAAATCGCTGTCTAACATCATTAAATTCTTGAAAAGTTATTGATCGACTTACTTCAAATTTTTACATGATACTCTAGTAAACATTCGACGTATATAGGCTACACAATCTGTTAGTATAACTTGTGTATAAATATGTAAGCGAGCACAATCCCTGTACATGAAAGGCAATGTCCTGACTGACTGACTGACTGACTGACTGACTAAGGATAGAAACTTGAAATTTGGAGAAGGTTTCGATCTTACGCTGTAGGCGATGTTTAAGAAGGGACTCTCCAAAGTTGCATTCCTTAGGGGGTGAAATAGGAAATGAAGGGTTGTTTTCAACATGTCATTAGGTTTACGAAAATTGGTATTTGGTTTTACGGTTAGTTGTAAAGAAATACTTTTTCAGCTTTTTTGTAAATTTTACTCTATGGGGATGAAAAAGCGTTTTTTTTGAAAGTATATCATTATTAAAGAACTACTGAAGTACTTTTACATCTTTGAACAGTGGTTTTGGAAATCGAACCCCTAAGTAGGTGAAGGAGGGTATGAGATTTTATACGGATATATTATAAAAGGAATTTTAATACATAATTCAGAAATGAAAAATATGTGTTTCACTGTATCTGGAAATTCAGCCTGACTCACCATCGTCCAGCCAAAATCTCTATGAAAAGAGACTTGAAGTTAAGATAGGGTGTGGATCTCATAATTAAGACGTCGTTTAAGAAGTAATCGTCTGAAATTCCACTCCTAACGGAGTGAAATGGGGGATAAAAGGCTGTTTGAAAGTACATCGCTATTAATATAATTTTGAATCTACGACTACGAAAACTGGTGTATGGTTGCTTAGTCAGAATATAAGAGATACGTTTCTCAACATTCTTGGAAATTCGACCAATAAGGGGGTAAAATAAAATGAGATGATTACTAAAGTACTAGTTAAGAATTTTTAAAACCACATATATGACGACTTGTATTTAACTTCTCGATTAGAAATTTAAAAAAATATTGTTTCATTTCCTAGAATTTCGGACCTTAATGGAGTCCAAAATAACTCATATACCAAAAAATTTGAAACCAAAATTTATGAAAATTAGTATTTCGCTTCTAGGCAGGATATAAATAAATACTTGTTTGGAAACGAAAGTTGCTATGGAAATATCCCCACAAGAAAGCGAAATGACTGATTAAAAAAATCTTTGGACTCCAGCTACCAGAATCGTTTTTGGTCAAAAGTACATTCGGAAAAGATCATGCTTATATGGCCTTAATTGGCGAGAAATGTTTGGAAGGTGTTCCAATTTGTGAACAACATAAAAATTCGATTAAATACAAACAAAAGAAAATCTCTGTTGGCCATAATGTCTACACGAGTGAAACAGCGGGAACTAAGCTACTAATATGTAACGAGGAAACGTTGTTAGCAAAATCTTGAGAAGTTCTTCACCAATTTACTTCAATTTTTATAAAACGTCTAATAAAAATCCCGAAGGACGCAGACTAAAGATACATTTCCATAAACAATAATGTCCCGATGTTCTGATAAAACCGACTGCAAGAAGAAAATGCTTTTATGTGATAATGTGCGGTTTCGTTCAACACACATCAAAAATGTTTTGCATCGCCGGCCGCTGTGGCAGAGCGGCTCTTGGTACTTCAGTCCAGAACCGCGCTGCTGCTATGGTCGCAGGTTCAAATTCTGCCTCGGGCATGGACGGGTGGGATTTCCATAGCTTAGTTAGCTTTAAGTAGTTATCAGTCTAGGGGACTGATGACGTCCGATGTTAAGTCCCATACTGCATAAAGCCACTTGAATTTAATTTTTTTTATTTATTTATGTATTTATTTATTTTTGCGTCACCCCGGATCCCAGAACTCCTGAAGATGCGTCGACTGTGGATATTGTATCACAGATACAGCCCCTTTGACTGTTCAGAGGTGTCACTACGCCCGCCCAAAGGTGTAAACAACCACGCATTAGCAGCGCCTATTAGACGGAGGGGTCTGACAGCCGATCAGATCCTATAATTACACGGCTCATGTTGTCTGTAGTTCTACCATGCCTAGACGGTCAATACCGCCGTTCGATCGCGTCCTCATTGTTACTTTGTGCCAGAAGAGGCTCTGTACAAGGTAACTGTCGAGGCTGCTCGGAGTGAACCAATGCGATGTTGTTCGGACGTGGAGGAGACACAGAGAGACAGGAACTGTCGATGACATGCCTCTCTCAGGCCGCACAAGGGCTACTAGTGCAGTGGATGACCGCTACCGACGGATTATGGCTCTGAGAAACCCTGACAGCAACGCCACCACGTTGAATAATGCTTTTCGTGCAGCCACACGACGTCGTGTATTGACTCTAACCGTGCACAATAAGCTGCATGATGCGCATCTTCATTCCCGATGTCCACGGAGAGGTCCATCTTTGCAACCACGACACCATGCAGAGCGGTACAAAGGGGCCCAACAACATGCCGAATGGACCGCTGACGATTTGCATCATGTTTCTTTCATCGGTGAGTGTCGCATATGCCTTCAACCAGACAATCGTCGGAGATGTGTTTGGAATCAACCCCGTCAGGCTGAACGCCTTAGACACACCGTCCAGCGACTGAAACAAGGTGGAGGTTCACTGCTGTTTTCGGATGGCATTATGTGGGGCCGACGTACGCCGCTGGTGATAATGGAAGGTGCCGTAACGGCTATACGATACATGAATGCCATCCTCTGACCATATCAGCATCGTATTGGCGAGGCATTTGTCTTCCTGGACAATTCTCGCCCCTTCCTTCAAGATAACGGCATCGCTCGGCTAGAGTGGCAAGCATGTTCTCCACACATGAACCCTATCGAAAATGTCTGGGATAGATTCAAAAGGGCTGCTTATGGACGACGTGGCCCACCAACCACTCTGATGGATCTACGCCGAATCGCCGTTGAGGAATGGGATAATCTGGACCAACGGTGCCTTTATGAGCTTGTGGATAGTACGCCACGTTGAATGTGGGCATGCATCAATGCTAGAGTACGTGCTACTGGGTATTAGAGGTACCGGTGTGTACAGATATCTCGACCACCACCTCTGAAGGTGTAAGTAGGCTGTTCATGTTTTCTCTATGTAAGTAGGCTGTTTATGTTTTCTCTATGTAAGTAGGCTGTTTAGGTTTTTTTATTGGTAACGCCACCTCTGTATGAAAATCACTGGCTGTGCTGTGTGCAGTCTGTGGCTGCTTTGCATTGTTGTAATACTCGCCATTGTAGTGTTAGGCAGCTGGCTGTGAACAGCGCGTAGCGTTGCGCAGTTGGAGGTGAGCCGCCAGCAGTGGTGGATGTGGGGAGAGAGATGGCGGAGGTTTGTAATTTGTCATGAACTGCTATATTTATATATGATGATATCAAGGTAAATACATTGTTTGTTCTCTATTAATATCTTTCATTTGCTAACTATCCCTATCAGTAGTTAGTGCCTTCCATAGTTTGAATCTTTTATTTAGCTGGCAGTAGTGGCGCTCGCTGTATTGCAGTAGCTTGAGCAGCGAAGATTTTTGTGAGGTAAGTGATTTGTGAAAGGTATGGTTTAATGTTAGTCAGGGCCATTCTTTTGTAGGGAATTTTGAAAGTCAGATTGCGTTGCGCTAACAAAATATTGTGTGTCAGTTTAAGCACAGTCGTGTATAATTGTTCTAAAGGGGAAGTCTCGAGTATAAAATTGTTCAAAGGGGACGTTTCATATGTCGACCCTTAGCCTAGGATACCTCACTGGAATCTTCTGATTTTTTCTTGTAGTTTGTGTATTTAGTGTAGCTTTTGTTTATTGCTAGCGCGTAACTGTAGAGAGAATCTCCTTTGTAGTTGCAGTCTTTCATTGTTGTACTGTAAAACAGTTGTGGCATGCATGTAGATTTGCACCAACTATTTCGCAGCTGCAATTAACTAGATATTATTTTCAGTGCTATATTAATGTGTTCTCTTATTTTTGCTATTCAAATTGTGATTTTCTGTGTTATCGTGTGAAATATTGTGACAATAATGGCGGGTGAAAAACGTAACACTAGGCTCCAAACTAAATTGAGAAATAATAGTGACGACGAGCGTAGCTTATCGGCGCCGCCGAGTAATGAATTAACTAATGTTCAAAGTAGTAATTTGGTAACTGTGCACAGGGAAATGGAGCGGGCGTCAAATAATGGTGTAGACAGTGAAACAGGTAGTGAACAGGGAAGCATTATCGATCGATCGGTCGGCAACAGCTCGCCTCAGGAATCCAAAATGACAAGACACAATTTTGCAAATACTGTAGATTCAGGTTTTGCGTCCTCACCGTTTTCTCAAATAAGTCAAGACACATTTTCAGCTTGTCAAAATGTGAATGTTGCCGGTGCAAATGCACTGCCGAAAAGAGTAGAGGAACAGATTCCAGACACTAATGCATTGTTATTACAACTAATGCAACAAATGGAACAAAATCAGAGACAAACACAGCAACAGTTAGACACAGTGGAACAAAATCAGAGACAAACACAGCAAAAGCTGCAACAGTTAGACACAATGGAACAAAATCTTCGGAAGTTAGACACCACACTTGAACAAACACATGAAGATTTAACTACTGAGTTACATAACATTGAATCGAAATGTCAAAAAGTGTGTAATGACGTAAAAACACAAATTTGTGAGCATTTTCAGCCTATTTTTTCGCGGCATGAAAATGCATTACAGAATCACGAAGCAGCCATAAAAGAACTGCAAAGTATTGTTCATGAAAATCATGAGACCTTGTGGGCTAAAATTGACTCAGTTGCATCTACCGATTCGGTTACGCAACTTGCAAGAACTCAGGAGAACTTAAAGGACACAGTAGATACCCTGAAAATTGGTTCAGAAAGACACATGGAGGAAATAAGTACACTATCGGAGAAAGTAGCCGAACTTTCGGATCAGGTCACTAACTTATCTACAAAGGTAGATGATGATCTGAATGACACAAGACCCGTAGCCTTCACTGACACAGAAGAGTATGAACAAATAAGAAAATTCAAACAAAATCAAAATCAAATCAATACACAGTACAAAAGAGAAATCCGGGGAGTACAAGATCAGTTGGCACAAGTAGTACAAGAATTACGCATTTCAGAGGACACTCGCGCTCCATCACGGGAAGAGGGACTTAGAAATACGGAAAAGCCGCAAAATAATAACACAGGGCATTTCGGAAGTTATGAAATAAATTGGCAATGTGCACCGAATTTTGAGATGGAACGGCCGACACGACCTAACAATGACCGATATGCGACTCGCCGACATGATGATTTTGACTATAAGCTGTTCATTACTACACGTAAATTCAAAACATTTAAGAATTCTGGCAACGACATTCATCCACAAGCATGGCTCCATCAATTCTCTCATTGTTTTCCTCCCAACTGGTCGTTGGAACACAGATTAGAATTTATGTGTGGCTACTTGGAGAATGAACCAGCTGTAAGAATGCGATCGGTAATTCACGATTGCCACAGTGAAGGAGAGTTTTACCATGCCTTCCTCTCAGCATATTGGTCTCAAGCCACACAAGACCGTGTAAAACATAGCATCATATGATGAAACATTTCGAACAATCTGAATTTTCCAGTCTTATGAAATATTTTGAAGACATGTTGCATAAGAATCAGTATCTTTCAAACCCATACAGCCCCTCAGAACTCATCCGCATTTGCTTAATCAAACTGCCTGAACATTTACGACATATTATTTTGGCAGGACGTTGCAAAGACGACATTGAAGCATTTCAGGGACTCTTACAAGAACTGGAAAGTGACACTGACAATCGCGGAACGCGAAAACAAGGACACAACAATTACAGGTCACATCCGTCACAATTCCGTGACGACAGAAACAATAACTGGACACGACAGGTCTATTCTTACAACGCAAATCGTGACCAAAATAGACACCACCCGTACGACAACCGTTGGCAGAGTAATAATAGTTACAGAGAAAGATCGCATTTCCGTAGTAATGACTATCACAGAGACAATCAGAGAAACAAACAATATGGGAACCAAAACAAGTATTATCAAGGGAGGCAGAATAACTTCAGACGCAACAGTTCGGCGCACAGTTACGATTCAGGGAGAAATTCTCCACCACATGACCGACAAACAAGAAACTATGTAAACTAACGACAAAACGACAGACGTGAATTTCATCAGAACTGGCGGGATTCTAACAGAGCTGGGCCCTCTCGAAAAGGCGAATTTGTAGAAGTTAGGTCTCCTAATCCCAATAACAACGCGCGCCAACAAAGAGGCAGACCATGACTCGCACAGCAGGCAGCCGCGTGCGCCAGGTGGCTCAGAGAAAAATAACATAGACGCTAACCTTGAGAAAAATTCCAGTATTCTTTACCGACGTATACTGCCTGACAATTGCATTCAAGTTCAAACTCTGAGCACTAGGAAGAGTAAAGGTTTACACCACATTTCACATGTAAAACCGTTTATTGAAAGATAATCTGCTTTTTAACTTAGTCTTTGTCATAAAATTTTTCGCTTCACATTACTAATATGCTTTGTCAGATTTAGAATGTGTTAACATGTAACAATGTTTGAAGTGAAATATCCAGTCAAGAGCCAAGAGAACTTATTTAAACAGAAATGACGAATGCATTGTTATAGTGAACAGACGTCACAGTGTTATTGTGTGTGTACATTCTTGCTTGTTAGTTGTACGATTACGTAACGACTATAAGGCTCACATACTTAGAACATTTACCAGTACTGCTAATGAGATTTTAATGCAACATTTTGGTTACCTGAAAATACATTCTGTATTTAAAGTGCTTTCTGAGAGATACCAGATGACACAGAGGTTAGTTTATGTGACAGCTACACGATTTTTATCACGATGCTACTAATGAGTGACAATTTACAATGTTACTTTTGCGGTGTATCTGTTTTATATCTGCACAGTTTTCTGAATTCTTCTGGAAAGAAAAACATGTTTTACTAGTAACTTTTGTGGTATAGCAACAATGAGACAGCTTTTTCGTGGCACAACAATACGTTACTGTACAGTACTTTCTTCATCACGCCAATAAGCATAATAACTACGATATCTATACGCAAAGCATTTCACTTTTGTTTATCATGAGGTAAGTACATTGGCTTCTGCAGAACTTAGCTTTCAGAGGAAAATAACTACGACACTTCCACAGAGATTATCTTACAACAAGATGCACATTTAGCGCTACAGGACACGCATTTCAGTGATCAATTTTATACTTAAAACATTTAATTTTAAAGATTTTTGAATTACAAAGAAAGTTTTCCGTGATATATTTCATTTCATTGCTGTAATCTGTAACACCTGAGGGTATAATTACATAAATCCTCAGGGGGGTACACGCCTACTTTGTGTACCATGTGTTTGGCAAGCACAAGGAACCGTAGCTAATATGGTATTTGCTTATACAACTTTACACATCGGTACCATATTTCTCTAACACACAAATTACACAGCTATCTGATCATTTAACTGAGAGAGACAAACATTTATTTTACTACATCAGTGACAGATGTTTACGCAATTACACAGTTGGATAACTTCACACTTATGAAATTGTATTTTGTCTGTACTTTGTGAAATGCTCATATTTTTTCGGAACCATTGTGATACTATGAGAGCTTTGAATGATGTATTTGGTATGAGATCATGATTTTTAAAGTACGTTTGAGGCAGCTGACACTTTTGACATGAGCAGAGAATTTTTTTAGGCTTAGAAATTATTGGAGGAAGTTACGACGATTTTGAGATTTGACTGAGGTGTTATGATGTTATTATTACGACGACGATGTGTATTATGTTGTTGAGGAATGTTTATTATGCTACGTATTTCTCATGATGAAATATTGAAGAAGTGTCGACGAATATGTATATGTATAATGAGGTAAGGAATAATGAGTAGTGTTTAGGGACTCTGATTTATGAAAAGGATGTTGGAAACCAAGAAACGTACTTTAAGAGTTATGAAATGTGTGTGTATATTCGTGAATGTATTACAATGCAGATGAAAATTTTTTGGACACTGTTATATCAATAGCATTTTGTTTCTACAGATTTGCAACGCTAATTCTTGACCTGTGAAATATTTTTATGTGAGACTGTCACCGTAGCGGAAGCTGGTGTCGTAAATATTTCCGTAAGAAAGTTAAGTGACCACCTGCACATAATGCGTCGCGGGCACCCACCTGGGCGACAGCCGCCCGAAAAAAAAGCCATTAGCCTTTCCGGAAGCACAGGTAGAAAAAAAAAGGGAAGGCCATTATCCTCGGTATTGACATTTCCTTGTTGAAAGTATAATGTGGAGCTCGTAATTTATGATATTTACTGAAATGCCTAATGAAATGACGAGAAATATTTTTACATCTGCACACCTGATTATGACAAGTGTCTTTCTCCG
Organism: Schistocerca piceifrons; assembly: GCF_021461385.2. Taxonomy (NCBI): domain Eukaryota; kingdom Metazoa; phylum Arthropoda; class Insecta; order Orthoptera; family Acrididae; genus Schistocerca; species Schistocerca piceifrons. Next base: position 183,666,579 of record NC_060142.1, on the reverse strand, counting down.
AGAGTTGAGTGCTACTAACTTACGAAATGCCACATAGCTATTGAATGATGTTTTTCTGCTTTGGTTTGCGTAATTGCTTATTTCATTTGACATCTGTTTTCCAGCTGTGTTGCAGCATTGGTTTCATAAAATAAAATTAAATGCATTTGCTAATGTGAACACTTTCTGTCAACAGATTTATTAAATAATTATTTTCTGATCCACATTCTTCGAAAAAGGAGCTCTTGGAATGGAGAGAACAATAAGAAGGGACTAATACCAGTAACTGCATTCATAATTTTCTTTTCAAGTACTTGGTAATTTCTTTTGTAGAATAAATTGTGATGCATCACTCTAATGTTAAGATGTGACATAGGTATTAGACATGGCCATTTTAGTGTAACATTTTTTCTGCTTGCGCTATGTCATGTTTAGGTATAAGTTGCTGCTGTTTGTCAGGCATAGTGTTATTGAATTTGACTTTTGCTAATTTATGCTGCTAGCTTTGCCAATTTGCATTTTTTGTCATTGCTGTTTGTGTTAATTTGTTATGTGATGCTGCATTGCCTCATCCCTTGGTATATATATCTGAGCTCAATAGATTTAAGTTAGCTTAAGAGGGGGTAGACTATATAAGAAACTGACTATGGAGAATAGGTAAAGAATGCAATGCGAAGTTATATGAAAAAGGATTTGGGCCTAAATGAGTATTGTACAATCAGAAATAATTATTTTGAAAGAAATATGCACAGAATACAGAAAGCAGGCTTAGATAGGACTTTTTGGAAAAAAAATGAGGTAAGACATATGTGAAATAAATACAGAAAGCATGCTTTGATAGTATTTTTTTTGGTCGAAACAAATGTTGAAATAAGACGAAAGATCTGTGGAATGAAGTTTTGGGTTGGACTGCAGTACCAAATGTTACACTGAAAACGAACCCTGTCCTTTCCTATTGGTGTTATCCCACTATGTGTGTGTGTACCCTTGTGTATTTGTTTTCGTCCTGTCTCTGTGTAGTTTCATAGAATTTTTTCTTCTTTTAATATTAAGCTACATTCACTATGATGAGGAATACTGTTATCCTCAAATATAATTGGCATTAATAATATGTTATTTACTTTGTAAAGATGTTAGACATTATTCATTCTGTTTAAGTGCTCATGTATAAAGTTGATGTTCCAAAAGTTATTCTGATATTTTATGTATCTACTTATGTCATAATTCCTGTAACACTGACGTATATGTCTATTTCTATTCTTTTGTAACGCCTGTTTTACTACAAATGTTATCTATATTGTTATGTTTTTTAATGATGTATTTTGTACCTTTATTGTATTTTCATGTTATAAAATTGTAATTGACACCAGTTTATCAAACTAAGTAACTTGTAAGCATTCATTTCACTGCACACATTTCCGTTGGTCATAGTATATGGACAATATGTGAGAAGTAGGGACTGATAGTGTTTGCACGTTTGTTAATGATTCAGCAAGGGACTGGATAACAGCATTGCTGGTTCTAAGGACAATTTCAAAAACTTTGTGAGTGCACAAGTGGTGGTTTATGGACTTGCTATATTATCCGCAAGACTCTTCAACGGTGATTGTGCACCTGCACAGTCACAACAGATGGCTGCTGGCTATCTCTCCAAGGACTACAGTGGGTCTGCATCTTTGATGACCCACCAGTACCATTATCTCTACAAGGACTACAGTGGGTCTGCATCTATGATGACCCACCATGCCATTATTTCTACAAGGACTGCAGTGGGTCTGCACCTCTGGTGGCCCACCAATACCGTAATCTCTACCAGGACTACAGTGGGTCTGCTCTGTCATGACCTACCTACCAATACTCTTCAAAATTTCGACTGACTCTGCTGTGGGTTTGCTCTGTTGTGGCCCATTACCTGTCTGCATGTCGAGAGTCAGCACTGTCTTTCCGTTGGAAGGACAATACTACTTCTTCAAGACTGCATGGAAATCCACTACTTCCGTGTGCATTTTCTTTTACTGCTCAGACTTTGAGAAAAACACTGCTATTCTCCTGTTATGTACGATTAGGACTGTCTTTATGGACTGTGAGACAATTTTAGCTTTTGACCAACATTGTATCAATAAGTGTGTGCATTTGATTTCTTTGTTATTGTAATTATGAAAAATTTTTTCAAATCTGTATTGGGCACTGCCCAAACCAATTTGTAAAATTTTTTGTGGGGAGCATGGGGGCTATGTAAGTAGGCTGTTCATGTTTTCTCTATGTAAGTAGGCTGTTTAGGTTTTTTTATTGGTAACGCCACCTCTGTATGAAAATCACTGGCTGTGCTGTGTGCAGTCTGTGGCTGCTTTGCATTGTTGTAATACTCGCCATTGTAGTGTTAGGCAGCTGGCTGTGAACAGCGCGTAGCGTTGCGCAGTTGGAGGTGAGCCGCCAGCAGTGGTGGATGTGGGGAGAGAGATGGCGGAGGTTTGTAATTTGTCATGAACTGCTATATTTATATATGATGATATCAAGGTAAATACATTGTTTGTTCTCTATTAATATCTTTCATTTGCTAACTATCCCTATCAGTAGTTAGTGCCTTCCATAGTTTGAATCTTTTATTTAGCTGGCAGTAGTGGCGCTCGCTGTATTGCAGTAGCTTGAGCAGCGAAGATTTTTGTGAGGTAAGTGATTTGTGAAAGGTATAGTTTAATGTTAGTCAGGGCCATTCTTTTGTAGGGAATTTTGAAAGTCAGATTGCGTTGCGCTAACAAAATATTGTGTGTCAGTTTAAGCACAGTCGTGTATAATTGTTCTAAAGGGGAAGTCTCGAGTATAAAATTGTTCAAAGGGGACGTTTCATAAAGGTCTCGCTGTGTGGTGGTACAACATGCCAAGTGTGGTTTTCACGAGCAATAAAAAGGGCGGAAATGATATTTATGTTAATCTCTATTCCAATTTTCTGTACAGGTTCTGGAACTTTCGGAACCAAGGTGATGGAAAACTTTTTTATGTATTTCTTAACAACGAAAATAGTACTTTTAAACCATCAGACAAATTTTACCCATGTACATTCTTTCTCCTTACATATAACTAAACAACTATTGTACTCACGTCCATGTGCTGCTTTGTTTCCTTTCTCGCATTCATTTTTAACTGAAAATATTGATCGCTGCATTTGTGGCTTATCAGCTCGTAACTGCAATACTACTACGGAAGCTGAATCGTTCGAAACACTGTAATCCAGATCAAAACTATACGAAATGCCGTCGTTGAAGCTACTTTCTTCACACAGAGGCAACAGGAGAAGTCGCCATTACCCCTTACACAAATGGTTCCAACCGATTTACCCATTCATTTTAAAGCGACTTCAGTTCCCAGTCGGGATTTCGTTGGAATAAAAATAAACAAGGTTCGAAGTCAGAGACGGACGAGTGGGGGTAAGAGCGGATGGACGGAGAGAAGGACAGAAGTGGACCCAGAGAAGGCAAGAAGGAGATTGACAGAAAGAGAGGAGGTCGAGGTGTAGAGAGAGATGGAAGGAGAAGAAGAGCAGAGAGAGATGGAGGAAGAGGGGACTAGGATGTATCCTATACCCATACTTAGCAATTGCGAAGCATTGCCGGGTTCGCTGGTAGAGAAATAAAGCTAAATGTCAGCCTGTGGCTCAACGTTTTCACTGCGGTGGACAGCTTTCAATGTTTCTATTTCGTTTTCTGTCAGTCATGAGGCTGCAATTACGTGCAGGGCACAACACCAGTAGGGAGTGCCCACTGCAGAGGACTGAGTGCATTTTCAGTCTCAGGACAGTTTCAAATCGTCAAAGAATCGACCATTAACAGCTGTCCAATGTAGTGGACGCTACGCGCCAGAAGGTTATATACGTATAGGGGTATCGCTGAGGCCGGCCGTGGTGGCCAAGCGGTTAAAGGCGCTACAGTCTGGAACCGCGCAGCCGCTACGGTCGCAGGTTCGAATCCTGCCTCGGGTATGGATGTGTGTGATGTCGTTAGGTTAGTTAGGTTCAAGTAGTTCTGAGTTCTATGGGACTGATGACCTTAGAAGTTAAGTCCCATAGTGCTCAGAGCCTTTGGTATCGCTGAGAAAAACACTTTTTAATGAATAAAGGAAAAGTAAAACATGCATTGCCCGTCACATGCCATAGTCTTTTGAATCCAGACATTGTGATAAAGGAAGCTTTTAGTCGTAGAAAGATCTACGGCATTCTTTACACATGAGTCCCTCTCTTCTGAATAACCCATTAATACCATTTAGACTGATGAGCCAAAACACTGTGACCACTGCCCGTCCGCGAAACAGAATGCCTTCTGGCGGCGTTGCGGGGAAGTGACGCAGTAAGGAAAGAATGCAAGCGGAACAGAGACGAATGGGCAGTGATGACAACGAAGATACTGGCCGAAAATGCGGACACCCACTGATACACCCGCTTTTAACACAAGGCCCATTGTTGTGGCGCTATGGCTGGAAACAAAAATCTCGGAAACGGCGAAGCTGGTCGCCTATTGCATACTACTGTCGGGGGCAGCTATGGAATGCGGTGAAATAACGAAATGGCCGTACGGTACTGGATGACCACGTCTCAACACGAAACTCAGAGGTCGGAGTATCCCCGACTGTGTAATCCAGGATAGGTAGCGATCCGTGGCAGGTCTGGCGACAGAGTACAATGCTATGCTGGTGTAGGCACAAGTGTTTCGGAGCCGTTCAAAGGCCATTGTTAAACATACAGGTCCACATCTCACGACACCTACTTGTTTCTGTGTTTACCCAACGACAAAGTGGATTATGATTGCATTATGCACAGCAACACTGAGTTTTCACCGTGGACCAATAGAAACCTATCACCTGTCGAACGAATCGCATTTATTGTTACACCAGGTCGACCGTTGGGTCGTTACGTGCCATCATCCAGAAGAATGGCTGCACGAAACATGCACTGCGCCATAGATAAAAGCCGGTGAACGCAGAATTATGCTATGGGGTACATTAAGTTAGGCTTCCATGGGGTCTGTGGAGTCAATCGAAGGCATCATGACAGCTGGGAACTTCGTGAACATTATTGCGGACCACCTGCTTCGTTTCATGCTTGAAGCCTCCCGTACGGCGATGACATCTTCCAGCATAATAACTGTTCGTGTTGCAAGGTCAAAATCATACATTTTATTGAACCAAAAATTGATGTCTTGGCCAGCAAATGTGCCTAATCTGAACCCATTGGAATATGAATTGGGTGCCAGCTGCGTGCTATAAACCATCATCTAGTAATTTGCGGGAATAGCTTGACCTATGCCTAGACATCTGGTGCCGCATACCTCTGGAATCCTATCAAAGATTTATAGTATCCATGTGAAGCAGAACAAGCAGAACCTCTGTTGTAGTGTTTGATAAGTGGAAGGACACAATATTTAACAGGTGGTCATAAAGTTTTGGCTCATTGATGTACATTGATCTTCTTCAAGTCCCGCTCCTCTATATATATATATATATTTTTTTTTTTTTTTTGCGGGTACTTTTAAGTTTTCCTACGTCCCCCTTCCTTCCTCGGTGTGGAAGTCATAATCAGTAGAGGTAATAGGGAAGAGGCCTATCAAGCCTTACCCAGATTCCTTGTACTTACCACTGTTTGAGCTCTGACAACATTATTTAGGAAATTACTGTTACATGTCGCTGCTCTAAATGAGATTTCTTTCAGATTTGCTTGTTTTAATGCATAAATCATTTAGAAAAGCACGATATTCGAACACAGCCGTTCCTCCTTTATCTACGAGAGACATATCAAATATACACTATCGATTTACATTTCTTTCACTAAATAAGGCATTTAAATTCGACTCGCTGTCCTGTGACCGCCGACGATACCGTGGACAACGCGGTACTCAGCCTTGCTGGCTGCCACATCTCTCGAGCGGTACGCTCCCCTCTGCTCAGCGAAAGAGAAAAAGTCAACAGGTATTAGTTATATAGCCGCCGAGTCATATAATTTAATTGTGGTTGCATAGTTAATTTTAGTGTTATAGCTCAACATGTATAACTGATTTCGTTTTCATTTCTGTTTCACTGACAGATGCTCCATACGTGGATCTGCTCTTAAGGACTCATTCATGTAAAATCAAAGAAAAACTGGGAATGAACTCTATAGATGTAGCAGTCAGGGCGAACAGGCTTAGATGGTGGGGTCATGTTACTCGCATGGGAGAAGCAAGGTTACCCAAGAGACTCATGGTTTCGGCAGTAGAGGGTAGGAGGAGTCGGGGCAGACCAAGGAGAAGGTACCTGGATTCGGTTAAGAATGATTTTGAAGTAATAGGCTTAACATTAGAAGAGGCACCAATGTTAGCAGTGAATAGGGGGTCATGGAGGAATTTTATAGGGGGGGGGGGGCTATGCTCCAGACTGAACGCTGAAAGGCATAATCAGTCTTAAATGATGATGATGATGATGATGATGACGGCAGATGCTCCATACGTGGGTCTGCTCTTAAGGACTTATTCATGTGAAAATAAGACGTCATACGTAGATTACATTGTGAAAAAGTTGACTACGTTTGAATTTACGAGTATGGCGATATACATTCTGACTTTTGGAAAAACGTCATTCAAAATTCCCGATTGTAAGAGCTGACAAATGCGAGAATTATCGTACAATCCACTTAACAGCTCATGCACCCAAATTTCTTCCAAGAGAATGGATAAGAAAACTGGGGATGCGTAAGATGACGATTAGTTTGACTTTAGGAAAGGTAAAGGCAAAAGCCAGGCAATTCTGACATTGCAGTTGATAATGGAAACAAGACTAAAGAAAAATCAAGACACGTTCATATGTTTCGTCGACTTCGAGAAAGTGTTCGACAATGGAAAATGGTGAAAGGTGTTCGAATTTCTGAGAAATACAGAGGTAAGGATAAGGGAAAAATATTAACGTACAATATGTACAAAAATAGTATGTAAGGCAGAGGTCTAGTCTTCCGCCTCTATTGTTCAATCTGTACTTCGAGGAAGCAATGCTGGAAATAAAAGAAAGGTTAAAGAGTGCAAATAAACTTCAAGGTGAAGCGACTTAAGATTCGCTGATGACATTCTTATCAAAAGTGAAAGTGAAGAAGAATTACATGAACTGCTGAAGAGAATGAAGAGTGTAATGAGTAAAGAACATGGGGATTGAGAATAAAACGAAGGAAGACGACCGTAATGAGAAGTAGCAGGAATGAGAACAGCGAAAACTTAACGATTGGTGATCACGGAGAAGGTGGAATTAAGGAATTCTGCTACCTAGGCGGCAAAATAACCCATGAAAGACGGAGAAATGGGGATAAAAGAAGCAGACTAGCTAACGGCAAAAAGGTCATTTCTGGTCAAGATATGTCTAGTGGTATGAGACATACTCTTTAATGTGACGAAGAATGTACGTATGGCGCACAGCTTGTATAGTATTGGAACATGGACTGCAGGAAAACCGGGACAGACGAGAATCGAAGCATTTGAGATGTGGTGCCACAGAAGAATTCTGAAAATTGTGTGGACCTTGAAACGTCCCCTTAGAAAAATTGATGATTTACTGTGCTCATAAACCTCTTACATTATTTGATTTTCAAACAGCTGAGCAGAACTGAAGGTACTCAGACATTTCGCTCTTTACCTATTCTGATCAACACTAAACTGACACACGATGTTTTTAGCGCAACGCAATCTGACTTTCAATAATCCCTACAACTAAATGGCCCTGACCAACATTAACCTACACCTTTCACAAATCACATACCTCATAAAAATCTTCGTTACTCGAACTACTGCAGTACAGTGAGCGCTACTACTGCCAGCTAAATAAAAGATCCAAACTACTGAAGGCACTAACTACTGATAGGCACAGTTAGCAAAAGAAAGATTTTGAAAGAGAACAAACAATGTATTTACCTTAATAATGTTCAAAAGTCATAATATATATAGCATTTCTTGACATCCAGTCTTACAAATTTACTGTCTCTGATGGACACACGTCCAGATCATCCGCTCTCAAAACTCCGCCATTTCTCTCCCCACATCCACCACTGCTGGTGGCTCACCTCCAACTGCGCAACGCTACGCGCTGTTCACATTCAACTGCCCAACACTACAATAGCGAATATTCCAACAATGCCAACCAGCCACAAACTGCACACAGCACAGCCAGTGATTTTCATAGAGAGCGCTACATGGCGTTACCAATACAAAATCCTAAACAGCCTACTTACATAGCGCCTATGCTCCCCACAAAAAGTTTTACAAATTGTTTTGGGCAGTGGCCAATAGAGATTTGAAAAAGTTTTTCATAATTACAATAACAAAGAAATCAAATGCACACACTTATTGACACACTGTTGGTCAAAAGCAAAGATTTTCTTGCAGTCCATAAAGACAGTCCTGATCATTCATCACAGTATTAATTATAATTTTATGCACAAAGTCTGAGCAGTAAAAGAAAATGCACATGGAAGTAGTGGATTTCCATGCAGTCTTGAAGAACTAGGGAAGATAGTGCTGACTCTTGACATGCAGACAGGTAATGGGCCACAACAGAGCAAACCCACAACAGAGTCAGTCAAAGTTTTGAAGAATATTGGTAGGTAGGTCATCACAGAGCAGACCCACTGTAGTCCTTGTAGAGATGGCCAGCAGCCATCTGTTGTGACTGTGCGGGTGCACAATCACCATTGAAGAGTCTTGTGGATAATATAGCAAGTCCATAAACCACCACTTGTGCACTCACAAAGTTTTTGGAATTGTCCTTAGAACCAGCAATGCTTCAACCAGTCCCTTGCTGAATTATTAACACACGTGCAAACACTAACAGTCCCAACTTCTCACATATTGTGCATATACTATGACCAACAGAAATGTGTGCACTGAAATGAAACTTATTTTTGAAGAACTGGTGTCTATGCAACTATAAATTTATGACATGAAAATACAATTACAAAGGTACAAAATACGTCATTAAAGAACATAACAATACAGATAACATTTGTGGTAATACAGGCCTTACAAAAGAATAGAGATAAACATACACATCAGTGTTACAGGTATTATGAATTAAGTAAATACATAAAAGGTCAGAATAACTTTCGAAACATCAACTTCACAAGTGAGCATAGAACAAAACAGAATAAATAATGTCTAAACATCTTTACAAAGTAAATAACATATTAAAAGTGCAAATTATATTTGAAGATAACAGTATTCTTCATCATAGTGAATGTAGCCGAGATTAAAAAAATTCTACAACGTAAGTCTTATCAGATAAACACTTAAAGACAGGAAGAACACAAATACACAAGGTACACGAACACATAGCGGGATAACACAAAAGGGACAGGGTTGTTTCACTGCAGTTTCTTGCAAACAAAACTTTTTACTTCTTGGAGATCTCCCTTCGGTCATCATTATTCCCAAAAGTCCTATCTATACCTTCTTTCTGTACTTTTTTCGTATAACTTCTCAATGCATTTCTTCCAATTCATCGCAACTCATTCTCTTATATAGCCTACCCCCTCTTAAGCTAACTTAAATCTACTAAGCTCAGATTTTAAACTAAGGGACGAGGCAATGCGGCAGCACAAAACTATTAACACAAACAGCAATGACAAAAAATGCAAATTGGCAAAGCTAGCAGCAATGTATGTAAATTAGCAAAGCAAATGAAACATTATCACTAATATGAGCCAATGCGCAGCAAAAAGAAAAATAAATCAGTAGTAAAACTGGCTTAACAGAGTAATACAAAGCGAAATTTATTAGCACTATGCCTGGCAAATAGCAGCAGCAGCTAATGGAATAACTTATACCTAAACATGACAAAGCTCAAGCAGAAAAAATATGACAGTAAAAATAGGAAATGTCTAATAACTATGTCACATCTTAACACTAGAGTGATGCATCAGCTTGACATACTCTACTAAACAAGTTACCCAGTCACTGACAAAAATTATGTATGCAATTCCTGTGAAAGGAAATGTCTTTTTGTGCTCCCTCGTTTTTTTGGAAGTAGATCATAAAATTATTATTTACTGGATCTGTAGGCATAAAACATCTATATTAGCACATCTATTACATTTTATTTTAATCAATGCTGCAGTGCTACTAGAAACTATATAAAACACAAAATGAGCAAATAAGTACATAAAGCAAGGGGTGAAACGTCATTCACTAGCCATATGGCATTTCATAAGGCAGTAACACATCTCTCAACTAGCAAGACAATAGCCGTGAAATGTTTATCATCGTTTCATTAGTCATTTCAGTAAGCATCAGAAAGAGTCGTATTTGCGATGCTTCCTACAAAGGAATGTCAATATCGAGGTTAATGGTCTCCTTTTCTTTCACCTAATGCCTTTTTCTCCAGGCGACTGGCACACCTGGGCGCCACCTGGGTCGCTTAGCTTCCTTACCGAAATATTTACGACGACAGTTTGCGCTACAGTGACAGTATCATATAAAAAAATTCACTGGTCGAGAATTTGCGTTACAAATGTGTAGAAACAAAATCCTATAACAGTGTCCAAAAAATTTTTGCCAGCATTATGATACATTCATGCAGGTACATACATTTCATAACTCTTAAAGTACGATTCTTGGTTTCCAACAACCTTTTTCAGAAACCAGAGTCCCTAACCACTACTCATTATTCCTTACCTTATTACACATGCACATATTCGTCGACAGTTCTTCAATATTTCATCATAACAGATACATAGCATAATCAAATTCCTCATATAGCATCAGCTTATTGATCATAAACATACCTCAGCAGCATAATACACATCGTCGTCGTAATAATAACATAATAAAACCTCAGTCAAATCTCAAAAACGTCGTAGCTTTCTGCAATAATTTCAGAACCTAAGAAAATTCTCTGCTCATTTGAATAGTGTCATCTACCTCAAACATACTTTAAAAATCATAATCCCATACCAAATACGTCATTGAAAGCTCTCATAGTAACACAATGGTTCCGAAAAAAATATGAACAGCTCACAAAGTACAGACAAAATACAATTTCATAAGTGTGAAGTTATCCAACTGTGTAATTACATCTGTCACTGATGTAGTAAAAAAATGTTTGTCTCTCTCAGTTAAATGATCAGATAGCTGTGTAATTCTGTGTTACAGAAATGTAGTACCGATGTGTAAAGTGGTATAAGCAAGTACCATATTAGCTAGGGCTCCTTGTGCTTGCCAGACACATGGTACACAAAGTAAGCGTGTACCCTGCTGAGGATTAATGTAATTATACTATCAGGTGTTACAGATAACAGCAATGGAATGAAATGTATCACAAAAAACCATTGTATCTTTGTGATTCAAAAATCGTTAAAAATAAAATTAATCACTCAAATACGTGTCCTATAGCGCTAATTTGAGCGTCGTGCTGTAAGATAACCTCTGTCGTTACTTTACGGTAAAAATGTGCCAAGTGTCGTAATCATCGTCGTCCATAAGCCAAGTTCTGTAGAAGTCAATGTACTTACCTCGTAATAAACAAAAGTGAAACGCTATGCGTATAGATATCTTAGTTATTACGCTTATTGCGGTGATGAAGTAAGTATTGTAATGTAACATGTTGTTGTGCTACGGAAAAGGCTGTCTCATTGTAGGTATACCACAAAGTTACTACTAAAATATGTTTTCCTTTTCAGAAGGCTTCAGAAAATCTGTGCAAAGATAAAACAGACACACTGCAAAAGCAACAATGTTAATTGTGTCACACATTAGTAGCGTCGTGATATAATTGTGTAGCTGTCAAATGAACTAACCACTGTGTCATCTGGTAGCTCTCAGAAAGTACTTTAAATCCAGAATGTATTTTCAAGTAAACCAAAATGTTGCATTAAAATCTCATTAGTAGTACCGGTATATGTTCTAAGTATGTGAACCTTACGGTCATTACGTAATCGTGCAACTAACAAGCAAGAATGTACACACACAATAATACTGTGTCGTCTGTTCACTATAACAATGCACTCGTAATTACTGTCTAAATATGTTCCCTAGGTTCTAGACTGGATAGTTAACTTCAAACATCGTTGCATGTTAACAGTTTCTAAGTCGGACAAAGCATACTAGTAACGTGAAGTGAATAGTTTTATGGCAAAGATTAAGTTAAAAAGCAGATTATCTCTCAATAAACGGTTTTACATGCGAAATGTGGTGCAATCCTTTACCCTTTCTAGTGCGCAGAGTTTCAACTTCAAAGCAATTATCATGTTGTACACTTAGGTAGGGAATGCTAAAATTTTTCTCAAGGTTAACGTCTGTTATTTTTCTCTGAGCCAGCCGGCGCACGTGGCTGCCTGAGGTACGAGTCATTGTCTGTCTCTTTGTTGGCGCGCGTCGTTATTGGGATCTGGAGGTCTAACTTCTGTAAATTCACGTTGTCGAGTGGGCCCTGCCCTGTTTGAATCCCGCCAGTTCTGATGAAATTCTGGTCTTTCGTTACGATTATATCGTCTGTCGTCATGTCGGTAGATAGTATTGTTTCTTTCTTGTCGGTCACGTGGTGGAGAATTTCTCCCTGAATCGTAACTGCGCGGAGGACCGTTGTGTCTGAAGTTATTCTGTCTCACTCGATAATTGTTTTGATTCCCATATTGTCTGTTTCTATGGTTGTCTCTGTCACATACATTACTATGGAAATGCGATCTTTCTCTGTAATTATTACTACTCTGCCAACGGTTGTCATACGGGTGGTGTCTGTTTTGGTCACGATTTACGTTGTAAGAATAGCCTTGTCGTGTCCAGTTATTATTCCTTTCATCATGGAATTGTGACAGATGTGACCTGTAATTGTTGTGTTCCTGTTTTCGCGTCCCGCGGTTGTCAGTGTCAATTTCCAATTCTTGTAACAGCCCTTGAAAAGCTTCAATGTCGTCTGTGCAACGTCCTGCCAAAATAATATGTCGTAAATGTTCAGGCAATTTGATTAAGAAAATACGGATGAGTTCTGAGGGGCTGTATGGGTTTGAAAGATACTGATCCTTATGTGACATGTCTTCGAAATATTTGACAAGACTAGAAAATTCCGATTGTTCGAAATGTTTCATCATTATGATGCTATGTTTTACTCAGTCTTGTGTAGCTTGAGACCAATATTCTGAGATGAAGGCGTGATAAAGTCCTCCTTCACTGTGACAATCGTGAATGACCGATCGCATTCTTACAGCTGGTTCATTCTCTAAGTAGCCACACACAAATTCTAACCTGTGCTCCAATAACCAGTTGGGAGGAAAACAATGAGAGAATTGATGAAGCCATGCTTGTGGATGAATGTCGTTCCCAGAATTCTTCAATGTTTTGAATTTACGTGTAATAATGAACAACTTATAGTCAAAATCATCTGGTCGGTGCGTCGCATATCGGTCATTGTTACTTCGTTTCGGTGGTTCAATCTCAAAATTCAGTGCGCCTTGCCGATTTCATTCATAATTTCCGAAATGCCCTGTGTTATTATTTTGTGACTTTTCCGTATTTCTAAGTCCCTCTTCCCGTGTTGGTGCGCGAGTCTCCTCTGAAATATGTAATTTTTGTATTACCTGTGTCAACTGATCTTGTACTTCTCGGATTTCTCTTTTGTACTGTTAGCCGGCCACGGTGGCGGTGCGGTTCTAGGCGCTCCAGTCCGGAGCCGCGCTGCTGCTACGGTCGCAGGTTCGAATCCTTCCTCGGGCATGGGTGTGTGTGATGTCCTTAGGTTAGTTAGGTTTAAGTAGTTCTAAGTTCTAGGGGACTGATGGCCTCAGCAGTTGAGTCCCATAGTGCTCAGAGCCATTTGAACCATTTTTTTTGTACTGTTTACTGATTTGATTTTGATTTTGTTTGAATTTTCTAATTTGTTCATACTCTTCTGTGTCAGTGAAGGCTACGGGTCTTGTGTCATTCATATCATCTACCTTTGTGGATAAGTTGGTGAACTGATCCGAAAGTTAGGCTACTTTCTCTGATAGAGAACTTAATTCCTCAGTGTGTTTTTCTGAACCAAGTTTCAGAGTGTCCATTTGTGTTGAAATCGCATCTACTGTGTCCTTTAAGTTTTCCTGAGTGTTTGCAAGTTGCGTAACTGAATCGGTAGATGCAACTGAGTCAATTTTAGATTGCAAGGTGTCGATTTTCATGAATAATAGTTTGCAGTTCCCTTATGGCTGCTTCGTGATTCTGTAATGCATTTTCATGACGCGAAAAAATAGGTTGAAAACCCTCACAAATTTGTGTTTTTACGTCATTACAGACTTTTTGACATTTCGATTCGATTTTAAGTAACCGAACAGTTAAACCTTCTCGTGTTTGTTCAAGCGTTTGTTCCATCGAGTCTAACTTCTGAAGCTGTTGCTGTGTTTGTCTCTGATTTTGTTCCATCGTGTCTAGCTTTTGAAGATTTTGTCCCATTTGTTTCGAATTTCGTTCAAGCATTGTGTCTAACTTTTGTAGCCTTTGTCTCATTTGTTGCATTAACTGTAATAACAATGCACTGGTGTCTGAAACATGTTCCTCAGTGCTATTCGGCAGTGCATCTGAACCAGCAATATTCGCATTTTGATAAGCAGAAAATGTGTCTTATCTGAGAAAACGGTGAGGATGCAAAACCTGAATCTACAGTATTTGCAAGATTGTGTCCTGTCATTTCGGATTCCCGAGGCGAGCTGTTACCGATCGATCGATCGATAATGCTTCCCTGTTCACTAATTGTTTCACTGTCTACACCATTATTTGCAGCCCACTCCATTTCCCTATGCACAGTTACCAAATTACTACTTTGAACATTAGTTAATTCATTACGCGGTGGCGCTAACACACTGCTTTCTTAGTTTACTTTGGAGCCTAGTATTGTGTTTTTCACACGACATTTTTGTCACAATATTTCACACAATAACACAGATGAGCACAATTGGAAGAGTAAAATAAGAAAACACATAAACATAGCACTAAAAATAATATCTAGTTTATTGCAAGCGCAGTTGCAAAATATTTGGTGCAAATCAACATGCATGCCACAACTGTTTTACTGTACAACAATGAAAACTACAACTACAACGAAGATTCTCTCTACAATTACACGCTATCAATAGACAATAGCTACACTAATTACACAAACTACAAGAAAGGGTCGACATATGAAACGTCCCTTTAGAAAAATTAATGAATTACTGTGCTCATAAAGCTCTTACATTATTTGACATTCAATAAGCTGAGCAGAACTGAAGGTACTGAGACATTTCGCTCTTTACCTATTCTGATCAACACTAAACTGACACACAATGTTTTTAGCGCAACGCAATCTGACTTTCAATAATCCCTACAAATAAATGGCCCTGACTAACATTAACCTATACCTTTCACAAATCACTTGCCTTACTAAAATCTTCGTTACTCGAACTACTGCAATACAGCGAGCGCCACTACTGCCAGATAAATAAAAGATTCAAACTACTGAAGGCACTAACTACTGATAGGGATAGTTAGCAAATGAAAGATTTTGATAGAGAACAAACAATGTATTTACCTTAATAATGTTCAAAAGTCATAATATATACATCAGTTCATGAATCCAGTCTTACAAATTTACTCTTTCTGGTGGACACACGTCCAGATCATCCGCTCTCAAAACTCCGCCATTTCTCTACCCACATCCACCACTGCTGGCGGCTCACCTCCAACTGCGCAACGCTACGCACTGTTAACAGCCAACAGTCCAACACTACAATAGCGAATATTCCTACAATGCCAACCAGCCACAGACTGCACACATCACAGCCAGTGATTTTCATACATAGCGCTATTTGGCGTTACCAATCTAAAAACCTAAACAGCCTACTTACATAGCCCCCATGCTACCCACAAAAAATTTTACAAATTGTTTTGGGCATTGGCCAATACAGATTTGAAAAAATTTTCATAATTACAATAACAAAGAAATCAAATGCACACACTTATCGATACAATGTTGGTCAAAAGCTGTAAGTAGGCCGTTTAAGTTTTTATATTGGCAACACCAAGTAGCGCTCTGTATGAAAATCAGTCGTTGTGCTGTGTGCAGTTTGTGTCTGGTTTGCATTGTTGAAATATTCTCTATTGTAGTGGGCAGTTAGATGTGAACAGCACATAGCGTTGCGCATTTGGAGGTGAGCCGCCAGCAGTGGTGGATGTGGGGAGAGAAATGGCGGAGTTTTGGGAGCGGATGATCTGGATGTGTGTCCATCAGAGACAGTACATTTGTAAGACTGGATGTCATGAACTGATATATATATATATATATATATATATATATATATATATATATATATATATATATATTATGACTTTTGAACACTGTTAAGGTAAATACATTGTTTGTTCTCTATCAAAATCTTTCATTTACTAACTATGCCTATCAGTAGTTAGTGCCTTCAGTAGTTTGAATCTTTTATTTAGCTGGCAGTAGTGGCGCTCGCTGTATTGCAGTAGTTCGAGTAACGAAGATTTTTGTGAGGTTAGTGATTTGTGAAATGAATAGGTTAATGTTAGTCAGGGCCATTCTTTTGTAGGGATTATTGAAAGTCAGATTGCGTTGCGCTGAAAGTACTGTGTGTCAGTTTAAGCACAGTCATGTATAATTTTTCTATTGGGACGTTTCAACCTGTAAGTTAAGGAATGGGGAGGTTCTCCGCAGAATCGGCGAGGAAAGGACCACATGGAAAACAAAAAAATGGTTCAAATGGCTCTGAGCACTGTGGGACTCAACTGCTGTGGTCATAAGTCCCCTAGAACTTAGAACTACTTAAACCTAACTAACCTAAGGACATGACACACATCCATGCCCGAGGCAGGATTCGAACCTGCGACCGTAGCGGTCGTGCGGTTCCAGACTGTAGCGCCTTTAACCGCTCGGCCACTCCGGCCGGCACATGGAAAACAGTTTGAAGAAGAAGGGACAGGATGAAATGGGGCCAAACAACTGAAGTCATCCGTCCATAAGCTTACACACATCTCGATCTAACTTTAACTTACACTAAGGATAACACACGCAACCGTGCCCGAAAGAGGACTCGAACCTCCAACGGGGAGAGCGGCGCGAATCGTGGCAAGACACCCAGATCGCACCGCTACCTCGAGCGGCGGACAAGATGACAGAACATCTATTAAGAGATCAGGAAATAACTTTCACGGTACTAAATGGATGTGCAGACGGTAAAAACAGTAGATAAGATGGAAATTGGGATACATTCAACAAATAACTGAGGACGTAGGTTGCAAGTGCTACTGTGAGATGAAAAGGGTGGCTCAGGAGAGGTATTAGTGGCGGGACGCATCAAACCAGTGAAAAGGAAGATAACTGAAAAAAATCAAAAAACCACAGAAAGTTCAAGGACTGGAATCTCCCGGGCAAAAGCGGGTGGCTTGAAAATTCCATACAGGGAGGCAAAATCCATGGAGCCGTCCCTGTAAGTAGAAAATTAACGAGTTTTCCAAGTAGATGGCATCAGTGAAATTATCTGAAAGCTGGACGGACGTTTACTCACCGTTGCAGGCACTGATTGACCAGTAATGACTGTCATGGGCTCTGTGACGTGAAGTAGTTGCCTAAACAATTTCCCTTGAAATTCCGAGAGTGAAGGTGGAAGTGTTTCTTCTGTTAAGTTATGGTAGTAATCTATAACATCGGAGTCCATTGATCAGTCGTAGGGGAAAGTGTTGTAGCTTCGTGCAGCTTGCTGAGTCCGCCTGCTCAGCTTTCTTTACTACATTTTTGCTGGATGGAATTAAGTCGCTATGTGTTTGCAGTCTGATATACCAAAAATTTCTATTGAATGTAAGACTCTGAGAGCATGTTCCAAGATACAACGTGGTTATCTACCTATGAACAGACATTCTACTGGAATTAAGAAGCATTTAAATCGAGAAAATCTTGTCATAATTATATTTAATTATATACCTGTTTCTTTGTTACTGCAGTATACGTCAAATATCAATAAGTGAAACCAATTAAACAGAAATAGCGTCAGAAAAGAGTTACAAGTTAAATATATTCTGAAGGAGAAGCTGTTGGAAACTGAAACAATTTTGCGTTTTCAAGGCAAGTACAATTATTAATAAATTAAGGAATCTCAGTTCGTTAGATCTATCACCCATTCCGTGAAAGACGTTCTTCTGTTCTGTAATACAAGTTGGTGCACGACCGTCGAGGCATGTCTTGATTGCCCACATGTTATATAAACAGCTCCAAGTCAGGAGGAAAGGTACGTGTTTTAACTGCTGATGGCATTAGTGACTCTGAACAAAAAACTTGATGTTGACAGATGCACTATTCCGAATGGTTTCCGATATAGAACATTTTTAATGTACATTTCTATTTATTTTCTGTATTATTCGTTGTCATTGCTTACAACGTACCATAGTAGCTTAGAGGAAGTTGAGACGGACGTCTTGATACAGGAGGCTTGTGGTCAAACAAGTCGGAAAACTACCTCAATCTGGCCTACAAAAAGTACTTAAGCTGCAGCGCACGCACGTCGCGCTAGACTTCCAATATTCTCGTAATCTCTTAGCGCAAACTGTTAGTCCTAGACAAAAAATAAATAGAACCTTTTTTGCAGCAAATGTAATTTAGTTTAATTGTGTACTGAAAGCCGTTTTCGTTGGAGTGTGGGGTTTTCGATTTATTGAAGAGGAGCGTACAAAAATGATGCCAGCCGAAGTAGCCGTGCGGTTCTAGGCGCTACAGTCTGGAGCCGAGTGACCGCTACGGTCACAGGTTCGAATCCTGCCTGGGGCATGGATGTGTGTGATGTCCTTAGGTTAGTTAGGTATAATTTGTTCTACGTTCTAGGCGACTGATTACCTCAGAAGTTAAGTCGCATAGTGCTCAGGGCCATTTTTGAACAAAAATGATATTTAACGTCTTTTATTTTGGAAACCATTGACAATAGGTCATATTGTGAGTGTGTGGGTGTTATTCTGTCATTCTGCGCAACGGATTAATCTGAGATGTACCCTTTACCCTATGGCTCCTGCAGGATGCCATTTCCACCCCCACATTACTACAGAAGTCAGACAAACGCTTCTAACGTTCTAAAGAGAAATGCCTGGAAAACTTTCAGCAAAAATATCTTCTGGAGTCATGTGCACTGTATGAAAATGACACAAAAATTCACAAAATTTTTAACATAACTAGTGGAATACTTTGGTACTGGAGTAGCGCTAGTTAGTGTAAGAAAAACATGAAACTAACGAAAATTATTATTTATTTTGCAAAATTTCTGAGAAATCACAATGGCTCTTTTAGTTATGAACTGAACAGGTTAGTTCCGGGTTCCTTTCGGAATGTGAATTTACCTCTTAGGGATAGGATTCGTTAATGAAATTTCTATACAAAGTTTAAGATTGTTATTGACTTGGCAGCATGGCTGAGAGCCGCGCCTCCTCAACTTGAATAATTATCTGTTAGAATGTTACTAGGTAGGGTCGAGGCTGTCGCGTGTGAAATGCAGTGAAGTCCACTGTTGTGGAGGAAATATGGAGCTCGCAAGAGCTGTAGCGCTGCGATGACTACTGTCTGCGCCGCTCGCTGCTGACAAATAAGGTTAGTCTCATTCTGTCTTGATTCACCTACCTCAATCAAACTCTCCCTACGCCTTGATCAAGTCAAGGACCCCCATTCTTCCATAGTCTAACTATTGGCGTGGTAGACGGGTCAGATAAACGGTCCACCACGATGCCACTAAAAAATTCACTCAGAGACGTTTAACTATAACTCTGTCCATGCACACCGCACAATAAGTGTGGCGGCGAACACAGTGAACAACGCTTAATCGCAAGGACTCAATAAAGAATTGCACTCTGATTCGCTCTCGACATAGGTGCTCTCCCAGTGAAGCACTGAGGAGAGACTCGTTCCTCTCTCTTTGAGTACATGTATGAGCGCACTTGTTGTCATTACGTGTTTTCGCTCCAAGAGCGACAACGGAACGGCCCCTCTCCACGCCAGACGTGAGGGGGTATATCTTTTGGTCTCTTCCATTACTCCTTCAGCTCAAGGCGTCAGGAATATCGTCTGCCAATCAGCATTGCTCTTCTAAAACGGGAGAATGGCGTTTCGTTTAAGGCGACCAATCCGGAAATCTGTAGCATCTCCGTTTGGCGTTTGCTGTCTCCCTGTGAAAACCTCTGAAACTGCATGCTATGTTTGTAAAGAATGTGTAGGCTGGGTGTTCCCACACAATGTAGCGGAATTGGCTTTTAAGCCGAACACGGGGTCGTTTTGCCTACCACTCAGGCAAACGCTGTCTGCTCTAAGGGCGTTCGCCGGCCGACATAGATGGGCTGGCTCGTGCTCTGAAGGGACCGGTCTCCCGACGTGTGGTCTGCCTCTCCTGAACTAAAAGCCCTTGTGTCCGTCGTGTCTGGAATGTGTGTGTGCACTCCAGGCTCGAGTATTTCAATCTCGGTGCACATTTGCGATTTACTAGTTATTTGCATATCATTTACATGAATTCATACAACATTAACTTTATCTTATCCTGTTTCGTTTCGAATGAAGTGTCTTGATGTTCGGAATATGATTGTGAGGGCGGAATATGTAAGCAATGAAGGTCAGGAGACCACGATGTCTTACATACCTCGCTCCTTCTGGCTAAATTTTTGTCTGGGGTTTGTCAATGCCGAGGAAAACATTGTCAAAGTCAGGCAAAAATTGTTCTTTTAGATTTTGCAATTAACCTTTCTCAGCCATTTTTAACAATTTTTTCTAATGATTTCTTTATACCTATTGTTTCAATTTTTTTAATTCTTCAATTTGTGTTTTGTTGTTAGACAGACAGACTTTAGAAAGGTGGTTATTCCCTGTCGTTGCCAGTACGTGTCCCTGTTTTTCTTTTTCACTTCTAAAAATTGTTTTTACAATATTAAGTTTTCCAAACGTGTTAGTGTACAGTGTATCATGTTGTAGTGTGGTTATATCTTTTCTTTAGTTAAGCTTCGCGTCAATGTTCACAGTAGCTCTGTTGTGTGACTTTGTATTATTTATTTAGGAATTATTTTTTTGTGTCACTGTTTTAAGAGTGAAGAAGTGTATTTCCTTTATTCTATCCTCTTTCAGCCTATGATTAACCAAAACATTTTTTATGTAAAAAACGAACTTGGTTTAAAGGGAGTTTTGAGTTTATCTACTTATAGTAATTAATTTTCTTTAAATAATATTTTAAGGTCTCCATCGCATTATGGGCTTTACATATATGATAAAATAATTACTTTTACAAAAAGGAAAATAAAATATTTTTACAAATATGTAATTTTCTAAACTCTACATTTGTATTTTATCAGTCTTTTCGTTTTTGGCTGCGTCAGTTTCTGTGCTCGACGATCCCCAGGGTCGACTCATATGTATGGGTGTCACAAATCATGAGAGAAGCACACTAGCATGCAGTGCAGGGTCTTACTTGTTGGCATTGTCATCATGTAGTGGTACTTTTAACCGATGATGATGACTGTGGTTTACTGCATAAACAGTGATGTCTTGGTACTCCTTTGCTGTCACACCTGGGACGGTATCGTAGTTCGATGATTGTAGTTGACTATTGACGATCGTCACCCAATATTGTGCTGTGACGTCTTGGTACTTCACACCTGGTTCGGTATGGCAATTTGATAATGTGGTAGGGAGAATACTGTTCATTTTGCTGACTCTATTTCTACATAATGTTGGTTGGTACTACTTAATATTCTGTTTGCCCTTCGCTTCTTTTTGTTTGACGATTCTAGGTTTATTTTTGGAGTAGTGGTTGTAGTAGTTGCCATGCCTCGATGTTCATGGAAAGACGTTTGTAGCAGTTTGCTTTGTAGGATAGGTCAGAAAGGTATTTTGCTGTGTTCTTCTTGGGCTAGGAATATGTGAATTTTGGTGTAGGAGTGATATAGGATTTTTAGGATCTGACTTCCTTTCCAAATATTACTTGATGAGTTTGTAGATCTTAGTAATTTTTTTGTACCTTCATTGTCGTCTCATCGTATCATGATTCTCCTCATGCTCTTCCATTGTCTGTCACGTAACTTTTTGACCTGTGTTCTCGTTATCATGGAAATTCTATCAACACACCACAATCATATCTACAAAACAGTCTGACCACTTGCCAGTTGGTTGAACCAACAACAACAACACGTCGTGACTTCTCGGCTAATGTTCTCTCTGCTCTGCTACCGTCTCCAATCTCCACCTGTGCGCTTGCAAAGGGAGAAAAATATTATTTCTTAATTCTAACTTATATGATGCTGTGTCACACAGCATCTCTGCGTCACTCTGCTTCTGCACCTATCACCTGAAAATCCTATGCCCTAACAGCTACACAAAAATCGTAGAAAATCTATAATTTTCCAACACAATAACATACGCCCTTTTCCCTACAATTCGGCATTCATCACTACCTGTATCTATTATGATCCCAATCTTTGCAAATAGCTAGTTAATACATGAAAGAAAGTTCTTCAAAGTGCTACTGCTGCCACCTGTCATATCTAACTATCCTGACACTATCCTATCCTGGTAGCTCACCTATTTCACCTATCCTGGCAGGGTCGCCATTCTCTGTCATTCTGCGCAATGGATTAATCTGAGGTGTACCCTTGACCCTGTGGCTCCTGCAAGATGCAATTTCCACCCGCACGCTCTTACAGAAGTGAGACAAACGCTCCTAACGTTCTAAAGAGAAATGCCTGAAAAACTTTCAGCAAAAATATCTTATGGAGTCATGTGCACTGTATGAAAATGACACATAAAATCACAAAATTTGTAACATAACTAGTGGGATACTTGGGTACTGGAGTAGTGTTAGTGTAATAAAAACATGAAACTAACGAAAATTATTATTTATTTTGCAAAAATTCTGAGAAATCATAACAGCACTTTTAGTTATGAACTGAACAGGTTATTTCCGGATTCCTTTCGGAATGTGAAGTTACCTTTTAAGGGTGGCCAAGAGGTTCTAGGTCTGGAACAGCGTGACTGCTACGGTTGCCGGTTCGACTCCTGCCTCGGGTGTGGATGTGTGTGATGTCCTTAGTTTAATTAGGTTCTAGGGGACTGATAACCTTAGAAGTTAGGTCCCATAGTGCTCAGGGTCATTTGAGCCAAGTTACCTCTCAAGGATAGGATTCGCTAATGATATTTCTATACAAAGTTTAAGATTGTTAATGACTTGGCAGAATGGCTGAATAATTATCCATTACAATGTTGCTAGGTACGGTCGAGGCTGTCGCGTGTGAAATGCTGTGAAGTGTACTGTTGTGGAGGAAATATGGAGCTCTCATGAGCTGTAGCGCACAGTACCATAAGCTGCAATGACTGCTGTCTGCGCCACTCGCTGCTGACAAATAAGATAAGTCTCGTTCTATCTGGATTGACCTATTCCAATCAAACTTTACCTATGCATTGATGAGGTCAAGGACTCCTATTCTCCCCTAGCCTAACTATTGGCGTGGTACACCAGTCAGATAACCAGTCCACCACGATGCCACTAAAAATTCACTCAAAAATGTTTAACTATAACTCTGTCGGTGCACACCACACAATATGTGTGGCGGCCAACACAGTGAACAATGCTTAATCACAAGGACTCAATATAGAGTAGCACTCGAATTCGCTCTCGACAGAGGTGCCCTCCCAGTGAAGTACTGAGGAGAGACTTGTTCCTCATTCTTTGAGTACATGCACGTGCACACTTGCTCTCGTTACGTGTTCTCACTCCAAGAGCGACAACAGAACGGCCCCTGTCCACACCAGATGTGAAGGGGTATGTCTTTTGGTCTCTTCCATTACTCCTTCAGCTCAAGGCGTCGGGAATATCGTCTGCCAATCAGCATTGCTCTTCTAAAACGGGAGAATGATGTTTCATTTAAGGCGACCAATCTGGAAATCTGTAGCATCTGCATTTGGCGTTTGCTGTCTCCCTGTGAAAACCTCTGAAACTGCATGCTATGTTTGTATAGAATGTGTAGGCTGGATGTTCCCACACAATGTAGCAGAATTTGCTTTTAAGCCGAACACGGGGTTGATCTGCGTTCCATTCGAGCATACGCTGTCTGCTCTACAGACGGTCGCTGGCCGACATAGATAGGCATGCTCGTCCTCTGAAGGGACAGGACTCCCGGCGTGTGGTCTGCCTCTCTCGAACTAAAAGCTCATGTCTCGCGTCTGGAATGTGTGTGTGCATGCCAGCCTTGAGTATTTCAATCTCGGTGCGCATTTGCGATTTACTAGTTATTGGCATATCGTTTATATGAATTCATACAACACTGACTTTTTCTTATCGAGTTTGGATTCGAATGAAACGTCTTGATGTTCGGAATATGATTGTGAGGGCGGAATATGTAAGCACTGAAAGTTAGGAGACCACGACGTCTAACAATATGTCCATATGAAGATTTTTGTTCAGAATCGTTAATACTGACGTGTCTTAAAGCATGTGTCTTTCCTCCTGACTCTCTCTTTATTTAGCACTTAACTCACCATGAAACTCTATACCTGGAGAAT
Organism: Schistocerca piceifrons; assembly: GCF_021461385.2. Classification (NCBI taxonomy): domain Eukaryota; kingdom Metazoa; phylum Arthropoda; class Insecta; order Orthoptera; family Acrididae; genus Schistocerca; species Schistocerca piceifrons. The sequence goes on along the minus strand of NC_060142.1, from coordinate 183,642,072 downwards.
TAACGATATTTTCCAAAAAGCTCTGACGTATGCGTGTTATGAATAGCAAATTGACAGATACATCGCATACAGATATGCGGCATAACTGTTCATTTGCACTTCATAATACGTGTACTTCTAGCGATGGCCGGCCGCTGCGGCCGAGCGGCTCTAGGCGCTTCAGTCTGGAACTGCGCAACTGGCACAGTCGCAGGTTTGAATTCTGCCTCTGTAATGGATGTGTCTGATGTCCTTAGGTCTGTTAGGTTTAAGTAGTACTCAGTTCTAGGGGACTGATAACCTCAGATGTTAAGTCCCATAGTGCTCAGACCCATTTGAACCATTTTCTTCAGATGGTTTTAATATTTTTGGTAATATCATTTTGAATATATGGACCTTTAGAAAACGGATCCTCGCCTAAACTAGTCACCAGGTAAGTAAAAAAGTGAAGTTTGCAACTTCGGTGGTTTTTCTCTACTGATTAGCTGAAGTTGCTGACCTGCAATTATTCCAGCATGCTGGCAATTAGTAGATACATTTCCATTTTCTGTACACAAAATACTTTGACCTCTCCAACGGTCCACAGTTTTTTAAATTTCTGTTTAATATCCTTTCTGGTTAGCTTACACTGAAAACTATTTGTAAATAATCATATGTATTTTCATGGAATATTTTAAATCTAGTCAGCATTTAGTTCATTGTAAATTTTATCCCAAATCATGACTTGTAAACTGTTCGTAAAAACATTTGTCTTGGAGTCATTAATTATTGTGACTTATTTCCGCTCAGCAGTACCACACTGTAAGGCACAATATTGTTTATCCTAACTAACCGTGCATCGTGATCAAGGAGAGAATTTGTTACTGGGTAAACAATTATTTTCTTGCTCTGCGTTTCTCCTACAAAAACTGTCTTTATCCACCCATATGGGAAAGATAATTACTGAGATCAAATTGAAGAATCCTAATAAAGTTTCCAGACCATTTTCCCTATCAGAATCCTTTAGAAAATCTTCACTGAGGTGGTCAAACACTATATAACTCTTCCTTCTGTCTGACTGATGGCATTCCTTACAAACAGTTCAAAGTTTCGTAGTGGGGATCTACACACAGTTACAATTACAAGTGAACTATTGGAGATACGTCTATTTACTGATCACGTCAAAATCTACTTCTCTCAATATTGTTCAACTTTAAATATATGTAACAACTCCTCCTTTTCCCATATTGCTTCTGCAAGAGTAAACTGCTGGAGTGTCATCTGGTACATGTAACTTATCTAATGCAGCGGTTATGTGTTGCTCATATGGGCACAGGACGCCTATCTTTCCAAAGCTCTCTAAATTTCACATACAGACAACAAGTTCTACTACCATTATACAGTCCTCTAATATTTTAACGAAATAAGCTGACTTTACTGTTCTATGGAAACTCTAGCATTTTGTGTGACTCTGCTGATATTTTGAGTTCTTTAAAACGAGGTACCTGAATCATGATTCTAACCTAAAAAATGGTGAGTCTTTGACATTAGTAACCACAGGGATCTTGCTTTGTGTGTTGAGCCCTTTCTTATATTATCTACAATAAGCCGAGCCAACCTATCTTTCGCTCTCCTATTCAGGTAGGCCTTGTCTAGTATAAACCCGTGAGCCAATTGTTGCATCAGGCATATGAGATATCATTTTAGTTTGTTATACTGCATGCTATTGTCTCTTCATCTCGCTTTGTGATTTTACTTTCCACACTTAGGTGTTATAGCGAGGAGCACGTGCCACTAGATTAGTACTAAACTGACTGATAAGTCCAACGGCAACACTGAGGAAGCAGAGCATGCAGCCCAGTATTCTACGAGGTGCGTCTAAAAAGTTCGGGAATCATCTCAGAAAATATAGGAAACAAGTGTTACAAACAAAATGTCTTTACTGGCCTTCAAAGTAATCACCATTAGCTACAAAACACTTCTGACATCGATTGTAAAGCCGTCGGAAATCGTTAGCAAATGAACCACTCTACGCACACTGGTCACGTGTTGTTGGATATCCAAGGAGTCTGCTACTGATCGTGAAACATAGTGCATACATTGTGTATGTTCATCTCCAATTCTTCTATTCCCATTGTCAAGGAAAGTAGCCGATCATCGACAAGCATCAATCGCACTTGTTCGCTATTGTTTGGTATTTTGCGTGTGCTGACCCGATCGTGGCTCATTCTCAACATTATCTATTCCGTCCAGAAAGTATGTAAAAATCACAAACACCCACTTTCTACTGACTGCTTCAGCACATGCACTAACAATCCATGAGTCTCAGTCCTCATTTACACTAATTTGAAGGACAACTTCATCTTAACGCATTGCTCCATTGTGTACTTCATTTTGCAATGTCTCGAGTGTGACGGATGCTTACGGATGGTCGGCCGCCTACTTTGAGAATGAAAGGAGGAAAGCTAAAGATACGAAAAGACAATGTAAACACTATTGTCTTCGTGAATTTGCCGATATTGCGGGTATAAGACAACGTGTGACCACAGTGCCTCGAGCGATTCCACAAGAAGCGTTTGCTGACCGTTTCCTTCAGATTTACAACCAATCTCAAAATCGTGTTGTAGCTAATGTGTCTTACTTTGAAGGTCAGTAAAGGTATTCTGTTAGCAGCTCTTGTTTATTTCTTATCATTTATCGAACCTTTCAGGCACACTGAGATCCCCGCTGAACCCGCTGGGCAAGGCATGTGATTAGGATTGGGCAAAGGGCCAAGTAAGGTGGGGTCAGTTTAACCTTAAAATTTCAATTTATTGTAATTCAATAACACTTTTAAACCAAAACCCCGCATAGCTGAACCTTTATAATTACGAGTTTCAAAATGCGTTTCATTCACGGCTGAAGGCCTCCAAACAAGAAACCTTAAAAATCAACAAAAAATGCAGTTAAAATAGTAAATTAAATAATTAATAATATATTTGTCACAGCTAGTTAGCAAGCCTCAAGGCAAAAGTGGATAGAACAAACATATGCAAGGTGCAATGCAAACGGCTGAAGGCCACAATTATAATTCAAAATTTTAAAATATATTCCAAAAATCCTTTAAAGGTAGAAGGCTGCAATGTTTAAGCTTGAAAGGTAATTTTAAGAATAAGGTTCCAAGGCTGAAGATCCACAATTAATTTTCCTAAATTTGAAAAAAAATATCACCATAAGCCTTAAATTTTAAGTAGCTGAAACCAGACTAAAAGAAAACACAACGGCAATAACCTTTTAACAAATATCCACTTGCCGGAATTCAAACTTACTGACATAAACACAGTAAAACCAAGAATTTTTTTTATCATTGGCTGTGATTGATATAAACAGTCAATTAAACACCGGTGAGACAGACAGTAAAGACAACACCACTCAGAAGCTTGCAAGGGGTCGGTCTGCCCTCGTTCACTTAGGTGAGACAGGTGGTGAGCCTAATTACACGTGATCTGTCTGAACTCAACCACGGGACAGTCACCGACCGACCGACCGACAAACGACTTGCTTGCCACCAGTCGGTACATGAGAATTCAAACATAAAATGTACGGGCGTGATTATCCACAATCAAATATGTATATGTATTAAGCTGTCAAAACTACACACCGTGTTCGACAGCGACAACAGTCGAGGAACGCACACTGCGTGAAATTACGTTAGTGGCCAGGGCAGGTAACCGGAACACTAACGGCCACAAGGCAGAAAATTTCGCTGGGGGCTTGATTTTTTGTCAACCAGTATCGTTAGCTTCACCGCATGGCGGCTAAATTTCAGCAATACGAACACTCGGTGTTGCTCACAGGAAAACCTGCCCAACAGTTAACCACGGAGCGAACCTCTCAACATGAATGGACGTGGTTTGGGTGCTTGAAACCACTACTCAACTTTGACGTCCTGGGTCGGTGAACCACGAAGCTCGTAGCGATCAGACAGCCACACACACGCTCCGACACTGCGAAGGGACCGCCAGCGGACCCAGCCGACTGAATCGCGCGGAGACGACTTCCTTGATCCGCAGCAACCGACCGACTGACTCCAGACCCCATAGCCGGAAACTATATATACAAAACCACAGATGGTACACGGTGCAAATATCGATACACATCGCTGCTGCCACATGTAGAAGGAAGAAGAACCACGGTGTAACCGCAACAAAGGCGGGAAACCAAACACAAATAGACAGCAAAGTTCACGAAAACGCACATTTGGGAGTGAGCACCGCTCACGCGCCTTGCAACATAATCAATCGGGTGTTATGGGAGCGAGACCGTGTAACTGGCTGCCTGCACAGGGCCGCTCCTGAGTCCAGCAAACTTTATCTCTTCTGCCTGTGTCTGCCTGGTAACTTTGGTCTGCATTAGTCTCTTTCTATTATTCTGCAATTAACCTTGAAGTACCATTTCCTTAGGAATTTGGCCACAAACCCTAGTCACCTGTATGTAAGAAAAGTAAAAGAACGTATCTGCAAAATTACAGACCAACATCTGTAACCTATGAGTGCTGCAGAATTGTTGAACATATTCTCACTTCGAATATGATAAACTTTCTTGAGACTTGGAAGCTTATGTACACGAATCAGCATGATTTTAGAAAGCATCGCTCGTCCGACACTCCGCTCCACCTTTTCTCGCGTGATATACTGAGAAATTTGGATGAAGGGCAACAAGCAGGTTCCATATTTCTAGATTTCCTGAAAGCATTTTACACGGTGCCCCGTTGCAGGTTGTTAACGGAGGTAAGAGCACATGGAATAAGTTCATGGATAAGTAACTCGAAGACCTCTTAAACTGTATAACCCCGTGTGATGTCTCGACGGCGAGTGTTCATCAGAACCAAGGGTAGTGTCAGCAGTACCGCAGGGAAGTATGATAGGATTGCTGTTGTTGTCTGTGTACATAAATGATTTGGATCGCAGTGTGGGCAGCAATCTGCGGTTGTTAGCTGATGATGCCATAGTGTACGGTAAGGTGTCGAAGTTGAGTGACTGTTAGAAGGTATAAGACGACTTAGGCTTAATTTCCAATTGATGTGATGAATGGCAGCTAGCCCTTAAAGTCGAAAAATGTAAGTTAAGGTGGATGAGTAGGAAGATAAGAACTCTAATGTTCGGCTACAGTATTACTAACTCCCTGCTTAACACAGTCAAGTCAGTTAAACGTCTGGGCATAACGCTGCAAAGGATATGAGGTGGAACGAGCATGTGAGAGGGAAGGCGAATTGTCCACCACCGTTTATTGAGGGAATTTTAGGAAAGGTGACCGCCTATAGGACGCTGGTACGACCTATTCTTGAGTACCGCTGAAATATTTGGGACCTGAACTAGGTAAGATTGAAGCAAGACATCGAAGCAATTCAGAGGCGGGCTGCCAGATTTGTTACCGGTAGGCTCAGACAACACGTAAGTATTACGGAGATGCTTTGGGAACTCAAATGGGAATCCCTGGGGGGAAGGCGACGTTGTTTTCGCTGAGAAAATTTAGAGAACCTGTGTTTGAAGCTGACTGCCGAACGATTCAACTGCCGCCAACATACATTGCGCATAAGGACTATGAAGACCAGATATAAGAAATTAGGGCTCATACGGTGGCAAACAGACAGTCGTTTTTCCCTCGCTGTGTTTGCGAGTAGAGCAGGAAAGGAAATGACAAGTAGTGGTATAGGGTACCCTCCGCCAAGCACCGTGCGGTGACTTGCGGAGTATCTAGGTAGATGTGGATTTAGATTCTTCTTGGAAGTTTCCTTTCTAAATAGTAACTACAAATAAATTCAGATATTATTTTTGTTTTGCGACTATCCCTGACTTCAACTATCCCTGTCAACCAACTGTTTCGTCATGCCCACCTCACACTCAGCGTCATGCGCTAAATCAAAGAATGACTACAGTCGCACCTTATATTCTGACTATGAATCCGTCGCCACTGATCAAAAAGTTGAGTGTAGAAAATTCGTTCTCTTTATGTTTGTTAATATTAACAGATTTTCTAAAATCATTCGTTGAAGTGGCAAGAAAACGATTAATCAAGTCGGTGTGTACAATGTATGAGACTGGCGATTTACAATCAGCCTTCCGGAAAAACATCATAAACGGAATAAACAAGATTGTAAGATCTGAAGGGTTCGAGAATTATCGCTCAATCAGCTTACGGGCTCATGCTGCCTAGTTGCTGTCAAGAACAATCTACAGAAGAATGGAAAAGAAAATTGAAGATCTCTTGGATGGCGATCAATTTCGCTTTAGGAAAGCTAAGGGCACCAAAGAGGCAGTTCTCACGCCGCTGTTGATAATGGGAGCAAGACTGATGAAAAATCAAGAAACGTTCATAAGATTTATCGACCGGGGAGAGCTGTTTGACAATGTCAAATGGTGGTGTTCGAAATTCTGAGAAAAATAAGGGTAAGCTATAGGGAAAAGCGGTTAATATACAATATGTACAAACGCCAAGAGAGAACAATAAAATTGGAAGACCAAGAACTAAGTGCTCGGAATAAAAAGTGAGTAATGGAGAGGTATAGTGTTTCACCCCTACAGTTCAATATGTACATGGAGGAAGCAATGAAGGAAATAAAGGAAAGGTAGAACATTGCAACTAAAATTCAAGGTGCAACGATTATACTGATTAGATTCGCTGATGACATTGCTATCCTCAGTGGAAGTGAAGAAGAATTACTAAGTCTGCTGAATGGAATGAACTGTCTAATGAGTACAGAAGATGAATTGAGAATAAATCGAAGAAAGGCTATCGTAATGAGAAGTAGCAGAAATGAGGACAGCAAGAAACTTAACATCAGAGTTGGTGATCACTAAGGAGATGGAGTTAAGGATTTTGGCTACATAGGTGGCAAAATAACACATAACAGACGGAGCAGTGAAGATATAAGAAGCAGACCAGTATCGGCAAAAAGGGCATTCCTGGACAAGAGACATCTGCTAGTATGAAACATAGGCCCTAATTTGAGAAAGAATGTACGTTTGGATCAAATCTTGAATGGTAGTTGAACATGGACTCTGGGAAAACCGGGACAGAAGAGAATCGAAGCATTTGAGACGTGGCGCTTCACAAAAACGTTTAATGTTAGTGGACTGATAAACTAAGGAATAAGGTGGTTCTCCACACAATCGCAAGGAAGAGAATACACAGGAAACACTTAGAAGAAGAAGAAGGGACAGGATGATAGGATATGATATCAGGCAATAACTGCCTTGGTATTAAAGAGAAGTGTAGAGGGTAAAAACTCTAGAGCGAGACGGAGATTGGGATACATCCAGCAAATAACTGAGGGCTTAGATTGCAAGTGCTACTCTGAGATGAAAAGGTTGGAACAGGACTGAAGACTCAAAATAATAATAATAATTATTGTTATTATAACGGGGCTGTTCTTACTCTTAGCGTGGTGTCGTTATCCGCTAAGCAAGAACTCTAGAACAGCTACTATTACCCAACAAATTTACTACATCGCTATGTGTCGATGTGCTAAATTTCTGAGGTATTTCTAACACCGAGAGATACCTGAAAACATGCTTGCATTCGCGTCCAGCCAACGCAGATGAACGTATATATTTGTGCATCGTCTACCACTCGTAAATTAGACAACATTTTTAGTTAGGTTTTTATTTGTTGGTTTTCCTTCATTGATTACTTTAGTGGTGTATCTTCTTGTCTTAAAGACTTTAACAGCTGACTAACTTTTGGGTAGCTCGTCGAATGTTGAAACTACTTCTTTAAAAACCTATTACTTACGTCTCATATACGTGGGTATGAAAGCTGTTCAATAAGTGTGATTGTGAAATTTTACATATACGTATTTCCGGCATCACTCCTTAGTATGTGATGGTGAATCCGAAGCCGGTAATATGCTCAAATGAACTAATATGTGATCAAGACATCGAAACCTGCTGATCGAACTGCGATGATACGGTGAGTGCATTCATTATTACAACCTAGATCTTTTTCCCTGACATAGGTTATATCGATAATGTATGTAATTATTTTCAATATAACCTAAAACGGGCCGCGTTCATTCCATTAATATGTTGTTTTTTAATTAAAGGTCATAATCCACGAGTGAAGGGAGCGATAGCGATACCAATACTGCCATTTTCAGGAACTTACAGCTTACTTCAGTAGCTTGGTTCAACAACTTCTGTTAATCCATAGAACGAAAAGCCAGTCCAAGTTGCAAGTTCTTTTTATTCTTTCGATGGCTAGTTTCGGGCCGAGACCCATTTTCAAACCATCATAAGAAAACCGAAAATGGCATTTCCGAAGAGGTCAAAAATGTGTAATGAACATATACAGTGAGTTATCTGTGTGCGCTGTACATGTTCATTGTACATTTTGGACATCTTCGGAATTGCCATTTTCGATTTCGTTATGATAATCTGAAAATAGGTCTCCGCCCGTAACTGGTTATCGAATGAATAAAAAGTAAAAATTTGCACCTTGGAATGGTTTTTCGTTCTACAGGTATTTTAATTGTCAAATTACATCGACTTTCCCTTTTGGTAACACTTTCTGCTGAACTTCTTAAGGTAACGATTTCTATTACATCTTCCGCACTAACAAAGTGATTTACTCTGCTAGTTCATCTCCTGTTTGCGGTTTCGAGCTGAGCTTGGCTACGTTCTCATAACGATTTTTTACGTAGTTCATTCATATTCCGTAAGGGTGACGATAACCACACCGTTCAACGCCCTGAAACCAAAGCAATATCACCACCACCACCTTCTCCACCACCACCACCACCACCACCAGCTGAAATGGCGGCTTTTTCAGTTACAGTACCTCAATCAATGTTAACTGCACGGACTACAACGTACTCAACGGAGATTTTTACGTAATGCTCAGAAGCACAATTTCCTGCCACGATAACTCAAGTGTCTGGCTTATTTTACGGCGATGTTTATGTTTCAAACGATACGGAATTTAGTTGCTATAACTCTTTCATGATAGTGATAAACTACGACAACTAGAGTTTTGTGAATTTCTTCTGCCGTAGACATTGATGATGACAATTTCGTTTCATATTTAGTGTTCATTGATAAGGCTATGAAAGAATATAGGGACGCAACAATCGCGTGAAACCCTCAAGCACGGTGGAGCGTCAGTTGTTTAGCGCCGTTTTCTGAGACAACACTTACCGTGCGTAGTTATCTTAGGGAAAAGAAGGTTGCAGGAATAACATATGTTTTCGATTTCTCTTATTCCACTGTGGCGAAGTATGTGTGGTGTTTTGTTGCCCTACGGTAGAAGACAGTGTTAGAAGCGCCCTATGTGAAAATAACTAACCTCCAAACGATGAAATACAGCGTAAATAAATATGTGAGGTTAAGTGGTTATGGTACTTACGTCGAAAATTCCGCACCATTTTGTTGCGAAGTTGCAGGATTGTATTTTTCCCGCTTCACCATTTCCTATACGTGTTCAGTTGGGGGGAGATGTGGTGATCTTGTTGACCATAATCGTTCTTGTTCATCTCGAAGAGCACGTTGCGTCGCAGTAGTTTATGTGGATGTTCATTGTCCTGCTGAAAAAGTTCATGACTTCCCTGTCAAAGAACTGGCATGAGCTCGGAGGTAACAGTCTTTGCAACGCAGTGTCTCACCAGACGTGACCGCTATTAGTAACATGTGGCCTCCCACAACGTGAATCCAGGGATGAAACATCTCACCATATCTATGTCATACACGTTTGGCATCCATCACTTAGATACTGATAGAACCTGCTCTCATCACTTAATACAATAGTGCGCCATTCTACTCTCCAGTCGACTACATCACGACACCAGAGCGCCCACGGTTGGCGGTATCGTGGTGTCGGTGGTTGCCTCGCCAGAGGCACACGTAATTTACATCCTGCTGCAAATCGACGGTCGCTGATGACACAGCAGGTGCAAGATGTGCCCAGATTTTGTCCCTGGATGATGTTCGGTAGGCCACCGCTGCTAGCACATTGCGGTCAATCTTGACGCGCGTCTTCATTACGTAGGCGTCCGGAACCTGGTCAACAGATGTGGCAATGTCCCACAGACCACCGGTGAAAGCAGCGACACACCACCGTTACTCTGTACCCAACATACGATGTGTCCAGCTTTCTACAGGTCCACAATGCGACACCGTTCAGACGGTCAGGAGTGCATACTCGCCGGTGGGCTTGGTTGTCTCGAAATTTGGTAGCAAATCCGAAGAAGTTCTGGGCGAATATAAAGTACACAAGCGGCAAGACGCAGTCAATACTTTCGCTGCGCAGTGCCGATGGTACTGTTACCGATAACTGTGCCGCTAAAGCGGAGTTATTGACCACAGTTTTCCGAAATTCCTTCACCAGGGAAGACGAATGGAATATTCCAGAATTTGAAACACGAACAGCTGCTAGACACCTTAGGGATTGCGAAGCAACTCAAATCGCTTGATACGGGCAAGTCTTCAGGTCCAGATTGTATACCGATTAGGTTTCTTTCAGATTATGCTGATACAATAGCTCCCTACTTGGCAATCATGTACAACCGCTCGCTCACCGATAGATCTGTACCTGCAGATTGGAAAATGGCGCAGGTCACACCAGTGTTTAAGAAGGGTAGTAGGAGTAATCCATCGAACTACAGACCTATATCATTGACGTCGGTTTGAAGGAGGGTTTTGGAGCATATACTGTATTCAAACATTATGTATCACCTCGAAGGGAAACGATCTATTGATACGTAATCAGCATGGTTTCAGAAAACATCGTTCTTGTGCAACGCAGCTAGCTCTTTATTCGCACGAAGTAATGGCCGCTATCGACAGGGGATCTCAAGCTGATTCCGTATTTCTAGATTTCCGGAAAACTTTTGACACCGTTCCTCACAAGCGACTTCTAATCAAGCTGCGGGCCTATGGGGTATCGTCTCAGTTGTGCGACTGGATTCGTGATTTCCTGTCAGGAAGGCCGCAGTTCGTAATAATAGACGGCAAATCATCGAGTAAAACTGAAGTGATATCAGGTGTTCCCCAGGGAAGCGTGCTGGGACCTCTGCTGTTCCTGATCTATATAAATGACCTGGGTGACAATCTGAGCAGTTATCTTAGGTTGTTCCCAGATGATGCTGTAATTTACCGTCTAGTAAGGTCATCCGAAGCCCAGTATCAGTTGCAAAGCTATTTAGAAAAGATTTCTGTATTGTGTGGCAGGTGGCAGTTGACGCTAAATAACGGAAAGTGTGAGGTGATCCACATGAGTTCCAAAAGAAATCCGATGGAATTCGATTACTCGATAAATAGTACAAATCTTAAGGCTGTCATTTCAACTAAGTACCTGGGTGTTAAAATTACGAACAACTTCAGTTGGAAAGACCACATAGATAGTATTGTGAGGAAGGCGAGCCAAAGGCTGCGTTTCATTGGCAGGACTCTTAGAAGATGCAACAAGTCCACTAAAGAGACAGCTTACACCACACTCGTTCGTGCTCTGTTAGAATATTGCTGCGCAGTGTGGGATCCTTACCAGGTGGGATTGACGGACGATATCGAAAGGGTGCAAAAATGGGCAGCTCGTTTCGTATTATCTCGTAATAGGAGAGAGAGAGTGTGGCAGATATTTTCCGCGAGTTGGGATGGAAGTCATTAAAGCAAAGACGTTTTTCGTCGCGGCGAGATCTGTTTACGAAATTTCAGTCACCAACTTTCTCTTCCGAATGCGAAAATATTTTGTTGAGCCCAATCTACATAGGTAGGAATGATCACCAAAATAAAATAAGAGAAATGAGAGCTCGAACAGAAAGGTTAAGGTGTTCGTTTCTCCCGCGCGCTGTTCGGTAGTTGAATGGTAGAGAGATAGTATGATTGTGGTTCGATGAACCCTCTGCCAAGCACTTAAATGTGAATTGCAGAGTAATCATGTAGATGTAGATGTAGATGTAGATGTTGTACTCCAGAATGAATGTTGCTGACACTGTTCACCTTGGGATTCAGCACGGTTACATCCTGCAGAGTCAAAACAGAGGGTCTGCAGACAGACCTCCTGAGCGCCATCTGACTGCCAATGACCGGATCAAATGATTAACGCCTCAGTATTTACATCTTATATCCTCGTCCACTGAACACAGTCCGTGAGGTGCTGCATTTTTTCCCGAGTGTGTACTTTGGAACGTCTATTTTGATACCATTCACGAAACATTTTATATGAATCTTGTACGTACGCTTTCGATGTTGTGTGCCGAATCTACGGCAAAATGTGGAATTCATTAAAAGTTTTCAAAGGGTACACTCTTCCTAAAGAATGAACAGATCATTCTTTGGGTCCCGCCGTTCGTCTTAATTCCACGGCGAGTATTGCCTCCCGGGCTCTGTGGCTCGTATTAGCTGAGCGTCATTGTCGGAGCTCCTTTCATATTTGCCTCCGCAGGGCGCGGTGCGAGGTGTGCCACAGCCGGCCTGTGAAGTGCGTGCGCGGCTCGGTGACTCGAAAGGGGCGCGCGTCCGTATCTTCGCACGCAGCCCCGCCCGCTGCCGTGTGAGCGACGGGTTTCATGGAAAGGGGGGAGGGGGGGGGGGGGCGTTCTGGGGGAGCAGGAAGCGGGATGTGCCCGGAAATGAAAAAGACGCCGCTCCCCGCTGGGGTGGGTCCCAATAAGCCACCAAGCCGCCCCTGAGCCACAAGACTCGTCGAGGAAAGAGGGAGGTGTCAACTGCCGGGCACAGACGAGTCCTCAGCAGGGGTGGGAAAAGTGGAGAGCCACTTGACCAATTGTTCTTTTCGAGATTATAACGACTTAGGTTATGCAAGGGTATCTCGGTAATTCTGTGTTACCTATCTGACGATTGCACTGGCACACATTAAACGGAATAGCATGGTGTACTACTAGTGGGAAATATGAATCCGATGAATCGACATGAATTTCGGCTTTATCGGATGTAGGCATGTTTACGAATTTTGCAACTTAACAATTTTGTGTAATTCTATATGAGACGTGGGACACGCGATCAAGGATACTTCAACTCAGTAAAGACAAGGCAATAATTACAAATCAAACACAAACTATGGCTTGCAATTTCCAACAGATTTTACTTAACGATTGCATGACAATAGCAAACTGGTTTTACCCCAGAGTAATATATACAATTGGCCTAGAATTTGAAAGATTACTGAACAGACAAAATTTTCACAGGCGTCAAAGCCCAACCCAAACAACAAATAATCATAAAACCCTCTTTACATAAATCTTAAGAATCATACTACAATAAAAGGTTTACTGAGAAAAACTCCCACAGAAGCAGGACACCTTTTAAGTCATAACAGCAGAAACAGCTCACAATTTCTCTTTTTGGATAAGATATTAAAAACCCTGTACAATAAAAGGCATCTTTCAGGTCTTACCAAATTTCAGTGACCAGTAATGACACATCAAAGGTGCACGGAAACTACAACAATGATCGAGCCTGAATGAAAGCTGAAAGGAACGGTGAAGAAGGAAAGACGGATGCCTCCGCGTCACCAGGAACAAATAAAGAAATAGGCCTACTAAACTTACGGGGGATACGACGTGAAACGGCCCGACTTGGAAGAGGAGAGGTACCACACGACATTTTAACTTCCACTGTCTATACTTTTACAAATAAATTCATTAAACTTTGTCAGCATGTCCAGGAAGGATTCAGAATTCACACTCATAACAGTGGAAGTTCAAAAACATTAAAAAATAATTTTTTAAGTGTGAAAGTTCATCATTCTTTCACCTCCTGTTTGCTGCATTTGTTGCTATACGTACACATTTGTTCATAGGTAAGAGACGTTCTACGATTAATTTTGCACAGCACACAAACCATACTTGCAGGTGTTTGAAACTCTAGAATTTATTTAATTTATGAAAAAAATGAATGAGCTGTTACATTTTAAACTTTATGTATAGAAAAAATTCAAATTTTATAGTTAATTATCTCAATTTTTACCACAGTTATAAATAGATTTGGAAAAAGCGTCGTCTCCCAGCTAAACCAACCAGCTACAACGGACAACACTCACCGCTGATTATACCACCGAAAGAACAACATAAAATCACACAGCAACTGGGCACTATCCAGAGCATCACAATCCATAACATGTCCTACTAACCGGTCCCTTCTTCTTGTCAAGTTGTGCCACAAATTCCTCTTCTCCCCAATTCTGTTCAATACCTCCTCATTAGTTACGTGATCTACCCATCTAATCTTCAGCATTCTTCTGTAGCACCACATTTCGAAAGCTTCTATTCTCTTCTTGTCCAAACTATTTATCGTCCAAGTTTCATTTCCATACATGGCTATACTCCATACAAATACTTTCAGAAACGACTTCCTGACACTTAAATCAATACTCGATGTTAACAAATTTCTCTTCTTTACAAACACTTTCCTTGCCATTGGCAGTCTACATTTTATATCCTCTCTACTTCGACTATCATCAGTTACTTGGCTCCCCAAATAGCTAACCTCCTTTACTACGTTAAGTGTCTCATTTCCTAATCTAATTCCCTCAGCATCACCCGACTTAATTCGACTACATTGCATTATCATCGTTTTGCTTTTGTTGATGTTCATCATATATCCTCCTTTCAAGACACTATCCGTTCCGTTCAACTGCTCTTGCTGTCTCTGATAGAATTACAATGTCATCGGCGAATCTTAAAGTTATTATTTCTTCTCCATGGATTTTAATACCTACTCCGAATTTTTCTTTTGTTTCCTTAACTGCTTGCTCAATATACAGGTTGAATAACATCGGGGATATGCTACAACCCTGTCTCACTCCCTTTGCAACCACTGCTTCCCTTTTATGCTCTTATAACTGCCATCTAGTTTCTGTAAAAATTGTAAATAGCCTTTCGCTCCGTGTATTTTACCCCTGCCACCTTTACAATTTGAAAGAGAGTATTCCAGTCAGTCATAGATATCTTACTTTTCCAAAGACTGGCACTATATGTTGATCACACCTAACCGGTGGTTCCTTCGGAGTGTACTGGTCCCCAATTAGATATACACTCCCTGCCAGTATCTCAAGTGCGTCCAAATCAAGCTAACCACTGTTCAATAAGTTGTGCATCATTGGTGAACATGAAAGTAATACCATGGGCGTCTAATTACTGAGATAGCCGTTAACTGCAAACAGCACGAAATTCAACATACATATCTACAGAGACCATAGCCCTTTCACAAGACGCACTGGCGACCATACGCACGTCTGCGTTCACAGCCCCGGTGCCCACTCGGCAGAAGGAGGCAGAGCGTGCGCAAAGAGTGACCGTCGACGACCAGACTGCACACCGGAGCGCCAACCAACCGACCAAAACCAACCATATATCCATATATATATATATATATATATATATATATATATATTGTAGGGGGTCATGTCATTTTGGTGTTTATATGTTATCGATGTGCACGTCAGAGAGAGCAACTTATGTTACTGTTAAACAATCATTGCTCTTATCGTGGCACAGTCTTTGCCTCTGTACTGTCTGATACGTTCTTAGTTGAATTGTGGTAGGTGATGTCCGTATTTAATAGTGCTGTGTGGTCTTGTGATAATATCTGTTAGATGAAGGAAGATTGGTTGTAAAGGACGGCCAGAGTGAAAAAGATGTATGTATTAGAAAGGGAAGAGTATAAATTTTGAGGTTATTACTTTTATTTGTTTTTTATAGAAATTCTCTTTTAACACTGTACTTTTTTAAAATCATTGTCCACTTTGTTAAGCAGAGTATTGTTCACACGAATTTTATGTTAGAAAATCATGCGAAGATTCGCTCTATCTTTATGAATACACATTTCATTCAAAAATTGTTGTTTTGGAACATCATTTCAAAGGAACAGTTACTCTTCCCATCCCACTGCTTGTCATTACGCATTACCACATGCAACAATTTGAATATGTATTTGGAAGCAGACCTCTAGGTTAGCCACTGTTTACTTGCTCTTTGCTGTTACGTTTTCGAGAAATTTCCAACATTATTGTCAATATGCGAGGAAAGTGCAAATTTTGATTAGGGCCAAATATTTGCTTTACTTGGTGTGCATTTAATACAAAGACAAGCTGCATCCAGATCAGTTGCAGTTCAGTTCAAATTAGGTTCTGCTTAATCAAACGTTATCATACTTGTTTAAGTTGGATGACAGTTACTGGATATATAATTTACGTGCGGCCGCACGTAAGGCCTCCCAGGTTTGTCTGACAAACAAGTTCCAGGCGCTGTCTGTGGCTGACTCTGTCAGCCAGACGCTGTCACCTGTCCTCTTTCAGAGGAAATCTCTCAGTCTGCAAGATCCGGACAATCGCAGAGAGTGGGATTATTGATAATTGGGAGCTCCAACGTAGGCGCGTTATGGGACACATCGGGGACATGGTTGCCAAAAAGGGAAAGAAAACCAATGTGCACTCCGAGTGCATACCAGTGGAATCATTCCAGATGTGGAACGGATCCTCCCGGATGCCATGAAGAGCACAGGGTGCAACCAGCTACAGGTGGTGGCTCACGTCGGTACCAATGATGTGTGTCCCCTTGGATCAGAAGAGATTATCTCTGGTTTCGAGCGGCTAGCAGAAGTAGTAAAGGCTGCCAGTGTTTCTTGCACAATGAAAGCAGAGCTGACCATTTGCAACATAGTTGACAGGACAGATTGCGGACCTCTCGTACAGAGTGGAGGGTCTGAACCAGAGGCTTACACGGTTCTGCGACCGTGTAGGCTGCAGATTCCCCGAAGGGTGGTTGGGTTTCGGGTTCCGCTAAATAGATCACGTGTCCACTACACTCAAAAGGGGCTACATGGGTAGCAGGGACTGTGTGGCGCGGACTAGGCGGTTTTTTAGGTTATAGGGTCTCGGGAAAACACAAGAAGGGCTTCAGCCAGAAAGGGTGCAGGCCGAACACAGAAAGAACGTAGATACAGGAACCATCGGTATAACAGTTGTGAACTGTCGTTGCTGTGTTGGGAGAATCTAACGGTGTTCCGAAAGGATAGGCTAATCACGGTGGGCGGTGGCTTGTTTGTTGCTGTTAGAAGTGGTTTATCTTGTCGCGAAATTGAAGTAGATAGTTCCTGTGAGTTAGTATGGGCAGAGGTCATTGTTGGCAACCGGAATAAAATAGTAATAGGATGCTTTTACCGTCCTCTCAATTCAGATGATACAGTTGCTGAATGGTTCAAAGAAAGCTTGAGTTTGATTTCAAACAAGTACCCGACTTATACGATGATAATTGGTGGTGACTTAAATTTACCCTCGATATGTTGGTGAAAATAGATGTTTAATTCTTGAGGTACGCATAGAACATCATCCGAAATTGTGCTAAACGCATTCTCTGCAAACTATATCGAACACTTAGTTCGAGAGCCCACGCGAATGGTAAACCGTTGTGAAAACACACTTGACCTCTTAGCAACAAATAATCATGAGTTAGTAACGAGTATTAAAGCAGATACAGGGCTTAGTGAACACTGGGTCGTCGTATAGAGATTCAATATTGTAACCCCCAAATGCTCCAAAAATAAACGAAAAATACAAAAGCAGATATTAATTCACATGACGCCTTCCTGAGACACAATCTCCACTCAAATTAATGATATAATTGTAGACCAGATGTGGCTTGAATCCATAGAAATAGTATCGACAGCAATTTAGAGATTTATACCAAATAAATTAACAAATGACGGAGCTGGTCCTCCTTGGTACACAAAACGCGTCAGAACACTTACAGAAACAACGAAACAAACATGACAAATTTAAACAGACGAAAAATCCCCAAGATTGGCGATCTTTTACAGAAGCTCGAAATTCAGTGCGGAATTCAGTGCGAGATCGTTGTAACAGTTTCCACAACGAAAATTTGTCTCGAATCCTGGCAGAAAATCCAAAGAGATTCTGGTCGTATGTGAAGTATGTTAATGGCAACAAACGATCGATGCCTTCTCTGCGCGATAGCAATGGAGATACTATCGAAGCCAGTGCTGCCAAAGCAGAGTTACAAAACACGGCCTTGCGAAATGCCTTCACAAAAGAAGACGAAGTAAATATTCCAGAATTCGAATCAAGAACAGCTGCGAGCATGAGTAACGTGGAAGTAAATATGCTCGGAATAGTGAAGCAACTTAAATCACTTAATAAAAGTAAGTCTTCT
Organism: Schistocerca piceifrons; assembly: GCF_021461385.2. Classification (NCBI taxonomy): domain Eukaryota; kingdom Metazoa; phylum Arthropoda; class Insecta; order Orthoptera; family Acrididae; genus Schistocerca; species Schistocerca piceifrons. The sequence goes on along the minus strand of NC_060142.1, from coordinate 183,623,954 downwards.
GGTCCAAACTATATACCATTTAGGTTCCTTTCAGACTATGCTGATGCATTAGCTCCATACTTGACAACCATATACAACTGTTCGCTCGACGAAAGATCCGTACCCAAAGACTGAAAAGTTGCACAGGTCACACCGATATTCAAGAAATGTAGTAGGAGCCATCCATTTAATTAAAGGCCCATATCATTAACGACGATAAGCAGCAGGATTCTGGAACATATATTGTGTTCGAACGTTATGAATTACCTCGAAGAAAACGGTCTTTTGACACACAGTAAAAACGGGTTTAGAAAACATTGTTCTTGTGAAGCACAACTAGCTCTTTATTCACATGAAGTGCTGGGTGTTATTGACAAGGGATTTCAGATCGATTCCGTATTTCAGGATTTCCAGAAGGCTTTTTACACTGTGCCACACAAGCGGCTTATAGTGAAATTGCGTGTTTACAGAATATCGTCTCAGTTGTGTAACTGGATACTTTGACTCCCTGTCAGAAGGGTCACAGTTCGTAGTAATTGACGGAAAGTCATCGTGTAAAACAGAAGTGATTTCTGGTGTTCTCCAAGGTAGTGTTATAGGCCCTTTGCAGTTCCTTATCTCTATAGACGATATGGGAGACAATCCGAGCAGCCGTCTTTCGTTGTTTGCAGATGACGCTGTCGTTTACCTACTAACAAAGTCATCAGAAGATCAAAACAAATTGCAAATCGATTTAGAAAAGATATCTGAATGGTGCGAAAGTTGGCAGTTGACCCTAAATAACGAAAAGTGTGAGGTCGTCCACAAGTGTGCTAAAAGGAATCCGTTGAACTTCGGTTACACGATAAATTAGTCAAATCTAAAGGTCTTAAATTCAACTAATACCTAGGAATTACAATTACGAAGAACGTAAGTTGGAAGGAACACACAGAAAATGTTGTGAGGAAGGTTAACTAAAGACTGCGTTTTATTGGCAGGACACTTAGATAATATAAAAGATCTACTAAGGAGACTCCCTACACTACTCTTGTCCGTCCTCTTTTAGAATACCGCTGCGCGTTGTGGGTTCCTTACCTGATGGGACTGATGGAGTACATCTAAAAAGTTCAAAGAGGGGCAGCACTTTTTTATTGTATCGAAATATGTGAGAGAGTGCCACTGAAATGATGCGGGATTAGGGCCGGACACCGTTAAAAGAAAGGCGTTTTCAGTTGTGAGGGAATCTTCTCACGAAATTTCAGTCACCAACTTCCTCCTCCAAATGCGAAAATATTTTGTTGACACCAACGTACATATGGAGAAACGATCACCACGATATAATAAAGGAAATCAGAGCTCGTACGTTCGTTCCTCCTCCCGATGTACGAGATTGGAATAGTAGAGATTTGTGAAGGCGGTTCGGTGAACACCCTGACAGGCACTTAAATATGATTTGCAGAGTATCCATGTAGATGTAGACTAGATAGGTTTTATAGAGTGGGAGGTGAAGTTGGGCTAAATTTCATACCGAAAAAATCATAGTGGGGATATATATAAATTGTGTGTGTGTGTGTGTGTGTGTGTGTGAGTGCAAATAATCTTATTTTAAAATGGTTGTCACTGTTTCGGTACTTAACAAGGATTTGGTAACGTGTAACGTTGGGGAAAGTATTTAAGGGCGATCAGTAGCCCTTACGCAGGTATTTCGTCTTTGGTATTCAGTTATATCCAGTCATTCATTCTCGGAGTCACTCGTCTTTTCCGAACGTATTGTATCGTCGGGTGCGCATGGCGGCAGTCGAAATAGTCTGTGTGTTAAGGCAGACGCGTTAGTTCAAAATTTTAACTTTGACTGCCTAGCGTTGGACTTAAAATACACATGAAAAAAGTTTTACTTCACCCCGGTCCCCAGAACTCCTGCAGATAGACATTGACTGTGTATATTGTATCACAGACACAGTCCCTTTGACTTTTCAGAGATGTCACTAAACCCACCCAAAGGCGTAAACTACCATGCATGAGCAGCGCCTATTAGACGGAGGTGGTCCGGCAGCCGATCACTTCCAGTCATTCCACCAGGAAGGAGGTAAACGGCTAGTTTTGTCTGTAGTTCAACGATGCCTAGACGATTAATACCACTGTTCGATCGCGTTCGAGTTGTTACTTGGTACCAGGAGAGGCTCTCAAGAAGAGATGTGTCTAGGCGTCTCGGAGTGAACCAAAGCGATATTGTTCGGACATTGTGGAGATAGCGAGAGACGAGAACTGTCGATGACATGCCTCGCTCAGGCCGCCATAGGGCTACCACTGCAGTGGATGTCCGCCAGCTGCGGATTTTGGCTCGGAGGGACCCTTATAGCAACGCCACCCTGTTGAATAATGCTTTTCGTCCAGTCACAGGACTTCGTGTTACGACTCAAACTGTGCGCAATAGGCTGCATGTTACGGATCTTCACTCCCGATGTTCATGGCGAGATCTGTCTTTGCAATTACTACACCATGCAGCGCAGTTCAGCTGGACCCAACAACATGCCGAATGGACCGCTCTCGATTGGCATCAAGTTCTCTTCACCGATGGGTGTCGCATATTCCCTTAACCAGACAATCGTCGGAGATGTGTTTGGAGGCAACCCGGTCAGGCTGAACGCCTTAGACACACTGTCCAGCAGGTGCAGCAAGGTGTAGGTTCCCCGTTGTTTTGGGGTGGCATTATGTGGGGCCGACGTACGCCGCTGGTGGTCATGGAAGGCGCTGTAGTGGCTGTACACTACCTGAATGCCCTCCTTCGACCGATAGTGCAACCATATCGGCAGCATATTTGCGAGGCATTCGTCTTCATGGGCGACAATTCGGGCCCCAATCGCGCCCCATTCTCGTACATCGCTCGACTAGAGTGGCCAGCCAGCATGTTTTCCAGACGTGAACCCTATCGAACATGCCTGGGATAGATTGAAAAGGGCTGTTTAGGGAGGACGTGACCCACGAACACACTGACCTACGCCGAATCGCCGTTGAGGAGTTGGACAATCTGGACCAACAGTACCTTGAAGAACTTGTGGATAGTATGCCACGATGAATACAGGCATACATTAGTGCAAGAGGACGTGCTACTGGGTATTAAAGGTACTGGTGTGTGCAGTAATGTGGACCACAACCTCTGAAGGTCTCACTGTATGGTGGTGCAACATGCTATTTGTAGTTTTCATGAGCAATGAAAAGGGCGGAAATGACTTTTACGTTGATCTTTATTCCAATGTTCTGTAGAGGTTCTAGAACTCTCGGAACCGAGGTGATGCTAAACTTTTTTTGGTGTGTGTAGTCCTGCAGAACGCTGAACTTCCAATAGTGGTTTCAGTGACTGAGTTTGAGCGCCCATACGAACTGTAACTTAATTTGTGAAGTTTGATGCATCTGAGAAATTTTGACTTGAGTTTGATCACTTACGACAATGTGCTTTAGTCATAGCTCGTGATTAATGGAGAGGGACTGATTTTGGAATTTGAATGTTCGCCCACAAATTTTGCTACTGAAGTACTGTTAAACAAATTTCACACCCACATATTTAGTTTCCGTTACATTAATCATTACGTATTGCTTTTTTAGTTTAAGTCTGCAGTTCACAAAGTGTAAACTATTTTCAGTAATGTTTACTGGATTAACACAACAATTATTCTGTTTTGACGACGTTATTCATAGCAAAGTATTTAACCATGCAGTTAAAACTGGTGCAAATTATTTCATTAACCTACTTACAAAACTGTAACATCCATGCGTCAGTTCTTTAACAAATGCGTGGACGTGAAAGTGCTGGTTCACGACCGACCCCTACAGACTGAAGCGAACCTAGCTTATTGTCTAGGTGGTACATTGCCCACACTGAGAAGGGATCTGTTTAAAGCTACATTCCTCAATACTCAGATAATGATGTCCCATGAGGGCTACAGTTCCAGTGCTTAATCTCGAACACAGTGCTGAACTTATATTTAGTTATGGCACATAAGTAGATTTCCCAACCTCATAGTGACGTAACTAATGACTCCTTAGATGATCAATTGGTTTATTATACTCAGTTTTTTTCTTTTTGGTTTTTACTTCAAAACTGCAGAGAAATAAGAGAGAGTGTTCTACGTAGAGCAGGACTGTCCACGGCGAGCCAGATCTCACACGTGCCGTGTGTGGGGGCCGCCTGCGGGCCAGTGACCGTCCTGCGTCTCGGCTTTGCTCGGTGTTCCTCGGGAGCACCCGGAAAAGCGTAATATTTCATTTAGCATTATGGTGAGACATTTTTCGGTCCGCTCAACTCCCTGAGTTCAGCAGAATGGTAGTTTCAGCAGTTTTTATCCTTCGTAGTTTGTTCATAGTATGAAGGATGTTCATAGGTCCGGTGGCTGTATGTAAAAAAAGAGACAGTCTGGCGATCTGTCGTCACTATACTTCAAAATGAATGTGTTTGACAAGAGAGGGATGAGAATTCTCAATTCGTATAAGCGACGGGTACTGCATATTTGCTATGAAATGACATTACAATGCCATTCAGAAAGAATTTAAAGATTTAGTTGACAATGAAAGAGCAATAAACGACAATGATGTAAAAATGAGATTCATTGTTTTACACATGAAGGAACACTTTACGATAAATTTGCAGGCATTATGTAAGGGAAGAACCTGGATTTACAAATAGTAAATTTTCTAAAGGCGCATGGATTATTCAGTTCTCTGTTGCAATTGTTTTCAGTGTAACTGACGGAGAGTATGGAGACTTTATATATTACTGCACAATACAGTGATTAAGTCAAGTGCATGCCTAAACGATTTGAACATGTAACACATCATCATCAGTTGCAAATAGAAACCAATCTTTACCCAGGTTTCAGCCAAAATAAATTGGCCCCTTCAGAAGCCAGTGAAGAAGGCCAAATTATTTTGGCTCAAACCTGGGCAAAGACTGGTTTCTATTTGCAACTGAGGCTGACGGGTTACATGTTCAACCATCACAGTTGCTGACAGGGCTGCACAATGTTAAAAATTCCTAAACAACTTCTCTATTTAAGACTCTATTGTTGAATTTATGAAGGGAAGAGGAGTGCAGGAAAGAAAATTATATCTGGAATGGATTGCAGGCTTCCATTTTGAGTGGACTTCACTGAACACTCCCCACAGTAAGACATTACAAGGCAACTTCTTTCTGATGTGATGGGGATGTATTTAGAAAGAAAACAGCGTTGTAGAAAGGGAACATTCTGACAAAGAACGTCTAGTTTCCCAAGTCGACTGGCGTTAAAGAAAACGTGAGGTTGGAAGAACTCATTGTGATCTGGAAAAACTTATAACGGTAGTTACATAAATGTTTTGAAGACACTGGCCTATCATATTTTCATTTTTTCTTTCTTGCTTCTGTGTGCATCTACAGCGTCTAAGTGTTTAATAAAAGATACATTGTCCGTTGTAAGCTGTACTGTGCTTTATTACAATCATGTTAAAGAATCGTTATAATGAATGTACACTGTTTAATAAGAAGTGTCTGCAAATCAAGGTTATACCAAGATGCTTGATAATGGATCATGCCGAAATTAGTAACAACACGATTTTAGTAAAGTAAAAGTTACCCTACACCGGACAATGTATTCTTTTATGAACCACTTAGAGGCTGTGGATCCCCACAGAAGAAAAATCTTCATGCCTCTGCCTAGTGCGGCATGGGATAACATCAGTAAATACCAACGTATTTGAATGAAGATGTTAAAAGTGAATGAATTTACACGGTTTAACAACAAGTGTCTGCAATACTAGGTGTTACCAAGGGGCTTGATAATTTATCGTGGTCGAAATTAGCTAACAACAATAATAACGTTGCAATACAAGGCTACAAAGGACAATGTATTCTTTTATTAGATCTCGTATCTGTTTGCAAACTGTTTTAGGGACCGTTTGCCATTTCAGTTGGAAGCACCCCTGTGCAAGTTAGAAGCAAACGCTGGGATGGTTCTTTTTGAAAGGGTACAGCCTACTTCCTTCCCCATCCTCTCCTAATCAAATGGGACCAATGACCTTGCTGTCTGGTCGCCTCCCGCAAACCCAGAAACCAACCTAGGAACATATTATGGGTTTTGGTCAGTACTTCTGTCTCGTCATTGATTTTAGGGTGACATGAAGGAATGCCTACAGCAGGATGCCATTAGAAGTTTCCAGCGTTTCTACAATTTTCATTGTTTTTGGATATTGGGCTGTGCTTTGTGTAGCATTTGTAAATATTTCGAGTTCTACGCACTTAAATACTGAGAAACACTTCAAAGGTATTTGGAATATAGTGTTAATTCTAGACTAAAATTTTACTTAAGTTTAGATATATTTAAATTAAAATATATCAGTAATGGCTGCCGAAGATGTCCAGCCTAAAAAGTCACCTTCATTCTGTCAGCGGCGTTGTGAAAGAGCGCGGAGGAACGGACAGACCTTCAGGGCACTCTCTTCCCCTTTTGGGTGAGAAATTGCCTCTAAAGGCAGAAGAATCAGCGATTATCAACGACTTGGTGATGCAGAACGCAATGGAAACCACGCCATTAAAGACACATAAAGTATATCCACAGAACATGTGGCCTGTAATAGATAAGTATCATGATGATCTCTCCATTGGCAAAAGATTCCGGATTAGTCCCCATTTCGGATCACTGGACTGCCAAGGGGGAGGTGACCATGAGAAAAAGATTGAATAACCAACTCAAGGATAATGTTCTACGAGTCTGGGCGTGGAATGTCAGCGAAGCTAGAAAATTTGAAAATGGAAATGCTAAGGGCCAATCTAGGTATGGCGAGGGTCAGTGAAGTGAAATGGGAAGCAGACAAGGATTTCTGGTAAGATAAGTATCGAGTAATATCAACAGCAGCAGCATATGGTGCAACAGGAATAGGATTCGCAATGAATAGGAAGGTAGCATGGAGATTGAGACACTGTGAACAGTTCAGTGACGGGGTTGCTCTCGTCGTACTCGGCAGCAAACCAACACCGACAACGATATTGCAGGTATACATGCCGGCGTCGCATGCCGAAAGATGAAGAGACAGAGGAAGTATATGAGGATACTGAACGGCTAGTTCAGTACACAGAGGGAAATTAAAATCTAATAGTTATTTGGACTGGAAGGCGGTTGTACAGGAAGGAGTAGAAGAAAAGGTTATAGGAGAATATGGGCTTAGGACAAGGAATGAGAGAGGATAAAGACTAACTGAGTTCTGTAACAAACTTCAGCAAATAATAGCGAACTATCTGTTCAAGTACCAACAGAGGAGGAGGTAATCTTGGAAAAGGCCGGGAGATATGGGAAGATTTCAGTTACATTACATCACGGTCAGACAGATTCCGAAATCCGATACTGGATTGTAAGGCGTACCTAGGAGCAGATATAGATTCAGATCACAATGTAGTAGTGATTAAAGAGACTAGTCAGGACAAATCAGTGTGCAAGGAAGTGGAATTCAGACGTACTAAGGAGTGAAGAGACACTCTTAAAGTTCTCCAAGGCTATAGATACTGCGATAAGGGATAGATCAGTTGAGTTGATGAGCAATGGATATTAAATAAGGCAAACATAGAAGTTGGAAAGAAATCACATGTACAAAGAAGTTAACTACGAAGACATCATGGGTAACACAAGAAATACTTCAGTTTGTCAATGATAATAGGAAGGAAAAAAAGTCTTCAGGAAAATTCAGGAATACATCATCAAGTTGCTTAGGAATGAAGTAAATAGCAAGTGCAGAGAATATAGAGCGAAATCACTGCACGGAAAGAATGAAGAAATCGAAAAAGAAATAATTGTCGGAAAGACAAAAGTGGAAACAATGGTCAGGGAAGTTAAATATAGGATGGTAAGATTAATAGTACTGTGGGAATTCCAATATTAAATGCAGCCGGCAGGGGTGGCCGAGCAGTTCTAGGCGCTATATTCTGGAACCGAGCGACCGCGACGTCGCAGGTTCGAATCCCGCCTCGGGAATGGATGTGTGTGATGTCCTTGGGTTAGTTAGGTTTAAGTAGTTCTAAGTTCTAGGGGACCGATGACCTCAGAAGTTAAGTCCCATAGTGCTCAGAGCCATTTGTTAAATGCAGATGGGATGGGTGGAAAGACTATCTGAGGTAGAAGACTTGTCTCATGTGATACAAGGAGGAACAGGAGTCAATATAGAACAGATAGGGGATCCAGTACTAGATTCAGAAATTTAAAAGATCTTTGGAATTCTTAAGGTCAAATAAGGCAGAAGTAATAGAAAACATTCCATCAGAAATTCTTCATCTTGGTTTGTAAAATATATGACTCTGGAGAAGTACCATCTCAAACTATCATCCGCCAAATTCCGAAAATTGCAAGAGCTGAAAATTGCAGAATTATGGCACAACTTAGATGAGGCTACCTTGTCATTCATCCAAGCTGCTGAGAAGAATAGCATGTAGAAGAATGGAAAAGAATATTGCGGATGTGTTATGTGATGATCAGTTTGGCTTTAGGAAAGGTAAAGGCACCAGTGAGGCAGTTTTGACGTTACGTTGACAATGGAAACAAGATTGAGGGGGAATCAAGATGTGTTCATAGGGTTAGTCGATCTGGAAAAAGAGTTCAGTAATGTTAAATGGTGCAAATTGTTTCTAATTCTGATGAAAATAGGTGTAAGCTGAAGGGAGAGATGGGTAATACATAACATGTACAATAGCCAAGAGGGAATAATAAGACTTAAAGACTAAGAAGAAGTTCTGGGAATAAAAAGAGTGTAAGACAGGGATGTAGTCGTTCGCCCCTATAGTTCAGTCTCTACATCAAAGAAGCAACGATGGAAACGTATGATAAGTTTAAGAGTGGTATTAAAATTCACGGCGAAAGTAATAAAAAATGGCTCTGAGCACTATGGGACTAAACGTCTAAGGTCATCAGTCCCCTAGAACAGAACTACTTAAACCTAACTAACCTAAGGACATCACACACATCCTAGCCCGAGGCAGGATTCGAATCTGCGACCGCAGCGGTTGCGGGGTTCTGGACTGTAGCGCCTAGAACTGCTCGGCCACCCAAGCCGGCGCGAAAGTAATCAATGATAAGAATCGCTGACGACATTGTGGAAACGTATGATAAGTTTAACAGTGGTATTAAAATTCAAGGCGAAAGTAATCAATGAGAAGAATCGCTGACGACATTGCTACCTTCAGAGATAGCGAAAAGGATTTACAGGATCTACTGAATGGAATGAACACGCTGATTAACACAGGGTGTGGGTTGATAGTAAATCGAAGAAAATGAGAAGCAGCAGAAATAAGAACAGCGAAAAACTTGACACCAGGCTTGATGGTACGAAGTAGATGAATTTAAGGAATTCTGCCACCTAGTTAACAAAATATCCCATGATGGACGGAGTCAGGAGGACATCAGAAGTCGACTAGAATCCGCAGAAAGGAAGAAATTTCTGAGAATGTACGTTTGGAGCACAGTATTATTTTGTAGTGAAACATGTTGGGAAAAACGGAAAAGAAGAGAATCGAAGCATTTGAAACTGGTAATACAGAAGAACGTTGAAAATCAGGTGGACCGGTAAGGTAAGGAATAAGGAGGTTCTCCGCAGAATCGTCGACTAAAGGAATATATGGATAAACGTAATGAGAAGAAGGAAGATAATGTTAGGTATCTGTTAAGACATCAAGGAATAACTTCCAAGATGATAGAGGGAGTTTTAGAGTGTAGGAACTGTAGAGGAAAACAGGGATTGAAATTCATCCAGCAAATAATTGAGGAAGTAGGTCACAAGTGCTACTCTGGCATGAAGAGGTTGGCGCAGGAGAGGAATTCGCGGCAGGCCACAGAGGACTGATATCGGTCATGCACTCCCTTGTATCCTGAAACTACAGAAGGCAATACTTGCAAATGTACTGAGTCTTTAATGTCTTAACATCTTCATATATTTGGAAAACAGATATTTGTGTTTGTTTCTCATAGCTTCTGCTTCAGACTGTATTCAACTTATAACTGTGTTCTGATAATGCTTCAGCTTAATCTGATTTCACTTCATGACTATTGGTAAGTAGTACAGTAATGATGTAACATACCGATGATTAAGTAAAATCATGACAAAATTATCCATATTGCAACACTTTTAATTTAAAATGGAATATTTGTTCCTAGGTACATCATCATCTTGTACCTTAGCTCATATTTTCACACTTGGAAGAGACGTTAATTGTTCGGAATATTTTTTGTAATTTCACAAAAAAGATTGCAGTTCAGAAAACATGGATGCTATCATTTCGAAATGGGATTAGAAAACGTATTAAGCTTCTGTTACAGAGCTGGCTAGTCTGAGAAATGTACCAAGAGACACTCGCTCCAACTGTTATTTTTTGCGTCAAGTTCAGTTTCTTTCAATGTGACAACTCGTGAAGGCCCCTGTGCTTACTACGCACTTTGCAGCCAAATGTACTCTCTGTATTAGATGCCTTTTCCATATTGAGTCATCGTTAAGAAATCTAGGTTTCAGTCATGGTGACACTTTTCCAACATATTTGGCTGCAACAAGTCATGGTTTTAATACAGAAAATATTGTCTGGAGACTTCTCCGGAGTTCATGCTTTGTGCAGCTACAGTAGTGTACCTCTACATTTGCACTGCATTTACATCTGCATCTATATTGTACAAACCACTGTGAACTATGTAGCAGAGAGTACGTCCTATTCTCTCACTAGTAGAGTTTTTTCCCATTAAATCGAGTACGGGCCGCAGGAAGAATATTGCTTAAGTGCATATGCGAGGTGATAGACGGTTGATTCTATTTCTAGTCTTCTAACCTATTACTAATTGCTGAAATATTGAAAATTTTTACAAGGGATTATTTTACCCGTGTCTCGACTTGTCTGCGAGCTGAGGTTCCTCAGCGTGTCTGTGACTGTCTCTTGTGGGGTGAAACAAAGGCGTGACTATTCTGGTTACCCATTTTTATGGAGTATCAATAGCCCCGTTATTCCTGCTTGATATGGGTCCCAAAGGCTTGAGTAAAATTCGGTAATGAGTTGCTCGAGAGTTTCGTAAGTTATCTCTTTCGTGGATTCACAGTATTTTTCCACTACCCCACCCATGAACCGTAGTGTTTACCTATGATTAAGCGTACGTGATGATTCGCTTTCATGTTCCTCCTAACTGTTCCATTCTAGTATTTGTGTGCGTTGATTAATTACATGTCACTGGCCATTGTGGCCGAGTTGTTCTAGGCGCTCCAGTCCGGAACCGCGCTGCCGCTGCTGTCGCAGGTTCGAATCCTGCCTCGGGCATGGATGTGTGTGATGTCCTTAGGTTAGTTAGGTTTACGTAGTTCTAAGTCTAGGGGACTGATGACCTCAGATGTCAAGTCCCATAGTGCTTAGAGCCATTTGAATCATTTTTAATTACATGTCAGACACACTGACATTGCTTACTACGGTCTTACGTTTTGAGTAGACCATACTGTTTCATTTCTGAACAACGAAAGCCTTTTGAAATGTTTACAACACTTTTAAATCGTGTGAAGATCTGACTGGACGTGAATGTTGGATTTGTGAGACAACACTTCATTATAGGCAACTGCATAATGCAAAAATTTCCTCCGATACTAATAATATTGTCTTGCATGTTATTAATGCGTAACACAATTTTCTGGGTCTCACTGAAGTTACTTTTGCATCTGTCGATCACTCTCTATGCTAGATATTGCTACGTCCTACCTATAAAGAAATCCTCAATCCAGTAAAAATTTGTGCTTTCCGAAAGTCTATAAATATTGTAACAATCGGAGATCCTGCATCCATGACTTTCAGGATGTCGTGGGAGAAAAGGGCATGTTGACATTCAAATGGTCAATATTTCATGCAACGTTCGCACTCAGGAGGTGTTTTTAAGATGTCGTGGGAGGAAAGTGCGTGTTGATATTCGAATGGTCGATATTTCATGCAACGTTAGCACGCAGAAGGTGTTGTTTTCAACACACATCTTCTCAGTTTGAACGCCAGATGGTCGTGAAAGATAATGTACTGCAGTTTTGTGAATGACTCCTACTGCCTGTCTTGTAGAAGCAAGGGCGACCGCTGAACATACGTTTCCGTTGCAGGGATCCTCAATACATAGTTGTTAAAAAGAGGTAGCTACTTATATTACAAAGAGGTTTCAATAAGTAGTGCAAGATATTTTGCTCTCGGAATTCCTGTTGTAAATATGTGGAACCTATTGTGGGATATCTAGGAATGTTCCCGCTTCAGCCCCTGTGGTTTCATGAAGTGCCGATAGGTGGCGGCGCTATACGTAGTCCTCAGGTTAACGTCTGTAGATGAGGTTTCTAAGCAGAGAGCTTCCATTGAGTTTATTTTGGCAAAAAAACAGAACATCACTGACGTTTGCAGGTGCTTGCAGAAAGTGTACAGAAACACGGCAGTGAACAAAAGCATGGTGAATCGGTGGGCGAGGCTTCTGTCACCGTAACAAGTTCGCGCAAACCTGCCCGATCTCCCGCTTGGCGACCGCCCGCACACAGTTCTGACTCCTGCAGTGTTGAAACGTGCGGACAGTCTCATTCGACGTGCTGTATGAATCACAATCAAACGCCTTGCTGCACAATTGCACGTGTCTGGTGATAGTTATTTTGTTTGATGATCTCCCTCGTGGTGTACTGTGCTGCCTGCCAAAAACTGAAGAAACGGCTTCAACCTGTTGGTCGCCACAAAAATGCTAACGAACTCCCGTTTCTCCTTGACAACGGAAGGGATCAGACAAGTCTGTTATTGATTCAGCAAGACGCTTGCTCCGATGTCGATCAGTAGAGTGGTTCCAGAGGCGAGCGAGCATGAGACTCTCCCCCCCCCCCCCCCCCCCAACCATCGCCACCAGTAAGGTGGCGCAAGTCTGTCGCATTGGAGAATAGTACGTTTTGTATGAGTTCTAATTAAAGCCGCCGGCCGCGGAGGTCTCGCGGTTAAGGCGCTCAGTCCGGAACCGTGCGACTGCTACGGTCGCAGGTTCGAATCCTGCCTCGGGCATGGATGTGTGATGTCCTTAGGTTACTTAGGTTTAAGTAGTTCTAAGTTCTAGGGGACTGGGGACCACGGATGTTAAATCCCATAATGCTCACAGCCATTTTAATTAAAGCCAAGAAAGGGAAAAATGTTTTGCCTTACTTATTTGAACGCACCTCCTAGCAAAAAATTCTTCAAAAGTGAGGATAGTGCAGTAATAAATCTCTTATCGCCTCAGTTTCCTTTCTGGAAGTGAGAGGAAAGTAAGTTATTCTGACCTGTTAATGACCTAAAATAATGTTAGTTATTTTGGTTCGGTGTGAAATTAATTACATAAACATTGTGTTCGGCAGTTCTCAGCATCGAAAGGAACGGTCTCTTCCGGTTGACGGCTCACAGTTACCCATGGCGGACGCTGCGACACAGCACGTGTTTTGGAGTCCTCGGCACGTCAGCTCGCGTGTGGCCCCCGCGGCTGCGTGACCGTGGGCGGGAGCATACGTTAGAGTGGCCTCAAAGCCCGGCGTGGGTTTTTCTGGTATTTCATCGCTTGGCGAGGCGGGCTCTAAAATATGCAAATGCGGCCGCCGCGGAGGGCAAGTTGACGTGGATGGCTGGTGCGGTCTGAGCGCTTACCGATCCGCCATCGTTACTAAACTGTTCCATAAAACTTTTACGAGGACTTCGCGAGGTTCAGCAGAGGTACTTACCAGCAGACAATGCTGTCTTTTCTCCGATGAATGTGGGGCACGTTCATCCCCACGTATTTTTGGCAAGCTGTTTACAGAAGTGGAACTAGTTCTTGTCCCTGAAATTTCCGTTGTCGTCCAAGTAAACGAGTGAGGCACGCCATTATTCATTGCCTGTCTCCTCAGCTTGTGGAGCTAACAAGTGACCAAAGAAACTTTAACATTACTTAGTTCGTTCACTTTCCTTTAGATAAAAGAATGTGCTACGTATTCACGCAAATACCTCATAAATATTAGTTATGAAATTGCTCACGTTCGTCTGGAAGTTTCCAAAAATTATACTCCATGCAGCTATACCTAATACTACTTATAACGCCACAAGTAGGAGGCTCGGAAGAGCAGCGATGGAGGCCATCATTTGAGGTGTTACCGACCAGTGCGCTCCCAGTGAGTATAGATGTATAAAAGTAAAAATGGTGGCGCCGCATAGTTGTCTGCCAGATAAATACTTTTGAACCACAGCTCATGTTGTACAACAGCTCATCGTCTGTCAAGTATACTGATGTGACAAACATCAGGGGATAGCAACATGCACATATACCGATGGTGGTGGTATCGTCTGCACAAGGCTAAAAGGGCAATGCGTTCTCGGGGCTGTCATTTGTGCTTAGTTGAGTCACGTGAAATGGATTTCGACGTGATTACGGTTGTACCATGGGAATTAACACACCTTGAAAGCGGAATGGCAGATAGAGCTAGACACAAGGTACATTCCGTTTAGGAAATCGTAAGGGAATTCAATATTCCGCGATCCACAGTGTCAAGAATGTGCCGAGAATACCAAATTTCAGAAACTACCTCTCTCCGTAGACAATATAGTGACCAACAGCAATTGTGTTTCCGATGAGTTGTCGGCGATAACAGCCAAGCAACACTGCGTGAAATTACCGCATAAATGAACCTACATATACAAGGATACTCTGCAAATCACATTCAGGTGCCTGGCAGAGGGTTCATCGAACCAACTTCCCAATTCTCTATTATTCCAATCTCATATAGCGCGCGGAAAGAATGAACACCTATATCTTTCGGTACGAGCTCTGATTTCCCTTATTTTATCGTGGTGATCGTTCCTCCCTATGTAGGTCGGTGTCAACAAAATATTTTCGCATTCGGAAGAGAAAGCTGATGATTGGAATTTCGTGAGAAGATTGCGTCGCAAGGAGAAACGCCTTTCTTTCAATGATTTCCAGCCCAAATGCTGTATCATTTCTGTGACACTCTCTCCCATATTTCACTACAATACAAAACGTGCTACCTTTCTTTGAACTTTTTCCTATCTAGCAAGGGTCCCACACCGCGCAGTAGTATTCTGAAAGAGGACGGACAAGCGAAGTGTAGGGAGTCTCCTTAGTAGATCTGTTACATTTTCTAATCTGTTACATTTTCTAAGCGCCCTGCCAATAAAACACAACCTTTGGTTAGCCTTCCCCACAACATTTTCTATGTGTTCCTTCCAATTTAAGTTCTTCGTAATTGTAATAACGTTGAATATAAGGCTTTTGGATTAGACTGATTTACCGTGTAACCGAAGTTTAACGAGTTCCTTTTAGCACTCATGTGGATGACCTCACACTTTTCGTTATTTAGGGTCAACTGCCAATTTTTTGCACATTAAGATATCTTTTCTAAATAGTTTTACAGTTTGTTTTGATCTTCTGATGACTTTATGTGAGACATAATGTATCGGTTAGGACAGTGTGGCAAAATTTTGCGTTAATGGGATATGGCAGCGGACGACCGACCCAGGTGCCTTTGCTAACAGCACAATATCGCCTGTAGCTCCTCTCCTGGGCTCGTGACCATATCGCTTGGACCCCAGACGAATGGAAAACCATGACCTGGTCAGCTCAGTTCTGATTTGAGCTGGTAAGAGCTCATGGAAGTTCTCGATTGTGGCGCACACCCGACGAAGGCATGTACCCAAGTTGTCAAAAAGACACTGCCAGATTGTGGTCATTCCATAATGTTGGGGTTTGTGTTTACATGGAACCGACAGCGTCTTCTGGTCTAACTGAAACGATCATGTAGCGGAAATGATTATGTTTGGCTACTTGGAGACCATTTGCGGCCATTTCCAAACAACGATGGAATTTTCATGGATGAAAATGGACCGTATCACCGGGCCACAAATATTCGCGATTTGTGGACAGTTGGAATGAATGCTTTGGTCAACCCAGATCGTTCGACACGAATTCCATCGAACAGTTCCTGCACAAATTCTTGCATCGGCAATCCCTTCGCAATTATGAAAGGCCTTAGAGGCAGAATGGCTCAGTTCCTCTGCAGGGTTTTTCAATGCCACGCCGAGATGCTGCAGTACGTCCGGCAAAAGATGGTCCGACACGATATTAGGAGGTATCCCACGACTTTTGTTACATCAGCGTAGTCACACTCATTATACGAAAGTAGCGATCGGACCCTCATACTGTACGTTTGATACACTTTCCTTGCTACATAGAGCAGCATTTCTTCTGAGAACGTAGGAAAAACAAAATAAAATCTGTGACTATTAATCTACATATTCACCACTTAGCGCAACAAACTTTTCCCAACACTGGATGTCTTGGTGGCGACTTTTGTTGGACAAGTTCAGCGGCTTAGGAAATGTTTGACCTTGAAAATCATTACGATGTCATTCTCGAAATGCCGTCAACTAAATGGACTTCTTTCCATGCGAGAAAAATAGAAGTCGAAACTACGTGCCATGCCAGCTCAATACGGGGCAGAGGAGGAGGGAACAAATTTTATTATCCAAACGGGTGATGTGTACAGAATGAGCTTGGATATTGTCGGACAGGGTGATGAGTACAGAGTGGTAAGTTCAATGGGACCAACCTGCTGAGGTCATCGGTCCCTAGGCTTACACACTACTTAATCTAACTTAAACTAACTTACGCTAAGGACAACACACACACCCATTCCCGAGGGTGGACTCGAGCCTCCGAAGGGGAGCCGTGCGAACCTTGGCAAGGCGCCTAAGACAGCGGGGCTACCCCGCCCGACTTATGCAGAATGAGCTTGGATATTGTCGGACAACTTCCTGCGTTCTTCACCTTGACATCCTCCAATAAGGCCCTCAGGAGACTGCGGTAGTACCTTCGTATTACGATTTGACACCTAGGAGCGTGAAGTGTTATTAACCCACCAAGGCAGTCCCAATTAACACCCTGCATCAACTTACCCAACAATGGCCATTTCTTTGCCGATTTCGGCCGTGGTCAATTCAGTAAAAAAACGCAGTACATTTTTTTTAAATGTTATGGCTGCTGTGGCTGTCATATTTTATTGATGGATGTGAATGGGCGATCTATGCGACGATGGTCCGTCAGAAAGTGGAGCCAGCCTAACGGCGCCCACACGTAAAAGTAAAAGTGGTGTGTTCACAGCCACAGTTACAGCAGGAAAATAACATGTCCATATCCAAAAGCAGTAACAGTGACCAAAATGCCGAGCAAACGCGGAAATGACAGCAAGGCCATCCATTTTGAGAATAACTTCAACCGAGGATGGACAATTTCAGAAATTAAGCTAGCTGTCATAAAACGGCGCTATGGGAGAAACACTCCCCGGAGCTCCTGAAAGATCAGTATACATAGAGTAACTGTGTAAGTGCAGATATTTGTAATAGTATAGCGAGGACGTTGCACTGAACAATATATCAGTGTTAACGTCTCTTGGTGACTAATAATTATGTTAGAAGCTGTATATTTTTATGTTTCTTAGCACCTCCAAGCAAATGTGGCAAGAGCACTAACGCTTATTTTCCCCTGGGACGCCAAATGGTTAGTCTATTCTGACTGCCGTAGTCCACTTAGTGGTGCGGTTATGGCCGTATTGGTAACATTAGGTCGTAAAGCTTGTTATGAGTTTGTGAGAAGACTGATGTTTCCACATATTGAAGCACCACATATACAAGTATCTCTACTTACAACCGTTACCCGCTATATAACAGACTAGCGCGAAGAATGAAACTGGTAGTAAGATCCAGTGTAAGAGTGCGTGGCACTAGACAGCGTTGAGTCTTCAGGAGCAGTACCGCAGTCAGGTCTCAGCAACACACTGTGTGATGCTTGTGCATGAAAACTCCAAGTAGTCTATACACATTCAACAAAGGACAACAGACTTTCTGGTAAGTATCCAGCAAGAGTTTTCTGCTTGTTAAAGAAATATTAGCAATACAGAGTTTTGTCCCTAAAAACAACGTGTAGTATTTGTTATTTCTCTATCAGAATATGAGGATGAGCAAGCAATGTCTCGCACTTGACTCCAAACGTGAATAAGGTATGTACACTCCTGGAAATTGAAATAAGAACACCGTGAATTCATTGTCCCAGGAAGGGGAAACTTTATTGACACATTCCTGGGGTCAGATACATCACATGATCACACTGACAGAACCACAGGCACATAGACACAGGCAACAGAGCATGCACAATGTCGGCACTAGTTCAGTGTATATCCACCTTTCACAGCAATGCAGGCTGCTATTCTCCCATGGAGACGATCGTAGAGATGCTGGATGTAGTCCTGTGGAACGGCTTGCCATGCCATTTCCACCTGGCGCCTCAGTTGGACCAGCGTTCGTGCTGGACGTGCAGACCGCGTGAGACGACGCTTCATCCAGTCCCAAACATGCTTAATGGGGGACAGATCCGGAGATCTTGCTGGCCAGGGTAGTTGACTTACACCTTCTAGAGCACGTTGGGTGGCACGGGATACATGCGGACGTGCATTGTCCTGTTGGAACAGCAAGTTCCCTTGCCGGTCTAGGAATGGTAGAACGATGGGTTCGATGACGGTTTGGATGTACCGTGCACTATTCAGTGTCCCCTCGACGATCACCAGTGGTGTACGACCAGTGTAGGAGATCGCTCCCCACACCATGACGCCGGGTGTTGGCCCTGTGTGCCTCGGTCGTATGCAGTCCTGATTGTGGCGCTCACCTGCACGGCGCCAAACACGCATACGACCATCATTGGCACCAAGGCAGAAGCGACTCTCATCGCTGAAGACGACACGTCTCCATCCGTCCCTCCATTCACGCCTGTCGCGACACCACTGGAGGCGGGCTGCACGATTTTGGGGCGTGAGCGGAAGACGGCCTAACGGTGTGCGGGACCGTAGCCCAGCTTCATGGAGACGGTTGCGAATGGTCCTCGCCGATACCCCAGGAGCTACAGTGTCACTAATTTGCTGGGAAGTGGTGGTGCGGTCCCCTACGGCACTGCGTAGGATCCTACGGTCTTTTCGTGCATCCGTGCGTCGCTGCGGTCCGGTCCCAGGTCGACGGGCACGTGCACCTTCCGCCGACCACTGGCGACAACATCGATGTACTGTGGAGACCTCACGCCCCACGTGTTGAGCAATTCGGCGGTACGTCCACCCGGCCTCCCGCATGCCCACTATACGCCCTCGCTCAAAGTCCGTCAACTGCACATACGGTTCACGTCCACGCTGTCGCGGCATGCTACCAGTGTTAAAGACTGCGATGGAGCTCCGTATGCCACGGCAAACTGGCTGACACTGACGGCGGCGGTGCAAAAATGCTGCGCATCTAGCGCCATTCGACGGCCAACACCGCGGTTCCTGGTGTGTCCGCTGTGCCGTGCGTGTAATCATTGCTTGTACAGCCCTCTCGCAGTGTCCGGAGCAAGTATGGTGGGTCTGACACACCGGTGTCAATGTGTTCTTTTTTCCATTTCCATGAGTGTATTTACGTCCAGCATGCTAGATGCCAGTAAGGCAGCAACTTGAAATGATTAAATATAAAGTGTAAAAAACCCTCAGAGCTGCAGCCACACGTAAAGGATGTTGTTATATGACTTGTGTAAATGATTTGGAAATGGGCTGATGAAGTTGGAAACTAGTCATCAGTTAATAAAGACAAACTTCTGTGCAGCTTTGACGGTTTTGTATAATTAGATTGAATAAGCTATCTGAATGTATATAGTCCCAACGAATAATACTTGCTATTTCCTCTCTGTCAGGTTCTAGAGAGGAACAAGTTGTGTCTAACACTTGTCAGCAGTTGTGGTTAAGTTATTTGACTGTGTGCTTCCGGAATGAATTGGAAGCAGATAGCTCGTCTCAGGTAGCGAAAGGTAAGATGCAGGAAACAAGAGTTGCTGGAAATGATAACAGTTTGAGTGCTACGGGATGCTAGATATTCTGAAAGGTGAACAGCCACTGTAAGACAGCTCTCCAATATAAGGTCAAAGAATTAGGAAAATAAATCGGTTTTGAATTAGATTTATAAGTTATTACACTCTCGTTCACTTCCTATACATCTTCCGATAAAGCTATTGCTTTCGGCGTCCTGATTGTGCCATATTGGCCATAATTTCACCTAGGCTGGCGATAGGGCCTGTACCGGGATGTAATGCGACACACATTTAGCTGAGTTCTGAATTCCTCACACCTCTTGAACTAACTGATATGAAAATGGATTTAACCCTTGAACTAAGCCATTTTTTTTATTTAATATACTTTATGGGCCTCCTTCCTCCCCTATAGCCCTACCTATTCCTCTCCAAAAATGCCGCCATCCTCTAGTGTCGACGCAGCACGTAAAGCAGGATGCTGTTAGTAGCAAGACTTATTGCCATAAACCGAAAATAAAAGCGGAGGCATACTCTGCTATGCCTCAGGGGGCGACGACACACTACTCAGAAATACACCTCTCTCTGCAGGTGTGAAGCAAGTGATGAGTTTAGAAACTAAAAAGGAAGAAATAAATAAAGACAAAAATGAAGGCAAAATAAAAACAGGGACGGCAGCACACACAGATGAAAACGAAACTGGCGAGATAATCCCATCGTCCATAGAATTAACGAAGTAATAATCCTCTAAGATAGATTACGTGTTTTCTAATTTTCCAATAATTTTTCATACAAGGTTCACACAATTCCCATGTTACCAATTGCCATATTATCAGTATCATAGAACAGTCTACTCTAGTGATGCCCAGAAAGCCAATGTTAAATCTTGGGTATAGGCAAGTCAAGGGTAGTTTGAAAGTCCGAGTGACATAGATCCAGGGGTAAACTGAGGCAATTCATGGACGAGGTGCCTTAGTCAACCCGGAACACCTTTTGATAACCATGAACCATTGCAAATTTCAAAAATCTGGCAAAAGTAGTGGTACAATTCCGGTCAGATTCCGCCAGGCAATGCTGGCTCCACAGGTAGTCCATGAAAGAGACAGCATCGGTGAGGGAAAGGTCATAGATCGTGAAAATGGTGTGGCCCAAGAGCCACACCATTGCGTTACGTCGTGGTCGGGGGTTGGTCTGAATATCAGGGGTAAGGAACCAGTCGATTGACACATTGTCTGGTGTCGTCCCACAGATCAGCGCTAATAGCACACGTGCAAGGTCCCACACTTCCGTGACGTGAGGGCACAAGAGACGATGCTCTTTGGTGTCTACGTCACCACATAGGCCGCAAGCAGCCGAGGGCCGTAGGCGGATGGCCGCCAGGCGATGATTAGTGGGTATTAAATTGTTTACGACACGATACCATAGCGCTGAAACTTCCGTGGGAGGGGCTGGGTTGTTGATATTAGCCCAAGCTTGGTGCCAGATGACCGACGGTCGTCTGTAATTTATGTGGTGTGGGCTGGCCTCGAAGTGCCTGGTAAAGGCGCTTCGACGTGCGTGCCTTGTCAGTGGCCACTGTTATGACGTAACTTTGATTGAGGTAATAGTCCTTGACTGTCGTCATCCGGAACGGAATATGTGTCAAACATACTGGTGCACGCGCCGATTGTGGGCGATAACGGTCGAAACGAACCGCTGTTGTCCCACCTGGGTCAGTTTCACGCGATACGGTGAATCTGGAGGGCCGCACATTTGCGGGGAAGGTCAATGAGTCCAAGGCCACCATCGACCTTTGGTAGTGTACAAGTCTGTGCATCAACTTTGAACAGTGCATGCCGCCACAAGAGCCAATATACTGTTTGGGAGATGGCCCTGCCGGTTTGTTTCGGTAGCGTAAGGAGTTGTGCTAAATACCATGCCCGTGATAGGATGTAAGTATTAATCAGTTGGATTCGTTGATGGAAGTCGAGTCGTCGATCAGCGTGACTCACGCAAAGTCCTCTGATGCGCGTGAGAAGCCTCCTCTACGTGTCAACATGCGATGCGGACAGACAGTCACCTCAAGGCCCAAGATACGTTGTTCCCCCTCAACTCGGTACCATGGGCGTTCGATGGTCAATGATCGTGCTCCTAGCGGGATCAGCACCGTTTTGTTGTAATTTAACATGGCACCGGATGCTCGTTCATAAACGTTGAGAACTCGGCGAACTGAATCGATGTCCCTAGCGTTTGCGACGAACACACCGACATCATCCGCGTATGCCGCACTGCGGAAGGTGACGCCTGGGGGAGCGACACCATCGACTATCCGTCCGATGTCACGTAGCATGGGGTCCAGCGCTAAAGCGAACAAATACATTGACAAGGGACACCCTTGTCGAACTGATCGTCTGATGGGAATAGGTCGTGATCGGCAGCCGTTCACAACGATTGTGGAATTTGCTCCATCCAAGAAGTGCCGGATGATTCCTATGAAGCGCTCCCCAAAACCCATCCGCGACATAACGGCCAGCAGTTAAGGGTGGGAGACCCTGTCAAAGGCACCGGCGAAATCTAGGGAAAGAATTGCAGCCGGGGTTCGAGTGTCGGCGGTGAGTAAGACAGCATCACAGCATATAGAAGCGGCGGTCAAGATGGTTCGATTCGAAACGCCACATGGTTGAGTGGGGCAAAGTACCTTATTCATAACCTGTTTAAGACGAGAGGCCACGCTTCGTGCCACCAACTTATAATCAGTGTTAAGAACGGTGATAGGACGCAGGTCTTTAGCTCGACAGTGACCTGTGACCTTTGGAATAAGGGCAATACGTCCAGATAGAAATTCGGCGGGTAGTTCGCAACCAGCAAAAATCTCCTCGCACATTTTGCAGAAGCGGTCTCCGATCAGGTCCCAAAATTGTTGGTAGAATTCATAAGGGAGACCGTCGGGGCCAGGTGATTTTTGTCCCGGACAGGCACGGAGGACAGATGTGAGGTCAGCGAGTGTGAGTGACTCGGTTAAACAGTCGCGGTCTCGACGATCCAATGAAGTTGGGACCCCACCGATAAGTGCTCGTTGGGCGGCGACGTCTACCTCAACGTCTTGGAAGAGGTGCGTATAATTGTCTGTTAGGTGTTTGAGGACTTCACGATGGTCTGTGAGGCACGTACCATCGTCTGTTTTAAGGCGTAGAATGGTGTTCTTGGTACTTTAAACATAGCTGCCCTACAGCAATGGTTCCACGTAAATCAGACTAAGAACAGCCGACCAGTTGCAAAGGAAGGCGCTCTGCAACTTCTATGTACCTATTTTATTTGTTTGACAAACCCTGTTGTCAGGGCTATATTTTATATGATTAATGTAACTATGCAGATGTTTGCCTAAACGATAAGGACATATCACTTCATGTTGTTATAATACTGCCGTCTTCTGAAGAAGATAGATTTATATCTATTGAAACCTAGGTAAAGATTACTTTATCCTTTGCAACTGGTCGGCTGTTCTTAGTCTGATTTAAATGGTGTTCTTCTTTGCATGATTCCTTTCAGAGGCAAGGTGATAGATGGATGGCCTCTCGCCCTCAATCAGGGATGCGGAGCGGCACCTCACCACCATCCCATCGGCTTTCTCCCGAGAGAAGCGAAGGATTGTCGCTTTAATTCTGTTGAGGCGCATGCGTAGCTGATCATACCTGTCAGCAGGAAGGGTTAGTGCGTCATTTTGACATTGTTGATAGAAGTCTAATGTGCTACGCTTCCAGTGTGCGACTTCGCGACTATGTTGCTGGATAACACGTCGCAGTCGCGGCTTCGCACAGCGGAGCCACCAAACTACAAAAAAATGGTTCAAATGGCTCTGAGCACTATGGGACTCAACTGCTGAGGTCATTAGTCCCCTAGAACTTAGAACTAGTTAAACCTAACTAACCTAAGGACATCACAAACATCCATGCCCGAGGCAGGATTCGAACCTGCGACCGTAGCGGTCTTGCGGTTCCAGACTGCAGCGCCTTTAACCGCACGGCTACTTCGGCCGGCCACCAAACTACAGTGGTAGGGTACTTCAATGCAGTAGCGATGCAATCCCGCCATGTTTTCGTGACAAGAGTGCGTAGTTCGGGCGTTGGGAGATGAAGTGTATTCATCTTCCAATAGGTGCCCCGAGGAACCGGGGGTGGGCCCGTGATATGCAAGGAGCAAGAGTATGCACAGTGGTCACTAAAGGCCACAGGATTGACTTGGACGGCACAAAGGGCAGGAAGCAAATCAGCAGAGACATAAACACGGTCAGTACGGCTTGCTCCAGTGGGGTAGATGTGAGTAAATTGTGTGTAGGCGGGATGAAATTGGCGCCACGTATCATTAAGGTTAGCCGCCCGGAGGAGCGAAGCGAGTGCTTCACACCTCATGGGCGTTGGGACCTGATCAGCATCAGCTACCACACAGTTAAAATCTCCGCCAAACACGATAAGAGGACGAGCTGTCAAGAAAGGGGTGATATCTGACGTAAAAAGTGTTGTTCTGTCATGC
This sequence comes from Schistocerca piceifrons, assembly GCF_021461385.2. Classification (NCBI taxonomy): domain Eukaryota; kingdom Metazoa; phylum Arthropoda; class Insecta; order Orthoptera; family Acrididae; genus Schistocerca; species Schistocerca piceifrons. The sequence continues at coordinate 183,599,625 of NC_060142.1, read as the reverse complement.
CTGTGATTAGCTCCTGAAGGAGCATAGATGTTAATAAAAAGTGCATCCCGAATGATACATGCAAGAACGCGACCATTGGGTAGTTTTGTAACATCGGATGGAGTTAACTATGATCTGTATAGCAAAGCAGTGCCCCGCCTGGCGTCAGGGTCGATGTTATATAGTGCCTCATAACCAACCAGGTCAGAGAGAAAGGGGGCACAAACCTCCTGGAGAAAAACCACATCAAATGCACCAAGGCGCAGAAAGTCCTGCAGAGAGCGTAGTTTTACTGGTTTGGAGATGGAGTTGATATTTACTGTTAAAAGGGAGAGGGCTCCCGGCTGACGGTCAATTGCAGGCATAAGAAAGCAACACAGAGAAAGTAACGTCAGATGAGGTCATGGTCGTATGTAAGCAGGTGCGTAAATATCGAAACTGTAACCCTGCTACTTCACCCCGGATGTCAAACGCAAATACCAGACAGCTCATGTGGGAACAAGCCCACTCAATCACGCATTTCGTCGTCTTCCCAGTTCCGTCTTCCCCCATCGCCGGGTAGTCCGAACCAGGCGGCGCAGACGGCTCAGTCGCAGCGGTATGTGAGAGGGTGCGAGTGCGCTGCAGCGGCTGTTCGCTACCCTGTTCATTTTTACGTTCTGCGGGGACTGCTCCCCGATCTCGTGATGAACTAATGAGTGCTTCTAATTGGCGAGCAGTTTTCCGCATACCGTCCGAGCGGTCAGCGGAAACAGAGCGTGTAACTGATGAGGCCTGAGATTCAGCCTCACTGCTGCTCTCAGGAGGGGGACGTATGACGCCCTCCTCCTCCGCCTACTGTTCTTGGCTCGCCTTCTTGCGCCTGTGACGACGCCGTGGGGACTTAGCGTCATCTGCCGGTGGGGTAGGAAGAACAACCTCCATCTGTTCTACAGTGACAACATCACTGGCCACAGCAGGCGCACTAGTAGCCGCCGGCGGTCCTGCCACTACGGGCGTCTGGTCCGGGACAATCTCAATAGGGCTGTCACCAGATGCGCTAGGTACCGGTTCCGCCTCTTCTGACGGACCTGGGGTTGAGTCGTCAGTTCTCTCAGCGGTTCGGTGGGCAGTACCCGCCACAATCTCGCTGAGAAGAGGCACAAGGTTGTCACCTTCAGTGCGTTCCAGCGACAGTTGCACAGGGCGCCTGCGCGGGCAATCCACGCGGAGATGGTCCGTAGATTGACAGAGGGAGCATGTCTGTGGTTGCCCTATATAGGTAACCTGTGCCCTTGTACTCGCAATATTTAAATATGACGGTATGTGCTGGCGAAGGTCCATACGAACACTACGGACTCCGCTGTTGCCCTGGAAACGGTAGGCACTGCCCCATTCTTCATTCGTGATACTAAGCACCTTGCCATACCGCGACAGGACACGGCCGATTACTTCATTGGGACACTCAGGGGGTACGTTAAATATCCGCACAGTCCGTATCCCAAAGCCAGATGGCACTATATGCACTGTTCCATCGAAGTAGCGGAACGGATATTCGCCCGCGAATGCCGGGCCATACTTTTCGTATTTCTCTTCTTCGAGAAATTTCACGAATAACGAGAATAAGACAAAATCCAGTTGAAAAGTGTCGACGTCATTTTCCGGTACTTTCAGATCACCAAATATCCATTCCTGTATTGCAAATGCCGTTGGTCGTCTCGCTGCTCTGTGGAATACGCATTGAACACTATTCGACGGGTTCGACATATTCACCGCAAAAATATCAACGCTGGAAAAACGAAGAACAAACGAAAACGACCACGAAGCGAGTCTCGCGACCCGCTACAGAGCACAACGGACCGCTTCGACCGCGGGGTGGTTCTTAGCCAAAAGGCCGAAAAGTAAATTAATTGTCCGCCGTAACGAATTCCTATGATCAGTGACGTAATGTCCCTACTTAATGTAACGTAATTGGTATATTCCGGCTGCGAGTACCAGCGACGATGTGCTACCGTAATTGAGACGACAACGCTCTTTTGCAGTAACGACAACGCTCTTTACTGGAAAAGAAATAAACGTCTAGCTATTGTTGTAATTGTGGTAGATAAGTAATGCCGATTGGACATTGTGTTTTTTAGAGGTCAGATGAGTTTGCATATAGAAGTACTTTTGAAGTACACAGGAGATACAACTTATAATCGCTGTTATCAAGAATAAAAAAATTTCTGTTATGAAAAAGAAGGTAAATATCTTTTACGAACTTTTATTCGATGTGTATCCACGGACCTTCATAAAAACTATTAGCGTGTTTAGCAATACAGTGCATAGTGATTTCTTCGCTAATTAACAATGCTGGGCGAATTTGCTACTATCACGATCCGAACAACGTGCAATATTTCGTGGCCGTCAGCTTGCATGTTCAAGACCTTCCCTAAGCGAACAGTTTCTTAGTCAGAAGATAACATAATGCCACTGTTGTTCAACCTTCTTCGTTGGTTCGTTTAAAACAGGGGGGCAAGGGACCAAACTGTGAGATGATCAGTCCCTTGTTCCCGGTAAAATAATAACACAGGTGAAAGAAGAAAAGAAAGGAGACGTACACTACAATAACAGGAGAAAGGAGGAACCAGAAGAACGACCGAAGGACAACCAACACTACTATGGACAAAACAGGAAAAGAAAACCACAGAGAGAAGCAAGAGACAGGTAGAAGGGGTAAAAGCAAGAGAGCAGACGACCGTGACTGGCGGACCGCGAGAATAAAAACGAATAGCCAGCCCCTTTGCGACACATTAAAACATCCACCCTAAAAGCGTTAGAGTGCAGAACACAGAGGGATGAAGGACATGCACTAAAACGTATATGGAATGATAAAACTCACCGTTACGTATAAAAAATGAAACTAAATTAGCCGATGAGGCGTTTTCAGCTAAAATTAATGGCAACAAGTCCGATAACTGAAGAGTCAGTCGCAGGGCAGCCAAAGAAGACAGCTCATCGAGATATGGGTCACTGTCAGCTGGGCGCCGCATCGACACCGAGGTGGGTCATCACGGCGCAGGAGGTAGCCGTGTGTCACCCACGCATGGCCAATGTGGAGCCGGCAGACAACCACAGAGACCCTGCGAGAGGTCCGCATGGAGGACGGCCACACATTCATAGTCTCCTTAATAGCACGCGGTTGTGCGTGCTGTGGTTATGCCTTTTCGTCTCCCAAAGCCGCAAAACCTTGCAACTTAGTACTGAACACAGGTCATTTGCAGAGAAGCCGATATCGATAAGCGGTTTCCACGTAGTCTGTTTGGCCAGCCTGTCGGCAAGTTCGTTGCCTAGGATTCCGACGTGACCTGGGGTCCAGACAAACACCACTGAACGACCGGACCGTTCCAGGACATAGATGGACTCCTGGTTGGTCGCTACCAAAAGATGACGGGGTAGCACTGGTCGATAGCTTCTAGGCTGCTCAAGGAGTCAGTACACAGAAGAAACGACTACACAGGGCATGAACGGGTGGGCTCAAGAGCAGGAGATATAGCCACCAGCTAGGCAGTGAAAACACTGCAGCCATCGGGCAAGGAATGCTGTTCAATATGTCCTTCATGGACATACGCGAAGCCGACGTGATCATCAGCCACTGAGCCGTGGGTGTAAACCACTTTGTGGCCTCCGTACATGTCAAAAATCAAAAAGAAGTGACAGCAGAGAGCCACTAGCCACTGGGTTAACTGAGTCCTTAAGGCCACGTGATAGGTCCAGTGACGTGCGTTAGTTTGGCTCGCAAGTTTACGTGAAATCTGGAGGTGTTCTAAGCAGTTAGGCTAGTCCACATATACTAAAGCCGTATATCTACTGCCAAGTGTCGTATTTTACATCGCATACTGTGTACCAATTACACGGAATCGCACTTAAAATGGAAAATCGCCGAACAACGCGCAGTGCAGCCAACTGCCAGGCCGGAGACAGCGCAGGCGTGGAGTCTACACCGGGAGCTGCGGCCGCTTCGCCCGGGATCGCTGACATCGCCGCACTCGTGAAGGCTGAGGTGAGTGCCGCGCTGCAGGCTAAGGAGACGCTCGGGCTCGTTGTTCAAACCATCACTGATGCTGTCACTGCAGCAGTGACGGACAAAATACAGAAAACTCTGGAGGCGAATGCGAGCGAGATCCGTGCACTGGACGCATCGTTAAAAGCAAGTGAGGAGAAAGCACGACTGCTCGAACAGAATTTGATTGAGAAGACGGACGAGCTCGAACAATATCAGAGACGCAATAATCTCAGACTGTTCGGCATTCCAGAGAGCAGCAGAGAGAACACAGACGAACAAGTGATAAACCTTGTCCAAGAAAAGCTAGGCGTGCAGGTGACTCTGAGTGACATTGACAGAAGTCATAGAGTGGGTCGTAGGTCGCCAGGTTCTACAAAACCAAGACCTATAATAGTGAAATTTGTGTCCTATAGGAAAAGATCTGAAATCTTCAGAGCAAAGAAGAATCTCGCGAAGTCGGGTCTGACAGTACGTGAGGATCTGACATCTGAAAGACTAAACATTTTGAAGAGAGCGATTTCGAAATTTGGGCTACATAACGTATGGACAAATGACGGCAGGATAATGGTTAAGACCGAAAACGGAAAGAGGACAATTTGCAGTGTTAATGAACTCGAAAGCCTGCGCTCTAGAAGCTAAATCAGTCTAATCTTGCTGCCACTAACCTGTATGTTTATATTGTTTACACTGTCAACCATAACTTAACTAATGTATTATCAAATTTTTCGTTTCTCCACATAACTATATTTTTTATCTCTATTTGTTTTCTAATGTAATTTTGTTATTATTTGTATTATCAACTTTTCGTTTCTCCACATAACTATTTTAATCTATAATTGTTTTCTCATGTAATTTTGTTAATTATTACATAAGGTAGTCTCACTTCCATCTTTAATTGGCAACCCACCATCATACTTTGGTTGTTATCCTCGTAAGTGCAATTAATATCACACTCTACCGTTTCGTGCAGATTACTCCCGTTGTGTTTAGCGAAATTCCTTCCCCTGCCGGCCCACGGCTACTTCCAGAACCGTTGCAGACCTCGCTGACCTTGGCCGCAGCTCAAGTTGCCTCCCCGGGGACCCACCCCCTCCCCCCTACGGCCGCTCTCCTTGCTCAGAACTGGGAGGACACTCTTTCACCCCCTCTCCTTCACACGCCTTCCGCATTCCTCATGCCAGACCCTCTTGTCACCGCTAACCACGACCCGCAAACATCTGTCGGCAGTCTCCTCGGGAAATCAACACCCGAACGCACCAAGCTGCATATTGCACATGCAAATGTCCAATCTCTGCCAGCTCACTTCGACGAGTTCAAATATATATTTCAGACTACTGATATACACGTAATACTTTTGTCAGAGACTTGGCTGAAACCAAGTATTCCTACAAATTCCGTAAACCTAGATGGCTATATCTTCCTCAGGCACGACAGATGCAACAGACGAGGGGGCGGAGTAGGGGCGTACATACACTCTGATTTGTCACCTACTGTACTACACACATCCGACAACAATGTAGATAAACAAGAGGAATATATGTTCATAGAGATCAAATCCCTTAACAGAAAATGCTTAATATGTGTCCTTTACAAACCTCCAAAAGTAGGCGGGTTCGCCTCCTTCGAAACTGCCCTCTCTAGTCTCGAATCGTCATATGAACATGTAATTATAGCAGGTGACACTAACATTAATTTTCTGTGCAATAGTCCTTCCACTGGGAAATTTAAGAGGATGCTTTCTTCCTCAAATATGACGCTACTTCAGTTGGCACCTACTCATCACACGACTACCAGTCACACTTTCATAGATATATTCGCAACGAAATCTCCAAACAGAATAATCCGCACCTCTCAAATATCTGCACCTGGCATGTCGGCCCATGACATCATTTTCATGACGTATTCACTAGAATGTCCTAGAAAAAAACAAAAATTGTCTACATACCGAGACTTCAAACGCATAAATTTGCCTCAACTCGAAACTGAGGCGAAAGAAATAGTTTGGAGGATGACCTCTACTCCCCTCATGGACATAAACGACAAACTCCAAGATTTCACTACCAAAATTACTAAAATATATGACAAATACGCTCCAATAAAGACCAGAAAAGTAAAAAGGAAACCTGCACCTTGGCTGACTGATGAACTAAAACAGCTCATGAATCTCAGAGACGCTGCTCATCGAGCATACAAGATACACCCTACACCTGAAAATCACATTGTATACAAGCAGAAGCGAAACAAAGTCAGTCAAGCGGTGAGAAACGCTAAGCTCAGGCATGCCCGTACATTAGCTGATAACAGATGTAGACCAGCTATCCTGTGGAAAAATCTCCGTAGTCTCGGTTTAGGCAAAATAAAAGTTGCAGAAAATCCCATGGTCCCAGCTGAAGAACTAAACCGATTCTTCACATTACCTGCAACCACAATTGAACCGCAAAAAAAACAGAGAATCATTGATTACTTCATGGGGCTGAACGACTGTAGCAAAGAAAAATTCTATCTACGGCACGTCACTTGCAATACTGTCAAGAAAGCAATATTGCGGATTAGATCAGCATCTACTGGACATGACGGCATCACTATCCAGATGGTAAAACTTATTATTGATCAACTACTGCCCTCTATAACAGACATTTTCAACGACTCATTAATCACAAGTGTTTTCCCTGAGGCCTGGAAACTGGGACAAATTAAGCCACTGCCTAAAAAGGACATCGCCACAGCACCCTCTGACTACCGCCCAATCTGCCTTCTTCCTGCACTATCAAAGGCCTTAGAATATATAGTCCATGACCAGCTCACCAACTACCTAACTACTAACAACCTACTAGACGAATACCAATCAGGTTTCCGTAAACATCGAAGCACAACATCCGCACTGATAAAGGTGACAGATGACCTGAAACTTGCCATGGACAGACAAGAAGCAACTATCATTTGCTTCTTAGATTTCAGCAAAGCATTTGATACTGTCGACTTCGACATCTTACTAGCCAAACTTAGCGGTCTAAATTTCTCACCAAGTGCAGTGCAATGGTTTCGCTCATACATGACGTCTCGTCAGCAACGCGTCCTGTCCGGGAATATAAAATCAAAATGGCGGCAGGTAGTGTCAGGCGTTCCCCAAGGCTCAGTACTAGGTCCCATACTCTTCTCTCTGTATGTCAATGATGTGTCATCGGTTCTGACTTATTGCAAATATCATATGTATGCTGATGACCTTCAGTTGTATCTAAGTGCGGAACCAAACAATCTGAAGAAAGCTATTGAAAACTTCAATACTGATCTCGATGCACTATCAAAATGGGCACAGGACATAGGACTAAAACTAAACCCATCTAAAACCCAAGCGGTACTTGTTGGTCACTCTAAGCTCATTAGCCCAAAACATCGGGAATCCGTACCATCTCTTATCCTAAATGGAACAAATATTAACTTCTCTCCCTCAGCAAAGAGTTTGGGAGTAATAATAGATGAAAATCTAAATTGGACAGAGCACGTAACTGCAGTGTGCAAAAAAGCATCAGCATCCCTTCATGTCCTACAAAAATATAAAAAACTCTTCCCTTTCGATCTGAAAAAGAAATTAGTACAAACGCTTATATTCCCAATCATTGATTACAGCGATATTCTCCTACAAGGCCTCTCTCAGGAAAACTCGCGACGTCTGGAACTGGTCATGAACGCCTGTGTCCGATATATCTGTGACATTCGACTTTTTGATCACATTTCACCAGCATATGCAAAATTGTCCTGGCTGCGTGCAGACAAACGCAGAGACTTCCATACACTCTGTCTCATCTACTGCCTTATAAATGTACACTGTCCCTCATATCTCTCCTCGTCCTTAACGCTTATGTCTGAACAACATGGCAGAAACACACGTTCCCATCATAATAAAATCCTCTCTGTTCCACTGCATCGCTCAGTCGCCTTCTCCAAGTCCTTTACAGTAGCGGGAACCCGACTCTGGAATAACCTCCCTCGGTATGTTAGAGAACTTAAAAACATGTCTAGCTTCAAAAAACAGTTAATGACGTATCTACTTAAGCAACAGTAATGCTTTCCTTTGTACACAAATGCACTTCACCTCATTACTTCCCTCTTTCCCCCTCCTTAAGTCTCCCTCCCCCAAAACTCGCTATACTAGTAAACATCTACCTTACACACCAAGATATTAATGTATATCTGCACAAATCTTCATTACTATTGCCAATTTTTCTCATGTTTATCATTATTATTTAATTTTTTTTTTACTGTTACTACTATTACTTTTATCATAATTTGTATGTATAGCACCTGTCGTAAAAATACTGCCAGTACTTACTTTATTAGGTCTTAGTCATTATTCTTTATTCATATTGTGACTAGAGCAATCTAATTTTCTTATTTAAAGTATTGTCATGATGTCACTCTGATGTGTGAAATGCTGCATGTGTGAAACACTGGTCCGATGTAAGAGAGGGCCTGATGGCCCTAATCTGATCAGGTTAAATAAATAAATAAATAAATAAAATAAATAAAACCGCGGCGTAGGTGTACACCACGGAGGTGTACGTGAATGGACCTCATGTACTGGTGGTAAAGGCAAGGACTCTAAGAGAGGCCGCGGCCTAGGTGTACACCATGGAGGTGTACTTAAATGGACGTCAAGTATAGGTGGTAAAGGCAAGGACTCCAGTTCGGAAAGAAGGGATCGGATACAAACTGCAATTGGAAGCCCTGACCTGGCCACCAATGCGAGAGATGAACCGCCGTGGGTGGAACAGGAGACTGTGATTGGGATGCGTAGGAGAACTACGAACGTGTGCAACGCAACTGGCCAGCAGTTGTGGATGCCAAACCTGCCATGAAGGGACTCCGGCCTCCGGAAGGACGCTGGTCACCGGATTCGTCTTAAATGTTCCTGTCACTAGGGGAACGCCACACTGGTGCACTGGGTCGAGTAAACGCAACGCTGAGAGCGCCAACAGAAGTGCATAACACACGACTTTGCTGCTGAAAACTGGAAACCGTGGGCTAGAAGCCATGACTGTGCCTTGTGGATGGCTCCCCGTAGGCGCCGCTCAGCAGCACGAGTACTGGTGGAGAAGTACGAAATGCAGGAGTCGTCTGCATACAGAGAAGGTGAGACAGACGGCCCTACAGCTGCTGCTAGACTATTAATGACCACTAAAAATACACACTCAATACAGAGCCGTGTGGGACTCCATTCTCCTTGATACGGGGAGAAACTGTGGGAGGCACAAACTTGGACACGGAAAGTACGAAGCGACAGGAAATTTTGGATAAAAATGGGGATCGGGCATCGGAGACCCCACTTGTATAATGTGGCAAGGATATGATGTCGCCAGGTGGTGTCATACGCTTTTCGTAAATCACAAAAGACAGAAACAGGTGATGGCGTCTGGAAAAGGCTGTTCGGATGGCATATTCGAGGGACACAAGATTATCAGTGAGCGACCCTGGTAGAAGAAGCCCTGACATGGAGCCAGTAGGCCACGCGACTACAGGACCAAGCCCAACTGCCGACACACCATACGTTCCAGCAGTTTTCAGAGAACGTCGGTGAGACTGATGGGCCGATAAGAATCCACATCAAGCTGGTTTTTACTGGGTTTCAGCACCGGAATGATAGTGCTCTCCCGCCATTGCGATGGAAATACGCCATTGCACCAGATCTGATTGAAGTTGACGAGGAGATGTCGCTTGTAGCCAAATGAGAGGTGTTTAATCACCTGAACTTGGATCCGAACTGGCCCAGGAGCCATGTCAAGGCAATGAGCAAGGACACTGAGGAGCTCCCACTCTGTAAATGGGACGTTATAGGATTCACTGTGGCATGTAGTGAACGAGAAGATTTCACTTCCAGCCGCCGTTTGAGAGTGTGAAAGGCTGGGGGGTAATTCTCCAATGCAGAGGCTCGAGCATAGTTCTCAGCGAAGTGCTCAGCTATCACTTTTTCGTCTGTAGATAATACGCCATTTATGTTAACACTGGGAACATCTGTTTGCGTCTGGTACCCGAAAACACGTTTGATCTTTGTCCAGACTTGGGAAGGTGACGTATGGCACTCAATGGTAGAGACATATCTCCTGTAACACTCCTGCTCCGACGTTTGATAAGACGGCGAACGCGAGCACAGAGCCATTTAAAGGCTATGAGGTGCTCCAGGGAAGGGTCCCGCTTATGTCGCTGTTGAGCTCGCAGACGCTCGTTAATTGCTTCAGCGACTTCCCGGCGACCACCAAGGGACTGCATTTCACCGGGGGCACTATAAAAAGCGATATATCGTGTTTTCTCCCACAGAAACGATTGTTGTAGTCCTCAACGGATGCCAGAATCTCCAACTCATCCACAGACGCAAAACTTGTGGGTAGTGGTGGTGTTGGTGGCACCGCGTTTACCTTGGTCTTGGGGACATTCTCTTTGGATTTCTCTAGCTGCTCCTTGGGTATCCCTGGCTGGGAGAATTTCACTAATTCAGTCTCCAGGACTGAGGATGAGCGTGAAGCCCTACGACCAGCTACTTTTGCGCTCTTCAGCCACTGGTGGGTGTCTTCTTCCCCACTAGCAGAAACCTGGGAAGGGAGTGACCCAAGGGAGCCCTTTCTAGTGAGATAAGCCAAAGAAGGCTTACACTTCTCCAGCTCAGAAGTGGGGACTGATATCCCTGATGGTTAGGGGGGGTGGCATTGCTCCCGAAGGGGACAGATGTAGTCCTCTGGTTCTGGGAGGTGACAGGAGTGCGAGGAACTGATGGGGCGACAACTGTTGGCAGTGTAAGATGAGGTCATAGGCACAGGATGTAGGCACTCAAATTTCCTCTTAGCCTCAGTGTAGGTCAGTCAGTCCAGGGCCTTGTATTCCATGATTTTACTCTCTCTGTAAAATCCTGCAGTCTGCCGAGTAAGGTGAATGAAGCTCTCCGCAGTTGACACAGCTCGGAGGCCGGACACATGGAGTATTGGGATGTGATGGACATCCACAATGTCGACATGTGACTGCAGGAAGACATAGGGCCAAACTTCCAGCACTTAAAGCACCGCATCGGGGGAGGGATATATGGCTTGATATCACAGTGGTAGACCATCACCTTGACCTTCTCGTGCAAATGGCTCATCCTCAAAGGCCAAGATGAAGGCACTGGTGGCAACTTGAATATCCCTCGGACCCTGATGGACGCGCCAGACGAAATGAACACCTTACCGCTCTAAATTGGCGCGCAGTTGGTCGTCAGACTGAAAAAGAAGGTCCCTGTGAAATATGATACCCTTGACCATATTTAAGCTGTTATGGGGCATGATGGTAACAGAACTATCCCCCAACTTGTCACAAGAAGGTAATGCCTATGACTGACACAGAGCGCATTTTAGACAAGCCCTCCACCTCCCTAAACTTGTCCTCCAAATGATCCACAAAAAACTGAGGCTTCATGAACATGAAAGATTCCCCATAAACTCTCGTACATACGAGGCGTCGGGGCGAAGAAACTTCACTGCCATCCATAGCCTGGCGTTCCTCCCATGGTGTGGCAAGGGAGGGGAACGATTTGGGGTCATATTTCTCAGCACTGGAATTAGACTTTGAGCACTTAGAGGCTGCTGGCAGTAGACCACTAGCAACAGATGACGTACTACGCTTCATGGCGTGTCATCCGCCCTGATGCCACCTACTCCCACCAGGGGCCTTCCCCATGGGCGCCACCCAGCCTCAGCAAACGCCACCTTGAAGGATGACCATTGCCAGGAGTCCCGATGCTCCAGGGAGTTGGGCATCTACTCCTTGGCATACATAGAGAGCGATCCCTGTGTAATCAGGGTGCTACAACCAACAGGGTATATGGCAGCCCAACCACAACGAACTGGCTACCGTGTTTGATATGAGGTGCAAAGAGGTCCATGGTCATTGTCGGTGCAAAAAGCGGCACTGCATAGTAGATGGTGGAAATCATACCCGGCAAGGTGTTCTCGCCCAGGAGATGGAGAATGGGCGGGTCTGTAATGCGACGACGAGAAAGTGGGCTAAAGATCTCCATGCACGATGGACACGGTGCACCATACAGGGCGCCCTTCTCCAGTTGGCTCGCTCTTCCGGAAAATTTTGAAAAATGGAGGTCAAATACTAAAGAGGAGCTACACATAAAAGCCGAAAGGTGTGAGCCTCCTTTTAGTCGCCTCTTACGACAGGCAGGAATACATCGGGCCTATTCGAACCCCCGGGGTTCAACCTTCTCATTCTGAAAGTGTTTCTCGAAAATCCTATGACGACTGAATTGTAGCTGCCATGAGAGAAAGAGTCTTCATCGCAAGCTGTAGCAGGTTACTCCGACTTTGCCTGGCGTGCTCTGAGTACCGGAGAAACGGAAAACTCCGACCGCCAACTCATCCAGTACCTAACCCGTTCATTCCTTACTGCAGTCACGAAGAAAACATATTCATCTACAGTAAAATTTTTTCACAGCTTGTATTAGATAGGTATAAAAATTTTATGCATCCAGGTGAAAAATCAAAGGAGAGTTTTAAATGCTGTACCTGTCTTATCAGTGTCAAGGTGAAATGTCAAGCAAGTTAATTAATCAATTTTTTTCTTTTACGGCGTAGAAGAGGGCATTAGAGAGTGGCGGCCGTGAAACAGCACTGCTTCCAAAATTAGGGAACTTGTTAGCATTTTGTATCATTTCCACGTATCTATGCTAGTGATAAGATGTGTACTATAGCGCGTGTCTCTGTGTTGCATACCCTGTCCGTGTTCGAGAGCACAACAGGGACAGGAGAGCCGGCAGACTGATGCCGTACGGCTCATCTCAACGGATCACCTGAAAGTCCAGGCTGCAGGCAAGCAACAGCAAGATTACTCGTCTCGAATCTAATACTGTCTTCTTCTGTAGAGTCTTCCTATAGTTATAGATGTATATTTAAAAAAGTTCATGTGTATATTTGTACTTATTTATGTGTGTACATTGAAACTACGTGGCTCGTGTGAAGAATTTTTTTAGTGATTTACGGTTAGGACACGCGTCCAGTCGAGAATGGAACAGGAACAGAATACAACGGTCAATATTCAGTCAGTTGAGGATGTCCCTTCCACTGATAGTTCAGTACCACAGCTAGGACTGAGGAGTTTAACATTGAACATATTTAACTTAGTATACTCAAAGCGGTTCATACGTTAACTGCAAATCAACAATCGAAGTTTAATTTGTAAGTGAGCAGTCTAGGATAGCTTCCGCACAAGAATCAACGCCACCGGAACAAGACAAAATTTCCACTACAGTTCATAGTGTAGCAGTGGAACAGGCAAGTCTTTCTGCTAAACAAGATAGTCTCGTTAAACAGCAGAAGGCACTAGCAACTGAGCAAGCAAATATCAGGCTAACTGTGCATTATAGCTATGACTGAGTCATTGCCAACCAAACAGGACTTTGAGAGTTTGAAATGCGAAGTGGATCATTTAAGCACTCACGAAAGTGATCTTGTTACGGAAATGGCAAATCTTAAGCTGTCCTAGAAGATAGTTCCTGAAGAAATCTCTAAGATCCAAACCGAAGTAAAAGATGTAACCACAGCCATAGAATCTCTAATGTCCACATTGGTATTTGTTAAATCAGATTGTGTAGCTGTTATACGAGAAGAAGAGAGGGTGAAACAATGTGTTAATGAACAACAGAAACAAGCTGTGCAAAACGTTCAACTGGTTAATGCATCAGATTCCACAATGATCCAGATTAATAGTGATGCGATAAGACAACAATTTGGTCCAGAGTTCTCGAAGTGGAAAGACAATATAACCAAATCGATTGAAGAATGTTCCAGGTCAACAAAGGAAATAAGAGCGAGTTCTGACAAACATGTCACATATTCCGACAAACCGAAGCAAAATGTGATGAATTTGGCGTCAGTGATGAATAGCCAGATACCTACGACAAAAAGTGCACATGTGATGTCAGACCTTATTTATGACAATATACCACTCAACAATGTATTAGTCCAAATGTTAATGGAGGAGAAGCTCCTAAAGCACCGGAAGTTCCAAACTTTCTGTCCAGAGAAGAAAACTGTTAACCCCGTCAGTTCGTTTGGGGGTTCAGAGGTATTTTACCCCGTGCGTGGAGAAACGCGCAAAACATTGCATGGGGGCCTAATTAAATATAATTGATTGAAAATATTTTTAATTTTAGTAACTGTATGTCCGATTACGTAAGTCTCGTAATCGGTTGGCCCTGACTAGTATTATTACGCAATCTGACTGCAAAGAACAATGTAAGAAAATTTTCGTAAACACAGTTAATTAATTAAGACCCCAGCAACTATAAAAATCTACGAAACCAATGAGCACAAGAGTAACTGTTCTGTATGTGGGAGTGTGACTCAACGTCCACATCTGGCACGGTTCTTTTCCAACAAGACAAGAATTTTGATACCAATTATACTGACGTGACAAAAGAAATTTAGAAAAACTATAATTACGCAAAAAAATCACAATTACACTCTAATCCAAGAACACAAGCCAGATGCTTTGTTGACTGAACCTGTAGTGACACATTATTTCAGATACACAACTAATAAAGGAACATAATAAATTTTACCTTCATATATTGAGGAAATGCACTCATTACAATAACATCTGCTATCTCTCCCATCAAATCACTGCATAAGACAAGGAACAACACTCTTTACTACAACATCTTACTCCGACTTCACGACAAGCAGTGCCCACTAGTACATCTCAGTACGAACTCTTAACACACACTGTCCTCTACGAGCTCTCTGGTAGCACTGACCGCTATGAACTCTCAACAACCACTGTGGAGGCGGCTTAATAGTACTCTTTGGCGCACTCTCTGGCGCAGTGGCACAGTGTAGCCACCTTTCATATGCCCCTCCTCCACAGGCCAGAATTTGATGGTATTTTTGCCAGCATTGGTGGTGAAAATACCACCAAATTCGTCCAGAAAAATACAGACAAAAATAAAAGATAATATTAATACCTAAATATCACATAATTAGTTAAAAATTTTGGCTTTGCACTGACCTTTCACTAACCTAATATATGAAATACAGTAAGCAATACAACTTCTTTTCATACATGTGACTTTACATAATAGTTTACACAATATACAAAAAATCAGTTTATACAAATGTTCACCTAAAATGCTTTCAATGATTAGTTTATACAAAAAAGAACACCAACATGTAACATCTTTTCAGTAAAAGCAGTCCATCAGTTGCACCCAGTAAAGTTTAGCAGGTACACCCAGCAACAAGTCACATTAGTTCAGTAGAAGCAATCCATCAGATGCACCCAGCAATGTTAAGCAGGTGCAGACGCCAACAAGTGACTTCATTTCAGTAAAAGCAGTTCACCAGTTGCACCCAGCAATGTTGAGAGCAGGTGCAGACACCAACAAGTGATACCATTTCAGTAAAAACAGTCCATCTGTGGCACCCAGCAATGTTGAGTAGGTGCAGACAGCAAAAAGTAACATCATTTCAGTAGAAACAGTTCTAACAGTGGCACTCAGTAAAGTTCAAGAGGTACACACAGCAACAAGTCACATTAGTTCAGCACCAACAAGTGACATCATTTCAGTAGAAACAGTTCATTAGTTGCACCCAGCAATGTTGAGTGCAGGTGCAGACATCAACAAGTGACACCATTTCAGTAGGAGTAGTCCATCAGTTGCACCCAGCAATGTTGAGCAGGTGCAGACAGCAACAAGTGACTTCATTTCAGTAAAAACAGTTCATCAGTTGCACCCAGCAATGTTGAGTTGGTGCAGACAGCAACCAGTGACTTAATTCAGTAAAAACAGTTCATCAGTTGCACCCAGCAATGTTGAGTGCAGGTGCAGACATCAACAAGTGACACCATTTCAGTAGGAGTAGTCCATCAGTTGCACCCAGCAATGTTGAGCAGGTGCAGACACCAACAAGTGACACCATTTCAGTAGGAGTAGTCCATCAGTTGCACCCAGCAATGTTGAGAGCAGGTGCAGACACCAAAAAGTCACATTTCTCAGCAGAAGCAGTTCCACAAAATTCACTAACACTGATCACACAGTTCATCAGCAGAAATTAAACATGACTAAATGTCACACATCATATTGAAAAGTGCAGGGAACAGTTCAGAATATTTATCTTCACTAATCAGACAGTTCAGGCATGAACAATAGTTTGAATGCACATACAGTGCTTTTACACTAAACATACAAATCATAACAAACACATAAATGATATCAGATAATTATCCTATTAACTATTACAATACACAAATACCAGTAAACCTATAATATTTATGGGTGTCAGTGCAAGCCACTACAAACAAATAAAATAATATTTACGAGATAGGTGGGTAGGATTAATAAAGGAAAACACACAGAACACACTCACTCAACTTTCATCCACATTAAGTACTACTGTGTAACTGAATAGTGTTAATTGTGTAAATGTAATTCTGTCAAAATCTGATGTGCATCATGTGCATCAAGTAGTGCTGGCAGCAATGTATAACAGTCAATAATAGTTAGTCAACGTCATAGTCATCATGTCAAGACCAATGTTTGCCAAGCCAGATCAAATGTACTGTTGTTGAACAACTGTCAGTGAGCCAAGATATGCAATTACTTCCTCTCTTCAAAAAAAGTATATACTGCTTAGTTATTTAACAAAGTGTGTGTATAGACTATCTTCCTTCTATTTTAGTGTTCTAGTCTGCTCTCTTCATCCTCCTTGTTCCATAAGACCAACAAAAAAATATGCTCCTCACTTACTTTACCTCTTATACACCAAAACTCCAGTAATCATCAATTTAATCTCAATACGTCACTAATACTTCTTCAATACGTCGATACATATAACTCTTATCATCAATATCATTTATCTTACCTCTTGTCCACAAAAACTCCACTAATCATCTACTTCACATACTCTCAATACCTCAATAATACGTCGCTACATATAAACCTCAGCACCAATATCATTACACTTCCATAACAACTCTTTCCTCTAGTCAGTCTCCTCGAACAAGTACAGATAAAATCATAATGCAACTTCAATTCAGCATCCCATACAATCCGAAGACACAGTGTCCACACACAACCTCTGTGTAATCCATCTGACCCAAATTTTCTACTCATTATAAATTATAAGATACATTTTGGTTCCTTGTCCATCATTAAATAAAAGAAATGCATACCTGACCTCTAACAGACTTAGTTCGAATAACTCTCAGTAATTAAGTACGATTACGGAGTGTGAATGATCATAATATTTCACAGTGTGTACACCACTTCAAGAATCATAGCAGAAGCAAACATGTAGAGTATTTCTTGTATCAAGTGTCACTTCCTATTTCAATTGCTCACGAAAAATGCAGTGTAATAACTATTAATGGTCTAAACCTAGTTTTGGTCTGTCATGTCGTTAGCTTCCTTCCTATTAGCATAAATTTATACAGCTTCCATAAAACCTCAGCTCATGTGACTTCTATGACTTTCTTGTACTAATGTCGTTCGTCGAATTATAGCAGTTCATTTTCTTATCTTAAAATGTAAGGCACTGAGCGTAGGCAAAACAAGCAATAGCGAGTAAATATACCAGTAGAGAACAGAATGTCAACAAGTGGATGCAGCACAATTCCTACAACGAGGCTCTGCCAAGCGAACAATCTATAATTAATCCAATAGTGTGACCTAAACTCTATGTTTATACACAGTAAGCAAAACAAGCAATAGCGAGTAAATATACCAGTAGAGAACAGAATGTCAACAAGTGGATGCAGCACAATTCCTACAACGAGGCTCTGCCAAGCGAACAATCTATAATTAATACCATAGTGTGACCTAAACTCTATGTTTGTACACCTTATATCAGCATTTCTATATACCAAATTAAAGAGCAGTTATGGCAACAAAACAGAAACGTGTAAATATGCAATCCACGCGCATAGCAGTAAACATATACCTTACGTAATAAACAAGTCATTAGCATCATATCAGCATAAGCAAATAAATGTTCATATGTCATCCTAATAAATAAACATGAAGGCGCAAGCAGATAAATCACAAAGTATAACTTACATACCTAAACACATCAGCACAATAAATCAGGTTACAATTATAATTCAAATAAATAAGCACAGCAGGCACATAATTAAAAAAAAATGACATCAGTGAAAAAGCAGTGTAGCCAAGCGATGTATAATATATACAAGTCACAACCCAGTTCATTAATCAATAATTGTCAAAATCAGTAAATGTACACAAGCACGTCGCTTCACAAGTAAATTCATAGCACATGAAATTTAGCACAAAGTATGAATCACGTAATCGCGAACAGCAAATTACGTCTAAAGTACGTACCTAAGTGGAAATATGTTACCTGAAAAATGAACTCAATTAATAGTTACCTTTTTTTTAGTTTATTACTTTCTTCTTCGAAATTACATTCTTCCTGAAATTTTCTCGATAGCAAGTCGTCTTAACGTCGGACACGCACAGAATTTACCTGAAGTTCTTAAATACTTTATACAACCGTATCCTGCAAAATACTGAATGTTAATAACACAATTCAACAAGTCCTTATAGCTTTATACAGAATTTAGTTGGAGAAATTAGACTGTGTATTTGTTTACGGCTGTCAGTGCATTCGCACTGAGCGCTCGATCAGCTGTAGGCGCGTGACGTCGGAAGCTATTGTTCGCGGTCAACGACTGCCTTGTGCGGCGCGCAGACTTCACTGTTGCTTTGAGTATGTGCCGCCGCCAAAACACAGCGCGGTATCCTTGTACTCTCCGCATGTTTACATCTAGCTGTTAGTTCTCCAAAGTATGTTATTCCACAAAAATTTTAACGTTTGATATGTGATGTATTCCTTTAGAGCGTCGAGATTTAAGAGTTTCTACTTCGACAGTGTTATCATGAATAATTTTGCGAATTCTATATGGACCGTTATAAAGCAGAAAAAATTTGCGACACAAGCCTTTTCCTTTGTGAGACAAACGGTGGGACTTAATTAACACCTTCTGACCAACTGACAAGATTTTTAAACGACCAGGACGTTTAGCTGATCTCTCTCTTCTAGCAGCCGCAGATGCAATATTTCGTAGAGCCAGGTTGACAACTTCAGAATGCCGCAGTTTCCGTGAAGGCGGAAAAGGAACGATTTCAGATATGCGATTTGTTGGTACTTTATTTTTTAATATCAATAGAGGCGGTAAAGAAGTTGAATCATTAGGGAGTTCATTCAGAATGTTTTGAAAAATATGAAGGTACTGATCCCAAGTTCTGTGATTCTGATGACAATAAAGACGGCACAATTTATTGATTTCCTTCATCCATCTCTCTGAAGCATTAGATTGAGGGTGAAAAAGTGAAATGAAGATTGGTTTAATTTTACGACGCTGTAGAGTACGAAGCCAAATTTTAGAACGAAACTGTGATCCATTATCTGATATAACCTTATCAACATGACCAACTTCTTTAAGAAAATGTTTGATAAAAGCGTTGGATACTGAACGAGCTGTTGCTTTGCGTAAAGGTGTAAAACACACATATTTTGATGTCAGTTCCACTGCTACGAAAATGTACGCAAAACCATTAGTAGAACGAACCACTGGACCAAACAAATCGACTGCAGCCATCTCCTTTAATTTCGCTGGAATGATGGGAAACAACGGTGCTCTGTGAGAAATCGTTGGAGGCTTAGCCATTTGACATAATTTACATGTGGCAAGAACAGATCGAATACGTTTTTCCATATTACTGAAGTAACAATTTTCTCGTAATTTGTGAAAGCATTTTCTGGGACCAAAGTGTGCATAACTGAGATGTGTGTACCAAACCAATTTATTGACCCACTCATCAGGAATACAAACTAACCAAACGGAGTTGTCGACCGATTTTCGTTTAAAAAGAACTTTCCAGATAGATCGCAAAAACGAGGTGTGGCCAAATCGTCCAATCTAACAAAGCGTCGAAGAAAATTACAGAGACCAAGAAAACTTGGAACATCACGTTTTGTGGTAGGAACAGCATAATTACGAATAGCGTCTAATTTCTCTGGATCAGGAAGAATACCTTCTGTAGAAATAATGTGACCGAGAAATTTCACCTGAGAACGACCAAATTCAGATTTTTCCAAGTTTACTGTAATGCCAACTTTTGCAAAGACACGTAATAATGAGTCCAAAATTTTGTTGTGTTCACTCCAAGAACGTTTAGCAATAAGAATATCGTCAACATATGAAGTAATGTTGTCACGAAGATAAACAGGTAAAATTTCATTTAGACTACGAATGAATGCTGCTGAAGATACAATAAGTCCAAACGGTAATTTCCGAAACTGGTAACAGTTACCAAAGGCTAAAAAGGCAGTATATTTTCTACAGTCGGGGTGGAGTTCTATTTGCCAAAAACTTGCGCGCATATCAATCGTAGATAAAACTTTAATTCCATGGAAATGTTGAAGAAGTTCATCTAAATTTTGTGGGCGGTCAGTTTCAGGAATAATGATATTATTTATCTGTCTGGAATCCAGAACCAGACGAATTGATCCATCCTTTTTAAGAACAACGTGTAATGGGCTAGTATAAGGACTGACTGCAGGCTCAATAATGCCCTGATCTAACATGTACTGAAGTTCATTCTTAACCTTGTCTCTGTAAGCCAAAGGAATAGCGTACGTTTTCCCGCGAAATGGTGTGTGTTCTTTTACTTTAAATAAATATTGTAAGCCGTGTATAGTTCCTGTGTGATGACTAAACACTGTAGCATGTGAAGTTAAAATGTGGTGCAGCTCTTCTCTTGCAACGTCATCTGGCACTTCAGCTTTCTTAACCTTCTCTTTAATTAATTCTTCGCTATTAATTATCTCATCCATCGCGTCTCTGTAACTATTGTCATTATAATGAATAAACACATTGTCGTCATAATGCTCAACGAAAACATCAGAAGTAAGAAACCTTAAACATTTTGTATCTGACT
The DNA here is from genome assembly GCF_021461385.2 of Schistocerca piceifrons. Classification (NCBI taxonomy): domain Eukaryota; kingdom Metazoa; phylum Arthropoda; class Insecta; order Orthoptera; family Acrididae; genus Schistocerca; species Schistocerca piceifrons. The sequence goes on along the minus strand of NC_060142.1, from coordinate 183,578,635 downwards.
CAGATCTTGTTAAACACTCGAAAAATTTTAGACATTTCGGCATTCCAGCAACAGTCAAATTTACACTTCCTTCTTTAAAGTTCAAAATTGCCTTATGTGCGTTAAGAAACTCCATACCTAATATAATTTGTGTACTGAGTAATGGAACAATAATAAAATTAGCAGAAAATTCGTATCCTTGACAAACAAAATTTAAATTGGTCTGTTGTCTGACCTCCACACTTTTTCCAGAAATCGCACCTCGAATTGTAGTTTTAGAAATAGGTAACACAGGACAAGCAATAGTTCTTACACATATACGAAAAACTGATTCACTAATGACATTCAATGGGCTCCCAGAATCTAATACTGCAGTGAACTTATTCTTACCCACACATACTTCAATAACAGGATGTAAAAATGCGTCTACATTATTTTCCTTTTCATCTAACAAAATGTCTCTCATGTCTTCCAGGCGTACGTAGTATAAAGTCGTAGTGTCATTACCTTCTGAACCGTCTATATTGCTGCCAGAAGCCGAAGCTGCAAGTCATTGTCGATTGTTTGCGTCACGTCTTTGAGTATTCGCGTCATTTCGCGGATCCATTTCTACGATTTGCACTTGTCTCTCTGAAGTTCTGTCACGTGGAGGATGCCAATTAGGTCCCTCCTGTCTGTTAGATGCAAATTCTGGGTTGTGTCTGTTATTAAAATTTCTATTTTCCTGTCTGTCTGCATAACTACTTCTTGTATAATTTCGACTGTCACTTCTGACATTATTGTTGTATCTACTACCCTGGTTATTTCTGTAGTAAGAATTTCTATTACTGTATGAATAATTTCTGTCCTGATGATACCGATTACTGTTTCCGTATGATTGATCATTCCGGTACGAATAACCGCTATTGTCTGTGTAATTTCTGTTAGAACGTCTGTTATTGTCATAGGGCTGGTATCTATTGTCGTGTCTGTTACGTCTGTCATTCTCAAAATTACCCATATAACGCCCGTTCCGACCACTATCACTTTTCTCTGAAAATCTATTGTAATTACTGTTACTGAAAAAGTTACAAGAGGTCCCGTCGTCGTTGTCATACTCCAGTTCTTGCAACAAAGTCTTAAAAGTCTCAATGTCATCTTTACATCTTCCGGCCAAAGCAATTTGTCTTATGGATTGTGGCAGCTTAGTTAAACAAATGCGAATTAATTCAGTCGGGCTATAAGGGTTGGACAGGAACTGATTCTTTCGAATCATGTCTTCAAAGTACTCTGCCGGCGTGCGGAACTCAGACTGTTTGAAATTACGCTGCATAATAAGACTGTGTTTGACTCTGTCTTGCGTGTTTTCGGACCAATATGCCGATAGAAATGCATGACAAAAATCATTCAGATTATTACAATCTCTAATGAATGCGCGCATCCGCGTCGCCGGTTCGTTTTCTAAATATCCACACATAAATTCCAGTTTGTGACTTAGTGGCCAATTTGGTGGAAGTGCGTACATAAATTGATCTAACCATGCACATGGATGTATGTCATTCTTAGAGTTGCGGAAGATCTTAAATTTCCGAACAGTCAAAAAGTGTTTATAGTCAAAGTTTTCGCCTCGTGGCGACAAAGACCTACCGCGTCTGTCCCAGTCCAAATGTCGATTATTGTAAAGTTCGCGCGCCTGGCGCTCTCTTGTTGCATCCCGTAAATGAAATAAATTACTTTCTTCATACCCCTCTGCTATCTGTGATTCTAAGTTCCTTCTGCCGTCTTTTCCTACGATTTCGCCTTCGATCTGCTTGACTTGCTTTCGTAATGCCTCAAATTCCCTTTTCACGCGTTCATTAAATTTTCCCTGATTTTCAACATGCTTATTTATGTTCTGGTATTCTTCGGTTTCTGCAAATGGCAATGGGGCTGTATCATCTGAATCTCTGTCCCCATGTAAACTAAGATTTGTCAATTTATCTGAAATTTCCTCAACTCTATCCGATAAGTCACCTATTTTTTCTTTCTGTTTATTTACGTCTTGCGTAAGTGTCGCGACTCGGGTTTCAGTACTGACACATTTGGTAGTTAACTGTTCACACTGTTGCGTTAAGTTATTTATTCTGTCATTTGGTACGGATTCCTCGATTCTTTCAATTATTTCTTCCTTGTCTTGTGCACGTTGTAAATTTAACTCTGAAAATTTCTGTACTATCACGCGATCTCTTTCTTCCTGTTCTCTATCCTGTTCCCTTTGTCTAATTTCTACTGCAATTAATCTATTATTGTGAGAATTCAGAATCGGTTGTACTTCTTCCCTGATTTCTTTCTTTAATTCATCTTTCATATTTTTGAAACATGTCCCTATTCGTGAATCTATCCGTGTTTCCAAAGTTCCCATCTCTGTTTTAAATTCAGATCCTATCCGTGTTTCCATTGTTCCCATATCAGTTTTAATTTCAGATCCCAAAGTTCCCATCTCTGTTTTAATTGTTCCCATCTCAGTTTTAATTGTTCCCATCTCAGTTTTAATTGTTCCCATCTCTGTCTTCATTGTTCCCATCTGTGTTACCATAGTTCCCATTTGTGATCCCAGATTTAATATTGCACCCATCAACTGTTCCAAGGTAGCCGGTTCGCAATTCTTTCCGCGCCTAACATTTCCCGCAAAACCAGTTTCCTCCGTCATAGCTGTAAAGCTATCTGTGTTCGATACAATTTCAGAATCTTCTATCGTTAATCTCGGATTCTGTGAATTTTCTGATAGAGAAAAATTTTGAAATGGTTCCGGACTATTTTCCCGACTTATTACATTGTTTTCCACTTCATTATCCATCATACTGTTTTCCTCTGTTGGCGAGTTCGCCATGTTAACAATTTCATTATTCTCACTATTCATCATTTTTGCCTTTTTCATTGATCGCGTAATCATTTACAAAATATACGAAAGATTCGTCACTGTACGAAAATCACACACAATGACCCCTTATCTCCAACAATACTATTCACACGCAATGTCTCCCTTAAACACGATCAATCGAACAATTGAAATAATTGCACAAGATTGTCAAACGCGTATACAAGGCAATAAAAATTAAATTTTGAAAAATGCCATTAGAAGAATGCCAATTACCAAATCTACACACTCAATACAGACTACAATCACTAAACTCAAAATTACTACAACAATACTACAGTCTACAATTTTCACAATCAGAAAAATTCCAAGGGACGATCCTGGCAGCGGTCGCCACGTGCATGGGGGCTTAATTAAATACAATGATTGAAAATAATTTTTAGTTTTAGTATGTCCGTCTGTCCGATTACGTAAGTCTCGTAATCGGTTGGCCCTGACTAGTATTATTACGCAATCTGACTGCAAAGAACAATGTAAGAAAATTTTCGTAAACACAGTTAATTAATTAAGACCCCAGCAACTATAAAAATCTACGAAACCAATGAGCACAAGAGTAACTGTTCTGTATGTGGGAGTGTGACTCAACGTCCACATCTGGCACGGTTCTTTTCCAACAAGACAAGAATTTTGATACCAATTATACTGACGTGACAAAAGAAATTTAGAAAAACTATAATTACGCAAAAAAATCACAATTACACTCTAATCCAAGAACACAAGCCAGATGCTTTGTTGACTGAACCTGTAGTGACACATTATTTCAGATACACAACTAATAAAGGAACATAATAAATTTTACCTTCATATATTGAGGAAATGCACTCATTACAATAACATCTGCTATCTCTCCCATCAAATCACTGCATAAGACAAGGAACAACACTCTTTACTACAACATCTTACTCCGACTTCACGACAAGCAGTGCCCACTAGTACATCTCAGTACGAACTCTTAACACACACTGTCCTCTACGAGCTCTCTGGTAGCACTGACCGCTATGAACTCTCAACAACCACTGTGGAGGCGGCTTAATAGTACTCTTTGGCGCACTCTCTGGCGCAGTGGCACAGTGTAGCCACCTTTCAACATTTCTTTTGTCACTGGCTACATACAGAGGCAAGGTAGTTTATGGTGCACGGATATTATGGAAACCTGTGGCACCTAGAGGATTTTGAGCGAGCGTTCTTGAGTAGGTTTTGGCGTAAGGGAATTCAAGAACGACTGGAAAAAAAGGTTTATAAACCAGAACCATTTTCAATCAAGAGTGGGAACTTGCGTCGGTACTGTGAGAAGTACCTTAATAAAAGTAGATATTGGGATACTCCAGTCCCACAGGTGTATATTTTGAAGATTAGTCAGGCAAAGTTACCGATCGAGATATGTGAAAAACTGTGTATGCTCCCGAAGACATTGTCGAAGATTTTCTATCTGTCGTCGAGACCATCGACCTAATCGTATTAAACGAAGACTTCAGAGCCACAAATCATGGGAATGGGTCGTCGACTAGTGTAAACAAGAACTTTGCATATCACCCAGGACCGAGCGGCAATAATAATAGTAAAGCGCAGCAGAGCTCAGGCTTCCAAGCTCATCGTAACAAACCACAGCTGAACGGCGGCCAAAGATTCAATGCCAATGTGGTGCAGTTCCAACCTCGCTGGGGGAAAAATAAACCCAACGAGTGAAGATTCAGGCCGATGCAAACCACGACTCAAAATAACCACAACCTACAAAGTCGGAATAATCAGAAGTTACACGGGTTAATCCAAGCTGGCAACCACAAAATATTAACCAGCAATCTCCGAATATAAATGGACAGAGCAACTGCAAGTGATTACGGATGTCACTAACGAACCCAGAACCTACCCGTTAAGCTAAAGACGACCGGATCGTACCCCGAAGAATCGATCGGGCGCGATGTAAGGGGCTCTGGCAAGAGAGTTGTCATGTTCCTATGCAATGACGGACAGAGACTAGTAGATGAACTTACACATGACGTCCAGCATCGTACAGCCAAGCATATGACCTTTCATATACCGGCGAATGACCATACCATTAAAGTAATTCGTGATACAGATGCAAATGTGAATGCAGTCTCCTCAGCAATGCTTGAGAGGTTGACACGACACCGGAAACTACCAGTCTTTATTGTGAATAACTGTACCACAGGACACAGAAGATGGAGATACAGACTCTTATTGAATTAAGAATAGGAAATGTAGCGATTTTATGCAAATTCCTAGTAACCAATAAATTAACACAGGACAGTATTTTGGGTATTGAGAGTATCCGGGAGAAGGACGTAAATTGCGATTTATCTGCGGGCTGTGCTTCTTTCAAGATTGGTGATGAGAATGTGTGTGTGGAGCTGATCACAGATGACAGTAGCCACGAAAGATATTGTCGGGGTTCAAAATTAAAGCTTGTAAGGTGTTTCAAGAAGAATGGGAGATCAATTGCAGAAGAGGTTCATCGGGCATGCACATTAGCTGATGTCATATTGAAAATACGTTTGAATCTAACTGTTTGGACGATCGGCAGCGAAAACAATTGACAGGCTTATTGCAACAGAATATCCATGTTTTTAGTGAAAAACCGGGTATAGTGAAAGGCTATGTGTGTAATTGAGAAGTGTGCCCACATAGTACATATTGCCAAAGTTTTTATTCTGTACCTTGGCGACGTCGATGACCTGTCGATGAAGAATTGCAATGAATGTTGGACTTTAAGTTGGTTGAGCCATCCACAAGCCCACACTGTAGTCCTTTATTAGTTGTCCCTAAACCAGAGGGCAAAGTTGAACTTGTTTCGAACGCAAGACAGATAAATAAGATTATATTTCACGCCCGCACTCATCCAGAAAATATTGATGAGCTTATATAGAAGTTTCATGGCAAGAAGTTCTTTTCAACTTGTGATCTCAGAAGTTCTTAATGGCAAGTAATGCTAATTCCTGAATCAAGGAAGTACATAGCATTTGTTTGTGCAGGAAGAAGCTATCATTTTAAGATTATCCCATTCGGCCTAAATGTTAGCTCTTGTTTGCTTATCCAGTCATTGGATACTGTTTTAGGACCTGAACTGCGTAGTCAACTTACGCTTTTTGTCGATGATATTCTCATTGGTACATCTTCTTGGGAAAAACACATTAACCTCTTGGACAGTCATAAATGCATTTAGTAAAACAGGCGTGACAGTTAACCTGCAAAAGTCTCATTTTTACTCGAACGGATCCGTTTCCTCGGTCATGTAATAAACAATAAGGTAATAATGGTGGATTTAGCGAAGTTGAGCGCCGTCAAGAATTTTCACACACCATTAAACAAGAAGCAGTTAAAACATTTCATAGGAATGACAACCTTCTATAGGCGATTTTTAAACAAACCGGTGATGAATTCAGAGCCCTTACACCAGCTTACGGAAAGACGTACCGTGGAGGTGGACAAACGACTGTGAAGTTGCATTCCAGCCCATCAAAGACACTCTTGCATATGCAAAGTTGTTATACCATCCGGATATGACTTCGGAGTTTGGTTTGATAACTGATTCGTCGAGCGTTGGTTTAGGTTGCTATTTGTTTCAAATGAAGGAATTCAATCATCAACCAAAGTTCTGTCCCATAGCTTATGCAAGTTGCATGTTATCATGCTGCGAGCGCTTGAACACAACCACAGAATTGGGAGCATTGGCGGTTATGTGGGCGTTTCGAAAATTATACTATTACTTGTTTGGAGCTTGCACTACCTTGTCCTCCGATCATCAAGCTCTCACATTCTTGCAACAAGCCAAACTACTTCACGCTCGTCTATCTCGCTGGACCTTGGCTTTACAAGAATATAATTTCAGAGTTGTATACATAAAGGGACAACATAACCAGGTCGCATATGCTTTATCTAGACTACCTGGAGGTTTGGAGAACATTACCACTGTGGGGGATGAGGAGAAGAAACATAGGCTCTTGCTGATGAAAGATTTGGAATCCAGGAGATATAATTTATACATGTGTAGTAACCTACCTGTCCACCATCAACGAGATCATCATGGGTCTATAATTTTGAATAAACTGAGTCAGCCAGACTAAGGGCAGTTCCGAAGATTTGTCAAAGTAGTTGATAACGTTTTGTTCTACAGAAGATCTGATACTTCAGTTAAATGGTGTATATGTATACCAGAAGATTACGTGGGAAAGCTCATACTGCACACTCACTATGTTTGTCGATATTTGGGCGTACTTAAATGTGCAAGCAAGATAGGTAGCTATTGTTACTTTGCGAATATCAGGAGAAGAGTTCAGCAGGTTTTGAAGAAATGCAAAGTTTGTCAGCTGACGAAGCCTTGTAACAAAGGTACATAAGATGAGATGCATTCCATCCTTCCACATAAGCCCTTAGATATTATCTCTGTAGACACCTATGGGCCAGTTTCTAGGACAAGAGGAGGTAATAAATACATAGCAGGATTGTTGGATACTTTTTCTAAGTATGTAACGTTGTATGCAGTTCGATCAGTCACCAGAAAATCCGTTATCAGGAAATTGGTTTCTGATTTTATTCCATCTGCTGGGAAGCCTAGATTGGTTCTAACAGACAATGCAATGATTTTCACGTGTTATATTTGGAAGAAGGCTTTACGGGATGTAAATATTACATATATCAAAACGTCGTGTTACAATCCCGGAACGAGTCCTATTGGCCGTGTATTTAGAGAGTTAAATCGTTTTATGAGAACCTACAGTTCAACGAAGCAAACCAAGTGGACTGAACGTAAATAACCTATCGCATACAACTGCTGGTTATACTCCGGAGGAATTATTCCTAAATACCCAAAAAAATAATCAGTGGATGCAAGCATTACCGAAGACACAACGAATCTCTGATGACCTCTTCAACACCGTCAAAGAAAAATTAATTAACTAACTTGCTTGACCTCTGACTTTGACACAGATAAGACAAGTCCTGCATTTAAAACGCTACTTTGACTTATTGCCTAGATGCACACATTTAAAAAAAATTTATCTGTATAATACAATCTGTGGAAAAAAATTGACTATGGATGAATACGTTTTCCTCGTGGCCGCTGTAAGGAGGGAACGGGTTATGTACAGGATGAGTTGGCGGTCGGAGGTTTCCGTTTCTCTGGTTCTCTGAGAACGCCAGGCAAAGTTGGACAAAACTGTAACAACTCGCGTTGAAGACTCCGTCTCTCGTAGCAGCTGAAATAGAGTCGCCGTAAGATTTTCTGGAAACACTTTCAGAATGAGAAGGTTGAACAACAGTGGCAGTATAATATCTGCTGACTAACGAACTGGTCGCTTAGACAACGTCTTGAACATACATGCTGACGGCGAAATATTGCACGTCGTTCGGACCGTGATAGTAGCAGATTCTCCCAGAATTGTTAACTCGCGAAGAAATCAATATGCACTAAACATACTAAACGTTTTACTAAACATACTAACAGTTTTTATGAAGATCCGGAGATCCAATACCGACTAAAAGTTCGCAAACGATATTTACCTTCTTTTTCAAAAGAGACACTTTTTTATTCTTGATAATTGCGGTCATCAGTTGTATCTCCTTTGCACTTGAACATTTCTTCTGTATGCAAACTTATCTGACCTAAAAAAAAAAAAAAATTGTCCAATCGGCATTACTTATCTCCCATAACTGGAACAAATGCTAGATGCTTCTCTATTCACGGCAAAGAGCATTGTCGTCTCAATTACGGTATCGCATCATCGCTGGTACTCGCAGCCAGAATATTACATTCACATTACATTTTGTAGGGACATTATCGATACAATATGTTATTGAAGCAGTGTAATTCATATTCTTTCTGTTGAATGGTTATCTTCCTGTTCAGTGTACGCTTCAACCATTTAGCACCGTTCTTGAGTATTTTTTGCATATATGTCCGAGAATGGAAGGGAATTGCGTTATAGGAAGTTACCGAAGCGCGATGTTCTCCCACCCATGCCAAGTAAGAATCCCATTGAGGAGCCAGAAATTTTAACTGCGCCGTCAAATACATATTTTCGCTAGTGAAACTCGTCATAAACAGTCCATCAAAATTTGAGTTTAACAGTGATGTACACATCTACGACGATAGAGGGAAATGACCTTTATTAGCCAGTGTTAAAACTGCCAGTGGCTCAGAGAGAAACTCAAACAGTATACCAATCCAGTAAACCGACTCGTTTCACATTATTTCGATAGAAGAATCGTACAAACGTTCTACGGAATATGTAACTAAATGTTCTTTTACGACAAACAGTGATGACTTATTCACAGAAACAAAGCTAACACCTGGAATTGTCATCAGCTGTACGTCGCACCACATTTATAAGATTATGAACGAGTATGAACGCATAGTTATAAAATATTATTACCTAGAGGTTGCTTAGCATATTATTATAATTAACCTACAAGGGCATGGGGAACGTGTGTTGGATTCAGACTCACATCAGAGAGACTCCAAACAGAATCATGTAATTTATCCACATTCCCACCATGGAGAGATGTTGTTGTTGTTGTGGTCTTCAGTCCTGAGATTGGTTTCATGCAGTTCTCCATGCTACTCTATCCTGTGTAAGCTTCTTCATGTCCCAGTACCTACCGCAACCTACATCCTTCTGAATCTGCTCAGTGTATTCATCTCTTAGTCTCCCTCCACGGTTTTTACCCTTCACGATGCCCTGCAATAATAAATTGGTGATCCCTTGATGCCTCAGAACATGTCCTACCAACCGATCCCTTCTTCTAGTCAGGTTGTGCCACAAACTCCTCTTCTCCCCAATTCTGTTCAGTACCTCCTCATTAGTTACGTGCTCTAAGCATCTAATCTTTAGCATTCTTCTGTAGCACTACATTTCGAAAGCTTCTATTCTCTTCTTGTCCAAGCTATTTATCTTCATTGTTTCACCTCCATATATGGCTACACTCCGTACAAATACCGTCAGAAATGATATCCTGACACTTAAATCTATATTCGATGTTAACAAATTTCTCTTCTTCAGAAATGCTTTTCTTGCCATTGCCATTCTACATTTTATACCTTCTCTACTTCGACCGTCATCAGTTATTGTGATCCCCAAATAGCAAAACTGATTTACTACTTTAAGTGTCTCATTTCCTAATCTAATTCCCTCAGCATCACCAGACTTAATTTGACTACATTCCATTCTCGGGTTTTGCTTTTGTTGATGTTCATCTTTTATCCTCCTTTCAAGACACTGTCCATTCCGTTCAACTGCTCTTCTAAGTCCTTTGATGTCTCTGACAGAATTACAATGTCATCGGCGAACCTCAAAGTTTTTATTTGTTCTGAAGGGATTTTAATACCCACTCCGAATTTTTCTTTTGTTTCCTTCACTGCTTGCTGAATATACAGATAGAATAACATCGAGAGATGCTACAACCCTGTCTCACTCCCTTCCAACCCATGCATCCCTTTCATGTCCCTCGACTCTTATAACTGCCATCTGGTTTCTGTACAAATTGTAAGCAGCCTTTCGCTCCCTGTATTTTACCCCTGCCACCTTCAGAATTTGAAAGACAGAGAACGTAAGTATTGTTCAGCAACCAACATTAGTGGAAGTGCATCCAGTTTCAATCATCTGGTTAAAAACAAAAAAGCATACTGGAAATAATTCCCTATTGTCTTCAACGAACTGTGACAGGAGACCGAACGACAGGGGACTGACGTAACACGACATGTATTAAAACTATAAAATAGTGCAATGGTAATGGCTAGGCACTTGCCGAAACCTAGTTTTTCTCTAATAAGGCCTGAAAGGAAAGGACCGTTGATTGATGTGCTCCATCATTCTGAAATTCTCTTTTGATTTCGTGATTTGTGCCATTCTGAATTTCATGCGCTACAAATACATATCAGCACCATTGAAATGCCACATCACTAATACGTGGCGCTGTTATAGACGAAGTCCACGGTGTCAAACACAAAAAATGATCTTTCGAAAATAGTACTAAGTTCTCGACAAAATCTCCGCACATGAACGCCGTTGTTAAGCAAACAGATTTAACAAGAAACCTAGTTCATAATGCTTCAAGTACATACCTCTGGAGGCATGGTGTTACGGAACGAGTTCAAACAAAACTGAAACTACCAGACTGCACTAGCACACAAAATGAATTAAAATGACCATCATATGGAGTATCGAAACGTGTCCCTGACAGAACTAATACTGAAACAAAGCAGGTAGCACACTTCTACAAATTTAAACAAACATTATCAAATTTCTATATCAGCACTGGAACAAGCCAGCTCACCAGAGTGTGACAATTACCTTGTTTATACAGCGACAGAACATATAGGGTGCCGCGCAACTCTCTCGCCTCAACCGCGGTTTCGCTTTCAAACCGCGGTTGAGGCGAGAGAGTTGCGTTGCCTCTGACTAACCACAGCACGACGAAATCTGAACCTAGCGTTCATTTTTTAGTTTGATCTCAACTTCCGTTCGTTGCTAATCTACACCAACGTGTTATGCGGGCAATAACTCCTCTCCATCCACGCTAACTGTGACTACCAGTGGAAACATTTGAATTGCCGGCACTCATCTCTAAATGTAGGATTGATAGGGACAGAAAAGCAGTTTCGTTGATAAAGTAAACGAACAGACTGGTCCATCCCTTCTGTAGTGGCCTCTGGTAACTGTAGTAGATTAACTTGTAACACATAAATCAGAACTACAGCTGCATCGCGGACGCGAGTTCTACGAAAGGATTCTTTCTGAAATGTTTCAGGTTCATTGACACTACTTTAAGTAACAACGTTTAAAAATAGGAATTTTATGTTTTTACCTTAAGTTATCTCTTTCATATTTGATATTGCAGGAATTATAAAACGTCCACAGGCAGATACTGGCCAGCAATGTACTACGTAATATAACAAGGTTAACCTTGTAAGTAGGTTGTTTAGGTTTTTATGTTAGTAACGCCACGTAGCGCTCTATATGAAAACCACTGACTGTGCTGTGTGAAGTTTGTGGCTGGTTTGCATTGTTGGAATATTCGCTATTGTAGTATTGGGCAGTTGGATATGAACAGCGCGTAGCGTTGCGCAGTTGGATGTGAGCCGCCTGCAGTGGTGGATGTGGGCAGAGAGATGACGGAGTTTTGAGAGCGGATGTTCTGGACGTGTGTCCACCAGAAAGAGTAAATTTGTAAGACTGAATGTCATGAACATGTATATATTATGACTTTGGAACATTATTAAGGTAAATACGTTGTTTGTTCTCTATAAATATCTTTCATTAGTTAAGTATGCCTATCAGTAGTTAGTGCCTTCAGTAGTTAGAATCTTTTATTTAGATGGCGGTATTGGCACCCGCTGTTTTGCAGTAGTTCGAGTAACGAAGATTTTTGTGGGGTAAGAGATTCATGAAAGGTATAGGTTATTGTTAGTCAGGGCCATTCTTTTGTAGGGATTGTTGAAAGTCAGAGTGCGTTGCGCAAAAAATATTGTTTGTCAGTTTAGTGTTGATCAGACTAAGTAAAGAGAGTTTTCTCTGAGTACGTTCAGTTTTGCTCAGCTGTTTGAAAATCAAATAACGTAGAGGATTATCAGCATAGTAATTCATTAAATTTTCAAAGGGGACGTTTCAACCTGTATAAACAAAATTTCGAACAGAGGACCGTGGACATAAGTGAATATGGTAGTCATAGAGACTCTTCCACATGTTATACCGTTTATGAAGACTACGAAGTTAATCCATATATTTCGACTGTTGCATTTGATCCCCAGTCTTTTAGAGCTCTATCCAAGTTGTAACCGCCCCACAAAAATTAAGGAATGATAATTGTAGCCAAGTGTAAACTCCCCACACAAAAATTAAGGGATGAAAATTGACCATAAACCCACAATAATATCAATTAAATAATGAACCATGAACGAAATGTAACCTCCCAACAGAAATAATAATATCTGGTAAATTTAATAAGGACAGCAGCGCTGACCTTCGGCCCTGTATTCTGAATAAAAAAGCAAAAATTCTTACCTCAATAAAAACTGCAATTATATCTGCTCTTAATTATACATTCTTCGACACACCTTCGTGCAATGCTGGCCTATATATATTTTTTGGATTCTTGGAAGCAATGATAATGCACTGGAAAAATTCTTTAAATTGAAATGAATACTTTTCTTTAAAAGAGCTGGCCTATATATATATATATATATATATTTTTTTTTTTGGATTCTTGAAAGGAGTGACGATCCATTGGAAATGTTCTTTAAATTGAAATGAATGTTTTTCTTTAAAAGAGTTGCTTTATAAAAAAATATTATTGGGGCAATTTTTTTGAACAAATAAATTACAATTAAATTACATTATTAAATATGCGCAATGCTGCTTCTTTACCTTCTACAACAATACTCATCCTCCAGAGTCCTGACCAGAGTCGCGAGCAGAGCACACAGCCGACGCATGCCGACTCCCGCAGACTGCTACCGTCCACTCCCTATATAACCGACCGACTACTGCTGTATCCGACTGACTGCTACTGTCGACTCGCACAGACTAGCGCAGACTCGCGACAAGCAACAACTAACAATAAACTACTCTCTGGTCAGAGATTCTGTCATGCCTCGCCCATCGCCGGCGAAGCATACACCTTACATAACCCTCCACGGGGGGGGGGGGGGGGGGGGGGTCAAAAATTTGGCAGCGATGGTGAGTCAATTGGACTTGCCATGAGCAACAAATTTTTCATAATTAATTAAGTTTACATTCACAGAATATATATATATATATATATATATATATATATATATTTATATATATATATATATAGGTGCAGAACATGAAATAAAATATAGTGCACATGCACTGAGTACAGACATTTCAAGCAATGACAAAATGTATACACAATGAGTACAAACCATATTAACAAATGGCATAGAGTGCACACGCACTGTAAAACTCTCTAGCATTTTTTTACAACAAATAAACATATCAAGGAGTGAAATAAAGTGCACATGCACTATAGAAGTCTTTAGTATTTTTAGGACAACTGATCTTGTTAACAAATGAAATGAAGTGCCCACGCACTGTATATGTCTTTATCAATTTACAAGAATTTGGAAAGGAATGGGAAGGATTGCGTCATGGTTGTAGCACTTTAGGTTGCACGCAGCTGCACTGAAAGTCCATATCTTTCTACAGAAGCACAACACCAAGTGAGACAATCTGAAGTTCTTTTCCTTGAAGTATTAATCAGTGTAGCCAAGACACTGAATTGTCGTAATAATATTCCATGCTAATTTTGGTAGTACACTAGGTACACCAAACAGTGGGACCATAATAACATGTCCATCGCTCAAGGTGGTGGACAGCATGTCGTGTCAACACCATGTTCTTGTAAAGTAGACCAACGTAGAATTAGTGCAAAAACCAAATATAGTGCTCCATGATCATGAGGATAGACAGGACAAATGGATATTGCAGTAATTTCTGGTAATTAGGTCAGAAGGTGAAGGACATTTAAGTCACATAGTGGTCTTCATTGAGAATTACACTAGTCTAACAACTGATTTGAGTAATTGGTGGCACTCATCGCCCAGTTACTGAACATTTCTATACTATGTATGTAGTATTACAGAATAATGTTCATAAATTATCTGAATATAGTAATTATTGGCACTCATTGCCCAGTTACAAACCATCAGAAGTCATCATTCAAAACAGAAACTAATGAATGGCATAGTATTAACATAATTCACTTAATTATAGTAGTCATTGGCATCATAGGTCATCTTATTACAGTAATCAGTGGCATTCATTGGCCAGCTACAAAGCATTTTTTTTGCATTTTTTTTGTATTCTTCAGAAGTCATCATTCAAAATGAGTTAATTATTGGCATACCATTTATACATAATTAATCTAATTATAGTAATCATTGGCATCATAGGTCATCTTATTACAGTAATCAGTGGCATTCATTGGCCAGTTACAATTATACATAATTAATCTAATTATAGTAATCATTGGCATTATAGGTCATCTTTTTACAATATTCAATGGCATTTATTGGCCAGTTACAAAGCATTTTTTTTGTATTCTTTAGAAGTCATTATTGAAGTGACATACTATTCAGAGCTGATCAGTATTACTCAGAACTCTCTTAAACTAGTAGCATTATTTGGGACTGGTAATTCCTTTGTTTGTTTTTAAGTTATTGCTGCAAATGAAGATGTGTAATGTCATTCGTCATGAGTCAGCTGTAGCAAGGTTATGAAACAAGTAGAGTATATGTGATCACATTCATAAACGACATAGGGTTAATAAACAACTATTTATACCACATTAATTTCATGAATAATTTCTCCTGCAAAATATACAAAATGGATTATGAAACTGAAAGAAGAAACGCATATTATGCTGAAAAGTAGTGAACTTCGAATTAACAGGTAGTGAAATGTGTATAAAAATATGTGTTCTCTAGCTGTCCTTTCCAAGAACTTCTGTCATCATACCATGCGATATAAGACATACTGTCAAAACGAACTGCAACAAACACTTAAATAACTACATAGCATCTCTTAACTAACAGCAAATATATAAACTTCATCATTATTTTCATCTGCAAAGAAAAACTTCATTATCCATAGTAGCATATTGTTCATCATTATTCATCACCATTCATTATGATCTGCAAAAAAAAAAAATCACTTCATTATTCATTATACAACTATTCCTTATTTCTAGCGTATTTCATCACTAAAACTAAGATGTGTAGTTCTGTCTGACAGCCTGCATCAATCGCCTCGTATTCTGAAAGAAAAAATTAGTTAAGACTGCTATCATACGATGTATATAATGCTTGTTAATTCTGATCCATTTACTCTTCATCACGAGGTATTGCATCCTCTTTCGTTCATTCCGAAGGTGAAATTCCCATTTCTGTTTAATTTATTTCGTTTCCACGTTATTTCTTTCTGAAAATGATGAACAAAGATTAATGTCTTGCATTTAATTCATATACCTATTAGATAAAAACTGGTTTATAGTAACATAATTGAGCATACAGCATAGCATGACAGAAAACGTAATATGTCAAATACATCGACAGTGTTCAGAAGCAAAGATGTACACAGTGTATCACAATGTAGCAGCAAAAAAAAAAAAAAAAAAAAAAAAAGTAAAGTAGTCACGATGTTGAGATATCATAAGGCAAAATGTGAAAGTCAACTGGTGTCTGTTATATCTTAACTATTTCACAGTACATACAAACAAAACAGGAAAACAATCATACATACATAAAAAATGGAAAATATGCACGGTCTAGCATGTATAACGACAAGAAATGTGATCTTCTTTGTGTACAGCTTGTATGTTGTGTAGTTAATAGAGTCGAGAATTGAAGACTTTAATGGAGAGAAAATTTGATAAAATTAATATATCACTAGATAGAATTGCATAATTATTCGTAAGATACGTAATTTTATCTGCAAAATGTGCACTGTCTGATGTGTAACGACAAGAAAAGCTACCTGCTAACCTTACCTTGCCGGGCACTTGCCAAGAAAAAAAAT
Source organism: Schistocerca piceifrons (assembly GCF_021461385.2). NCBI lineage: Eukaryota > Metazoa > Arthropoda > Insecta > Orthoptera > Acrididae > Schistocerca > Schistocerca piceifrons. The sequence goes on along the minus strand of NC_060142.1, from coordinate 183,562,207 downwards.
CACGATAATCATCAGTAGGTGTCCATGTGAATATAATTGCATAAGCGGTCATAAAAGAAATTAGGAAATGGCATTACGGTGTGATAAATCATAAACTATGTTCATTCAATAAAAGGTTTGATGTTGGATACGTGGTGGTTCCCTTTGGTTTTTCTGGTTCTCAAAGTTTCGACGTGTACTACATTTGGGTGAGGAATGCTGCGAATCCGATACGGATCTGCGTATAGAAGTTCAAATTTACTGCACCTACCTTTTCCTCTATTGGATACATAGTGTGTACGTACTAATATCTTCTGTCCAGTGTGAAAGTCACGGCGTGTACAAACCTGTTTTTGCTGTCTTCTCCGGCGCTCTGCGGCACGTTTGATGTTGTTCAGCGCAATGTCAATTATTTCATGGTGTCGTAGTCGATGAGATGTAGGAAATGTTACTAATTCTTTAATTTTGTTAGGTGGTTCAACATTTTTCAGTATAACAGACGGAGATAGCTTAGTAGATTCATTCGGTATGGAATTAATTACATCTTGGAATGAGAGTATGTATGTGTCCCAATCAATATGTTTTTATGGCAGTAAATTCTACACAGTTTACCAATTTCTTTCATTAATCGTTCACAAGGGTTCGAAGAAGCATGGTACCTGGATATATAGACAGGAGAAATGTTTCTAGCTCGTAACATACGTGTCCTTATAGCACATCGAAACTGTGATCCATTGTCAGAAATTACTTTCAACACATGCCCTACATGAAATAGAAAATGTTTTACAAATGCTTTAGAAACAGTTTTAGCAGTAGCTTTGCGTAACGGAGTGAAGGTAACAAATTTTGAAGTGAGTTCAACAGCGACAAAGATGTAGCAAAAACCTCTATTATTTCAGGGAATCGGACCAAAAATGTCTACAGCCGCCATGTGTCTTAATTTAACAGGTACAATGGGACGTAATGGAGGAACATGTGAAGTCGTATCTGATTTAGCTCTCTGGCAGATTTTACATGACGCTAAAACTCGTCGAATACGCTTCTCCATGTTGGTAAAATAACAGTTCTGTCTCAGTATAAGAAAACATTTACTAGCTCCGTAATGTGCATAACTTAAATGAGTATACCAGATTAATTTGTTAACAAGTTCGTCAGGAAAGCATAATAACCAATTGTTGCTTTCAGGATGAGAGCGGCGAAACATAATGTCATTGCGTACAGTGTATTGGTTTCTAATGGTAACATTATTCCTATCTTGCCAAAGGTGTTTGATTTCTTTCCATACGTTGTCTTTACTCTGCTCTTGTGCTATGTCTTGTAATGACGACGAAATGAAATTTTCAAATGCAACTTGTTGAATGTACATGACGCTGAAATTTGCTTTGCAGAAGTTGGTTGCGATGTCTTGCTGATTGTTGCTGAGAGAACGGGATAGTGTGTCTGCTACAATATTTTGTGTGCTGGGAATGTGAACAATTATAAAATTAAATTCCTGCAAATAAAGTTTCCATCTACTTAATCTGTCGTGTGTAAATTTAGCCGAAAGTAAAAACTGTATCGCTCTGTGGTCTGTGTAAACGGTCATATGTCTTCCATAAAGAAAATGCCGAAATCTGGTAAAAGCCCATACAACACATAATGTTTCAAGTTCTGTAGCAGAATAATTTCGTTCAGTAGGTGACAGAATTCGACTTGCAAAAGCGATGTTTTTAATTACTGTACAACCATCTTCTTCAATTTGCTGAAAAATATGTACGCCTAAAGCGGTGTTAGAACTGTCGGTGGCAACGAAAAAATTTCTGGTAAGATCTGGGTGCGATAAAAGTGGTGCATTCAACAAAGCATGTTTCAAATAACACTCTCGTGAACAAGATTCTGCGTGTCAAAAGTATTGCTTGCGTTACTGGAAGATGCAACCTGTACTGTATCTGGTCAAATTCTATCTGACGTGTTATTATTTTCGGGAGGATGCTGTGGCATTTCCACTATTTGAACTGTTCTGTTATTTCTTCCAGACGTATTACGCTCTGGATGATACCTACTGTCTGGTTCATTCATGAAAATATGTTGTTGCTGATGTTCTTGCTGCTGATAAGATTGACTGTTATTAAATGTACGCTGAAAATTGTGCTCATTATTTTTACGCCTGTCGTGATACTCATTTCTATACGGTGCATTGCGATAGGAATTGAAATAGTGTGTTTTCTGTACGTAGTTATTTCCTTGTTGCTGTGCATTACTATTTGTTGGAGCTGACGCTATACGTGTACGCGGCGAAACGTTAAAGCTTGGTTGACCTTGTACATTACATTGTTGGTTAGGTATGCTAAACGGTTGGTTTTGTCGCTGTTGTTGGGAAAAACGTCTATTGTTACCAAAATGTGTTTGCGACTGCTGAAAATTTTGCACATACTGATGATTACAATTTTATCTGTTATTAAAGTTACGGCGATAGTTGTATTTCGGGAGTGTCTAAAGAGAACTGTCACTTTCGGTAAAATTTGTCATATCGGGTATTCTTTACTCTTTTCTTAATCCTAGATAGAGCAATAGTTGAAGAGCTGTTTTAATAGATATAAAGGATAGTAGAAGAGAAGGCAGCAGTGCAGAAAACTAAAGATGAAACAGCACTACTACGGCTCGGGGCCCTGTGCTCGCTACGGCACATATTCAAGCGTAATGAATCCCCTGAGGTCTATTAAGCGCTGCAAATACATTTTAGCTTTTGCGTTACAGGCAGTGCCGGTGAAAATTCAAAAATAAATTGCTGTATCCATGCTAAATGTAGTTTCTGTATTACAGGCAATGCTATTGCAAATACAAAAACATATTGTCGTATACGGTTCAAAGCGTGCTCTGTCATTTTCAAATACCTTAGACTTTTTTACGGATGAAAATTGCTCGTAATCAACGTTATCGTCACTGAATGTGTGAACATGTTCACGATTACATATGAATCTGTTTGTCTGTATCTTTTCGGATTTTAACTCCCGTAGTCTCTGTAAGTTACCTAAGTTATACTGGCTGTACGAGTGTGAAAAATGTTCGGAATGTGGCGTATGCTGTGCCGTGTTAGAGGCTAAAACATTTTACATTTCTGTTACTTTAATACGTTCCTCAATTTGGTTGTTCTGTGGTTCACATTTCTTATTGACTTCCGTATCCAGAGTGTGTGAAAGTTCTGGTGACTTTAAATTAAACTCGTCGCGTAACTGTGTCGCATTTTCAGAACATTATTCAGCGACTGCATTAACTTCATATCTAAATGATTCTGTTGTGCCTGCATGTCTATTACCCAATTCTTGTGCAACGGATCTAGTTTCTCCACTAGTGTTCGTAGCACAGGTCTTAATTTCGTCACGTAATTGTTCTTTAGTATCATCACGTTGCACGGTAACGGCTGTAATCTGTTCACCAAGTTGTTTGTTCTGTTCGTTAAGATTGTCGTGTTTTTCGTTCGACGGTTTGAAATGGTTGTCGAAACTTTCTTTAAGTTGTTTGAAATGGTTGTCGAAACTTCCATTAAGTTGTTTGAAATGGTTGTCGAAACTTTGATTAAACTGTTTGAAATGGTCGTTTTGTTATTTCTTGAATTGTAGTAAAAATGCCATAACTTAATCCAAAGTAACATTACCTACTCTGTTCTCTGTGCTGTTTGATGGTGTATCTGCAATTGTCACGTTTTGTGTATCCATTTGGATATTCTGTGATTCTTGAAAATTTTGCTAATCGGATGTGCACTGTTAGTCACTACCTCGGAATTAAATAAATCTGTCGTACTCTGATTACACTGTTCATTCTCGTTGGAAAAATTGGTCTGTTCATTACGTAAATTTTGTAAATCGGGCGTGTTGAACTGCGCAGCGTTCATTGCAACAGAACGTCCCGCGTCGTCAATTGTCGTTAAATTGACAGAGGACACAATTGAATTTATTTCTTCATCATTATGATCAAAATCAATATTAGTGGTCGGTACGCACTGATTGTCTGTAATTGGAGTATTGTCATCATCACACTGAGTATCGCAAGTACTATCGGTCAAATTATTAGAGTCGGTTATTTCGCTCATTATACATCGCGATGTACTATTAACAGTTTTTCGCGGTATTTTTCACAAAACAAAATTATTCACAAATGAAACAAAGACAATGCAAAATGCTACAAACACAAATACAACAAAGAGCAACAAATTGCCGATGATCTGTGAAAGCAAGAGTGACAAATTAGTAAATGCGTTGCGCCAGATGCTAACTACATTTAAGTAAATATGAGCTGATATATGACCACTTCTCAGAAGATTCACAAAGAAATACGATCCTGGCCGGATGTCGCCAAGTGTAACCTCTCCGCAAAAATTAATAAATGAAAGTTTGTAATGGAGCCAAACGTAAACTCCCCACAAAATATTGTTAAATGGAAATGTGCCAAGTGTAGCCTCCCAACAGATATTTATTAAATAATAATGAAAAATGGAAATGGAGCCAAGCGTAAACTCCCCACAGAATTAAAAGGAATGGTAATTGTAGCCAAGTGTAAACTCCCCACACAAAAATTAAGGGATGAAAATTGACCATAAACCCACAATAATATCAATTAAATAATGAACCATGAACGAAATGTAACCTCCCAACAGAAATAATAATATCTGGTAAATTTAATAAGGACAGCAGCGCTGACCTTCGGCCCTGTATTCTGAATAAAAAAGCAAAAATTCGTACCTCAATAAAAACTGCAATTATATCTGCTCTTAATTATACATTCTTCGACACACCTTCGTGCAATGCTGGCCTATATATATTTTTTGGATTCTTGGAAGCAATGATAATGCACTGGAAAAATTCTTTAAATTGAAATGAATACTTTTCTTTAAAAGAGCTGGCCTATATATATATATATACATTTTTTTTTTGGATTCTTGAAAGGAGTGACGATCCATTGGAAATGTTCTTTAAATTGAAATGAATGTTTTTCTTCAAAAGAGTTACTTTATAAAAAAATATTATTGGGGCAATTTTTTTGAACAAATAAATTACAATTAAATTACATTATTAAATATGCGCAATGCTGCTTCTTTACCTTCTACAACAATACTCATCCTCCAGAGTCCACTCCCTACTAAAGCCGACCGACTACTACTGTATCCGAGTGACTACTACTGTATCCGACTGACTGCTACTGTCGACTCGCGCAGACTAACGCAGACTCGCGACAAGCAACAACTAAAAGTAAACTACTCTCTGGTCAGAGATTCTGTCATTCCTCGCCCATCGCCGGCGAAGCATACACCTTACAAAGTGTATCCTCTCCTTTCCTGAACTCCTAGAAATGAGTTTACTTTTGACTGCTTCTAGCCAACGGCCTTTCCGCAGTGGTAACACTGCTTGCCGTCACATCACCGAAATTAAGTGTTGTCCGACTGGGCTAGCACTTGGATGGGTGACCATCCGGTCTGCCGAACGAGTCGGCCGCCGTGGCCGTGCGGTTCTAAGCGCTGCAGTCCGGAACCGCAGGACTGCTACGGTCGCAGGCTAGAATCCTGCCTCGGGCATGGATGTGTGTGATGTCCTTAGGTTAGTTAGGGGACTGATGACCTAAGATGTTAAGTCCCATAATGCTCAGAGCCATTTGAACCATTCTGCCGAACGCTGTTGGCAAGAGGGGTGCACTCAGCCCTTGCGAGGCAAACTGAGGAGCTACTTGATTGAGAAGTGGCGGCTCCTGTCTCGTAAACTGACATATGGCTGGAAGAGCAGTGTGCTGACCGTATCTTCCTCTATATCCACATCCAGTGACGCCTGTGATTTGAGGGTGACACGGAGGACGGTCGGTACCGTTGGGCCTTCCATGGCCCATTCGGGCGGAGTTAAGTTTAGCAGTTTTGACTGTTACTGTCATTAGAAATGGTTTTCTGTATGTATTTCTTGTAGCTAACACACTGCTTCTCGTTTTCTGTTAGGTGCGAATACGGATCAGAGAGCACATACAAAATTTTTTTCTTCGTGTGTCTACGAATCTAGGAGTACGACACAGACTTCTCGTATCTTCGTCACAATCGTGAGCCATTTTGACGAAAGTTTCTTTATCTTCAGTTAACTTTACCGGATGTATGGCTTGTCGTTATACAGGAGAGAATATTTGAAAGTTCCTATGGGACCATACTGCTGAGGTCATCGGTCCCTAGACTTACACACTACTTAATCTAACTTAAACTAACTTACGCTAAGGACAACACACACTACCCATGCCCGAAGGAGGACTCGAACGTCCGACGTGGGGAGCCGCGTGAACCGTGGCAAGACACCTCAGACCGTGGGGCTACCCCCTGCGGCATACAGGTGAGAGAACTGTTATTTCTGCCAGTATTTCAAGTGGCTTTCATCAGGTTGGTGTATTTACTCGGCTGCCAAGGAAGATATATTGCTGGACGCATATATTTTTCCACATGTTTCCGTTGTTTCTGGAAGCATTATCTGCTTTAAAGAGAGAATTGTACTGTAATAACTAACTGCAGAAAAAATGAACGAAAGTCTCATTATAACACAGCTACTGAAGTCAAAGTAAGCATCACTATGTGGTGCAATCACTGCCTCTTTTTCTATGCCTCACTCCTCGACTCTTGCTTTTGTTTTGTTACATGATAAAAATGTACATATTTATTTTTTACTGGCTTTACTAGATTTCTTGCATTCGATGTTACAACAAAAGTTTAGTGTTATTAGCATGCAAAATTGCAGGTGCATAGAACAGCCATGTCGACTGTATTCTTCTGTTCCATGCAAGGTCAACTATAATTTTTGAATGTATTTTGTACCTCGCTTTGCGCGTTTCTTAACTTCATAGTGGATGACTAGTCAATAACTCATGTCAGATGCTATTTGTTTCTGTGTGAAATCTTATGTGATTAACTGCTAAGGTCATCAGTCCCTAAGCTTACACACTACTTAAGCTAAATTATCCTGAGGACAAATACACACACCCATACCCGAGGGAGGACTCGAACCTCCGCCGGGACCAGACGCTGCTATTTGTTGTTGACATCTCCGTGCATATTGCATTTATGAGAAAGCATTTGAATGGCTTATTCTTCTGTACAGAGAGAGAAATGGTGATATTTACAAGATGTCAATCTGTCAGCTTTCATGTTTTTACTCAGCTTGTATCTGTGCTTTGATCGATAGATTTTTCCTCTTTGCCTCCCCCCCTCTCCATAAGTTACTTACCTCTAATGAAATATTCCGTTGCTGTTCCCGTCGCTCTTCGTAACAGGTGGAAAATCAGAATTGCGGACCCATCTCACCATCGGCTGAAACGCTTCATCAGCCAGTATTTCAGTTTTTGTTTTGTTTTACTTTTTGTTTTTCTGTTCCTGGAAGCATTTCAGTTTATCAAAAGATACTCCAGGTAATCTGATTACAATAGCGAGAATTTTGCCTCGTTTTATTGAAACAGAGTGTCATAGTTTAACGAATGCCGTAGTAATCTGATATCACTACGGCTGAGAATGGCTTCTCCACGAACCAATGTAATTATTCTCGTTGGATAAAACTGGTTAGTAGTACACACTTTACGTGCAAATAACGTAAATGATAACTTAATGTCAACCTGATTTTTCTCACTATATCAAACGTGAAATACATGCCATCGTTTAGAAGAAAAATGTGTTTTACCCATGCCACATGTATTTGCATGCTTTAAACTGATACGTGATAGAAAATTCTTTTAAACTCCGTATGATTTTTATTGGCGTTAGTTTTGTTGTGTATGCGAATGAAAAGTATTTTTTTTTTTTAATTTCACCCGGTGGCCACTAGTTCTTTCATTGTTTATCGGTAAACTAAGTTTGCTCTTTCCTTTTGTTACTTCTTCTTTGATATTATTTACTAGTATTTTGTAATCCGAATAGTTTCGGAGCATTGCGCCACCTCAGCTTATGAAAAAGATATAAAAGTTTCCGCGAGTTACTTTGCCTTAACTGCAAATTTCTGAACACTGCTCACTTTAATAACTGCAAAATAAAACTAGTGACTGGTGTTCCACAGGAATAAAGTTTCTTAGTAATTGTTACTACCATATGTCCGGCGTCTACGGGGTCATCCTTTGATTACTATTTACCCGTGTCTGTACTTTCATATTTACGAATCAGCCTATTACCTACGGCCACACCATGTTAGAACTGACATATGAAAATTCAGAGTACCACGTTCACTACACCAGTAAAACAAATATTTTGCTACCTAACGAGCTACCTGTACAAAAGTAGCGAATGTATAGCGCGATTGCCGGCCGGTGTGACCGTTCGGTTCTAGGCGCTTCAGTCTGGAACCGCGTGACCGCTACGGTCACAGGTTCGAATCCTGCCTCGGGCATGGATGTGTGTGATGGCCTTAGGTTAGTTAGGTTTAAGTAGTTCTAAGTTCTAGGGGACTGATGACCACAGAAGTTAAGTCCCGTAGTGCTCAGAGCCATTTGAACCAATAAAGCGCGATTACTGAATCACAAGAAAGAAGATTCTCGTAGATCATTCAGTCATCAACTTCAGTGTTTCTTTTTCTTGTTCAGGGCGTCACGTAGTGCTATATACTGAGACATAGGACCATTATAGAGTCAGTAACGTTACATGGATGATGTGAGTAACAGGAGTTAGGCGTGATAATCAGCAACCTGCCTCTATTGTGATGAAATAATTTCGTTAAATTTTATGTCATTTCTGGCTCTGTAAATCAGACAGCTTGATGCACTAGTATGAAATGTTAAGTAACCGCATGTCAGAAATGTAGTTCAATCTTTGTATTGAGGATTCAGGAGAAAAACCTAACAGAAGAAGTACACAGAAAAGACAAAACTTTTTGATCACTTTAAGATGGCCCAAGTAGTTAGTTGCGAGTACTGTCAGATTAATTGAAGATTTTATATTGAGTAATTCAATATACAGCAGTAAGCTAGTGAAATAAAATTAACGTAGAAATATCAAAGCTGTACAAGGTGCACAGTCTGGCGACGGAAGGAAAATACTGGGTGATTGGAGAATTAATAAAGAAAACAGTGAGAAATTGAAGGAACCTATCCCCTTAGCTCATATTTACATTTATTCAAATGTTTGACATCCTTATGATAAACATGTCTAGAAATGTTAATGTTTATAATTTTCGTAACAGTGTAAACTATACGCCCAAAGAAAAACGTAATGTATGAAAGCATATCCAGAGTAAAAATAAAAATATAAGAGAAACACATTAAAACTACAAGGTTTAAAAAATATGTAAACATCTTAGCTGAAAATAATGAAGACTTAGATAAACTGTTCTACAGAATTAACAGATCACTTGACGTAGCATGTAAATTAACTATGTGTACAACAAGAGAGAAAATAAAAATGAGTCGAGTTAAAGCGAAACTTTACATGCCAAAATTTAAATGAGGGTGGATACAGTAAATGTCAAAGATTAGATGTCAAAGGTTTGTTCTAATTAGACGCGGAATACGTGATACATCAATGGTAAGACGGTAGGGTGATTTGTCTGTCCTGATTAGACGGGTCAGTCGGAAACGTAATGTCCAGCTGTAGGCGAAGTTCGTTGTTCGATTCCTGTCCTCCAGTGCATAATTTTAACCGGTTAGTAGGTTACTATTGGTATAAGATGTACCGAGAACAAGTTATAATTCTGTACTTCTGTAGCATGGAATTAAAAAATAGTGTGATGTAAGCTGTGGATGCTATACACGCCGAGTTAATAACGCCGGTTCCACAATGCAGCTGATTGGATATGACTCAGTTAAAAACACAACCAGATACGAATCACAAACGAGCATTACAGACAGATGCACGCATTAAATACAATGCTGGAATTAACATGCTCAATGGTTTTGATGAATATTATGCTGTCAGTTTTCATCTTCTTTTAAAGGTAACTGAGAATTTGCCCTTCGATGGCTGTTCCGCTTTTCTGTGTCGGTGCAATTATTACTTCAGTTAACAAGAGCTTGAGTTCAAAAGCTTTTATCTGACCAAGCATAAACTCAGGCCTCATTAAAAACAAGGTGCTATCAGTTCAACATTAAATTAAGCCTTTAGATTTCAAAATTAATTTGGTCGCCCATGCAGGTCGTCTTGTACCTTAGTCGGAAACAGGAGACGTGAACGTAAAGCCAGTTTCCGAGGACGTTCACAAGAGCGGAGAGGGCACAGTGTACAGTTGACAGACGTAAACATGTGCGTAGTTACGGAATTTTCCGGCTATAATGTGGAGGACAAGTCCACCATTGCGTTAGTTCTCACAGTATCGAAACATAGCCAAGAAAGAGCCGTAGAGCCGCGCGGGATTAGCCGAGCGGTCTAGGGTGCTACAGTCCTGGGCTGTGCTGCTGGTCCCGGCGGAGGTTCGAGTCCTCCCTCGGGCAGGGGTGTGTGTGTTTCTTCAAATGGTTCAAATGGCTCTGAGCACTATGGGACTTGACTTCTGAGGTCATCAGTCCCCTAGAACTTAGAACTACTTAAACCTAAGTAACCTAAGGACGTCACACACATCCATGCCCGAGGCAGGATTCGAACCAGCGGTCGCGCGGTTCCAGACTGTAGCGCCTAGAACCGCTCGGGCACACAGCCCGGCTGTGTGTGTTTGTCTTTAAGATAATTTAGGTTATCTCCAGATGATTCCCAGTTGGATGGGCCGCAAGATCATCGGATCTGAATCCATGTGACTTTTGGCTCTGGAGATACCTAAAAGAACGTGTTTACCAGGACATGTTCCGTATCTAAAAGATCTAGAGGCCAGTGTACAGGAACATGTTGCTCTTATTCCACCGGAACTACTGAGAACAACTGCTGGTCACGTCGTTTTATGGCTGTATCATATTGGCGACGTCTCCTGTACTCATACTGACGGATCATTGTAAGCGGCGGTTAACAATAAAATTAACGGTATGCGTTTCTTACTTGTTTGAGCTTTACTGCCAACGTCCTTATCCATTATATATGGAAAATTTTCTAAACGTCTTTCTTGCGTTGAAGAGCGCCAGGTTTGCATCTGGTGGTCAAAACCGGAAACAATTTCCTTTTTCCAGGGTAAACTCGTTCTCCATTAACGCATTAAAATATCGGCTATTTCTCTGCCATAAGATAATTACAGGCCACTCTTTACCACTGAGTGTAGCTGTACTTCAAATATAACCACACGGCAGGAGAGAGGTCCTATTCTGTGTACAGTCAGGCCAATAGCCTAGTCATGCGCTTGCACTACAGACAGAAGTAGCAGACCAAGGCTTGACTACAGTAATCAGATTGAAGTGAGGTGTGACAGCTACGCAGAGAAGGGGTGAAGAAACTTGTAGTTATATCTTTTTTTATTTTTTTTTTTTTTTTGGTCATCAGTCTACTGACTGGTTTGATGCGGCCCGCCACGGATTCCTTTCCTGTGCTAACCTCTTGATCTCAGAGTAGCACTTGCAACCTACGTCCTCAATTATTTGCTTGACGTATCCCTATCTCTATCTTGCTCTACAGTTTTTGCCCTCTACAGTTCCCTCTAGTACCATGGAAGTCATTCCCTCATGTCTTAGCAGATCTCCTATCATCCTGTCCCTTCTCCTTATCAGTGTTTTCCACATATTCCTTTCCTCTCCGATTCTGCGTAGAACCTCCTCATTCCTTACCTTATCAGTCCACCTAATTTTCAACATTCGTCTATAGCACCACATCTCAAATGCTTCGATTCTCTTCTGTTCTTCTGTTCCGGTTTTCCCACAGTCCATGTTTCACTACCATACAATGCTGTACTCCAGACGTACATCCTCAGAAATTTAGTCCTCAAACTAATGCCGGTATTGGATATTAGTAGACTTCTCTTCGCCAGAAATGCCTTTTTTGCCATATCGAGTCTGCTTTTGATGTCCTTCTTGCTCTGTCCGTCATTGGTTATTTTACTGCCTATGTAGCAGAATTTCTTAACTTCATTGACTTCGTGACCATCAATCCTGATGTTAAATTTCTCGCTGTTCTCCTTACTACTACTTCTCATTGCCTTCGTCTTTCTCCGATTTACTCTCAAACCATACTGTGTACTCATTAGACTGTTCATTCCGTTCAGCAGATCGTTTAATTCTTCACTTTCACTCAGGATAGCATTGTCATAAGCGAATCGTATCATTGATATCCTTTCAACTTGTATTTTAATTCCACTCCTGAACCTTTCTTTTATTTCCATCATTGCTTCCTCGATGTACAGATTGAAGAGTAGGGGCGAAAGGCTACAGCCTTGTCTTACACCCTTCTTAATACGAGCACTTCGTTCTTGATCGTCCACTCTTATTATTCCCTCTTGGTTGTTGTACATATTGTACATGACCCGTCTCTCCCTATAGCTTACCCCTACTGTTTTCAGAATCTCGAACAGCTTGAACCATTTTATATTGTCGAACGCATTTTCCAGGTCGACAAAATCTATGAAAGTGTCTTGATTTTTCTTTAGCCTTGCTTCCATTATTAGCCGTAACGTCAGAATTACCTCTCTCGTCCCTTTACTTTTCCTAAAGCCAAACTGATCGTCACCTAGCGCATTCCCAATTTTCTTTTCCATTCTTCTGTATATTATTCTTGTAAGCAGCTTCGATGCATGAGCTGTTAAGCTGATTGTGCGATAATTCTCGCACTTGTCAGCTCTTGCCGTCTTCGGAATTGTGTGGATGATGCTTTTCCGAAAGTCAGATGGTATGTCGCCAGACTCATATATTCTGCACACCAACGTGAATAGTCGTTTTGTTGCCACTTCCCCCAATGATATTTGAAATTCTGATGGAATGTTATCTATCCCTTCTGCCTTATTTGACCATAAGTCCTCCAAAGGTCTTTTAAATTCCGATTATAATACTGGATCCCCTATCTCTTCCAAATCGACTCCTGTTTCTTCTTCTATCACATCAGACAAATCTTCACCCTCATAGAGGCTTGCAATGTATTCTTTCCAACTAGCTGCTCTTTCCTCTGCATTTAACAGTGGAATTCCCGATGCACTCTTAATGTTACCACCGTTGCTTTTAATGTCACCAAAGGTTGTTTTGACCTTCCTGTATGCTGAGTCTGTCCTTCCGACAATCATATCTTTTTCGAAGTCTTCACATTTTTCCTGCAGCCATTTCGTCTTAGCTTCCCTGCACTTCCTATTTATTTCATTCCTCAGCGACTTGTATTTCTGTATTCCTGATTTTCCCGGAACATGTTTGTACTTCCTCCTTTCATCAATCAACTGAAGTATTTCTTCGGTTACCCATGGTTTCTTCGCAGCTGCCTTCTTTGTACCTATGTTTTCCTTCCCAACTTCTGTGATGGCCCTTTTTAGAGATGTCCATTCCTCTTCAACTGTACTGCCTACTGCGCTATTCCTTATTGCTGTATCTATAGCGTTAGAGAACTTAAAATGTATCTCGTCTTTCCTTAGTACTTCCGTATCCCACTTCTTTGCTTATTGATTCTTCCTGACTAATGTCTTGAACTTCAGCCTACTCTTCATATTGTGATCTGAGTCCATATCTGCCCCTGGGTACGCCTTACAATCCAGTATCTGATTTCGGAATGTCTGTCTGACCATGATATAATGTAATGAAATCTTCCCGTATCTCCCGGCCTTTTCCAAGTATACCTCCTCCTCTTGTGTTTCTTGAACAGGGTATTCGCTATTACTAGCTGAAACTTGTTACAGAACTCAATTAGTCTTTCTCCTCTTTCATTCCTTGTCCCAAGCCAATATTCTCCTGTAACCTTTTCTTCTACTCCTCCCCCTACCACTGCATTCCAGTCGCCCATGACTATTAGATTTTCGTCCCCCTTTACATACTGCACTAACCTTTCAATATCCTCATACACTTTCTCTATATGTTCACCTTCAGTTTGCGACGTCGGCATGTATACCTGAACTATCGTTGTCAGTGTTGGTCTGCTGTCGATTCTGATTAGAACAACCCGGTCACTGAACTGTTCACAGTAACACACCCTCTGCCCTACCTTCCTATTCATAACGAATCCTACACCTGTTATACCATTTTCTGCTGCTGTTGATATTACCCGATACTCATCTGACCAGATATCCTTGTCTTCCTTCCACTTCACTTCACTGACCCCTACTATATCTAGATTGGGCCTTTGCATTTCCCTTTTCAGATTTTCTAGTTTCCCTACCACGTTCAAGCTTCTGACATTCCAAACCCCGACTCGTAGAACGTTATCCTTTCGTTGATTATTCAATCTTTTTCTCATGGTAACCTCCCCCTTGGCAGTCCCCTCCCGGAGATCCGAATGGGGGACTATTCCGGAATCTTTTGCCAATGGAGAGGTCATCATGACACTTCCTTCAATTACTGGCCACATGTCCTGTGGATACACGTTACGTGTCTTTAATGCAGTGGTTTCCATTGCCTTCTGCATCCTCATGTCGTTGATCATTGCTGATTCTTCCGCCTTTAGTGGCAATTTCCCAGCCCTGGGACAAGAGAGTGCCCTGAACCTCTATCCGCTCCTCCGCCTTCTTTGACAAGGTCGTTGGCAGAATGAGGCTGACTTCTTATGCCGGAAGTCTTCGGCCGCCAATGCTGATTATTTATCAAAATTTAGGCAGTGGCGGGGATCGAACCCGGGACCGAAGACGTTTTGATTACGAATCAAAGACGCTACCCCCTTTTTTTTCATTTTGTTCGTTATTGATCGTTGTGTTTGGTCGTTGCGGACGTCGCAAGATAGCCTGTTCAAGTTCGGTGGTTGATCGTTCCACTCAGTTATTTTATTACAGAGGCCAACCGGCTCTCTGACCGAACACGCTGAGCTACCGTGCCGGATGGCCCTAGACCACGTGTACATATATCTATAACAACAAAATTACGTTCTATTAAGTCATCTTGTATAAATCCAGATCATAACTTGACAGTATTTCTTAAGGACCTAAGGCGGCCATTACATAAAAATTTTCATCAACACATTGCTGCAGTGAAAAAAACCATCACAACTGAAAGTGTCCTCTATCGTCATCATTTCATAAAGACATAAAGCAGAAACATCCGCTCTGCCTTACTCTGCTGGATAACCCAATCGTAGAATTGAACATAGAGTTTACACTGAAGAGCAGGAGAAACAGGTACACCTATCTAATATCGTGGAGGGCGCCCGCGATCGCGCAGACGAGTCGCAAGGCGACGTGGCATGGACTCGACTAATATCTGAAGATGTGCTAGAGGAAATCGACACCATGAATCCTGCAGGGCTGTCAACAAATCCGTGAGAGTACGAGGGGTGGAGATTTCTTCTGAACAAAACTTTGCAAGGCATCTCATAAATGCTCTACAATGTTCATGACTGTGGAGTTTAGCGGCCAGCGGAAGTGTTTAAACTCGGAAGAGTGCTCCCGGAGCCACCCTGTAACAATTCTGAGCGTGTTTGGTGTCACATTGTCCTCATGGAACTGTCCAAGTCCGCTTGAATGCACAATTGACATGGATGGATGCAGGTGGTCAAACAGAATGCTTACGTACGTATCACCTGTCGGAGTCGTATCCAGACCTATCAAGGGTCCCACATCATTCAAACTGCACAAGCCCCTCACCATCACAGATCCTTCTCGAGCTGGAACAGTCCCCTCCTGACATGTGTTATATCCTAGCCAGTAATGCCACCCGAGCCCGCTGCCAAAAGGTTGGCAGCATCAAAGTCCGGACGCCGTCCGCATAAGCAGCGCCAGCGAGACAGCAAATCGCCGCAAGTCTGCGCGCGCCACCGCTGGCTTCTGGCTTCTTAAGCGCTGGAGTCGCGAGCGCTAGGACAGTCTGTATTCGCCGCTCAGTTGTATACTCGCCACCGATTTGTGTACTTGCTAGTCAGTTGTGAGTTCATCGCAGCAGAGTTGTTGTTTGTCGTCAGCCGACGCTGACCTAGCCGCTCCGACTCGAACTAGACAGATTTCTGTAGACACGGAGTTCACTACTGTGTTTCTGTATCTTCGTCAATAAAGATAAGTACCGACTTTTATTTAATCAGAGTGTTTGGGTTTTCATCTTTCTGTTCACTGTTCCAGCGGACCGGTCGGCCCGCTATTAAAAGTGTGGCGGTGACTTCGTAAGCCGTTTCTACAGCGAATTGTTTGTCGCTACGAACACCGCCACAAAAACATGCACAGTCTGTGGATTCATGAGGTTGTCTCCATAACCGTACACGTCGATCCACACGATACAATTTGAAACGAGTTTCGTCCGACCAGGCAACATGTTTCCAATCATCAACAGTCCAATGTCTTGTTGACGGGCCCAGCGAAGCGTAATGCTTTGTGTCGTGCAGTCATCAATGTTACACGAGTGGGCCTTCGGCTTCGAAATCCCATGTCGATGATGTTTCTTTGAACAGTTCGCCTGCTAACCCTTGTTGATGGCCCAGCATTGAAATCTGCAGTAATTTGCGGAAGGATTGCAACTTCTGTCACCTTTAACGTTTCTCTTCAGTCGATGTTGGTCCCGTTCTTGGAAGATCTTTTTTTGCGGCCACAGCGATGTCGAAGATTTGATGTTTTGCCGTATTCCTGATATTCGCGATCACTCGTGAAATGGTCGTAGGGGAAAAGGCTCACTTCATCGCTACCTCGGATACGCTGTGTCCCATCTCTCGTGCACCGATTATAACACCATATTCAAACTGACTTAAATCTTGATAACCTGCCATTGTAGCAGCAGTAACCGATTTAAGAACTGCGCCAGACAATTGTTGTCTTACTTAGGCGCTGCCGACCGGAGCGTCGTATTCTGCTTGTTCACATATCTCTGTATTTGAATACACATCCCCATATAAGTCTCTTTGGTACTTCAGTGTATAATCACTTGGCCCCACATTCCACATATTGTTATCGATACGGATAAAAGTTGTAATGGTTCAGCGCGTGCTGTCTACAAACCGCTCTGACTGCCCAGCCAATGTCTCCGATGCGGCTGGTTCGCGCCGCCGGAGAAGTATTAATGTCGATTCATGTTGGTGAGATAGAGTCTATGGCCCATTTGGACGGTGCCGCTTTCCGGGTCGATCTGAATTCCTGTCGAGCGGCGAACAAGTTAACAAGTGGTAGACAACCTGCGCCGTGTAGACAATGTTTATTATGTGTCTCGATCCGAATATTTCAGCCTTCGTATGATTCTGAGGCATGGTCTCACCTGACAATAGAAATATTTTTTTGTGTATTTTTGTTGCGGATCGATCTCAAACTGGCACCACTACACCCACATAGAGTCATATTTTGCTAGAAAATGGTTCCAATGGCTCTGAGCACTATGGAACCTAACTTCTGATGTCACCAGTCCCCTATAACTTAGAACTACTTAAACCTAACTAAGGACATCACACATATCCATGCCCGATGCAGGATTCGAACCTGCGACCGTAGAGGTCGCGCGGTTTGCTAGCAGAAAATGGTAACAGGTGCGGTGAGCGCTATCCGTAATTGGAATATAGTAGGGATTGGGGTATAGAGTTCGAAGATTTACATCTTGTAAGTAGTTTGCCCTTGTTTATTTTGCTTGGTCTCTCGGGCACTACTTGTTGATAACTATGTTACGGTGTCAGCCAGTGTCCATTGAAGGTTGTAGCTTTCCCTCGAGTGTGGCCAAGTAAACGCCTTGGCTGAGGGGCGGCATCCAATTGCGCCGTAACCGTGACCGACCACGCCTATCTTGGAACCGAGCGAGGTCAGTAATGTCATCTCAGCTTTCAGTGTGCGTTGTGGGATCTTTTTTGTGATAGTGTCACAAATTAGGGGAAATAGGTAACGTGTGGTGCACTACGCTAACAGGTTTTGGAATTGGTGTACGGTCAACGAGTCGGATACGCTGTAAGCAGTTACTGGAGCCAGCAGAAGAGTGGGTCGCGAGAATGTCGAGGTAAATCAGTTGTAGCGATGACTCCGGGTTGTAGGGGATAGCCTGACGCAGAGAAACGGTGCATAGAGAAACACCTAGCAAAGAATTGTGTGTGCGTTCCCTGGCTTTCCACTACACTGTCAAATCCTTCAGGGGGATTGTTGAAGGAAATGGGAGTACTGTCAGTGACGTGCAGTGAGGATGTTGAGCGCTCAATTTATCTTTGATCTTCAGGATCATGGTCGAAAGGTTGATTTCAGTGACGAACAGTTTTACCAAAAGTTGTGCCCAATAGTCATGATGCCTTTGGAACGATCTCTGAAGGACTGGATGTCCGCACTTTATGAGGCAATTTGTATGACAAGTAGCCTTGTCGTGGCTCTCAACAAGCCAACCAGGAAACATCTGGAGGACGATCAGGGTAGGGTGCATCCCGAAGCGGATTACCAAACCTTAAGTAAAAACGTTGTTCTTCTGTCAGTACTCTTACCCGACCTATATCCATGTACTGGCTGGCTTTACAAGCCAAATATTTTTACTACGCTCAAGCTAAATCAGATTTATTACCACATTCCACAAGCTGAAGGATGAAACTCCGTAACAGCCTTTACCGCCAACTGGAATCTTTATGAGTTCAACGGATTTCAGTGTGGGCTACCCATGGAGATCACTGTCCTCTGCACAATTTTGGACAATGTTTCTTTCGGATCTGAAGTTTCGGTGTACTTACCTCTACATTGATGAGCTGATAATTTTCAGTGAGTTTTGACTAACATCTTGAGTGTGTTGGAGAAGTCTTTCAGAACCTTCGCAGTGCCATTTTCAGTTCCAAAGGCGAAGTTTCCGCGACGCAAGATGTGTTTTCTGGAGCACCTATCTCTACCCAGACTATCCTCCGCCAACCTCGACGTTAAATTGGCATGATCAATTTTGGTCTGGTCGGTGCACTCATTAATGACCTTCTGAGTGGGGTGCGTCCTAGGAAGCACAGAAGCAGCATCAAAGGACTTAATGGGGGCTTTGGCAGGCAGATGCCCAACTTTAATAACGAGCTTATAGTCAAGACCGACACAGCGATGACACGTACTGCGGCCGTCATTTTACGGGAGTATGATAGTGGACAGTAGCGCACTGCTTACGCTTCCTGGGACCTCTCCTTCCTTGTAGCCAAATATCCTGTGTGCAACCTGAGTCCCTGGCCATTTTATTCGCAGTTGACAACGCTGTCTGTTCATGTATTTTGAGACGGTCAGTAACAATTTCTGCGTTCCAATTCCGAGCTAAACACACATGTGACACTGAGAATATTGTCGCAGACACTCTGAGCGGCGTATTTGAGGAGTAAAAAGATCACGTCATGGGTGAAGAAGACTGTGAACCAAGTGAACTGGATGCCATAGACCATACAGTTTGCCGAATGTTAATAATGTGTTCTCTCCTTTTTAAGGATATCGTGGAACAACAGGATTCTCACTGAGAGTTAAAGAGACGGAGAGGAAAATCAGGGAGGATGAGGCAGACTGTGTTGGACTGCTTGTGGTAGCCGCGAACATTAAAAAGGTTTACCCTTGAAATTCTTAACACTGGTATTTACGCATTACTTCCTTTTCTGAGCATACCGTGGGTTCACGCCCGAAGGCACAACATCAATGATAGCCTCATGAACAGAGAAGTAACTTCTAAGTAAAACGGGTAAAATTTACGTCGTCATATTACACGCAGGGATCTTAGACAAACCAGTTGTGTTAAGTGCTTAGCGTACTCCTGATTGTTAAGAAGTTCAGCGGCCAACCGAATTCAGTTTAAAATCACATCATAAAGTAGAAATGGCAAGTACTTAACTGTCTCAAGGGAACGAAAACATATCTGGAAGGGAGACTGAGATTCTGAAATCACATAAGGAGTTCAAGGCATACTCAGGAGGAGAACAGACTCTGATCACAATTCAGTAGTGATGAAGAGTAGGTTGAAGTTTAGGAGACTTGTCAGAAAGAATATGCGTGCACAGAGGTGGGATACGGAAGTACTAAGGAATGCAGAGATGCACTTGAAGTTCTCTAAGACTACATGTAATGCTATAGGGAAGAGCTCAGTAAGCAGCGGGAGGGGAATGGAATTCTATAAAAAAGGGCAGCGATCGAAGTGGGAAAGAAAACATAGGTTCAAGGAAGGTAACTGCGAAGAAACCATTGGTAACAGAAGAAATGCTTCTCTTGGTCGATGAAAGAAGGAAGTGCCAAATTGTTCAGGGAAATTCATGAACACAGATATACAATTCACTTTGGGATGAAGTGAATATTAAATGCAGAAAAGCTAAGGTGAAACAGCTACATGAAGAACGTGAAGAAACTGAAAAGCAACCATCGGTGAAATTAAAACCCAGAGTAGTAACATTAAGAGTGCAATGAATGAGAGGAATGCAGAGGAGAGAGCAGATATGTGGAAAAAGTAAGTGGAAGACCTCTTTGAGGGTGCACCTACGGTGTAAAGGCCCTGTTGGACATCATCTTACGCTATAGGGAGTACTCCGATGACCTGCTACTGCTGATTCATTCCACCAATGAAATCAGCAGCCTGCTAAACTGGATCCAGCGATACGGACTACCTGCGGGCATTCTTCTCAACATCAATAATTTAATGTCGCTTGATATCGCGGGCCACACGCTGCCGTCCCCATCCCGAAAGTTATTGAACTGAGACATGTGGGTGTCACGTTGACGAAGGATGTGCGTGGAACGACCGTGGCAAACTACCGACAGTTACTACAGAATGTACGCATAATTGTGCACCAGAAGCTGCCATATGCTTCAACCAGCTTCTTCTTCGGCGAAGGGGAGAAAGCGGAACTTAATTAATGGTGGTACCTGAAAAATTCTCACAACGCTCATGAACACACACCGAAGTACCATACACTCATTGGAAATTATTTATGCAGTGTTTTTGTAAGCCCTCCAGCAAGTTGTCGAGTGCTTGGCTCAGTGAGGCGTTCCGTGCAGGATCACGTCGAAAACAGAATGACCGTAATGGCAAGTAGTGAGGAAGGACAGAGAATGGCTGATGCATGGACAACTGCTTCCACTGGGGCATTAGCAGTGCAGCATGACTCCTCTGTAAATAGTTGATGGTATTGTTGCACAATTTCTTCAACAAAGATTCTTTGAGCTGAAATAGGACAAGAAATAAAGAAAGTTATTTTAGTTTGCCCTTTGCCTCACATTTTCTTTGTAATTGTTTTATAGAATTTTCATTCGTCGGTAGAACTGATTCAGCATGTCGAAAAATCAGCACAGCCTTCAGTGAAATTAGCAAAATCAAGGGCTGTAACATTAAGAATGCAATGAGAATTCCACTATTACCACACAATTCCGATAATACCAATATCTAACCCTGCCAAAATTATCACAGAGTTAGCTTAACAGCTCGAGCATCCAAGTTGCTGACAAAAGTAAAATACAGAGGAATAGAAAAAGAAAATTGAGGAAGTGTTAGATGATGACAGGTTTGGCTTTAGGAAAGGTAATAGCACCAGAGAGGCAGTTCTAACGTTGCGATTGATGATGGAAGGGAAACTGAAGAAAAATTCAAATACATTCTTTGGCGGCCTGGATGAACCGTTTGACAATGTAACCTGATGTAAGATATTCGTAGTTAAGAAAAAAGAAAAAAATAGGTGTAGGCTATAGGGAAAGAAGAGTAATATACTTCTACATGTATGTTTACATGGACATTCTGTAAATTACACTCATGTGCCTGGCAGAGGTTTCATCGAACCGCTTTCAAAATAATTGTCTATAATTCCGCTCTCTAACAGCGTGTGGGGAAAAACCAAGATTTGTACTTTTCCGTTCGAACTCTGATTTACCGTATTTTATCACGATATAGGTCGACGTCGGCCTTTGAAAGTCGGGGCAACAAAATATCATCGCATTCTGACGAGAAAGTTGGTGACTGAAATTTCGTGAGGAAATACCGCCGCGACGAGACACCCCTATGTTTTAATGGTGTCCACCTCAAATCCTGTATCATGTCCGTGACACCCTTCCGAATTTTTCTCGATAGTAGAGAACGTGCTTCTCTCCTCTGAACTTTCTCGATGTTCTTCGTTAGCCCTATCTCGTAAGGATCGCACACCACGGTATTTACAAGAAAAAAGAGGTAACAATATGACTGAAAACCAATAGCTAAGTGCTCGGATTAAAAGGGGTGAAAGGCGGTAGTGTAAACTTTCGTCCCTACTGTTCAATCTATACATCAAAGAAGCAATGCGGGATATAGAAGAAAGTCTTAAGAGTAGGATTAAAATCAACAAGAAAAGATACAAATGATAACAGTCACTGATGAAATCGTTATCCTCAGTGAAAGTGACGCAGAATAACAGGATCTGCTGAATGCAACGAACAGCCCCTAATGACTACAGACTATGGACTAAAAATATATCCAAGAAAGATGAAAATAATGAGAAGTAGCAGAAATGAGAGCAGCAAGAAATTTAACATCAGGGTTGGTGAGCGCGAGGCACATGAATTTAAGAAAATCTGTTGCCTAGGCTCCTAGGGGCGGAGCGAGGAGGACATAAAAACAGACTAGCACTGGCCAAATGACATTCACGGCCAAGGAAGTCTATTACTATGTAATATACGGAGACTCTAATATGATGATGAAATTTCTGACAATGTACATTTAGAGCACTGTATGGTAGTGGAACATGGACTGTGGGAAAACCGGAACGGAAGAAAATCGACAGATTTGAGATGTGGTGCCCCAGAAGAACGACGAAAATTTGGTGGACTGGTAAGGTAAGGAATGTTGAGGTTCTCCCCAGAATTGGCGAGGGAAGGAAAATATGGAAAATACTGACGAGAAAAGAAAGGCATGATTGTAGGACAATTGTTAAGGTACTAGGGAATAACTTCCATTGTACTAGAGGGAGCTGTAGAGGGCAAAAACTGTAGAGGAACACGAGGTTAGAATACATCCAGCAAATAATTAAATACGGAGGTGGCAAGTACCACTTCGTGATGATGAGGTTGCCACAGGAGAGGAATTCGTGGCGAGCTGCATCAAACCAGTGAGATGACTATGACCAAAACAGTCTATAACTTTATGATTTATGATTTGAATTATGCTTTGTATATAAATAATTGTGTTTGGACAGCTGTTTCTTCGTTGGCATTATATATTCATGCCTTTACTTTGTACAAAACTTTTCCAAATAGTACTACGACAGTGCCACATGGTATGCTTATGGAATAGTTCCTGTGCTTGCTCTGCATTTCCGTCTGTAGTTGGCTATTCTGTGAGCTTGAGCACTTGTTTTCAACCTGCGATATATTTGTACATAGTATTTATTTTAAACCTGACGTGCTGATGTCCAGTGACTTTCATTATCTTCACATGCATTTTCGTCATCTATTCGACAGATAGCACAAATAGTGAAGCTCATGTGGATTTATAGAACATAAGATGTGTTACTTTTTCCGTTATATGTACAATTGATACTTGACTTAAAAATCTGTTACCCTGTTAACTTTTTTGTATCCAGTGCATATTCGATGATGGTAACGTAGTCTTACTAAAACAGTTTATCGAAATAAAGGCTTTCCTAGCGGTCTTGGCTTTTAGAAATTTTCCTTCTGAGTTTATAGCAAATTGCCTGTGTAATGCTTCTGATGAGACAGAGGGAGCGCTACGTCGGTGTCCAAGCATTATTCCTTTTGCACCTGGTGTATTCATTGTAATGTGATGCCATCATGCCATACCTTATGACAAATGTGGATGTGCAAGTTTCAGTGCTCTTCCTTCCTCCCAGACCTTAGGCTGTAAGGGGGGATAGGGTGATACTTCAATTCTGTCACGTCAGTGAGCAGCTTTGAATACATGCACAACTGCTCCGTGGCCAGCTTCAGCGGTGTTGCTTCCATGTGTGGTCTCAATTCTTGTTGAGCGTCAACGAACAAACATGTGGTGGACAGCCTACGCCCTGAAGACGCAGATTCCTCTGTGTCTGGACTCGGCGACTATTCTGGTCCACAACGGATATCCCAGCCGTCGTATGATTCTGAGGCGTGGTCTGATCTGTTTAGCTTTTAAGAATGTTGCATTTTAGGCTTGCTAGTAAACTGTTGCACGTCAAGGAGCACTGGTTACGAACGTCTGAAGAACTTTCTTTTGCGAAGTTAAAAAGTGGCTGTGTTTGGTACTAACGCTTCCTACTCATTACTAAACGATAGTGAGAGATTCTGTGTTAAGTTGAGAGGCCTTATCAATGGCCGTTGTTGTGGCCTCTTATAATACTATTGTTAATATTGGTTACCGCTTTTATAACCCTTGTTTAGATTGTTATGTATTTTGTGGGCCTCTGTTCAAACTAAAATGTTCGTTCACACCTCTGGTGTTTACTCAGTGTATGCACAATTAATTCCGTACACTGTTATACCTATTTTTGTGTAACTTCCAGCATGAATTTTAAAGCATATTGTGGTTTTAAACTGAATGTAAATGATTTTACAAAGCTCTTGCCTTAAGGCTAGTTATTTCAAATCTACTCCTGACAGTTGACAATTGTGAGAGTTTAAATCTTTGTAAATTCTTTAACTACGTACATAAGTAATGCTACGTTGAGTCTGTTTTTCTTTTAATAGTTGTGTTTTCGGTGTTATTACACATCGCTGTAATAAAATAGTAAGTTTAACTACGGGTTCTTCTCTTGATTAGGTTCTGTGGTAGATACATGCTGTTGTGGTGATTATATAAACATTGCTTTTGTGGATTGTTGCTGTGAACACATCTCAACTCGGCACAGACACGCCCACCTACTGTCACAGAACTGCTGCTCCTCCAATACCACAGACTGCATGTTTCGAATAGCTTAGTACGCAAAAATGCTTACTTATGCTTGTTGTTAAATCAGCTGTCATAAAACGTAAACAGAATAGAAAAAACTGACGTAAGCACAAACCCACTCACCCACCCACTCTCTCTCTCTCTCTCTCTCTCTCTCTCTCTCTCTCACACACACACACACACACACACACACACACAACACGGCATGTGATATATACTCTGGAATAATCATAACCTGCCACTAATTATTTACCTCAGTATAGTCTCTTTCGAATTCTCTACCACATGTATAAACTAGCTGCAGTACAAGAAATGCCATTGAAGGCTCTCGTTTGTTGAGTAACAGCGGCAGCGTGTATTCTCTTGCTGGAGTATCTTTTACTTGAACCTGAGGTATTCTCTAACAAAGTGGTACAACGGAAACAAGAAGAGGTCTGGATTTTCACATTTCCAAAAATACAAAATGATTACTTTTCAAGGTTCACCGATACTCTGGTGGCATCATCATCAGCCGTATCATTACCGTTACCAACAGTGAGATCTTAGCTTTAATGGGTTAGCACTTCTTTCGCAAATGGTCTTATCAGTCCTGCTCCATCTCTATTGCGAACGTTGTCTTGTCAGCCATGCCACAAGCTAGGTTCACTTCTTCCTTCTGATATCACCGTTATCACCCCACAATTTGTCACATGTCTGTCTTTTCCCAATAACTTAATTACTCTCACATTCCTTACCAATTTTTCTTCTAAGATGTGGCAGTTAGTTTATATTGGACTTCATAGCCCCCTAAAGATACTGCAAAGCGAATGGTGGAGTGGTAGATCTTTATCTTTGTTGTGTATGATAGGTCTTTAAATTCATATGTAATATTCCGCTCGATAATAACAAGGTCTGTGTGAGGTCGACCGAAAACAAAAAATTAATCTCCCTTAATTGCTAAAACCGGGAACCACAGCCTCCAGTCTGTAGGCGTATAATGACCTTTATTCTGAGATGAAATTGGAGGGGCTGTTGATTGCTAAACTTCATTCGCTATTCCACATAATTAAGGATATTTTCTCCGGGATTAAGATCGAATGATATAGCGGGGCTATCATGATGTGATAGAATGTGTGACTGTTGGTCAACCTAGATAGGTATACGTAAAGCTCCATAACGCTTCTGTTATCTGGAAGGGGGGGACTATCCACAGCTCAGTCATCAAGTAGATATAGAAAAGAGAGGAGGTCTACATCACCCAGAATGATGAAATAAACATCCTGGTTCAGAATCACGGAGGCCTGAATAAAGGGGCCTAAGACGTGCTACGAAATACACCTCCTAGACAATACAGAACTACACGTCCCACACATTGCACGTTACACGCCTCTTGTGCCATCTGTGTATTGGGCACTTAACGTCGCTGAGCCTAGATCACAACTCTCGAGACCATAACACATATCTCCATGGGAGATATGCAGCTCCTTGTGCCGCTGAGAGTAATGCCATTTCTTGTGGTATCCGTCTCCAAATGTCCATTGCACTGAGTTCGCTTCATATATTTCACCTTCAGAATGTTCACTTCGAATTCGGTTGAGATGAGCATGCGCTCACTGATGGCAGGAATTTCCGTCGGCTGCGAAGCCCACTGTAATTATCAAGGCATGAAATTCGTCTGTGATTCCTGTCATTTAGGAACTTTTTACGAGAACTGTTGTTACACCGTTTTACATGGCTGAGAGTGGTACTGCTTCTTGTAAACCAACAAAATGGGCTACTTCTTTAACGATGTGGTAATGGTCGAGTCAAAACACGATAGCTTGTTTAAGACAATCTTTCATGTCATCAAGTCGACTCGCCGTAACTCCCCGATTCCATTCAACTGACTGTCATGTAC
Organism: Schistocerca piceifrons; assembly: GCF_021461385.2. Taxonomy (NCBI): domain Eukaryota; kingdom Metazoa; phylum Arthropoda; class Insecta; order Orthoptera; family Acrididae; genus Schistocerca; species Schistocerca piceifrons. The sequence continues at coordinate 183,535,638 of NC_060142.1, read as the reverse complement.
TCACTTTGATGCAGTTACTAACGTAAACGGTAGTGGGTCACATGACAACCTGGTACCATTTCTGTACCATCTACAGCACTCCACTGTGACCAGCGTAGAGTTGGAAAGGGAACATTTTGTCCGTGAAATTGTGTGTCTTGTTTTAAGCCACCTCGGGTGTACCAGATCTTGCAGGAGCCGTTACCACTTCTCCTGCGGTTATAGGAATATGTTGAATTTCTGTGTGAGGTCGACTAACATCCAAATGAGTGGGGATAATTAGGGTCTGATATCAAGGTTGATGACCCTCAGTGTTCTAGAAAGAAGAAAAGAAAGTTAAAGTTCAATCGCTGCTCGAAAATTAAGTCCTCACAGACGTAGCTCAAGCTTGAGACAACAGAGGATGGGGAATTAAACCATCTGTGGCCTTTTCATGGCAGTTATTTCGGCGTATGCACTAAGTGGTTTGGAGAATATCCCGGAAACTTAAATATGGATAGTGATACGTAGCTTTAGAAAAAGATTATTCCGAATGTTTGAGACATTGTGCCAACTCTCTTTAAAAATCCGTGAGAACGTTATTGTTAGGTAAGACGGTATGAAAGTCGCCATCATACCTTACAGTTTTAACCTCTCATTAATAATGTATCCCTGAATAATTTAACGAAATCGATATCAGTGTTTGGAAACAGGGTCAAAGGGAATTAAACAGTGATAGGACAAGACAAGCTGATAACTATCGGCTCTTCTCAGTATGCTGCGAAAGGTGCGTAGGCGAACAACGTCAACATCAGCAAGAAATTGACGAGCCAGATGTGATAATTGCTTTCAAAAGGAAGTCCTAGAATCATAGTACATAATTTTGACTTACTAGAGAATCGACTCTCTGTAGCTTCATTGTGTGTATGTCAGCGTGGGTTAGGAATTGGAAGTGCCGGTATCGCGCTGAGGGGAAGGGAAGTGTGTGTGTGGGGGGGGGGGGGGGGGGGGAGGGGAGGGGGCAGGTATGGCTGTCTGGGAGCTCATGTGCTTGTTATATATGAATGCATTATGGCCGTACAATGGCATTAAGAACGGTGTATGACCGAACCAGATTTGTAGTTTCCAGTTCATATTGTCGTTAAAAAAGTCATAATCAAAAATTATTCTTGAAATATTATTAAATAATAATTAAAATCCGGTTATCACTGAACTGAAAAGTCATAATCAAAAATTACTCTTGAAATATTATTAAATAATAATTAAAATCCGGTTATCACTGAACTGAATGAGATTTGCAGATTTATCGATTGCAAGCTGCTTTGTTAAGCTTGTGTTGTTTGCACTTCATCGGAATATAGTACGCTATAATGGAAACCAATTAAATGTATTGTTTCCTACGCTGATTGAAAATAATTTACCAGTAAATGTTGTGTTCTCGCAACGCTTGGAACTAAATTTCACGCTACGTACGTCATACGAAGCGGCCCCTAACAAGCACGCCACCCGAGCTGAGGGCTGCAAACAATAGCAGCCCTTATGTTGTTTGTGACGCCTGTAGAGAGGTAATCTGCTGCAAAGCGATCGTAGAATGTCTGAGAGCTGCGTTTCGTAGCGACGTAAATAAAATTGATACTAATGACCTGATAATTATTGCTGCACGCCACCAAGTAAATAGCATGAATATCGAAACCACATCATCTTAATGTTCTTCGTACCGGCTACGTTATTACAGGGACAACCGCACAATGATTCGTCACCGTGTATGCGTACGTCTCAAACGTATTCTGAGCATTTTCATTGTAGGATTGGCTTCGGAAGCATTACCATCGGCACCTTCAGAAAATGACATCTATATTCGCTCTTCGTACTTGTTTATCTGTTATTAAAGCACATCTAGTGCTCTCGAAACGCAATAACTTTTGATTTTATGTGCTTAGCCACAGACTCTTAGCGATTTGAGAAAATTAATTTCCGCTACTAGTATTCCATAAATACTTGGGGACTTTAAAGCATGCCTTAGAGTGATATTTTGGTCAAGTCGAAGTAAAGATTGTCTCGTATATCACTACACACAGTTTGGCGATTAGTTTTGGCGTCCAATCGAATCGTCATTAGGAGCTGCGGCTGCGTTTTCTGCTTTTGGTGTACATTGTGCTCTCCCCGCACCACAGTTTCCCCCCACCCCACCCAGCCACATCGGTGTTTCTGGACGACGGATGTTCGATTCTGGACGATTTCGCTTCTTCGTAGACGTTCCATTCGAATGGAGAACCATAGAGTTGTCGAACAACCAAAGAGCGGAGGGGCACGTTCGTAGACTAAATTTGCACTGAATCCTGTCATCGAAGTCTGCCACATGTCTTGCCTACTAATGAACTTACGTAATCTCGTAATCTTTCCAGGTGACAACCCTACAACCTGTTCCAGCCATATATATATATATATATATATATATATACTCCTGGAATTGGAAAAAAGAACACATTGACACCGGTGTGTCAGACCCACCATACTTGCTCCGGACACTGCGAGAGGGCTGTACAAGCAATGATCACACGCACGGCACAGCGGACACACCAGGAACCGCGGTGTTGGCCGTCGAATGGCGCTAGCTGCGCAGCATTTGTGCACCGCCGCCTTCAGTGTCAGCTAGTTTGCCGTGGCATACGGAGCTCCATCGCAATCTTTAACACTGGTAGCATGCCGCGACAGCGTGGACGTGAACCGTATGTGCAGTTGACGGACTTTGAGCGAGGGCGTATAGTGGGCATGCGGGAGGCCGGGTGGACGTACCGCCGAATTGCTCAACACGTGGGGCGTGAGGTCTCCACAGTACATCGATGTTGTCGCCAGTGGTCGCCGGAAGGTGCACGTGCCCGTCGACCTGGGACCGGACCGCAGCGACGCACGGATGCACGCCAAGACCGTAGGATCCTACGCAGTGCCGTAGGGGACCGCACCGCCACTTCCCAGCAAATTAGGGACACTGTTGCTCCTGGGGTATCGGCGAGGACCATTCGCAACCGTCTCCATGAAGCTGGGCTACGGTCCCGCACACCGTTAGGCCGTCTTCCGCTCACGCCCCAACATCGTGCAGCCCGCCTCCAGTGGTGTCGCGACAGGCGTGAATGGAGGGACGAATGGAGACGTGTCGTCTTCAGCGATGAGAGTCGCTTCTGCCTTGGTGCCAATGATGGTCGTATGCGTGTTTGGCGCCGTGCAGGTGAGCGCCACAATCAGGACTGCATACGACCGAGGCACACAGGGCCAACACCCGGCATCATGGTGTGGGGAGCGATCTCCTACACTGGCCGTACACCACTGGTGATCGTCGAGGGGACACTGAATAGTGCACGGTACATCCAAACCGTCATCGAACCCATCGTTCTACCATTCCTAGACCGGCAAGGGAACTTGCTGTTCCAACAGGACAAAGCACATCCGCATGTGTCCCGTGCCACCCAACGTGCTCTAGAAGGTGTAAGTCAACTACCCTGGCCAGCAAGATCTCCGGATCTGTCCCCCATTGAGCATGTTTGGGACTGGATGAAGCGTCGTCTCACGCGGTCTGCACGTCCAGCACGAACGCTGGTCCAACTGAGGCGCCAGGTGGAAATGGCATGGCAAGCCGTTCCACAGGACTACATCCAGCATCTCTACGATCGTCTCCATGGGAGAATAGCAGCCTGCATTGCTGCGAAAGGTGGATATACACTCCTGGAAATTGAAATAAGAACACCGTGAATTCATTGTCCCAGGAAGGGGAAACTTTATTGACACATTCCTGGGGTCAGATACATCACATGATCACACTGTCAGAACCACAGGCACATAGACACAGGCAACAGAGCATGCACAATGTCGGCACTAGTACAGTGTATATCCACCTTTCGCAGCAATGCAGTCTGCTATTCTCCCATGGAGACGATCGTAGAGATGCTGGATGTAGTCCTGTGGAACGGCTTGCCATGCCATTTCCACCTGGCGCCTCAGTTGGACCAGCGTTCGTGCTGGACGTGCAGACCGCGTGAGACGACGCTTCATCCAGTCCCAAACATGCTCAATGGGGGACAGATCCGGAGATCTTGCTGGCCAGGGTAGTTGACTTACACCTTCTAGAGCACGTTGGGTGGCACGGGAAACATGCGGACGTGCATTGTCCTGTCGGAACAGCAAGTTCCCTTGCCGGTCTAGGAATGGTAGAACGATGGGTTCGATGACGGTTTGGATGTACTGTGCGCTATTCAGTGTCCCCTCGACGATCACCAGTGGTGTACGGCCAGTGTAGGAGATCGCTCCCCACACCATGATGCCGGGTGTTGGCCCTGTGTTCCTCGGTCGTATGCAGTCCTGATTGTGGCGCTCACCTACACGGCGCCAGACACGCATACGACCATCATTGGCATCAAGGCAGAAGCGACTCTCATCGCTGAAGACGACACGTCTCCATTCGTCCCTCCATTCACGCCTGTCGCGACACCACTGGAGGCGGGCTGCACGATGTTGGGGCGTGAGCGGAAGACGGCCTAACGGTGTGCGGGACCGTAGCCCAGCTTCATGGAGACGGTTGCGAATGGTCCTCGCCGATACCCCAGGAGCAACAGTGTCCCTAATTTGCTGGGAAGTGGCGGTGCGGTCCCCTACGGCACTGCGTAGGATCCTACGGTCTTGGCGTGCATCCGTGCGTCACTGCGGTCCGGTCCCAGGTCGACGGGCACGTGCACCTTCCGCCGACCACTGGCGACAACATCGATGTACTGTGGAGACCTCACGCCCCACGTGTTGAGCAATTCGGCTGTACGTCCACCCGGCCTCCCGCATGCCCACTATACGCCCTCGCTCAAAGTCCGTCAACTGCACATACGGTTCACGTCCACGCTGTCGCGGCATGCTACCAGTGTTAAAGACTGCGATGGAGCTCCGTTTGCCACGGCAAACTGGCTGACACTGACGGCGGCGGTGCACAAATGCTGCGCAGCTAGCGCCATTCGACGGCCAACACCGCGGTTCCTGGTGTGTCCGCTGTGCCGTGCGTGTGATCATTGCTTGTACAGCCCTCTCGCAGTGTCCGGAGCAAGTATGGTAGGTCTGACACACCGGTGTCAATGTGTTCTTTTTTCCATTTCCAGGAGTGTGTATATATATATATATATATATATATATATATATATATATATATATATATGGAAGAAATGAAGAAATGTATTTGAAATTGGGAATACTTGTAGATTGTAGAAACACAGCAGTTAAGTGCCAATACAAATTTGTGTCGAACCAAGACATGAACCCGGACATTCCGCTTATCGCCAGTGGTTGTCTTAACCACTTAGGCTACACGATCACGCCTCCAAGAACGACGAAAACTTACATATGTCACTGTGTGTCTACATCCAGCCCTTGCAAAGTTGCTTTGATTCTGGCACAGGAAGTCAAGCTCATTATTAGTGTTGTGGTCTTGTCTAGGCATGAAATACTATTCGCTGTGTCTGTTATACGATGAATTATACAGTTTCCCTCCGACAAGCACGCATGTCTGAAGCACATTTCATAAGACATCGTATAACACAGACACTTCAAATACATCGTATTAATGTGACTAGCATGATTTTAATCCAGAATGATAGATGTACTCCATTGTTTTGTGAAGTGCACAATGCCGGCCTGAGTGGCAGAGCGGTTCTAGGCACTACAGTCTGGCACCGCGCGTCCTGCCTCGGGCATGGATGTGTGTGATGTTCTTAGGTTAGTTAGGTTTAATTAGTTCTAAGTTCTGGGCGACTGATGACCTCAGAAGTTAAGTCGCATAGTGCTCAGAGCCATTTTGAAATGCACAATCTTAGATTCGTGTACATTGAAAGCAAATAGCCAAGTTCCCAAGTAATTTGAAATCTTATAAAGATCAAACTCAACATTATTTTCAGATAGTTCAGCATCATAGATACTCGCATCATGTGGGAAAATCCCAAGGTTAATGGTAATATTGACTGGCCGGTCATTAATATACAACACGAACAGCCAGGTTCCCAGTACACTTTCCTCGGACACGCTTCAAGTTACTCCTGCCGATGGCTCTTCATTTTAGAGAACTTGATGCGCCCTCCCTACGAAAATATCTCCAACCAATCCCCAACTTCAGTTAGGGTCCCCATGGAGTAGTTGTTCTATTAATAGACCAAATCAAATATTTGTATGAAGCCAAGAAATACTGCTTCCTTCTAATGTCCTTTGTTCATGATTGTTCCATGGTTGATACACATGACTGATGTGGTCCATTATCATCGGAGGGTCTTAAAATACACAAATAGCTACAAATAACAGCGTAACAGTACACAAACAGGCATATACAATTACATAACAATAATGACATGTAGCACACATGGAAATGTATTCGTGGTAGTTAAGAAATGACATACAAGCACAAACTTCATAAAATAACAAACCTTTTCAAAAAACCAGGCATAAAATAGGTTTCAGTCTAAAGTAAATAAAAAATAAAAAAGGTACAGACATCAATTATAAGGCAGGAATATACCAATTACTGTACAACACATGTCGTGGAAGGTATGAAAGAAAAACTGGCGGAATATTCGGGGTCCAATGCAAAGACTTTACAGCATCAAAGCCTGAAGTGTGGGATAACAAGAAAGAAAGGTATGGAAACGAGAATAAGTAACGAAGGACATCTGTTAATTTTCCAAGAATGCTATCGCATTCACAAAACATAGAGAGAAAATGAAGGTACTGCTCAACGACCAAGTTAATACAGCAAGCAACTCACTGTTCACGCTAATTTATTACATACTAGACAAATGTCCCAGTATACAGGCACAAATCCTGTTCGTCTCCCGGTTTTATATATTTTGAAACTATCTCTTGCGTGTACACTCAGGCACGCACACGCACACACACACACACACACACACACACACACACACACACACACACACACACGCACGCACACGCACTCACACGCACACAAACGCGCGTGTGCACTAAAACAAAAAACAGGAAATCAGCATGAGTTTTAGAAACAAATGACGTACTAGACAACGAAAACTGCAGTTGAATTAATGTTGCGTTTCAAAATTACAGTAACTATACGTGAAAACGAGCTACTTACAACCGATTTTACACATGAGGGGAAACTGCATAGCTTTTACGTAATGAATTATGTGTTTTACTCTATGCACCTTCTCATTATATTATATAATAATTACTTTTCTGGAAAAACAATCTGTCAAAAGGAAAAGTCATATAATATTCGAGAACACACGCAGATGGTGCCGTCTTACGAAAGCGAAAGTTTTTTGGGTACATGAATAAAAATTCTATGCAATAAGAAAATAGTTATTTAATTCCTAACTACTACAATATACAACCATTTGTTTCATATTCTGGGATTTGGTGTGTCGCCATATTTAATACAAAATTTTGCTACTTGCTCCTGTTGTGGGAAATGCAACCTATTTTAAACCAGGTGTTTCTGAAATTCGAACATTGTATGCTTCTTGTTGTTACTAGCATTTACCTAGGATTTAAGAACCATTTTTCCATCTTTCGAACGTAGGGGCGCAGAAAGGAACGAGAAGTTCTTTCCTACTGACGGGATGGTGGTAGTGTTCGTTTCTCCCGATACCAGTATACTTTCTTTCTTGTATTCGTTAACAAATTAGCCAATAAGAATCGTCAGTCCAAAGCATCTGTTTTTGGAAGCACCGCTTCAGTTTTATTGCGGCATAACAGGTAAATATGTTAACATGAGTTTCAGTTGCCTGTTTCGATAGACGGCGGTTGGCAGCGTGAATCGGCGCTCTGAAGCGACTACGGTCCAGGAAGAAATGCTGAACAAGACTTCCCAATAACCGCGACCGGATATTGCAGAATAGTTTTTATAAATATGGATTCTCGATTTAACTTAAAGAGCGTAGTTCATGACGCATTTGTTCTTCAAGGTACCACCTGAGACCTGGTACCAAGGAAGGCATTAATGGGTTGCGATTGTGGACGGAGCCGTAATCAATTACTGTTGGTTAGTTTATTTTTCAATCACGTACACTTTATTTGGAAACAACAACAATAAAAGGTACAATATATTAATAAGTGTTCCACGGCTGAAGGCCTTAATGGCAACAAATTCAAACTACTTCTCGGCTGAAGGCTCGAATAGTATTAATTTAAAACTGTTTCACGGCTGAAGGCCTGAATAGCAGTCCTTTTAAGAACCACTTAAAAATCTTCAAACTTAAAATTACAGTCATTAAAATATTGCTTTAAAAAAAATTATCAAACCTGAGCAAATCAAGGGGGAGAGGGGGGGAGGAGGGGCGCAGACGTAGCTCCAGGGATCGACCCGGGAAAGTCCCTCAAAACTTCGCAAGCGATGAGCCAACAGGCAGCCAAGAGTTGCATTCACTTCACGAGATGGTCACTCAGACTAGTGGCAGTTTCATCGCATGACCAGAGATCTTTTGCCGAATTTACCTAACGTGTAATGACCAATGCAATGATGGAATAACACACCTAAGCCGGAATCGGCGGTCAGCTCTCCGTCTTCAGACTCCGGTGTTTAGAGCATCCGGAAGCAGAAGGGAACCACTACTACCAGTGTAGGGAAAAAAAAAAAAAACACCACCCAGCCCACAAATCAAGGAAGCTGTAGAACTACACGCCTTACCGGACAGCAGCGGCAAAGCGAGGAAAAGTACACTGCCGTAACATACACTAAGCTTCAAGGGAAGTAATTGGGGCGTTAGCGGCCAGTAGGGAGGAAAAATACCACTGGTTGAACTTCACAAATAATAACATATAGAATGCAACAGTTAATAATAATAATTGGAGGAAGGGTAATTAGGTTCACCTTCCCCAAAAGCTCCACTCGCTGTTCTTCGTCTCTGCGACACTGCGAGCAGCAACACGCAAGCAAATTGCGAGATCTCACAATGGTGGAGGTTTCACTACTTGAAACATACCCACTCAGCTTGAACTTCCTGGGTCCGGTTGACTACGAGGTTGTACCCCTACATCTGGCAGTGCATAGGTGCTGCCAGTGGTCTCAGCGTGTTCTCGCGTTGCGCGGACGTGGCTGCTCGTCCATGCCCAACCGAACTGCCGACTAACACGACCCGGAAACGCCACAACGTCGCCCCAAAGATAGTATTACCGTTACTAGATATTAATAGCCACCGCTGCTGCCACTAGCGGACAGACAACGCTTGCAAACAGAGTGGCCCCAATGAACACAAGGGAAAAGACGATAACCTTAACTATACCAACTAATCAATGCCAACCTAACAACGGCACCAACACGAGCCGCAGTACGGCTCACCGCCACTAACCAAAGTGACTGACATCAAATATTATATTTTTTCGTGAGGCAATGCGAAAACATGAAAAGAAAAAGAAGAAGCGGCAGGAATTATGGTGTTGCAGCAACAGCCAACAACCACAGTCCAGACATCACAATCTGTTGCGAAGTGGATGGGCGGCCTGCCTAATAAATCTCGCTAGTGGGTGCTAGGATACCGCTGGTACAGTATGCTGCTAGCCGCGGGACCCTGTCACAACATAGCTGGGCGGAGCGACTGTAAACACTCTCCGTACAGGCTCTAGAAGCATTTTTATTACTAAGGCGATTGGTTCTGGAATTTTAGAATACACCTGATGCCGTATCCACGCCTCCACGTCTCCACGTATCTTTTGTGGGCTCAAGCTTCTTGAGCTTCACCTAACTTTGTCGTCAGGTAACCGTTTGTGAATAAGCCACAGCTAGTTCTGATGGTTCCGGTTCTCATGCCAGTGCCACCAAGGGAAGAGAGGGTGGCTTCATCCGACACTTCATGCCTTCTCCAAGGGTCTTGCATCCATCGCTGGGTATTAGCACGCTAGTGCTACTGTTCACGATGACTGTGCCTTAAGACCGCTGGTAGACAGAGGCGCCCAGCTTACTTCAACACAGCCGCCGCGCCGGCCACGGTTTTGCACTGAGGCAAGCACCACTGCCTTGCCTACACGCACACTCCGACGAACCGAGCACGTATCTGGGACTTATACTGAGGTAGCAAGCGCTGCCTTGGTGAACATACATGCTACCGAGATGCTGAAATCGACGTCTGTACTTAAGACTTGCTGAATAAAGAATGCTATTACTGACTGATCTCTCCTGATTCCGTGATCGCCATGGTACTGGTAGAACGTTACCCAGAGCTCCTACACGAGACATTCTGTGATGGAATCGTTCGTTAACATGATGGATTCCGCATCCCGTATCATTTAGCTGCTAGCATGCTGTTTACTCCACTGATATAACACTCCTAACCTCACAGCGTCATGTTTTAGGCACATTTTCGTCAAAAATTAAAATTCGTAATAATTTTGTAGTCACTGTTCCCTCTAGTGCAAAGGAACCTTAAAGAGGAGATACATTTCTTTTAATATACTTGGGTTAAATGGACCTACTGCTGTTAGAGCGTGGTTAATAATTCAGACTATGGTAAAAATAATGCCTTGATTTCCGATACAGCAAGCCGAAGAGACCGAGGATTCACTCCATTCAGCCTCGACCAACCGAGGTTCTGTAAATATGCCTCTTAACTGGCTATGGACTTGGCGATACTCATGCGCTCCAGGTTCGATGCGAGGCCATATAATATTACATTTTGGCAGTAACTGAAATTTTCTGTCGGTGAAAATAACATACATGTAATTCGTAGTCATGCTGTCTGTTTTTTGCGACATTAATTTGTCAACTGGGAATGGCCTAAGAATCCGACAGCGGTTTCGTGTACAGATAAATATAATTTTCAGGGAGCTTTTCCTATGTAATATGATTACATCTTTTACGGTGGCCGAAGGCCCTTAAATTACAATTTTTGCTATCTGATTTACGAAATAATAGGATGAATGTGGAGCGTATCGTAAAATATTGTGAATCGTTGACATTTCTCTCTAAAATATCAGATGGGATATTTTAAAGTTTCACAAAGTTTCTGTCTCATCTTGTATGTAACGTAAACAACCAGCCCCATATAACTGTATATTTACTTTTCTTTAGGTTTTTATTGAAATGGCTGAGAGCTTGGATCTGGGAGTGATAAATTGTTGAGCATTAAGGTGATCAGCATTTACAACATATTTATTTGCCACAGAGGGCAAACTTAAAATACACAGTGGAAATCAATATTTATTTGCAACATACACCAAATTTACCATAATCAATGACGAATAAGTAACCTCAAGGGGAAAGCAGAATACATGACAGTTAGTTACCAAAACTTCAAATTACTGTCCTTTTAATATTTCAGAGACTTTCCTGGTTTAATTTATAACAAATCAAAGTCTTTGAACTAGACAAACATTATAAAATCGTCCCTAGAGGCACTCAGTTGCATCAAAAATTATTTTGGCTACTAGAAAATCAATATTTCAGTAGCCACAACATGGAAAACAAAAAAAAAATGGTTCAAATGGCTCTGAGCACTATGGGACTTAACATCTGAGCTCATCAGTCCCCTAGAACTTAGAACTACTTAAACCTAACTAACCTAAGGACATCACACGCATCCATGCCCGAGGCAGGATTCGAAACTGCGACCGTAGCAGTCGCTCGGTTCCGGACTGAGGTGCCTAGAACCGCTCGGCCACCGCGGTCGGCTCATGGAAAACACTTCACATTTATAAAAACATTCAAGGTAACAAAACATGTGACTTCTAAATTTCCCCGAAAGTAGCCGCAACACAGGACTAGCAGACAAACGATAACTGTCTTGAGCTCTGACCACGTCCCAAACGGTTGTAGGACTCCGTACGGATTCTAAAACACTCTCATAGATCACACATCAGTTGTAAAGAACAATAATGGTATATTACACAAGGACCGCCAGCCATGATAGAGAATATCAGGGCAGAAAAGTTGGCTCTACTGACCCCCAAGTACTTCAGGATCACATAGTAAAATTTACATTACAAATAAAATTACAACATGCATGCCTTTTAATACCTAAGCCAATAACTCAGCCTATTTGATCCCCAAGTGCTCAAAGTGAACTGACAATGAAAAATAACATAGAAAATACAGTCCAGCTGTGCAGGAATCCTTCTAGATCAGCTACTCACATCATACAACTACGTACAATACAAGCCTCCTACACTTGAGTCCTCGTTTAACACGGGCATGATCCTATCACTGGCATTCTGATAAACGCAGAGGTAAAAAAATAGCGGCTGAAAGTATAAGTCATATCAGCTTCGGGTAAGAATATCAACCGAAATTCAGTAGCAAAAACACAGGTGTTTTCACAAATTGCCGCACGCAGGACATGTTTCTCACCATTTATTGTTGCGTAGTGCCTGGGGGAAGGGTGGGGGGTGGAGGGGAAGCTAAGAACAATGTACATGGCCACGTCCACCAAGGAAGGCCATAATAAACGGGCCTAGTCCAACTCCAAAGTCCGATCCACTACCACAAAGGCAGGTGGAAGCGGTGACTCTGACTCTTCAGTAGGTGGAGGTATGCTCCCCGGAGTAAACAACGGCCATCCGAATGCGGCGAGTGGAGCTGCATAGTTAGGAAGTTCAGGCCGCTCTCCAGAAAGACTCCTTCACAGACAGTCAACCCCCAACAACCCTCTAGTGTGAGCTGTACTTGCACTTTCATCGCGCCTGAGACGCCGCAATACGGCCACCTACCGCGATAGCAGAGATGCCGTAGCTGGGTAACTAAACGCAAATTAGTTCCGCGAGCGGAAGATAATCGACGCAATCACATGCACATGGTTCACTTATGGAGAACGTTCTCTCTTTTCAGTATTTTGATAAAGTGGATCAGTTAAGTATTTAGGCTTGTTTGAAAACGAATGGTGAAGGGTGGTGAGGGGGGTGGGGGTTTATACGATCAGAAGCATGCAAATATTTACATAATGGGTAGCTTTATATAAGTTCTCATGACCATTGCTGCAATTTCGATATACGTAATGGTTCAAGGATTTACAAATTCTTCAATGACTGGCCTAAAGAGAATTTATGGGGCATCTGATAGCCTTAAATTTATTTTCTTAAACCAAGCTCACGACATTGTCAAGTGTGATGGTCCACTTCACGTAATCTAGAGTGTGGTGTCTAAATGTATGGTTCTTGATTTGTTATACTTCCAGACTTCACCACCAGAGCAGGAACTCACAAAACTTATTGTGGCATTACAACATATTATGAGAAAGCACCGTTTGGGCTTTTTCCTTGAGTACAACATTTCTTCTTCTAAACAAGCATACCGCTCCTTAAAGAGGGACTATAACATCTCCACATTTCGGACATCTGTCGTTAGGTTCATCATCAAAACTCGAGTAATGTTCAGATATTTTTATATTAGTTTCCCATTCCTTTCCACCAGAGACATTTTAATGAACAACTGTAGTTTCAGTTGTTTCAGAGAACGTTGTCAAAATAAAAAATATGTTGCTGTCTTACGCTTTTGGGGAGCCATAAAACAGTTTTGATTATAATCAGGCTTGGTGTAATATTAAGTGACAAGAAACTCGATTGACATAACTAACTTACTACACTGAGAAGTTTGCAACAACGAAGTTAGTAGTAAGCTACCAACAAAACCATAACAAACCGTGTGAACAAAATTCAACATTAAACGATATGTAACTAAAATACACATGACTAGGATCAGAGGCCACTCATTCGCTACGGTAATTTACCTGTGAAATATTTGGAACTCTATTAGATCTGCGGAGGCTACAGTATAGGCAGCACAGTGGTGAAGAAAGTGGTAAGCCTATAGGGTATGTAAGGTAGAGAGACAATGGATAACATTACCTTATATTGGGTATCTAAGTGGACTAATGATAACAATTATGGAAAGAACTCAATATTTTACGCCTTGCGGGATTAGCCGAGCGGTCTCGGGCGCTGCAGTCATGGACTGTGTGGCTGCTCCCGGCGGATGTTCGAGTCCTCTCCTCGGGCATGGGTGTGTGTATTTGTCCTTAGGATAATTTACGTTACATAGTGTGTAAGCTTAGGGACTGATGACCTTAGCAGTTAAGTCCCATAAGATTTCACATACATTTGAACATTTTTGAACTCTATACTTTACTACAGTACTTCACCTGCCCGTCTACAGAAGATTTTCCTGACACTAAGAGGAAAGGCTTGCATGCCACTCTAGTTTGAAGCAGATGATAACTAATTGACTCTCTTGCACTATAGCAGAAGGAAACACCAACAGAGGCAAAAAGTTAACTTCATATTTTAAATAATCAGGAACTACAGAACTTATGCATCTTGCTGTGGGTCATTCGAATTTGTTTCTTTATTTACAGCTTTGCATGAGCTAAGATCAAGTTTTTCTGTCCATACGGTGTGTAATAGGTATACGTGCAGATACACTATGTGATCAAAGTGTCCGGACACCCCCAAAAACATACAGTTTTCATATTAGGTCCATTGTGATACCACCTACTGCCAGGTACTCCATATCAGCCACCTCAGTAGTCACTAGACATCGTGAGAGATCAGAATGGGGCACTCTGAGGAATTCACGGACTTTGAACATGGTCAAGCGATTGGATGTCACTTATGCCATACGTCTGTACGCGAGATTTCCACACTCCTAAACATCCCTAGGTGCACTCCTTCCCATGTGATAGTGAAGTGGAAACGTGAAGGGACACGTATGGCACAAAAGCATACAGGCCGGCTTCGACTGCTGACTGACAGAGACAACCGACGGTCGAAGAGGGTCGTAATGTGTTACAGGTAGACATCTGTCTAGACCATCACACAGGGATTCGAAACTGCTTCAGGATCCACTGCAAGTACAATGACTGTTAGGCGGAGGGGGGAGGGGGGGTGAGAAATCTTGCATTTCATGGTCGAGCGGCTGCTCATAAGCCACATCACGCTGGTAAATGCAAAACGACGCCTCGCTTGGTGTGCGGAGGGTAAACATTGGACGGTTGAACTATGGAAAAATGTCTTGTGGAGTGACGAATAACGGTACACAATGTGGCGATCCGATGGCAGGATGTGGGTATGGCGAATGCCCGATGAGTGAAATCTGCCAGCGTGTGCAGTGCCAACAGTAAAAATCGGAGGAGGTGGTGTTATGGTGTCGTTTTTTCCATGGAGGGGGCTTGCACCCCTTGTTGTTTTGCATGGCACTAGGGTGGGCCAACACCATATTGAATTCCAGCATTACCGATGGAGGGCACCACGAAATTTATTTTCAGCTAGGTGTCCGGATATTTTTGATCGCACAGTCTATTTTTATTGGCGACTAAGCGCAATGTATTCAACAACATTATATCAGTGTTTACTTCATTTGTAGACTAATAATTATAGCTGTTAAGAGTATTGTAGTATATTTTCCGGTTTGTTAGTACCTCCAGATACAAGTGACAAGAGAAAGTCATTAATGTGTATCTTATCTGGGCTGCAGGTCAGGTGTTGGAAGTGGATACGTGGATGAAAAGTGGTTCGCCTGTACTGACAGGCGTAGTCGACTTAGTGGGTGGATTTACAACCATGCAGAAAGCATCAAACAGTAAATTATGTGACGTGCTTGTGGGAAGACTGTTCGCCCCAGGGAATGAACAACCATAAACTGATGTGTATGTGTATTAAGGTACCACACTTAAAAATATCTGTACTTATATCTGTCACATCCTGCATACTCGAGTAAATTTCATACTGAACGAGTCCTTGCTGATAACAGTATTGCTTAATTCTTTTTCATTTGTTTCTATTAGTGTTAGATAGGAAAAAAATTTGGATTTCAGCTATTTATCATTTGTGCTTTCTTCTATTATTCTTGCATCATACCCTAAACCTACCTTTTTTTTCTTTTCCTGCAGACAGCTTCATTCCACTTACTATTTCTACTATGGTAATGTTCCAGCTTTAACACTCTGCTGTTCCTTTATTTGTATGTTTTAACCTTTGTTTCTAATGGCCCGAGTTCATATTGCAGTTAAGGATTTTTCAATATGTAGTAAAATTACTGGTATGTTAGTCTACAGCTATTCATTCTACGTGAACGACGAAACAGAACAGTTTCACTGTGGCCAGACAATCAATGCTGGCGACTCGATTTCCGGAACTGTTACCCATTTTCTTAACTACCTAAACTGGCGAGAAACCGACCTGCTTTCGGATAAGCGTTGTATGATGCCGAAAACGCATTCTTCGGCGTAGTGAGTAACGCACGCTGGAGGTACAGCGTGGGCAACCCGTTAGACACCGACTGAAGAGGCCGACAGAATGCAAGCTGGACAGCAGCTACAAAGCGCATGGAATATGCTGTGATAGTAACAATGATTTCAAATCTACTTGGAAAACGCACTGCTGTCGCTGCGAAATATGCTTTAAGGAATTCCTATGCTATAATGCACCAGATTATGTGATTTTGTAGTTAATTTCATAAAAGTGTGACTACAGTAATTGAAGCCAGCTATAAACTGACACGAAACAGATCGAGGTTTTGATGCTGCCCAACATCAGTAACAGCTGTGTAGGGCACTTCAAGATGACTCATCGAAAGTTTCGGACATGTCTCTGAGTAGATCGTAATTTTCACGATGAGAACTGTTTACTATTATAGTAGAGTGCGCGTGTCACATACAGAACATTCCAAAGTTCAACTAATTCGAACTGTTAAACTGTATAGACATTTCGTATTTTTGGTGCTTTTTAACTTGCAAAAGCTCGTTACTGACGAAAGTATCGATCTCTCTTTACAGGAGAATTACTACTGCCCCATCCCAGTACCCATTTCATGCAGCGCCTGAAGATTCGGTGGCCGATACCTACGTGCAACAGACAGCGAGTTACTGCAAGACCCTCTTACAGAAGTCACTAATTTAATCTGGACCCACCCACACTACCTGTCGTTTTCGTTGCATAGTGAATATCTAGCGTGCTGCCACAACTGATGCTCACTGCCGAGCAAGTCAGCATTACAATGTATGTGTACTACCATCATTAATTGTCTGGACGTTTAGTGATAACTTATAATAACCTTGTTGTTAATGTTTCAATTTTTACTGATACATTTCATCATTCTTTTTGTAAAATTTGGTTGTACATATTTCTAAGTGGAACTTCTCAGAATTGTTCACTATAGCCCCGGGAGTAGACAACATTCCATTAGAACTACTGATGGCCTTGGGAGAGCCAGTCATGACAAAACTCTACCATCTGGTGAGCAAGATGTATGAGACAGGCTAAATACCCTCAGACTTCAAGAAGAATATAATAATTCCAATCCCAAAGAAAGCAAGTGTTGACAGATGTGAAGATTACCGAACTATCAGTTTAATAAGTCATGGCTGCAAAATACTAACGCGAATTCTTTACAGACGAATGGATAAACTGGTAGAAGCGGACCTCGGGGAAGATCAGTTGGGATTCCGTAGAAATGTTGGAACACGTGAGGCAATACTAACCTTACGACTTACCTTAGAAGAAAGATTAAGAAAAGGCAAACCTACGTTTCTAGCATTTGTAGACTTAGAGAAAGCTTTTGACAGTGTTAACTGGAATACTCTCTTTCAAATTCTGAAGGTGGCAGGGGTAAAATACAGGGAGCGAAAGGCTATTTACAATTTGTACAGAAACCAGATGGCAGTTATAAGAGTCGAGGGACAGGAAAGGAAAGCAGTGATTGGGAAAGGAGTGAGACAGGGTTGTAGCCTCTCCCCGACGTTATTCAACCTGTATATTGAGCAAGGAGTGAAGGAAACAAAAGAAAAATTTGGAGTAGGTATTAAAATTCATGGAGGAGAAGTAAATACTTTGAGGTTTGCCAATGACATTGTAATTCTGTCAGAGACAGCAAAGGACTTGGAAGAGCATTTGAACGGAATGGACAGTTTCTTGAAAGGAGGATTTCGTTTCTGAAGAAGAGAAATTTGTTAACGTCGAGTACAGATTTAAGTGTCAGGAAGTCGTTTCTGAAAGTATTTGTATGGAGTGTAGCCATGTATGGAAGTGAAACATGGACGATAACTAGTTTGGACAAGAAGAGAATAGAAGCTTTCGAAATGTGGTGCTACAGAAGAATGCTGAAGATAAGGTGGGTAGATCTGGTAACTAATGAGGAGGTATTGAATAGGACTGGGGAGAAGAGAAGTTTGTGGCACAACTTGACTAGAAGAAGGGATCGGTTGGTAGGACATGTTTTGAGGCATCAAGGGATCACAAATTTAGCATTGGAGGGCAGCGTGGAGGGTAAAAATCGTAGAGGGAGACCAAGAGATGAATACACTAAGCAGATTCAGAAGGATGTAGGTTGCAGTAGGTACTGGGAGATGAAGAAGCTTGCACAGTATAGAGTAGCATGGAGAGCTGCATCAAACCAGTCTCAGGACTGAAGACCACAACAACAACAACAGTACTTGGTTCTTTAGAGATCTCTCATGTGGTCATGATACTGATGGAATACACTGACAGAGAACTTTCAGGACCCAGTGGCCGTATGGTTGAAGACTCACCCAACAATTCAGGCATTACCTTAGGTTGGGGACAGAATCCTGTACTACCTGACAACACAGCTTCTGCATTCGGCTGTGCATACCTTCACCACCAAACAGCAAAACAGGTCAGCTTGCGGACGCTACAAATTGCGCAGTCTCGATGGGCTGCCAACAGAGGAGATTTCTGAGATGAGTTCGGAGACAGAGCATGAAGGACTTATATTTCGGGTCTGGCTGCCTCAGTCAAGTGGCAGCTTACAACACTCCCTCAGGCCCGAAGGTCGACGATGCCCGGCTGCCCTTGGAATCCTGCAGACACGGTGGGCCATTGTCAGGTCTCCAATAGCTATACTAATGGCTTCTCTTCTGTGAGACGGTCACTGTGTGTGCACAAACTGGGCATCGCTGTCGCAATGCTGTACCAGGAAGCTACCTCAGCAGTACATGGACTTTAGACATGACCGCATTCGCTGTATCCATGTAGGGACTCTGTGGACCGACACGAGGGCGCACCTTGCTCTTCTTCAGCTTGACCTATCAATGAAAGGTTCTCCTGTAATCTTCATCTTTTTGCAGCCACCCTCACCTTCGGCAGGTTCCTGTTTCCCTCACTGCTAATCGAAACCACTCTTATCCACGGTAGGGCATCTACACCATCCTGACTGACCCATTCAAAAGATCCCCAACTCATAATGATGGAACGTGAATTCGTCTATTACAGTATTGAATAATAATTTTATTTTTCATTTGTATGGAGGATCGTATTTTCCTAAATATTTTACGTTAATCTACATATTCTTTCCAGTTTGTTAGCACCTTCACTGAACATACGTTCTCCTGAATCACTTTCTTCTTTTGTTTCCATTTTCTTTCTAAATACTTGCCTCAAATGTATTGGTTGCATTTTTGCATCCTTCTGTCTGCAGTGCTTTTTAAACCTGGTCTAGCTGCTGTCTCTACCAGGAGGTCAATCTGTAGCTCAGTACGTGTTACATTCGTAGTATCATATATATGTAGCAGAATCACCCACAGATATGAGTCAGTTGGTAAGATAGTTCAGCCAACAGCCTTGCTGCGGTAGAGTCGGCCAGGGTGGCCGAGCAGTTCTAGGCGCTACAGGCTGGAACCGCTCGACCGCTATGGTCGCAGGTTCGAATCCTGCCTCGGGCATGGATGTGTGTGATGTCCTTAGATTAGTTAGGTATAAGTAGCTCTAAGTTCTAGGGGACTGATGACCTCAGAAGTTAAGTCCCATAGTGCTCAGAGCCATTTGAACCATTTGCTGTGGTAGTAACACTGGATTTCAACAGATCACTGAAGTTAAGCTTGTCGGTTTGGCTAGCATAAGAGTGGGTGTACGTCTCGATCTGATGAGCGCAGTTGGCAAGCGGCTGCACTCAGCTCTTGTGAGGCAAATTGAGGAGCTACTTGACTGAGCAGCAGTGGCTTTAGTCTCGTAGAGTGACAATGCCTTTGAGAGTGGCGTGCTGGTCATCTGTCCCTCCATATTAGCATCCATGATGCCTGTGAGACGAGAATGACATAGTGGTCGGTCGGTACCGTCGAGCCTTCGAGGAATGTGCAAATGGAGTTCTCTGTACAGTTCAGAGTATGCCATTAATTAGCAGTTCATGGCACAGTTGAATTCCTAACTACGTAGCAGTTGGCGCCGGCACTGTTCACTCATTCCCGATGAAACAGAGTGTGTGTTTCCACTAACTGCCAAATGCACTGCCACATTGAAGTGAGATGTGGCCATGTGTACCTGTGGGGAGGAGTCGCGGCTGACTGAAGGAAACTGATAGCCTGCTACAGGGGCTATAGACAGCACAGACAAGACTTCGTGTATGAAGGCAGAATATGTAAGGCGTGAAGTGGGTGGCCCAGGGAGTTGGGCAGTAATGGCAGTCCCATATTCGTGGAGAACGAGGTGCCCTCTGTCGGCATCAAAGGGAGCTGCAGCAGAGACGGCAGCCTCAAGATGCCCAGAAAGAAGGAAACACAGTCAGCAACATCCTAAGAGGCAGCCATATGGACGAGGCGAAGCAGGTAGAGTGTGCAGCAAAGGAGCGAGGCACTCTGAAAAATTGTCTCTACCAACTGGGCTCGTGATAGATTCCTGTCAACACCGGACATCGGATCCTATCTGAAGTAGGTCCGGTACTTCGCTTCGTTGATCCAAAAATGCGGCGTGGGCAAGATAAATGTAGTACTAGCTGCCCTGTGTGTCCGGCAATGACAGTAGAACGAGACGGTGGGGACTGTAATCATTGCACTTGTATTGTAGATGACTGTGTCTGCCTTGGTCTACTTGAATTCTGCAAGAGATCACACCACAATTAAGTAGAGGCTACCGTAGGTCGTATAGAGTGATAAGGCTAATGGTCTGCGTTTCAGTGATTTTCTTATCTGTCCTTTCTGCTAGTATTAAGTGGTTGTCTTCATTTACTGTGCCTCTGCTCAGAAAATGGTAAGTCGGTTTATTGCGTTCTGTTATTTATATTCACTTCTCCTCTAACTGACTCTAAGTTATTAGTTATGGTATCTGCTTTTGTTGGGATATGTTTTAGAATATTGCATTCAGGACGAAGAGTTTATTGTTGCTTCTCTTGCCTGTCATTATTTTCTGTTGTTCATTGTTGGTGGTATTCTGTGGTGCATGTTTTATTGTAAAATTGAAGAAACTCAAAGGGGTAGGTTATATTACAATGTGTCCTATTGTGTTAGATATTAAGTTTTGCATGTTGGTATTTTGAGCACTGAACATATTACTTACGTCACCCTGCGCGTGAGCTTGCAGTTGTTGCCTCTAATAAAGATATTTCATAACTCTCAAGTGCTTACGCCCACACAACCCCCAGTTGCTTCCCACTTCACCTTCATCTGCGACATAACTGTAAAGTTTGAGAAACGTAGACAGCGCAGCTTATGGAGTATTACTTACTAACAAACGTTGTAGATTGCTTGCAGTGTGCTGCTTTTACAGATTGTGTCATAACGCTGTTCTCAGTGCAGTAAGAAAGTGAATTATAAATGTGTTTAAAAATTAAAACAGCGAATATCAATAGCAGGAATGTTACAAGTGGAAAAAAATGAAGGGGGCGGACCTGTCACACACTATGTGTGGACAAGTCAAAAAGTAAAGCCTTCCTTTATATACACTACTGGCCATTAAAATTGCTACATCAAGAAGAAATGCAAATTATAAACGGGTATTCATAGGACAAATATATTATACTACAACTGACATGTGATTACATTTTCACGCAATTTGGGCGCATAGATCCTGAGAAATCAGTACCCAGAACAACCACCTCTGGCGTAATAACGGCCTTGATACGCCTGGACATTGACTCAAACAGAGCTTGGATGGCGTGTACAGGTACAGTTGCCCATGCAGCTTCAACAAGATACCACAGCTGATCAAGAGTAGTGACTGGGATATTGTGACGAGCCAGTTGCTCGCCCACCATTGACCAAACGTTTCCAGTTGGTGAGAGATCTGGAGAATGTGCTGGCCAGGGCAGCAGTCGAACATTTTCTGTATCCAGAAAGGCCCGTACAGGACCTGCAACATGCGGTCGTACATTATCCTGCTGAAATGTTTCGTAGGGATCGAATCAAGGGTAGAGCCACGATTCGTAACACATCTGAAATGTAACGTCCACTGTTCAAAGGGCCGTCAATTTGAACAAGAGGTGACCGAGACGTTTAACCAATGGCACCCCATACCATCACGTCGGGTGATACGCCGGTATGTCGATAACGAATACACGCTACCAATGTGCGTTCACCACGATGTCGCCAAACACGAATGCGACCATCATGATGCTGTAAACAGAACCTGGATGCATCCGAAAAAATGACGTTTTGCCATTTGTGCACCCACGTTCGTCTTTGAGTACACAATCGCAGCACTTCTGTCTGTGATGCAGCGTCAAGGGTAACCGCAGCCATGGTCTCCGAGCTGATAGTCCATGCTGCTGCAAACGTCGTCGAACTGTCCGTGCAGATGGTTGTTGTCTTGGAAACGTCCCCATCTGTTCACTCTGGGATCGAGACGTGGCTGCACGATCCTTTACAGCCATGCGGATAAGACGCCTATCATCTCGACTTCTAGTGATACGAGGCCGGTGGGATCCAGCACGGCGTTCCGTATTACCCTCCTGAACCCAAAGATTTGCATATTCTGCTAACAGTCATTGGATCTCGACCAACGCGAACAGCAATGTCGCTATACGATAAACCGCAATCGCGATAGGCCTTTATCAAAGTCTGAAACGTGATGGTACGCATTTCTCCTCCTTACACGAGGCATCACAACAATGTTTTATCAGGCAACGCCAGTGAACTGCTGTTTGTGTATGATAAATTGGTTGGAAACTTTCCTCATGTCAGCACGTTGCAGTTGTCGCCACTGGCGCCAACCTTGTGTGATTGCTCTGAAAAGCAAATCATTTGCATATCACAGCATCTTCTTTCTGTCGGTTAAATTTCGCATCTGTAGCACGTCATCTTCGAGGTGTAGCAATTTTAATGACCAGTAGTGTATGTATCATCGTAACTACTGTGCACTTTTTCCGTATCCTCACAAGCATCCTACGAATTACCTTAAAAAAATCCTCTTTTGGCTGCACAGGGTGGGAAAACCATGAAAAACCGCAGCACTTTATGATGTCCAGTACGATGCAGAAAAACTATTGGCATTCATCAAAGCTTACAATCCTCTCGGAACCAATGAAAAAAGGCGCTGTATTATTTCCAAGGGAATCTTACATCCTACTTCACAATGGTGCTAAGCTCGGGTACCGATAACGGAGGTGAATAACGATCACGACTCCTCTCTCTTTTGTAGACTACAAACGCTCAATAACATTGAGACCTGGAGACTTTAATGGCCAGGGGTCATGTAACTGTTCATCCTCGTTCTCACATAGCCACTCCAGGAAGACGCGAGCCATGTGTGCACGCGCTCTCTCATCTTGGAACACAGCATCACCACTGGGGGTTACGCCCATCAGCCACAACGCTCGAATAATCGTTGCGAGTTATGCGACTTTGCAGAGGAAGCATGCGGCACATGGAATACCACGATATCGCTGACAAAATCATCTCTGGAGCCCCACTAAGTTTCAGTCTTGGGACATGAATCGGTCAGAAGTTGGAATCGGCGTAGAACAAAACACACGAGGCCAAATTATTCTTCCCTCATTACACAGTCCAAGTCTTATGACTTCGGCACCACGTCTTCGTGTTGTGGGTATTACCACCACTGAAGTGTGGTTTTGGATTTCCAGCTCTCCTGCCTTTATCTACTTCTGGAGCTCGCTTTGTGTTGTTTTGGAGCCGCCAGGGTTCGGTAGCGCGACATACAGTTTTGAAATGACAAATACACCTGTTGTCCTTTAATTTTTCGTCAAATCCTCTTCGATGATAGCCCTTTACTATCATTCATCACACACTTATTTCCGCATCAGTTGTTATTGTCTTCAGTCTGAAGATTGCTTTGATGCAGTTTCCCATGCTAGTCTGTCATGCCCCAACCTGCTGATCTCTGCCTACCTCGTATAACCTACATTTATCCTGAACCCGCTTACCGTAGTAATACCGATTTCCCCCTACAATATTTACCCATCCCTCGATAAATCACCTGTCACTAAAGTGATAGTTTCTTGAAGTCCCAGGATGTACTATCTACCGATCCCATCTTTTACTCGATTATAGCCATAAATTTCTCTTTCCCCAGTTCGATTCCGTACCTCTTCATCCAGTCTTCAGGAATCTTCGGCGACGCCATATTTTAAATGCCTCTATGCTCAATTGACAGATGGAATTACGCAATCGTACGGACACTACAGTGATCTTTATACTCTAATAGTCTGAATAACACATATCAGAACAAATTACTTTTGTATTTGCTGTAATCTGTGCCACCCACTGAAAACAACCTTCAGATCTACATGTGAGTGTCAGAAATTAAATTTAGCTATGTGTTACTCACAGTTGTAGTTTCAAAAAATTGTTCAAATGGTTCTGAGCACTATGGGATTTAACATCTGAGGTCATCAGTCCCCTAGACTTAGAACAAACCTAACTAAGGACGTCACACTCATCCATCCCCGAGGCAGGATTCGAACCTGCGACCATAGCAGCAGCACGGTTCCGGACTGAAGCGCATAGAACCGCTCAGCCACAACGGCCGGCTGTGGTTTTCAGTCTGAAGGCTGGTTTAAAGCAGCTCTCCATGCTACTCTATCCTGTGAACCCCTTTCGTCTCCGAGTAACTATTGCAACCTACATCCTTCTGAATGTGCATAGTTTATTCATCTCTTGGTCTCCCACGACGTTTACATACCCAATTCCCAATTGGTGATCCCTTGATGTCTCCTAATGTGGTCTACCATCTGATCCTTTGTTCTAGTCAGGTTGTGCCACAAACTTCTGTTCTCTAGCCGTCTAATCTTCAGCAATCTTCTGTAGCATCACATTTCCAAATTTCCTATTCTCTTCTTGTCCAAACTGTTTACCTACCATGTTTCAATTCCACACAATGTTATACTCTTTCCAATTACTTTCAGAAAAGACGTCCTCACACTCACATCCACATCCGATTTAACAAATTTCTCTTCCTCAGAAGAACGCGCTGGGTAGCCGCGCAGTCTGAATGCGCCTTGGCGCGCTCCTTGCGGCTCCCCACGTCGGAGGTTCGAGTCCTCGCTCGGGCCTGGGTGTGTGAGTTGTCCATAACGTAAGTTTAAGTTAGGTCAAGTAGTGTGTAGCCTTGGGGACCGATGACCTCAGCAGTTTGGTCCCATTAGACCTGATCACAAATTTCTTCTTCAGAAACGCTTTTCTTTCCATTGCCAGTCTACATTTTATATCCTCTACTTCAACGATCATCAGTTATTTTGCTGCTCAAATAACAAACGTCACTTGCTATACTAAGTGTAGTAGTCAGCCAACTGGTTGCACACATTTTTCAAAAAAACACATTAACCAGGTCTCGATAGTTCTAAGACTATCTTCATAAGAATGGTAAACCTTACCCAGAGAAAAATATAACGTATAGACAATACACATAAAGTAGATACATACATGGAAAATCTCAACCGAAACCGAAAACTCTACTTACATGATAGCACATAACAACTTTAAAATTGCAGCAACAGTGCTCTCGTCAAATGACATGTTTCTGATCCATGTGTCAAGAATAAAAAATCGTAATAAAAAAGACAGTTATCACAGAATGATAAAACCATCGTCTGCAAGTGGCGGCACAAGTTAACTTGCTGCAGCCGGCTAAGACGGGCACATACATAGCGCAAGAGGCATCAGACTTAAGACACGTAAGCCGACACTGCTTTGAGATGGACATTAGGATTGGGTAGTGCCATCTAGTAACCAAACGGTAAACTTATAAACATCTGCGTTAGGAGGAAAATTATATTGCTGTAGATATACACTAGTAAGATACAGTACCCAGAAATATACAATATGAAAGTTTGCAAAAATAGTAAATCAACCTGCATTCAGGTAGTTTTGAGTAACATAAAAATCTGACAATGACAGCTGGATGAGGGAAACCGTCATTCCCGACGCTACTATGAGGAAAAATTCGAAAATCAGGCACTTCTAAGTAATGGCTATAAACCTTGAAAGACGTTTTTAATGCGCAACTGTAACTGTTCGTTTAGAATAAAACCGTCCTTAAGCCAGAGGTCGGTCCTCCTGTCCCTGCCCATCTCCTCCTGCTTCTCCTCCTCCTCTTAGTCCCTGTCCTTACTCACTGTCCAGCTCGTCCTCCCTCCTTGTATCTACTCCTCCCCCTCATTCTACATATCTCCTCCTCCGCCTCTCTCTGTCCATCTTCTCCAAACCTCTCCTTCTGTCCACCTCCTCTTCCCTTTTTCCGCTCATTTTCTATTGCCCAGCTGTCAATCTCCTCCTCTCCGCACTCTAGGTCGATCTCATCCTCTTCCGTTTCACAGTCAATTTCCCACTCCTTCTCTCTTTTTATCCATCTCCTCCTCCCTCATAACGGTGCCCGGGTCCTACTCCCCCCTCTTTCTGTCTATCTCTTCCTCCCCGCTTCTCTCTCTGTTACGTCCCACACCCTAATATGAGGTTACTGTTTGTTGCCCCGACAGTGTTCCTTTCGAGATATTAAGTAATACGTTTTCCAAGTTTGACTGAATTCGTTCCGGAGGTGAATGAGAAGTCTTTTACCCACGGGTTTGCGGACATTCACACATACACTGGTGTCCAAAAATTAAAGCAACAAACCGCTCATTTCCCCGTCGGGTGTCTAATCCACGATATGATCATATAAACTGTTAACAGAAGTCCGAACGATCACGTTTTACAC
This sequence comes from Schistocerca piceifrons, assembly GCF_021461385.2. Classification (NCBI taxonomy): domain Eukaryota; kingdom Metazoa; phylum Arthropoda; class Insecta; order Orthoptera; family Acrididae; genus Schistocerca; species Schistocerca piceifrons. The sequence continues at coordinate 183,508,836 of NC_060142.1, read as the reverse complement.
GGAAGACGGCATTTCGGTCAAGAGTAAACCACGCCAACGATGACGTCCAACTACCAAACGGACTAGTGTTTTCCGGGTAGTTCCACACGCACAATATCTGTGTACACAGTCACAGAAGGTGCAGTATGGCACAGAGAAGACACTTGCCAGACTCTCTGATGTGGAGAGCCATGGGAAGAATGGGAGCAGGACAGCCGCAAACTCACGTGGCCCAATAGCTTAACGTGAGACGACAGTTTATAGACACCGAAACTGTATACTGAAGACCAAGCCAGGCCCGTCCTTGTGTGACATCGGAAAGAGAGGACCATTATTTGGCTGTAAGGGCATAACGGTATCGTCTTAGTACTGCGCAGAAACAGGCATCTGACCTCGCAGCATCCACTGGACGTGTTGTATCGAGACAAACGGTGCAGGCTTCGACTAAGTGGCCTTTATTGTCGTTGTCCTGCTGTTTGTGTGCCTCTAGCGTGCCTTCACAAAAGGGAACGTCTGGATTGAAGTCGTCAACCTGCCATCTCTACCTTTGAAAAAAGACCCAATGTTCTTTTCACAGATGAGTCCCGATTTGGTCGCGAGAGTGATTCTCGATAAATTCGCATCTGAAGGGAATGTGGAACATGATTTAGAGAGCCGAACATTGTAGTAAGAGACCGATGTCCAGAATTTCTAATGGTGTGAGCATGGACTGTGTTGACCACCCGAACACGTCTTCATGAATTTGTACAGGTGAATCGAAAAGATTTAATTGGTGTCAGGTATCGTGATGAAATCTTGGTACCTCACGTTGTTGCGTGGTGCTGTGCGCCCAGACTTTGTACTGACGGACGATAATGCTCGACCTTATAGAGCACGAGTGGTTGATGTTTCCTTGGCATTGCGCGGCCTGCTCACTTGCCCTATTTGAATCCCATACAGCATGTCTGGGATGCACGATGGAGACGGGTTGCACCACGTCAACATCCACCAACCACTCTCCAAGATTTGCGAGTAACTCCGCAGGAAGAATGGGCGTGATCGCCTCAAAATGGCACTGATGACTTTATTTACAGCATGGTCCGTTGTTGTCAGGCCTGTATTACTATCATAGGTGGTTACACCCCACAGTGAGCACATTAGCGAATTGTTAGAATATGTGTGAAAACCTTTACTTGTAAAAAACGAAGAACATTTTCGTCTACTCTTATGCGTGTTGCAGTTGTTTACATCCTGTATTCTTTACATTGTTTCTGCTTTCCTATCATTGTTTGATCCGTTTTGAGGCAAAATAAACGCAAAATTGCAGAATTTCCATTTATAGCTTTAATTTAGGACACCAGTGTATCTCGTATGCGTAGATGTTTAATATATATCGCACACATTTGCACAAATGTTTCACCTGTCTCTGTATCGTATTTCGCAGTGCAGTTGTGTTGCCAGTCACCTCAGTCGTTATGGCCTCTTTCCTTCTAAACTGTCTGTCGCACAATAACACAACTTTGTAATTACGGTCAAGGGAATATGTGTTTATTCCATGCGAAATGTGATGCAAATAGATGTAGTAGCAGAAAAGTAATAAATTTAAACATCATGCACGATGCAACAAATTTTTTCACGCATCCCAGTGTTTATGACGTCATATCTACTAAACCTTGTGGTACTCAGTTACATAATTTTGCACATATATTCAGGAGTGTATGCGAATACTGTCTGCAGTACGTTTCACGAATGCAGTTGGCAGTAAAGAAATAATACACTGAAATCTCATGCCGACGATTTTACTGCATGAACAGCCGAAACGTAGTAAGCGATAACCTTTCTCCCTATCTTCATTTAATGGAGGTTGTTAGCGAAAAGGAAGTTTCCTAAGGGTTTCAAATTATACACTCCTGGAAATTGAAATAAGAACACCGTGAATTCATTGTCCCAGGAAGGGGAAACTTTATTGACACATTCCTGGGGTCAGATACATCACATGATCACACTGACAGAACCACAGGCACATAGACACAGGCAACAGAGCATGCACAATGTCGACACTATTACAGTGTATATCCACCTTTCGCAGCAATTCAGGCTGCTATTCTCCCATGGAGACGATCGTAGAGATGCTGGATGTAGTCCTGTGGAACGGCTTGCCATGCCATTTCCACCTGGCGCCTCAGTTGGACCAGCGTTCGTGCTGGACGTGCAGACCGCGTGAGACGACGCTTCATCCAGTCCCAAACATGCTCAATGGGGGACAGATCCGGAGATCTTGCTGGCCAGGGTAGTTGACTTACACCTTCTAGAGCACGTTGGGTGGCACGGGATACATGCGGACGTGCATTGTCCTGTTGGAACAGCAAGTTCCCTTGCCGGTCTAGGAATGGTAGAACGATGGGTTCGATGACGGTTTGGATGTACCGTGCACTATTCAGTGTCCCCTCGGCGATCACCAGTGGTGTACGGCCAGTGTAGGAGATCGCTCCCCACACCATGATGCCGGGTGTTGGCCCTGTGTGCCTCGGTCGTATGCAGTCCTGATTGTGGCGCTCACCTGCACGGCGCCAAACACGCATACGACCATCATTGGCACCAAGGCAGAAGCGACTCTCATCGCTGAAGACGACACGTCTCCATTCGTCCCTCCATTCACGCCTGTCGCGACACCACTGGAGGCGGGCTGCACGATGTTGGGGCGTGAGCGGAAGACGGCCTAACGGTGTGCGGGACCGTAGCCCAGCTTCATGGAGACGGTTGCGAATGGTCCTCGCCGATACCCCATGAGCAACAGTGTCCCTAATTTGCTGGGAAGTGGCAGTGCGGTTCCCTACGGCACTGCGTAGGATCCTACGGTCTTTGCGTGCATCCGTGCGTCGCTGCGGTCCGGTCCCAGGTCGACGGGCACGTGCTCCTTCCGCCGACCACTGGCGACAACATCGATGTACTGTGGAGACCTCACGCCCCACGTGTTGAGCAATTCGGCGGTACGTCCACCCGGCCTCCCGCATGCCCACTATACGCCCTCGCTCAAAGTCCGTCAACGGCACATACGGTTCACGTCCACGCTGTCGCGGCATGCTACCAGTGTTAAAGACTGCGATGGAGCTCCGTATGCCACGGCAAACTGGCTGACACTGAAGGCGGCGGTGCACAAATGCTGCGCAGCTAGCGCCATTCGACGGCCAACACCGCGGTTCCTGGTGTGTCCGCTGTGCCGTGCGTGTGATCATTGCTTGTACAGCCCTCTCGCAGTGTCCGGAGCAAGTATGGTGGGTCTGACACACCGGTGTCAATGTGTTCTTTTTTCCATTTCCAGGAGTGTATGTTAAGTTGATTGCAGTTAACTAAGTGCTCTCATTCTCAAACACAGAATGAACAGAGTCTTGGTATTCACACGTCATCCACACACTTCCTTTTCATGCCTACCTCTTTGATAGCTAGGTGGTTCTTACCCACACAGCAGTTATTTCCAGACACAAAGTGCTATGTGTATTACGTTTGGTTGAAATTTGACCAGTGGTTTAGGCGGAGATGTTGTATATACATATTTTTTATAATATTTGTGGATCTATGGATTCATGCTGTGTTAATAGTTCTTTATACCACACTCAATCGTCGCTACGACGAGTACTTAGGTAAGCATATACATCCCTTTATGATCTAACATAAACAATTTATTTTTCTGGTAGAGACATTTATTGAGAGATATACCAAATTTCAGTTGTTGACACTAATTTGTAAACCTGAAGATAGCCTATACTAGCTAAACCCTGATGTCGAAAATGTAACGGAAATTGTGAAGCATAGCAGACATGCTTTCAGAAAAGCTGATAGCATATAAATATGCATCGGAAAATGAAATTATTTACATTTCAAAGTGCTTTTCTTACAGTACCTACAGTGAATATGTTTTATTGGTTACATTCATGATACATAATACTGACGCAGAAAAAGGTAATTTACAGGCTGTAGTGTTACTTCGCAACATTTGGCTGCAACATGGCCATCTGCAAATGTGTTCTCAAAAATAGAATTTTTTTAAGTTGTCCTATATCGGAATATTATCACATAATTGCATTAAATAAAATCCAAGTTGCTTGGTAAAAATTGTTTCCCCTGAGGAATTTCTTAGAATTGTATTAAAATTTAGCTGTGTTACCTGCCACACATTTATTATTAATGTGTGAGTGATTGTACAGTTTTATTTTCACAGCACAGCATTTCGTTTCTAGGTTTGCATATCATTCATTTACAACAAACACCAACGTTGTGTAACACATTCCAGGTTCTCTCGCCTCATTAAATCTGACGTGAATAAAACCTCGAGCATTCAATGATCTCAATCATAGTCTCGTCAGAGCAACTATCTGTCCTTGTTGGATTTGTAGCGGCAATAAATAGCACATAGACGACATCTGATTGGTCAGCGTAGGTCTTCATTACGTTATGCTGCCAGAGAATTTGTTCCTGTTCGCACTGATGACACACTACCTCTTTCGTAGAAACACAAACATTTAAACGCTGTTTTCACTGTCTCTTCATTGTGGTGAGCTCGCTTCCATGTGCCAAAAGACAACAGCCACTCTCCAGGTTTAAAGTTGTTTTTGAATTTCCAAATTGCTACTACTTATTCAGTGACGGAAGCCCATTACGTAGAAGCGTGGAAAAAGACACCAGTGGAGTAAAATTTTATTTTGCAGTGAACACATAGTGCGTAGTGGGGCGATCACTCTGTCGTAGAAATAATTCAAAAGCCAAGATCGCTTAAATACTGTTTACTGGATAACCGGTTTGAACACACTACATCTACATTCAGATCCCATGATGGCATCTTTAGTGGGTTGAAACCGGTTATCCAGTAAACAGTATTTAAGCGATCCTGTCTTTTGAATTATTTCCTAAAATTTTATTCTCTATTTATCGATAAGATTGCGCTGAGCCACTAATATCTCTCAACTTCTTCATTTTTAACGATGACGATAGAGGATTTCGCCGAAAACTCGAGGTCTTGGTCATACGTATTGGAAAATGTTTCACTCACGAATGACATCATGAGAAATTAGGGCCACATAAACATAATATTTCCAATCGCTTCATTAGAATCAGGTCCTTGACTGAGAGCACAATTTCTCATATGGCTCAAAATCTCGGTAACAGTGTGTGTGGGGAACTAATTCTATTTGTCAAACCTGCACGATTTAGTTATTAACAGCAGCCGATATTTGATAAAGGGATTTTTATTCGTGCGAGAGTACGGTTTGCACAATAACTTCCATGGGAACGATCAAAATATGGAGCGTGAAACGAACGTGAAATATTTTTACCATCTCCCACACAGTCGTTCACGTTGATCCCGTGTAAGCCCCTAAAATACCTCCGTTAGTTTTCCTGTCGACAAAAAAAAGTTCCTTAAGCTCAGTTAACATGTCATATTAACCCTATTTCCTTCAGTACAACTGCATATTCAAGCTAGACGGACGATTTTAAAAACACTCCCGCCGAAGGTATTTGGTCTGATGTGAAGAAATGCAACAATCGTCGGTCAGCAGCAGGTATACAGAATATTATTCAGCATTTTACATAATCGAATGTGTGAGATGTTATCCAAGATATCACCACGGATCCTAATGCCGCCGTAGCGTGTCGCAATGCTATGATTTATGACAGCTTAGTGTACTGTCAAGTGTAGAAGATCTTCGACAGTTGCTTTAGAAAACATTATGATGACTTACGTCGATCATTTATTCAAAGGAAGTCGAGGTTGGGAATCTTGAACTCCCCCCCCCACGCCCCTGCATTGCGTTTCCAAAAGTTTTTAAAATGTTCTGCCCACCTTTAAGATATTTTATAGGGTTTCCAACTGATGAAGTTCCTAAGAATATTGACTAACTCATAGAATTATCAGCAGAAGTAGTTCCTAAAAGTATTGACTTACGCAGGCAAGTGCTCTACCATCTCAGCTACCGAGGCACGACTCACGACCCGTCCTCACAGCTTGCCCGTGAAAGGCAAAGGTCCAGAGTTCGAGTTTCGGTCCGACACACAGTTTTAATCTGCCAGGAAGTTTCATATCAGAGCACACTCGGCTGCAGAGTGAATATTTCATTCCGGAAACATCCCCTACGCTGTGGCTAGGCCATGTCTCCGCAATATCCTTTCTTCCAGGAGTGCTAGTTCTGTAAGGTTCACAGAAGAACTTCTGTGAGGTCTGGAAGGTAGGAGATGAGTTACTGGCAGAATTGGTGAGGACGGATCGTGAGTCGTGCTCGGGTAGCTCAGCTGGTAGAGCACTTGCCCACGAAAGGCAAAGGTCCCGTGTTCAAGTCTCAGTCTTCCAGGAAGTTCCATGGTGTGTTACCACTCTGACTACCTCGACTGCCATGGTGGAAGCATGGCAGTGTTCCTCAACAAAACTCTTTCCATACCCAAGAGACTCTTCAGGCAATGTAACACATACACAACGGTTACTGTCTGCACATGACTTGTTGCCATTAATTTTGCAGCAGCGCATTTGAGCCCAAACAAGCCACTGCTGGAAGTGGGCCTCCGCACATTGACCTCCTTCGACAGGGTCATCGTTGGGGCGGATGTCAGTGCAAAGCATATTGCTTGGCATTCTGAGGTCTCTAACCCCACAGGCCGGCTCCTCCTCAGCCTGGAGGATACTTAGCGTTATTGGTCTATGGCCCCCAACGAACCTACCCATATCCCAGTCTGTTGTAACTGCCAGCCAGATGTTCTGGACGTGGCAATCTTCAAAAACATTGCCACTCTGTTTTCACTGGAAGTTCTCCACGATCTCTCCTCTGACCATGACCCAGTACTCCTGCATCTCACAAATGGTGCCCTTTTATCTGATATTCGTTCCACTGTGACCTTCATTGTTTGGGACAAGTTTGCCGGGATACTTAATAACACCACTCGACACGACCTCGACTTGACAGCACCAACTAATATAGTCCTTGCTGTGGATTACCTTACCGCCAAAATGCAGAAAGCTGTGAAACTCGTCACCTCCACTGTACCTTGGGCTTCTGTACCTTGGGCTTTAATCATCCTGGAATATTTGCCTCTCCCGTTTCGGGAGCTGAAGGAGCAAAAGAACCGTTGCCGCCGGCGGTGGAAGCAGTTTCGCGATCCTCGGGACAAACGCCAAATGAGACACCTCCTCCGCGAATTCTGACACCGTTTCGACAACTGGAGGTCCCAACAATGAGAGGACAGGACTTCCGCTTTCCTCCTCCACCGTAAGTCTGCGACATTCTATGCTGGCGACTGCCCATCCTATTCATATAGCAGTAGGCATGTGGTATGATACCCTTCAAATTGTGGAAACGCTGGCGAATGTGTTAGAGGCCCAAAACCGCTCCGTTGTCCAGGACCTTTCTACGGACGAACTACAGGATGAACACGAAGTCCTGACAGATGTTGCCACTTTCTGCAACTGCTCATCCCGTCTGCTCCCCTTCCTTACGTCCATGACAGAAATAAGCATATCCTATGACGGAAACGTGGTCGGTCGGCAGCTGGACTGAATGGAATTTTAAATGAGTTTCCTTGCCACCTTCTCCGCATCTTGTTCACCAAGATTTTAAACTGTTGTCTCTCGTCTGACCTTTAACCCCTCACTGGAAACAAGCGACGCTGATTCCGATCCCCAAGCGGTTCAAGGACTCTATGGTTCCCAACAACAACAAGCCCATCTTCCTCATAAATACTACAGCGAAGGTCCTTGAATCTGTGATCCCTCACTGACTTTCTCAACCTCTGGCTGCCTCTGGGACGATCCGACCTGAACAGTTTGGATTCATTTCGCAACTCTCTGCCGAACTTCAAGTACTACAGATCACTGAACACGTCAGAAAGGGCTTCAACACTGCCAAGTCCACAGCTGCGTTTTTCTTGACTTGCACAACGTCTATAATAAGATCTGGCAAGACAACCTCGTACACAAGATGCTGACGCAAACCCCTGTACCAGATATTTATGTCAAGATCACGGATGACTTCCTCCATTGGCTCAATGAGGAATGCGTTCCGGCATTCGCCAATTGTCGGCAGGCACTCCACAAGGATCGGTGTTGTCTCGCATCCTTTTTAATATCTATGTGAATGATATGATGGTCACCCCCAAGTGCCACCTGGCACAATATGCTGACGACATATAATACAACTGGCCTTATTACTGACGCCATCGGCGCGCGCCTCCAGCGACAGGTGGGCCCCACTATCACGTGTTGACGGACTAACAAAACAGCTCTGAATGCCGCCAAAACAACGGTAGTCTATTTCTTCAAACGGTATCCAGTCCACTGGTGCAATATTTATATTGCAGGTGCCCTGGTGCCCGACAACCACCAATCTTGGGGTGCGGATGGACCACAAGTTGCTGTACCACTGTCATACGGAGAGTGTCGCCAACAAGGGGCAAAAGCTGACCAGGGCCTTGTATCCCCTCTTCCGCAATAGGGAACTTAACGTGCATACCAAGCTCCGCTTCTACTGAACAGTTATCTTGCCTGCTCCCACGTATGGCTCTGCTGCATGGCCCACGATTAGTGTCACCAGGATGTGTACATTGCAGCTCCTTCAGAACCAGATTTTCAGGTGGAGCCTGCGCGCTCCGCCACTCACGAGAATTGTGACTGTCCTTGAGGAAGCAGGTATTGAACCCCTCAAGAGGACCATACGCAACAATGCGCAGCGGCTCTAAGAGGAAGTGGTTGCCCTGCAGGGGTACGTCATGCAGGGACCACACTTCCACGTCACTGACATCGATATCCTGTTCCTGTAGCTAGAGGAATCGGATTCCGACCACGGCTAACGATAGGCCTGGCACTCCCACCACGGATACATCTTTTGGTGGGACTAGCCCCCTTCTACGTCCACTACTTTCCCACCCTTCCTGCCCACGTCGGGCTAAGTTTCTCTGCCTGATTGATGTAGTACTATCGCTGTTGGAGGGTGGTACAGGACTAGAAGACCTACCGCAACTCCTTCAAAGAGTATTGCGTAAATGACCTTTGGATGAATTTACTGCCTCACCAACACAGTTAGCCGCAGAAGGCCAGTGATGCTGTATTGTACCATACCACATAAAAAATGCAACTTTCGACGATATTCGTAAATTAGAATCTGCAAAATGACAGATCCATGAGAAACTGTGTAGAGGTCAAAATTAAAAAACTCGTTATTACCCTAAGCGAAATTCATGAGGGTGTACAAGTTTCAGAACCTCGTCAGTGTTGATGTCGTGTGGAAGAATCCTGTTGCACTGGCACTCATTCGTGCATGCTGGGTTTACGAGTTTCTAAGATTTGTCAGCGTTGATATCGTGTGGAATTATCGGGCTGCACTGGTAACTGATTCTGTCCTGGTCACATGTAGCTGTAGTAGGGCATTTCAACATCCTGATCTGTAAATCACTATTCCATGAGAAACTTATGTAGGTTACACTGTCCTCCTATTTAGGTGAGTGGTAACGTGCTGGGCTTCCATGCAGCGGGCCCGGATTCGATTCCCGGCCGGGTTGGAGATTTTGTCCACTCGTGGACTCAGTGTTGTGTTTTCCTCGTCATCATTTCATTCTCATCACCGGTACGCAAGTCGCCCAATGTGGCGTCGACTTAAATAAGACTTGCACTTGGCGGCTGAACGTCCCCGATTAGGGCCTCCTGGCCAACAATGGCATTGGATCATTTCATTTCCGTAGGTTATACAAAATTCAAATACTTACATATACGTCAGTCATCTTGATGAGTCTCCAGCTAACGCAAGACTTAATGTTATCCACACACTGGCACTGTTTAACCGGTTACAGTCGCCTTTCCATTGTTATCTAATTCAACGTTATCCACACGCAAAGTTTCCACCATCCGACAGTGCTGACACGCCAGATATGAACGAACTCGAAAAGGACGAATATGTCATACGAAGACTCTCTTAATAATATCAGGTGGGTGCATATTCTGAATTTCTTCGCAGTAATCAATAATTTGTTCATTTCTCTTCTGCCAAATGGGAAGCACTGATTTTCTCGATTCAGTGTGCGCCGTGGCTGGCTCGTGTTATGCTTTGCATTCAACCTCGGATGCTATACTGGGCTTAGTCGCCCGCGGTTATCGCGATTATGCTGTTATCCTCTCTCTCCGTGAGTCGCAGCAGCAGTGTGTATCGATATTCGCACCCTAGTACTATCTTTGGCCGCGCGCATATAGTTCCCGGCTGTGCCGTGTGTGGGCAGTTGGTCGGTTGGCGTGGAGTAGCGAGGAAGTCTCCGTGGCGCATGTCTGGCCAGGGAGGCTGGCGGCGTCCACGCGCGGTCTGAGTGTGAGGGGCTGTTCGCATTGTTACAAGGTCCGTGGTTCACCGATCCCGCACACCATAGTTGAGTCTTTATTTAAGCTACCAACCACCCCCAGCTGTTCACATACACTGTGTCGTTTGAATTTAGTCGTGGGCTGTTGGGACATTCCCTAGAGCAGCAACGTGTGTTTTCAAATTGGTGAAATTCTAGTCCCCCTCCTGTGGAGTTTGAGTTAACTTGATTATTTTTGAATTTAAGTGCGCCAGCGGAATCCTCTGTCTTGTGGCCGTTAACGTTCCGGTTACCTGCCCTGGCCGTTGACGTAAATTCAGGCAGTGTAATTTCCTTGTCGTGTTGTGGCTGTCCTGCACGGTGTGTAATTTGACAGCTGGATGTGTAATTCGTTGTGGGCGCCGATAGCTTCTGCGTTGTTCCATTGAACTCCCTGTTGTGTGCTGGTCGGGTGGAGCGGAAGTTGTCCTGTAGCTTGGTCCATTGACCGTCTGTCTGTTGGGTTGCCGTCGGATTGAGAATTGTTGGGTCGACTGTCTGTCTCACCTAAGCGAGCGTTAGTGTTTGAATTCCAGGCCGACCCTTGGAAACTTCTGAGCGCCATTTTATGTGCCGCCTTTTCTTATTTGTCCTTGTTGTTTGTTTATGTATGGCTTCTAGCCGATTTTAAATTAAAGCTGTTTTGCCCTTGAGGCGTGAGATTGAATGGCGCATTTAGCCGGGAAATAAGTTCTAAAATTAATGCTTGGCTTGCTCTGTTTTTAATGTCACTGGTAGTCGAGCGTGGTTTCGCTTGTGCTTGCCATTCCATTTGCTGTCAGGTTTACTCTGGTTATGTTTTTGTGTTCTGTGGCACCATACTGCTTTGGCTGTTACTTGCCACAGGTGCTTACCACAATGGCAGTCACAGTGTCCGGTGATCGGCCTGCTCAGAAAGGACCACCTTTTTTACGAGTTGGCAATTAGGCGCCAGCCGATTGAGGGCAGTGTTCCGGTATTAAAAGTCCGTTTGGGCGCTGCCGTTCTTCATCCGGTTAATGTCACGTTGGCTCTGGTGGGTGAGACAGGAGCGGCAATTTCATTTTCGTTTGAGGCTGTTAGAGGCCTTGAGCACCCTATTTGTGTTTTGGAGGGAACCCAACCTAGTGACAATCAGCTGGATAGGGTGCGGGCATAGTAAATGCATTTAACTAATCGGATACAGAGTTTAGGCACGTTAGCTTTGGAAGATCATCACAGAAAATTAACCGTTGAGTTGGGAACTTTGTTGAGCGCGTTACAGTTTAAGCTTACTTGTTTGGAGTTAGATGGGAGGAGGATTGAAGATCGGGACTTGTGCTGTCAGGGAGAGGGTGAGAGCCAGCCCGGGGGTGGTAGTGTTACATCCTCTGTCAAGTTGGATGCTGTATTTGCCAAGTTGCGTAATCCTCTGTCCTATTTCTTCCGAGATATTACTGAATTGGTTGTGGAGTGACTTTATCAGGTGGACAATTTTGTTTGATAATAGGTTCACTTAGAACAACTTGTGGCTGCTTTTCGCGTTCCGCACCAAGTAATTCTGTGGTTGTTGTACCCGTTAGCTAGAGGTGAGTTGCAGAACCTCCTCTCGCGAGGCATAGCGGCAGGGTCTTCCTTGCAGCAATTAAGGGAGCTCGTAATTAGGCAAAGGTTGACCACCGGAGTTCGTAAACGGCTTGAGTGTCGTTACATTTCAGAAGTATAGCAGGGTGAGGAGCAGTTACACCAGTATGTTGAGAAAGTTCAGACAGCCTCTTTGGCCTCTTTAATTGATTTCCCTGAAGAAGAGTTGGTCTCTATCGTTCTCAGTGGAATGCAGGCGGCTGATAAGTCGCATTTAGTCCTCCGCAAGCAGCCTTCAACCTGGGAAGCGCTCCGAGACGTGGTCGTAGCAGCATCCGCATAACCACTGGAGAACAATGTACGTCAAGAAGTTAAGAGGCAGGTCGTCGGCGCTGATTCCGGAGTATCTACATCCACTGAAGCTGTCAGAAGGGAACCCCGGCGTTTTTTCAGGTGCTTCAGTACGGCTCATGTGGTGCGCTCTTGTGTTCAGCCTTGTCCACCAAGAGCCAATAAATGTCACGAGGTTGGGCCGCGAACTCGGGATCGTGCATTCAGACCTTGGCGTACTCGTGTGGTCTCTCCCTCATCACTTCCCTTGCCCTACGTTTGTTCTCGGGTAAGAGGCGAGCCGATTTGTGCTCTTTTGGATTCTGGTAGTTCCTTTTCATTATTGAGCTTCGAGTGGTTTTTGGAATTTGGGCATCTTAAGTAACCTCGGTCGGTCCCCTCGTCGGTGCAGAGATGTCGGGTGGCTAATGGCCAAGTGTTGCCGCTGCATGTTTGGGTCCAGGGAAGTACATCGGTCGGCGATTTTTCCTGGCCTATGTGTTTAGCCTTGGTCAAGGAACTGCCGGTTGATCTAATTTTGGGGTGTGATTTCATCAATAAAACCGGCTTGTCTTGGATTATTCCAGGAACACCTTTTCCTTTAAGTTCGCTCCTGAGGAGAAGTTTCGCCTTTGAGAGTGCACTAAACCTATTATGCAGTGGACTGGGCTCGTTGGCCGTTGAGGCCGTACCTAACGAGTTCGAACTTGCCAATCTATTGCCCCATGAGGATTCTCAGTTACACGATTTGTTGCACTGTATGCCACAGCTCCGGAGTGATAACTTGGGTGTTACTATCCATCTGTCCGAAAATATTCCTGTTGGGCAGTCTCCACATCGCCTCTCACCCCCTCAGGTGAAGGTACTCAAGGCCAAAATATCTCAGATGCTCCAACTAGGAGTGATTAGGCCTTCTACATCTGCTTATGCTTCGCCAATATTTCTTGTACCTAAAGATCATGGGCGCGATTTCAGTTCTGTGGTTAACTACCGCCGTGTAAACGATAAGGTTGTCCTTGAATCGGTACCCCTACCTGATTTGCACAATTCGTTAACTTGGTTTGCCAGCGCTATTTGATTTACGGTCCTTGACTTCTATCAGGCCTATTATCAGATTCCCTTGGCTGAAGAATGTAAACATGTTAACGCATTTTGTAGTGATTGGAACTTGTTTGAGTTCAACGGAGTTCCTTTTGGGCTTGCGACTGGTGCGGCTGTGCTTACTCGTTTTCTGGATAATATCCTTGGTGACTTGAAGTTAGTCTGTGTGTACAATTATCTTAACTAGTTAGTTATCTACAGCCGTTCGTTTCAGGACCATTTGGAGGATAAGCAGCAAGTTCTTTTAAGATTACAGGGAGCCGGGCTGACCGTTAAGCCTAGTAAGATGACGCTAGCCAAGCAGCAGGTATCTCTCTGAGGTCATATAGTGACGGGTTAGAGTATTCGCATTGACCAAGAGCGAACTGAAACCTTACGGGCTTTACCTTTGCCTACTGATTAGCGGGGAGTTGCTAAATTCATAGGCTTGGCGGACTACTTTAGGCGTTTAGTTCACAATTTTTCTCAGTTGGTGGAACCCTTAAATCAGTCACACCGGAAGGGCGAGCGTTTTGAATGGGGACCCGCACAGGAGGCTGCGTTTGAGCACCTTAAGGCAGCAATAGCCAATCCTCTGGTTCATGGAGTAGCCGATTTTAATAAAGGGTTTCTTGTTCAAACTAATGCATCTAATGCTGATATTTCAGCTGTTCTCCCTCAGGAGTCTGAGGGGCAGAGACAGCAATTAGCCGGCGCATCTCGTCGGTTAACTGAAGCCGAACTTCAGTACTCCGTCTACGACTGCGAGGCTTTGGCCGTTTTATTTGCATTGGAGAAGAACCGCTTCTGCCTTGAACATCGGGTTTCCCAGTTAGAAATCGACACTCAGGCTTCGAGCTGGGTGTTGGCTAGGCCGCGTAAAGCTGGCCGTATTGGCAGGTGAGAGGTACGTATTTCGGAATTTCAGTTTGAAGTTAAACATTTGAGAGGCTCTGAAAATGTCCTTGCGGATGTCCTCAGCCGGATGTTCGCCGAAACTACACCTAGTAAGGGAAACCAGCAGGTAGAGGGAGACAGTCTTAATTGTATGGTGTTTGGTGAAATTCCCCTCTTATTTGAAGATGTTGCTCAGCATCAGGGGCTGGACACTGTTTGGGCCCCGATTAGGTTCAAATGGTTCAAATGGCTCTGAGCACTATGGGACTCAACATCTTAGGTCATAAGACCCCTAGAACTTAGAACTACTTAAACCTAACTAACCTAAGGACATCACACGCACACATGCCCGAGGCAGGATTCGAACCTGCGACCGTAGCAGTCCCGCGGTTCCGGACTGCAGCGCCAGAACCACACGGCCACCGCGGCCGGCGCCCCGATTAGGCATCGTGTGTTGGCAGGAAGGCTGTCGGATGAATATGTTAGTGGTATTCTCTGTAAGAGGGTGGGTGATGCTAAGCAGTGCAAGATCTGTTTGCCTGTAGCTTTGGTGTTCCCGGTTTTTCGTTATTTTCATGATTCGTTGGTGGGTGGCCACTTAGATATTTATAAGCGTCTCCAAAAAATCTAGGAGCCTTTAACTTGGCCCTCCATGGACCGGGATGTCGCTTGTGTAATGTAGCCAATCCCCAAGAATCCTCTTCAACAGGGTTTGTTGGGTTCTGAACGAGAGTCCTGTCCTATGCACAAGCCCTACATTGATTATTTAGGACCTTTACCTCGTACTAAGAAGGGTCATCGACATGTGCTAGTTATTATCGATGCGTTCCCCAGATCTATTTTGCTCCTTCCGAGCCGTAACGTTACCGCTGCCACCACTATTTCTCATTTAACTAATGTCTTCAGTGTTTTTGGCCCACCTAAGCAGCTTGTTAGCGATAATGCTCCTGCTTTTCTTTCGGCTACTTTCAAGGCCTTCTGTTTTCAGAACGGTGTCAAGCATGTCATGACCACCCTGTTTTATCCACAGGATTCTTTGCGGAGAGATTTAACCGAACTCTTAAGCCTGCGTTGATTATTCATCATCAGAAAACGCCTAGTAAATGGGACTCCAGTCTTCCTTGGTTTAGTTTTGCCTTTAATACCTCCAGTCATGAGCCCTTGCGAGCTACGCCTACATCTTTGGTCTTTTCCTATACAGTCAATTCCCTTCTTTCGAACTTGTGGGGAATTTACGATCGTATACCAGCGTATATTAGTCCTCGAGTTGTCAAGGAAAACTGGCACCGGGCCAGACGTAATATACTCAGAGCCCACAATAAAGGAGCTGAGCGTTGTAATCGTAGTCGAGAAACCTTTAAGGGGAGGCCAGGGCATCAAGTCTGTGTCCGCAATTTCCCGCGGAGGCAGGGGCATGGCGGGAATCATAGTAAATTTACTATCCGTTTTCTGGGGTCTTGCACCATCGTGCGTATTTTAGGCCCAGTAAATCTGTTGATGAAGGATAACTGTTCGGGAAGCATTACCGAGTACACCTTAGCCAAGTTCAAGTAGCTCAGGGGTTAAGTCACCCCCCCCCCCCCTGTGTTGAGTTGAAAGGGCGGGGGGCGGGCGGAGGGGGAGGGTTCAGCCGTGGCTGGCTCGTGCTAAGCTTTGCATTAAACCTTGGTTGCTATTCTGTGTATAGTCTCCCGCGGTTATCGCGATTTTGCTGTTATCCTCTCTCTCCACGAGTCGCAGAGGCAGCGTGTATCGATATTCGCACCCTTGTACTATCTTTGGCCTGGCGCTTAAAGTTTCCGGATGTGCCGTGTTCGGACAATTGGTCGGTTAGCATGGAGCAGCGAGAAAGTCTCCGTGGCGCGTGTCTGACCAGGGGCCGCTGGCGGCTTCCACGCGCGGTCGGAGTGTGAGGGGCTGTTCCCATTGATACGAGGTCTGCGGCTCACCGATCCCGGACACGAAAGTTGAGTCTTTACTTAATCTACCAGCCACCCAACTGTTCACATTGTGTCGTTTGAATTTCGTTGTGGGCTGTTGGGACATTCCCTCGAGCAGCAACGTGTGTTTTCAAGTTGGCGAAATTCTAGCCCCCTCCTGTGGAGTTTAACTTAACTTGATTATTTTTGAATTGAAGTGCACCAGCGGGATCTTCTGTCTTGTGGCCGTTAACGTTCCGGTTACCTGCCCTGGCCGTTGACGTAAATTCAGGCAGTGTGTTGTGGCCGTTCAGCACGTCGGGTAGTTTGACAACTGAATGTGTAATTCGTTGTGGGCGCCGATAGCTTCTGCGTTGTTTCATTGAACTTCCTGTTATGTGCTGGGTGGAGCGGAAGCTATCCTGTCGCTTGGTCCATTGACTGTCTGTTGGTTGGGTTTCTGTTGGATTGAGGATTGTTGCCGACCCTTGGAAACTTCTGAGCGATTTTTGATGTGCTGCCTTTTCTTATTTGTACTTGTTGTTTTTTTTTTATGTATGGCTTCTAGCCGATTTAATATTAAAGGTGTTTTGCCCTTAAGGTGTGAGATTGTTTGGACCTTCAACCTAACTTAGAGAAATGTTTTAAGATAAGGCCTTCTACCCTTTAAACTCCAATTCCTGTTTTTGAATCTTAAGTTATTGGCTCTCAGCCGGTTTTAAGTTAAAGTTGTTTTGCCCTTCGGGCGTGAGGTTGAGTGGCGCGTTTAGCCGGGAAATAAGTTCTAAAATTAATGTTTGTGTTGCTCTGTTTTTAATGCTTTATTTACTCTTGTAATGTTTGGCAAATAAATAAAGTAGTATGTTCGGGTGCAACTGACAGGCTTTCATTTTGGCGCCTTTCCACAAATTAAACTATCTGTCCTGTCCTGCTGGTATAGCAGGGGATCTCACAATGCACACATTTCAAGCGACTGACCTTGAACCTTGTTAGTCATTGAGAGTGCAAGGTAAAAGCGAAAATCCAATCGTTTGAAAGCAAGTGATAAGTCCTTGGGAACGATGGAAGTATGTGCAATCGATGCACCTCTCTTTGACTGCCCATTCAGAAGTGGCACTTCGATGACGTTCTCTATCAGTTTGTAGACAGTGAGCCAGTTTCTATTGCACAAATATGGTCAACTAAGGTTGTGATGCACCAATTTTAAGAGAATTTGTTTTGTGACACATCAACAACAGCCAACGCAACTGTATGATTTAAAATCTCTCCCTCATTCATGACGCTGTCACTCGATTAGTAGGTGACAGACGGATCCCTAGTTTGTTCAGCGACTGTGTAGTTGACTGCACTGACATCGGTGTTTATGCTGCGAAGATAGGATGTCCACAAAGCCATTCGTCCATTCGCGATTTTTGTAACTGAGGGGAATGTGCAGGGAAAATATCTGAATTATTTCCTTTGCTCATATGACAGTGAAGCTAAAGTTTAGTGTAAGCTCATTCAATAATTAAACAGACAAACTGTTCTGAAGACAAAGCGTTTATTTTTACAAAACAATACTTTTTGTACTTTTCAACATAATCCCCTTGAATATTTATGCACTTGTTCCAACTGGCTACAAGGTTTTTTATTCCGACTGCAAAGAACTCTTTATCTTGATGTTTGCACCAATTTACCACAAACATTTGCACGTCCTCATTGTCCTGGAACCTCTCCCTACGTAATGTCTCCTTCAGTGCACCAAACAAATGGAAATCACTACGCGCTAATTCAGGACTATAAGAGGGATGAGGCAGTACTTCCCAACCCATTTTATCGATGGAGTCACGGGTTAGTTGACCAATATGAGGGCGTGCGTTTTCTTGCTGGATAATCACACCTCTCCTCTAAGTTCTCCTCTTTCATGGCTGGCATCACCTTTGTTAAAAGCAAATCCGAGTAGTACTGGCTGTTCATTCTACGCTGCTTTTCGAGATAATCACAAAAACTGGACCTTCAGTGCTCCAAAACACCTTCAACATGACTTTTCCTGCTGATGCTTTGGTTTTGATTTTTTTCTTGACAGGTGAGTTGGTGTGCTTCCACTCCAGGCTTTGTCTTTTTGATTCTGGCTATAGTAGTGAACCCAAGTTTAATCATAATTTAAAATTTTGTTGAGGTACTGCTCACCTTCTCCTTCATAAGTCCCCTTATCTCTGTGCACATTCTCAACCTTGTTTCCTTGTGTAGCCACGTCAGCTCCTTTGGGACCCATCTTGCACATGTTTTGCGGTACTTCAGATTGTTGCAGGAGATGTTATGAATTGTACAACTTTTAATCTTATCATTTCCACAGTCACACGGCGGTGGGCACGAATAATGTCATCAATTCGATTTTCAAGTGAGAGAGCCAGAACGGTGCTCTACCCACTAACAAAAACTTGCACGATTCATACAACCTTCACCATAAACTTTAGATATTTTGCAGTATATACTCACTGGTGTCTCGCCTTCAGCAAGTCAGAAAGGAGGAACAGAACGTTATTTAACTAATGTGGACGTTTCAAGCGGA
The DNA here is from genome assembly GCF_021461385.2 of Schistocerca piceifrons. Taxonomy (NCBI): domain Eukaryota; kingdom Metazoa; phylum Arthropoda; class Insecta; order Orthoptera; family Acrididae; genus Schistocerca; species Schistocerca piceifrons. The sequence continues at coordinate 183,490,197 of NC_060142.1, read as the reverse complement.
CTCGTCAGCTTGAAATGTATTTTTGAGGTTATAAACAAAACAATCTTGATACATTTGCTGACCATTGCTCATTGCAGTCATGCCAACTTAATACCATAAAAGTACCAAACTTGCCCTAGTAACAGTTTTTTTTCCCAGACCGATTTGTCTTTTTAATTATTGAATGACCCTCATATATATATACATATATGTGTGTGTGTGTGTGTGTGTGTGTGTGTGTGTGTGTGTGTCGGAAAAATGCCTTACCACCATTTCAAATGCTGTGGAATTAACTTAGTCAAAGCACACTGCAGTACTTAAAACAATTACAACGAATCAAGTATAGTGCACCACAGTGCATCGCTATTGAGCGTATTTATCCTTCGCCCCCTCAGCGTGATTCACAGCAATATAAATACGTTTCCAAATGCAAGTTGTACAGCTATTCCCATAGCAACAGCAACATAACAATACTTTTGTATCGACTGCTTTGATGCTTACGATAAAATATTTCCTCGTTTTAAACAACAAAAGTAGCAGCCAGAGGACCACCCACGTTTTCAGATTGACTGGTACAACAGTATGCAGATTACTGTAGTTCTTCTGCTTTCGTGCTGTTTACACCATGGAGTGCATTCAAAAGAAGGAATACCGGTCGGTGGTACAACGGAAACACTGTTCGCACAAACAATTTATGATCTGGACATTAATTTAAGATCTTGCAATATAAATCACTGTTTGGGTATACAATAGAAGGCTCTGCGCTTAATCAGATAACGAACGCCTGTATGTAGTCTCTTCATCGTCTTTGACACTCCCAGCAATGAGATATTGCCTTGTGTGAAGTAGGTGTAACCAGATACCTAAAATAACAAACTTCATTCATGGTCATTGGGCTATTTCCTCATTTTAATTCCACAATATTAACACTATCACAGTTATCACAGACTTTTAATCACAGTAATATATTAAAACAAGCATAATATATCTGTGTTTTTCCTGGACGCACACCTCTGACCAAGGGACTGCCACAATGTGGGAATGCCAACGATTTTATCATCGAGCAAGGGGTTTCACACACAACACCACTGTCGCCACTAGACTAGAAGCTGTCCCATTTGCTGTGCACTGTATTGACTGTATCTACCAGATGCGCATACCTATCCAGCGAGGAATGTCCAAATGAAAACGCATCGGACTAAACTGTGTAAAATTGAAGGAGGAGGAGGAGGAGATCAGTGTTTAACGTCCCGTCGACAACGAGGTCATTAGAGACGGAGCACAAGCTCGGGTTAGGGAAGGACGGGGAAGGAAATCGGCCGTGCCCTTTCAAAGAAACCATCCCGGCATTTGCCTGAAAGGATTTAGGGAAATCACGGAAGTCCTAAATCAGGATGGCCGGAGACGGAACTGAACCGTCGTCCTCCCGAATACAAGTCCAGTGTGCTAACCTCTGCGCCACCTCGCTCGGTGCGTAAAAGTGAACAAATTCTGTATTAACACGATACAGGTATAAAAATTGTTGTATTGTGGACCACCAGAAGCTTTCAATTAGAAGGTTCTGATGTTGCGCAGTATCTCTTTACAAGCTCAAGTAGCTGTTACTGGTGGGACATACTGGCTCACACTTCAAGGCGAAATGTATTTTAGCAATGGTGCATTGTGTCTGGTTGCTTCATATCTTAATTTCATTAAAATACGGAGATCAGTTGTAACAAGAACGGAACAAGGATTGTCTGTCCATATACCACACAAAGTTACAAAGAATTTAGGTTTTATAACGGTTTAACGTAAACTGATTGTGCCATGTGTGTGATTGTCATCTAGCAGTTAGACCTACATATATACGAGGGGGGAGGGGGGGAAGCCATTTTGTTGAATGATATACCTACCGATTGTCTGGAGGTCCAAATAATCTCCCATGTCTTGGTATAGAAGGCGGTGAATACACACTTAAGGATTGTTGTTTCTGTGGCGACGTGTACGTTTGTGTGTGAAACACCTCTGTGTTCTGCCAGCACTGTAATAACAGCAAAGCACGAAGTATAACGATGTATGCATATCCTAATAATTTGAGATTGTATTGGTAAGTACTTATTGATAGGTATTGTAACTCACTGTCTTGGAGGGCCCAAAATTAACCATCTATATTATCATCTGACAAGAACTATTTTTCATACAAATCTAGATGTGCATATAATTCACGTAGTGACTACGTAACAGTTGCTTCACATCTTAACTGCGTAGGTGTTTAAATACATGCCACTGATTACGTTTGCACATTTAATTTCACCTTAAGAGAAGGTCTACTTATACATCATCTCACCATGATGGAGCTCATAATGCCACACTGAAACATGTACACTGGAAATAAGTGAAACACGCATATTTGAAATACGACTGGAATTACATAATTGACAGTAGTCTGAAGCACAACTGTTAGAATGGGAATGGCATATGAACGTCTATTTTATCTCATCGCTAATGCACTTTACCCTGAACTGAACATTTCTGACTGTAAGAATGTAAATTTAATTTAGCTGCCAGATTGTAAACTGTCAATAACTTTAAACCGAACCAAAACTGCATGAATTTACATAAAACAAAAACCGAGTCTGGTGCAACACTATTGATTTGAAGTTGTCCCTGGTAATAAAACTAAACTTTATCAATTTGAAAATAAAGGTCCCTGTGCTTAATGAATGCTATCACTGATATAATAAAATTTCTTACCATTATCTGTGCAATGATAACACTATTTGCTCTGCTCCCTGTTAGTACTTTAAATTACATAGTTAGAAAACAGCAACTGTTGTGTATGGCTGTTATTTAGCATACATTTTAATTAAATCAAATTTGACTGAAACAATAACTTCCTGAGAAAAACAGTCAATCAAAAACGACATCGATCTGGGAACTGGTATTGATTTGGAGGAAGTAACAATGTTGCACTAACTTTGAAACTTGTATTTTGTCTCTTTGAAAATTAATAATGCTCAACATTAACAATTCACATTAACAATTAGCTTTACAAAATCATTGGATGTGAATGCGATACATTGTCTCAGTAAACAGTTAAGATTATGCCCATTGCATTAGTAACAAAAGAACTTTCTTTACCTTAATTATTTCCAACTTCCGTCGAGATTCCTTTTAAGATAGCACATATCATAGTATCTTGTAAATAAAAAGTCAATACTGCCTATATTGAGTAAGTAAATATCTAGCACACATCAGATACAACACATCCTCAGTATAGCTCTTGATCTGAAGTTACTCAAACACATTAGCAATCGCTGTTGAACAACATCGCTACTACACAATTGATACTACATTTGACCCTCTCTGGTTCAATAGAATATTTTCTTACAAAACTTGAATTAATTTACTCCTTGTATATACCTTTCAATATGTCTTGTTATGGTTACTCATTTAACATCGCTTAATATAATACCATGTTTACACATAGTTTCAGCATTTTCGAGCTTGAAATTTCAAGACGTCACACCCATACCGATACGCTATAATGCCGCAAATAATACATAGTTCAGCTAGCACTTTGAGAAATAAATATAAGTTAACTACATTAAACAACGAGGTGTACATACACGTGCTGTGGGTTGTTCGTTGTTTGAAACCAATGTCACATCACCTTAATTCTTACAGACAAGTATTTTTCTATAACTAAATCGGAGCAAATTGCCTGGAACCTTCCTAAATTAACATTTTCACTATTTTCCAGACAACTGTGCTATGACATCAATATATGCTGTTCAGGTGTTTTCCTTCGCGATTTTTCAACTCAGTTATAACTACTGCGAATGGCGGAACTCATTTAATTGGAATAATAATAAAAGCATTTTGTTATAACGAATAGCCACACCACAGTCCTCTCACTACAGAACACAAGGCTAGAATGGAGAGCACCTTTCCTGAAGGCAGTGGAGCACCTTCATAATCTCAGCAACATGATGTTCTGACAGCAAATGGTAGGGCTCATGCAACTAAATTACAAAAATTAATATAGCTCAATGGCTTGGGGGCTGAGCAGGCCATTGGGCAGCTGGCTGAAATTTCAGGGCCCCACAGTGATTGGCAGACAGCTTGCCGATGTCCATGGAACACAGTTGGTCGGCCTACCCTCCCTCCCTCCCCCATTCACTTCCTTCCACTCTGAGGAGTGACCTCAAATATGACACTTACAAATTTGTTGGCTGTAATATGACGCCAAAGTGATCTGAATGTTGGCCAGAACACAGACCGATTCCCCCTGTGGCAACAAGTTTTTCCTCTGTTAGAGCTCTAAAACTTACTGTTTTTAATATATCTGTCTTAATCTAGAGCGACGACCTGTTGCGACCGAAAATACAAATATTGACTGCTTAATTTGATCTTTGGTATTTAAAAATTTTTTGACGCTAAATCATCTTATTTTTGAAATTACAATGAAATCCAGACCATTACCTGCCAACAGGCGTTCATAAATATCATCTGGGACAGTTGAAAATGTGTCCTAATGGTCTGTATTTAACTGCAATTCATTCTTCGAGAGCTGCAATATCACCAATGGTATCTTATTTTTGCGAATTTAAATTTTAAACTGCTTTGATTTTGATGCCCTTACAATTCAGCGATTATATGAGTGTATCAAATGTTTGCATTGCAATAAAATTGGAAAAAATATTTCTGCCGAATCTGGCATCAGCTGTTTACAACTCTCAGATACCCGCTTGGTAACCATTTCTGCCTACTCGTGGAAGGGGGTGTTCCTCTATTGCAGATCAGGCGACAACAGCTGCTTGCTAATTATGCAGCACTCATTCGCAGCTCTCCTAAACAGCAGAATGAGTCTGCTTTTCCTCAACACGGCAATGCATCTCACACAACGACAGCCCACATTAGCGATAACCATTGCTGTCTCTATCCGTGTCTTTCCCTCTATCACCTCTCCTCCAGGTCCTCTCATGTACACCACCATGATGTGTACCTCGACTATTACTTCATCTGGACATATCACTCAGCTCATTCTGCGGCCTTCCGCTGCCTATTTATCTCTATTATTCTCGCATCGCATGGTTCAGAGGTAGTTTACACGGATGGCTCGATGGTTGATGGCCACGTTGCGTTCGATTATGCTCACGTAGGACATACCGACTTGCACTCCTTGCCAGATTGCGGTGTTTTCACTGCCAAGTAGGTAGCCATTTCTCGCGCTGTTGAGCATATCCGTTTCTGCGCTGGGTAGTCCTTCCTCATTTGTAGCGACTCCTTGAGCGCCTTACAAGCTCTCGACCAGTGCTTTCCTCGCCATCTTTTGGTAATGGCCATCCAACACTCCGTTTACTCCTTGAAAAACTTGGAGGGTCAGTGGTCACAAGTCAGTGGGACCTGCCGGAATCAAGGTAAATGAACTAGCCGACAAGCTAGCTAAGTGGACTACTCGTAAACCAATTCTGGAGATCGGTGTATTAGAATCTGATCTTCGATCTGTATGACGCCACAAAGTTTTTGTGTCCTGGAATACAGAATGGCGCTCCCTGACTTTGAAAAATTAGTTACGTATGTGAAAGGAGACGACGAATGTGTGATGGTCCTCCATACAAGCCTCTCGCAAGCACTCCATTGTCCTTTGCCGTCTCTGCATCGAACATACTTCGCTGGCTCACTGTTAGTGGCGAGGACCCACCTCAGTGTTTCTGTGGTTGATGTGTGGAAGTGGTCCACATATTGTGTACTGCCAAATTTAGCTAGTCTGATGAAGCCTTTGAATCTCACTGAAGCGCTCCCTTCTATTGTAGGTGACATTGCCTCAATAGCTAACATGGTTTTAAGTTTTATCCGAGAAGGGGGCTTTTATTATTCGGTTTAAGGATGGGCACCTTAGGCTCATATTTCAGGACGTCGCCCTACCTGCATTTTACCTCTTCCTTGCTCCCTCTAGTGTTGTCTTTTGGGCTTGGTGTTTGTCATTTCAAACATCTGTGTTTCTCTTGCCTTGCGTGTTCACAATAGGAATTTCAGTGTGTCACAGAGAGGCTCTCATCCTTTCTTATTCTTGCGTCAGCCAGCCAACGCAGTCTCCTATATTTTTTTAACTCTTTCTACCGCTTTTTTAGTTAATTTTTCAATTTTGTCTTAATATTTTCCTTTTCTACTTCATTGTTGTTACACATATACACTCATGCTCATAAATTAGGTTAATTGCAGAATGTGGTGCCACACGACGTGGCACTGCACGGAACTGGCGCTAATGAATAAGCACATAGGGAACACACACGGCACAGATCTGTACGTCCAGGGTATTGGTGACAAGTCGAGAAAACCGTCCCAAAACACAAGTGCTACAAAACACCACTGTTTACTGCGCCCGTACCCCCGACATCAATATGGGATTTGAACACCATGCACACGTACACAGTGACACGTCCCCTTAGAAATCTTATTGAATTACTATGCAGATAAATCTCTTACATTATTTGATTTTCAAATAGCTGAGTAGAACTGAACGCACTCAGACATTTCGCTCTTTACATATTCTGATCAACACTAAACTGTAGCTTAACGCAATCTGACTTTCAATAATCCCTTCAAAAGAATGGCCCTGACTAACATTAACCTATACCTTTCACAAATCACTTACCTCACAAAAATCTTCGTTACTCAAGCTACTGCAATACAGGGAGCGCCACTACTGCCAGCTAAATAAAAGATTCAAACTACTGAAGGCACTAACTACTGATAGGCATAGTTGGCCAATGAAAGATTTTGATAGAGAAAAAACAATGTATTTACCTTAATATTGTGCAAAGGTCATATTATATATATCAGTTCATGACATCCAGTCTTACAAATTTACTGTCTCTGTCCAGATCATTCGCTCTCAAAATTCCGCCATCTCTCTCCCCACATCCACCCCTGCTGGCGGCTCACCTCCAACTGCACAACGCTATGCGCTGTTAACAGAAGCTATAAGAAAATGGTTTGGCCAAAAAAGTATTTTGAAAGAGGATATAAAAAAAAAACAGTAGGGTTTAGGGACAACAGGTTTAGGTGGGATTTTCTTGGAAATAAATGATGAGGTAAGATAATGGAAAATAAATAATGAGACAAGAAATATGTGAACATATAAATACAGAAAGCATGCTTGGATTGGAATTTATTTTGGTGGAAACAAATGTTGAAATAAGACGAAAGATCTATGGAATGAAGTTTTGGGTTGGACTGCAGTACCAAATGTTACACTGAAAACAAACCCTGCCCTTTCTCTTGTGTTATTCTGCTATGTGTTTGTTTACTCTTGTATATTTGCGTTTTTCCTGTCTTTATGTGTTTAGCTGATATGAGTTATGTTGTGGAATTATTCTAATAATACGTTATTTTGTTTGTAAATATGTTTGGACATTATTAATTCTGTTTTGTTTTAATGCTTACGTATGAAGTTGTTTCAAAAGTTATTCTGATCTTTTATGTATGTACTTATGTCATAATTCCTGTAACACTGATTTATATGTTGTTTCGATACTTTTGTAAACATGTATTATCACAAATGTTATTTGTATTGTTATGTTCTTTAATGATGTATTTTGTACCTTTGTAATTGTATTCTTCTGTTTGTAAATTTATAGTTGTATAGACACCAGTTCTTCAAATTAAGTTACATTTCACTGCACACATTTCTGTTGGTCATAGTATATGAGTATATGCACAATATGTGAAAAAAGGGACTGTTAGTGTTTGCACGTGTGTTAATAATTCAGCAAGGGACTGGATAACAGCATTGCTGGTTCTAAGGACATTTCAAAAAAAATTTTTTTGTGAGTGCACAAATGGTGGTTCATGGACTTGCTATATTGTCCAAAGACTCTTCGATGGTGATTGTGCACCTGCACCGTTGCAACGGATGGCTGCTAGCCATCTCTACAAGGACTAAAGTGGGTCTGCACCTTTGATGGCCCACCAATACCATAATCTCTACCAGGACTACAGTGGGTCTGCTCTGTGACGACCTACCTACCAATATTCTTCAAAACTTCGACTGACTCTGTGGTGGGTTTGCTCTGTTGTGGCCCATTACCTGTCTACATGTCAATAGTCAGCACTGTCTTTCTGTTGGAAGGACAACAATAGTTCTTCAAGACTGCATGGAAATCCACTACTTCCATGTGCATTATCTTTTACTGCTCAGACTTTGAGAGAAAAAAAAACTGCAATTTTACTGTGATGAATGATCAGTACTATCATTATGGACTGTGAGAGAATTTTACCTTTGACCAACATTGTATCAATAAGTGTGTGCATTTGATATCTTTGTTATTGTAATTTGAAAAATTTTTTCAAATCTGTATTGGCCATTGCCCAAAAAAAATTGTAAATTTTTTTGTGGGGAACATGGGGGCTATGTAAGTAGGCTGTTTAGGTTTTCTTATTGGTAACGCCACGTAACGCTCTGTATGAAAATCACTGGCTGTGTTGTGTGCAGTCTGTCGCTATTTTGCATTGTTGTCTGTCATTGTAGTGTTGGGCAGCTGGATGTTAACAGCGCGTAGCGTTGCGCAGTTGGAGGTGAGCCGCAAGCAGTGAGGGATGTGGGAAGAGAAATGTCGGAGTTTTGAGAGCAGATTATCTGGATGTGTGCCCATCAGAGACAGTAAATTTGTAAGACTGGATGTCATGAACTGATATATGTATTATGACTTTTGAACACTATTAAGGTAAATACATTGTTTGTTCTCTATCAAAATCTTTCATTTGCTAACTATGCCTATCAGTAGTTAGTGCCTTCAGTAGTTTGAATATTTTATTTAGCTGGCAGTATTGGGGCTCGCTGTATTGCAGTAGTTTAAGTAACGAAGATTTTTGTGAGGTAAGTGATTTGTGAAAGGTATAGGTTATTGTTAGTCAGGGCCATTCATTTGTAGGGATTATTAAAAGTCAGATTGCGTTGCGCTAAAAATATTGTGTGTCAGTTTAGTGTTGATCAGAATATGTAAAGAGCCGAATGTCTGAGTACTTTCAGTTCCGCTCAGCTGTTTGAAAATCAAATAATGTAAGAGGTTTATCAGCACAGTCAATCATAAATTTTTCTAAGGGGACGATTCATAAATGGCCCTGACTAACATTAACCCATACCTTTCGCAAATCACTTACCTCACAAGAATCTTCCTTACTCAAGTTACTGCAATACAGGGAGCGCCACTACTGCCAGTTAAATAAAAGATTCAAACTACTGAAGGCGCTAACTACTGATAGGCATACATAGCAAATGAAAGATGTTTATAGTGAAAAAACAATGTATTTACCTTAATATTTTTCAAAAGTCATATTATATATATCGGTTTATGACATCCAGCCTTACAAATTTACTGTCTCTGTCCAGATCATCCGCTCTCAAAATTCCGCCATCTCTCTCCCCACACTCACCACTGCTTGCGGCTCACCTCCAACTGCGCGACGCTACGCGCTGTTAACCGCCAACTGCCCAACACTACAATACAATGCAAACAAAGCACAGCCAGTGATTTTCATACAGAGAGCTACATGGTGTTCCAATAAAAAAGCCTATACAGCCTACTTACAACAGGCCGCACAACGGTTTGGCATACTCTGGATCAGGTGGTCGAGCAGCTGCTGGGGTATAGCCTCCCATTCTTGGATCAGTGCCTGTCGGAGCTTCTGAAGTGTCGTAGGGGTTTGAAAACGTGCAGCGATACGTCGACCGAGAGCATCCCAGAGGAGCTCGATGGGGTTTAGATCTGGAGAACAGGCAGGCCACTCCATTTGCCTGATGTTTTCTGTTTCAAGGTACTCCTCCACGACGGCAGCTCCATGGGGCCGTGCTTTATCATCCATCAGGAATAAGAGGGGATCCACTGCACCCCTGAAAAGGCGGACATACTGGTGCAAAATGACGTCCCGATACACCTCACCTGTTACATTTCCTCTGTCAAAGAAATGCAGGGGTGTACGTGCACCAACCATAATCCCACCCCTACACCATCAAACCCCGACCGCCGGCCGAAGTGACCGTGCGGTTAAAGGCGCTGCAGCCTGGAACCGCAAGACCGCTACGGTCGCAGGTTCGAATCCTGCCTCGGGCATGGATGTTTGTGATGTCCTTAGGTTAGTTAGGTTTAACTAGTTCTAAGTTCTAGGGGACTAATGACCTCAGCAGTTGAGTCCCATAGTGCTCAGAGCCATTTTTAGCCAAACCACGACCTCCATACAGGTCCCTTTCAAAGACATTATGGGGTTGGTATCTGGTTCCTGGTTCATGCCAGATGAAAACGCGGCGAGAATCACTGTTCATGCTATATCTGGACTCGTTCGTGAACATAACCTGGGACCACTGTTCCACTGACCATGTACTGTGTTCTTGACACCAGGATTTACGGGCTCTCCTGTGACCAAGTGGAATGTACCTTTTAGGTCTCCGGGCGAATAAACCATGTCTGTTCAGTCGTCTGTAGACTGTGTCTCTGGAGACAACTGTTCCAGTGGCTGCGGTAAGTTCCCGAGCAAGGCTACCGGCAGTCCTCCGTGGCCGTCTGTGGGCACTGATGGTGAGATATCGGTCTTCCTGTGGTGTTGTACACTGTGGACGTCCCGTACTGTAGCTCCTGGGCATTTTTCCTGTCTTCTGGAATCGTTGCCATAATCTTGAGATCACAGTTTGTGGCACACGGAGGGCCCGTTCTACTACCTGCTGTGTTTGAGCAGCCTCCAGTCGCCCTAGTATTCTACCCCTCATAACATCATCCATATGTGTTCTCTGAGACATTTTCAACACACAGTCACCATTATCACGTCTGAAAACGTCTGCACACTTACTCGCTCCACCATACTCTGACATGCACCAACACACCTCTGCGTATGTGTACTGCTCCTTGAGCCACCGTGTGACGACCACAAGTGAAATGCGCCGCATAGTCATACCCCGAGGTGATTTGATCTTGCAAACCACCCACCAGTGCGTTGTTTCACCATGTATCAGCATTATCCTTAATTTATGAGCATGAATGTAGTTTTACGCGTTCTTTTTTCGTTCACCAGATTTCAGGCGTTACGATTCTTGTGGGATATAGTTTTAATCCGAGACCTGTTAATTAAGGGAAAATGGACTGTTAACCTCGCAGTTTAGTCCCTTTAATCTACAGACAAACCAACCAAACAATTCCTAACCATTTGCTGTTTCTTGTTTCCCATGCGTTGTGATTATGGGTGCTTAGCACTGCATGGTTTACGCACTATATTTTTTTAGCATGTGATATTGCTCCACAAATGGCACCAAAAATCTGAAGAGAGTGTGTTTACGTTTCGTGGCATTTGAGATTGTGTGTACGAAGAAGAGCTCTCTTTTGCCATTCAATGTAATATATCGTTCTCGCATTTACCCATAAGATCAGCATATTTTGTCAATCAGATGGAGCCTGACTGGGAATAGAATGTCTTTTATCTAGTTTCATGCTGTTTTCCATGTGCCACCCACGTATGTCATAGTGTCGTGTGCGTGTTTATGGATACCTCATGGACTATCAGTAAACTTTGGGGGCATCATGACAATTTTCCCAGTGGTGCTGATGTTTCCATCGTTCAAAATTACATCTTGTAAACGAATTTACTCCACTGAGCGCCACGGTTTTTGATATAGTCAAATGAGAAGGAGGCGTTCAGATTAAATTATCATATACGTTACTGTAAAATACTGGTGAAACAGTTGAGGATTGTAGAACGTAGATTGTCCCGTTTTGTGGTGTCCTCAAGCTGTTTGTGTAATAATTCATTGCTCTTTACATTTTTATGGATTTATGTACCTATCAGGATAAATAATACGAAAGATGTGCTAAGGTAACGTAAATCTGATTCACGACTTATGAAGGATGGTTTTTTAATGTAATGCAGAGTGACGAAGAAACAATAAGTACAGTTACCCTAGCTGCATTAGCTTGCATAATTATGAAGTAATATCCGTTCTCCCTATCCCAGAAAATTATGGAATACTGCAACGCATCCCAAGATCTATGTGTATCGGCGACATGTGCAATTGTATTATTCCTTGGCTATAGAATTATATCATTAGTATCACGTTATTCTCCTACCATACCAATCTTTAGTTCAGTTTTGATAGGTATCCATGCTGTCCGATTGGTGATTTGCCATACCGTCTGTGGATTGGGTATTTATCCGCAGGCAAGTTGACAATTGAACTTCTTAGCGATTTTATCAGGGCGTTATGTTGTTCAAAAGATTTGGCAAATGTGATATAATACGACATATTGTGGCTGGAGTAGCATTACATCACAAATTAACTTTCATATGATCATCGCCAACAAATTAGGTTTTTAAACATTTATGTTGAGCTTCAGGAACTGGTAGAAGTTATCCTAAGCGATGACAGACAATGTAAGAGATAAGAATAACGACGGATCACAAAGGAATTATCCGAAAGGGACGAAGATCGTTAGATGTGATGTATATGTGCAAACAACCAAATGGATATAATTTCAGAAAGACTGGAAGGTTTGTTCAGGAGAGAGAGCTTCACAAATTGTGCTAGGCCATAAGGCGTTCGTCTACCCCTGGCGCCAATGCATTCACTTATTTAGCTTCGCACTGAGTGATAGAATGTCCTCCCGAGTGATGTCATGCTAAGTTCTGTCCAGATGGTGTGTTAGATCATCCCAATCTCGACCTGGTAGGAGGGTCGTACCTATACTGCTACAAATGTTCTTATCTGGGGAGAGATCCGGTGAACTTGTTGGCCACGGTAGGGTTTGGCGACTGCAAAGGCAAGCAGCAGAGACTCCCGCCGTGTGCCGCCGGCATTATGTTCCTCAGGATGGCTCGCCATGAAGGTCAACCAAACGGGGCATAGAATATCGACGACGTACCGCTGTCCTGCGGGTGACAAGCAAAGCAGTTCTGTTATGTAAACAAATGGCAGCCCAGACTACCAGTCCTGGTTCTCGGGCAGTATAGCAAGAGACTCTCAGGTCAGCATCCAACCAGTATCCGAAGCGCCACCAAACACCATCCTCTGCTTAGATTTCACGAAGATAATGTCAGCCCGCACTCGACAAAAGTTTCTTCTAATTGTCTTTGTGCTCGCCAGACCCTACCTTGGCCACCAAGGCCACGGATCTATATCAAATTGAGAACGTTTGGAGCATTATGGCCAGGGGCCTCCTAACAGCTTTGGATTTCTTAGGATCTAACGCGTCAGTCGGACAGAATTTGGCACGATATCCCTCAGGAGGATATCCAAGAACTATATCAATCAACGTGAAGCTGAATAACCGCTTGTTATGAGGGTAGAGTTGGACCAACACTTAATTAAGTAGCTCAATCTGTGAAACTGTTTCTATTGAATAATTCATCAAATTTTTTTTCTGAAATTGTGGTCATTTGTTTGGCTGTATACGTACAGATTTCCGACCCACTAGGATAATTCCTTCTTTGTGCATCGAACATTTTTTTCTAAGCACTAAGCACGTATTTCCTCTAAATTTTCCAATTTGACATATTTAGAACTTGGAATACCTTGTCGCCTCGGAAGGTTGTCAACATAAACGCGCTACTATACGCGTGAAATTTTTTTGGTGGAATGGGTTCGAATCGGCTAAGTTTCCCTATAGCAATGTCAACAGCTCTTCAGGTGATGGATGCAAAGTCAGAAGTATAACTTTTTCATTTGCACAGCACCTTCCAGCTGGTTCAATTTCGAACTTTCGTGCACCGCAATGCTCGAACACCTTACACCCTCTTTGCCGATGTCTACATCTGGAAGGAGACTACAGCTGTAACTGACATTGTGCGGGGATGTATCGAGATTCAACATGACCGACTCTGAGCACTATGGGACTTAACATCTGAGGGCATCAGTCCCCTAGAACTTAGAACTACTTAAACCTAACTAACCTAAGGACATCACACACATCCATGCCCGAGGCAGGATTCGAACCTTCGACCGTAGCAGTCGCGCGGTTCCGGACTGAAGCGCTTAGAACCGCCAACATGACCGTTTCCTCGTGTGGGGAGTAGACTGCAAACATTTTGCTTCGTCTCTTACTGTTTGTTGGTATATGACAGTGGTGATTTTCATTGACCGATTCATAAATGTTTTGCTGCATTGCTTACTTGTCGTTCATCGGTTGCTTGAGATTCATACAATCGGTTTTTATTTCTTGCTCCGATGGCAGATCTTCCGGTTCATGAGCGTTTAGGGGGCACTACTCTTATGACGCAGAAAGCAACAAGTACCAGAAAAACAACGAAGATTTCCACTAATTTATAAAATAGAAGACTACATTTTAACAGGTTTAAACGTTCAGTGTAGCTTAACCTGCTTTGAAACAATGGTTTATACTTTTTAAACCAATGAATGTCCATCAACGGGACATGCCACAAACACAAAAATAAAATTCAAAAGAGTCTAGGGAAATTAGGCTTCGTTAAAATTCGATATGATTGAAATACTGCTGTTGGCCAAAGTAGGATTCGACCTGCGTCGCATTTTGAGCGCAACATCAGCTTAAGACACAGACAACAGGTGTATGTACACTGAAGTGACATGAGTCATTCATACCTCCTACTATCGCTTCGCATCTCCAGTTTTCTCGGTGTAGAGTAGCAACTCGACAAGGCATGGACTTATCTAAGTCGTTCGAGGATCCCTGCACTGAGCCATGCTGCCTCATTAGACATCGGCAACTGTGAAAGTGTTGCCGGTGTAGGATTTTGCACATGAAATTACCTCTCCATTATGTCCGATAAATGTTCGACGGAATTTTTGTCGAGCGATCATCGTGACCAGATCACTCGTTCGATTTGTCCAAAATGTTCACCAAGCCAATAGCGAACAGTTAGACCTGGAGATATGGTGAAATGTCAACCACAAGATTTCCATCGTTGTTTTTGAACATGAAATCGGTGAATGGTGGCAAATGGTCTCCGAACACCACGAATTCCAGTGAATAATTGGTTCATTTGGTCCAGATCACCCAGTCAACTACATGTAAACACAGCCCACACCATTATGGAGCCACCAACACCTTGCACGGTGCCCTGTTGACAACATGGGTCCATGGCTTCGTGGATCTGCGCCACACTCGAACCCTACCATCAGCTCTTTAGCAAAGGGACTCCCGTCAGTCGTCTGCTGCCATAGCCGAATGATGCCAAATTTCGCTTCCCTGTCCAAAGGGATACGTTCCTCGTACGTATCACATTGATTTCAGTGGTTATTTCATGTACTGTTGGTTGTCTGTAGTATTCACAGCTTTACGGAAATGCTGCTGCTCTCCGTCGCTAAGTGTAGGTCGTTGGCCACTGCACTGTCCGCGATGAGAGGTAATGCACACTCTTGCCACTGTGTAACTTGGAACATTGAATTCCCTACCAGTTTTTGAACGGAATATACCATGCGTCTAAATCAAACTACCATTCTGGATTCAATTCGCATCCTGCGCTCGTAATTACGTTGGAAAGCTTTTCAGATGAATCAGCTGAGTACAAATTACAGCTCAGGCAGTGCCCTGCCCTTCTATGTGTCTGTGTTTATATCGCCATGTATATATGTGCATATTCTATCCCATGAAGTTTTTCATTTCAGTATAATAGATGGTGCACGTCAAAACGGCGATATCCAAAACCGGTGCCGTGGCAACCATGGTGCACCACGAGCCATAGATAACAGGGGGAAAGACGAAGATGTGTACAGGCGAAAAGATGTGTAACTCTTGAACAGCTGTCCACCCAGACGCACTAAGGGGTTGCCTGCAGTGTCTCCTCAACCAATCTTCAGAGAATGTTGCTGCGTATTGTTCTCCGCCGGATTTGCTCGCCAATAACGCAACTCGACGTCCACTGAGTGGCAAAGTTAGGATTTGTCAAGAAACACATTTTATACTCCATCAGACAGATAGCCTTGAGACATCTGAAGGCAATACCCTGCAACAGTCGTGGGAAGGATACAGGTCGGGAAAGTAATGATCTGTGGAATATTTTCGTGGCACTCTCTGTATGATCTCGTCATTCTGGAATGCACAAGGATTCAAATCAAATATGCACCTACTCTAGAGTGTCATTTCCAACCCTACTGGCATTTTAATTTTCCTCAGAACGATTGGATCTACCATCAGGACAGTACAATGTGTCACACAGGTCGCAGTAAAAGTGCGTCGTTCGAAGGGTACCAGGATGATTTTGCCGAATTCCTCAGACTCCACGGGTACGCCCAATCTAGAATCTGCAGGATCGCTTCGTTCATGCTGTACGCACCGTGGATTTGCAAACGTATAACGTAGCGCTCCTGGTCACGGCTTGGAGTCGGCATGGATCCATATCCCTGTCGCACCTTCCAGAAAGTCACTGACTCTCTCCCTGCGCGTCTCGCAGCTGTCCCAGCTGCAAAAGATTGTTATTCAGGCTTCTGACTGGCGGTCACGTTAATGAGACTGGACAGTCTATTTGGTATCGTTACCACATATTTGACCAGTATTTTACATAAAGAGCAATATTGTTTTCTTAGCAATCTCCACTGCACACTCGCTGTCTTTTTTCCCCCAAAGCCTGTTCTACGATTAAACCGAAGTGTGACATCCCACTTAACTACTACAAAAACAATAAATTCCATTTAATATTGATGTGACACTAATCTGCAAGGAACTATTCGAGGTGTTCCATTGGAACTACAGCTTAAAGGTACAGTTTTGTTGCTCACAACCTAGCATAAATGAAGAGCCACATTACATGTGTTTTTAGGCAAGAGAACCTCTGGAAAAATGAGGACTAAATCTTAACAAGAGGAGCATGAAGCACCTGTACCATTTTTACAGCTTATTATATAGAAGAGACCTAAACCGAAGAAAGTATCGATGTTCGTGGATTTCTTCCACTTTCGCTGCAAGTGGTTCTGACCATTTCCTGGTTGACGTGGACATAGTACCTCGATATAACAAACTTTAAGAAGAAATGAAACTTATCATAAACTAGTGAATCTTACAATCAACGGAAATCAGCGTAACTAAAATCAACGCAAATCAGCTTTAAATGCGACACTTGCAGATCCAGTCTGATGTGCACTCGACTAGCTGCTAAAGCACATCACTTACCCTTTCGGGCACAGTGGGAAGATTGGAGTAAAAGATAATACTAGCGTTTTCATCCTAGGAAATCAGTAAACCCAAGTAACTGCAATACATTTGCGTCATAGCTCAGTGAGAAGATCACCGATCAAACCTCAACGAACGTGTATTCTAAAGAGGTACGAGACGACTGAAGCGCTAAAAATCATTCTCTGAGTCAGAAAATTTGTGCTGCTTTTTTAAGAAGGAATCTATAAAAAAATTTTATTATGTGCAGATAGTCTGGTGTTACTCATGCTGCTGAACACCAGGTCATTAAAACGCGATAAACAAGAATTTCATCATACTTCACTGGGGCACTTGTGAAATTAAGTCCACTCGACGACTCTTCAATATAATATGCTGCATCCTTAGCAAGGGATCCACAAATTACTAACAAAATATTGTTTGATAGCCCATAGTTAGATCAATAAGCGTTGGTTTGATAATGAGTGAAATGTGTTCTGGAAACACAAACACTTCACTCGCCTAATTACTTGTGTTCGTAGTTTTAAGAATGTTATGTGGTATTTGTGCGAGTTAGGTTTCATTTGATAGACGTCTTCGGAAACTTTGTAATTTGACATTCAGACATCTGGACCCGTACCTACATTACTTAATTTGTTTTAGTTACAGACCTCAAGAATAACTTCTTAGCTTATGTCACGTAACATGTCCTGTCACTGAGAACAAATAAAATCACAGGTCGAATTTTTCACAAATCCAAGGCTGTGTTAGTTAACTTAGTAATTTTCATTAGTCATCGTACTGTCTTCATGCGATAACGTGTTTGATGGCTCAACTACTAGAGTAATCCTTAATCCTCTGTTTGGAGGAAGATATTCAGGGTTTCGTTTGATAAATTAATGTGAAATAATTTGTTACAAAAAATATAGCATTTCATTCGCACTATTGTGACGCAGCACTTTTTTACCATTGTAGTATGTCTGGAATTCAGATTACGAATCAGGCATACAGTACAGTCAGCGAAATACAACAGCCACCGCACACAACAATCTAACAAGAACAAAGATTATACAGGGTGGTCCATTGACCGTGACCCGGCCAAATATCTCACGAAATAAGCGTCAAACTTAAAAACTTCGAAGAACAAAAATTTTCTAACTTGAAGGGGGAAACCTGATGGCGCTATGGTTGGCCCGCTAGATGACGCTGCCATAGGTCAAACGCATATCGATTGCGTTTTTTTAAATAGGAACCCCATTTTTATTATATATTCGTGTAATACGTAAAGAAATATGAATGTTTTAGTTGGAGCACTTTTTTCGCTGTGTGATATATAGCGCTGTAATAGTCACAAACATATGGCTCACAATTTTTGACGAACAGTTGATAACAGGTAGGTTTTTTTAAACTAAAATACAGAATATAGGTACGTTTGAACATTTTATTTCAGTTGCTCCAATGTGATACATGTAACTTTGTGATCTTATCATTTCTGAGAACGCATGTTGTTACAGCGTGATTACCTGTAAATACCACATTAATGCAATAAATGCCCAAAATGATGTCCGTCAACCTCAATGCATTTGGCAATACGTGTAACTACATTCTTCTCAACAGCGAGTAGTTCACCTTCCGTAATGTTCGCACATGCATTGACAATGCGCTGACGCATATTGTCAGGCGTTGTCGGTGGATTACGATAGCAAATATTCTTCAACTCTCCCCACAGAAAGAAATCCGGGGACGTCATATTCGGTGAACGTGCGGGCCATGGTATAGCGCTTCGACGACCAATCCACCTGTCATGAAATATGCTATTGAATACCGCTTCAACCGCATGCGAGCTATGTGCCGGACATCCATCATGTTGTCATGCAGTGAAACATCTTGTAGTGACATCGGTAGAACATTACGTAAAAAATCAGTATACCATTTAGATTGCCATCGATAAAGTACGGTCCAATTATCCTTCCTCCCATAATGCCGCACCATACATTAACCCGCCAAGGTCACCATCATGGATTTTCCGTTGCCTGGTAATGCTTATTATGTCGGTTTACGTTACCGCTGTTGGTGAATGACGCTTCGTCGCTAAATAGAACACGTGCAGAAAATCTGTCATCATCCCGTAATTTCTATTGCGATCAGTGGAAGAACTGTACACGAAGTTCAAAGTCGTCGCCATGCAATTCCTAGTGTATAGAAATATGGTACTGGTGCAATTGATGTTGATGTAGCATTATCAACACCGACGTTTTTGAGATTCCCGATTCTCGCTCAATTTGTCTGCTACTGTTGTGCGGATTAACCGCGACAGCAGCTAAAACACCTACTTGGGTATCATCATTTGTTGCAGGTCGTGGTTGACGTTTCAAACGTGGCTGAACACTTCCTGTTTCCTTACACTTGGTCCGGACACTTGGATAATGTCGTCCAGGATACCGAGCAGCATATATAGCACACGCCCTTTGGGCATTTTGATCACAATAGCCATACATCAACACGATACACGATATCGACCTTTTCCGCAATTAGTAAACGGTCCATTTTAGCCAGGATAATGTATCACGGAGCAAATACCGTCCGCACTGGCGGAATGTTACGTGATACCACGTACTTATACGTTTGTGACTATTACAGCGCCATCCATCAGAAAGCGAAAAAAGTGGTCCAACTGAAACATTCATGTTTCTTTTCGTACTACACGAATATTTAACAAAAGATGGGGGTTCCTATTTAAAAAAAACAGTTGATATCTGTTTGACCTATGGCAGCGCCATCTAACGGGCCAACCATAGCGCCATCTGGTTTCCCCCTTAAGCTAGACTGGTTTCGTTCTGTGTAGCTTCTTCGTTTGATGCTTATTTCGTGAGATATTTGGCCCGATCACTATCAATGGACCAAAACAGAATGATTCTTCTACGTAACTAATGCGTTCTTTCTTAATAATTTTTTTCTAATTCACTTGTAAGTTCATCATTAGCAGTTTTAATGTCATCAACTTCGTATTAAAATGATACTGAATATTGAATTCTCAAATAAATACAATATATAATAAGTAAACAAGATCGTTTATTCCAGAACGTATTGGAAAAAGCACTTTGGACGTTATGTACAGAACCAGCTCTTTCGTATCGATAAAAGTACACCAAAAACAGAATTACAATCTCAGATTTACTGCATCCTGTCGTGAATTTATCGACAGTATCAAATACCCCAATAC
This sequence comes from Schistocerca piceifrons, assembly GCF_021461385.2. Taxonomy (NCBI): domain Eukaryota; kingdom Metazoa; phylum Arthropoda; class Insecta; order Orthoptera; family Acrididae; genus Schistocerca; species Schistocerca piceifrons. Next base: position 183,469,908 of record NC_060142.1, on the reverse strand, counting down.
ATTACGAAGAAAGGGCCATTCAGCAGTTCCATTACAGGATTTCGAAGGTCATTCTGTTCGAGATATCACATTACATACAGTATGAACACGGAGTGTGTTCTAATATCCAACAGCAGATGGATGTGACACGTATTGAACTGTAGTTTTGTGGATCATTTCTCTCGCCCTACTTGCAATTGGATATGACCTGCACTTTCTGCGAACCAGTATACACTGAGGTTTGTTCAAGGTAGCTATTGTATGTTACAGTTAAAAGAAGATCTTATCTAGCTACAAATTCAGTATAGAACACAGCACAATGAGATTTCTTCAAGTTCTTGTCGTGTATGGATTTGTACATAAAATGAGTAAGCAGAGGTGGGCCACAGAGTAGCGCGGCAACTGTCGTTGTAGGAAAGATGGATGGGGGCAAAAATGATTAGTGGACAAGTTAAACAGGAGATATACTAAACTTGTATTTCTCAAAGCGTACAAAGACTCATAATAAATAACGTGACAAGAAACAGCACCCCAATCTCAGAGTCAACCAGGACTCGCCACACTCAGCGCAAAAGATGGTGTCGAAGCGAAGACGCTCCATGTGCTAGTGGGGTGAGTGCTGCCGCCGGGCGTTCTGTATCGTGACGGCAGAGGGCGCTTATGGTACCGAGGTCCTGGAGCAGTGGGTCAACGGGCACGTCGCATTGGGTCCGCCAGGGCCCACGCGACCGCATTTGGCAACGGACAGACACTTGCAATTCCGTTGCCAGCTTCGCGGAGTGATATCGAAACTTGATACCACAAGAAGTACGTTATTAAAAACGGCGAATTTCTGCATTAGTGATTTGTATGTATGTATGTGTGTGTGTGTGTGTGTGTGTGTGTGTGTGTGTGTGTGTGTGTGAATAAAAGAGATGGAGAAAGAGGGAAAGAGAGAGGGAGGGACAGTACGGGATGATCGGGATACATTATAGATTGGCCCTTTGTGTTGATTTTGAGTCAGAAGCATCCGGACTGGTTTGATGCGGCCCGCCACGAATACCTTTACTGTGCCAAACTCATCATCTCACAGCAGCACTTGCAACCTAAGTACTCAATTATTTTCTTGATGTATTCCAATCTCTCTCTTCCTCTACAGTTTTTGCCCTCCACAACTCTCTCTAATACTATGTCTTAACAGTTGTCCTGCCATCGTGTCCCATCTACTTACCAGTGTTTTCCACATATATCCTTCCTCTCCGACTCTGTGCAGAACCTCGCCATTCCTTACATTATCAGTCCACCTAAGTTTCAAGATTCGTCTGAAGCACCACATATCAAATGCTTCGATTCTTTTCTTATCCCTTTTTCTTGCAGTCCATGTTTCACACCCATGCAATGCTGCGCTAGAAACGTGTCTTCTTAGAAATTACTTCCTCAGATTAAGGCCTGTGTCTGATACTAGTGGACTTCTCATGGCCAGGAATGAGCTTTTTGTCAGGGATGGTCTGCTTCTGATGTCCTCTTTGCTTTGTCCGTCATTGGTAACTTTGCTGCCTAGGTAGTAGAACTCCTTAACTTCATCTAGTTCGTGACAATCAATCCTACCGTTAAGTTTCTCGTTGTTCTCATTTCTGGTACTTCTCATTACTTTCGTCTTTCTTCAGTTTACTATCAGTAGATAATTCGTACTCATTATCCTGTACATTCCGTTCAGCAGAGCATGTAATTGTTCTTCACTTTCGCTCAGGATAGCGATGTTCTTCTCAAAATTTCGTATATCTTGCACTATTTTACATTGTCGAAGGCTTTTTCCATGTTGTCAAATCCTATGAACGTCTTTTGGGCTTGCTTCCATTATTAACCACAAGTTCAGAATTTCCTGTCTGGTGCCTTTACTTTTCCTAAAGCCAAACTGATCGTCATCTAGCGAGTCCTCAGTTTTCTGTTATATCTTTGTGTATATTATTCTTGCAAGCAACTCAGATGCATGAACTGTTAAGCTGACTGTGAGATAATTCTCGCATTGGTCAGCTCTTGCTGTGTTCCGAATCGTATGAAGGATATCTTTCCAAAAGCCACGTGATATGTCACCAGACTCATACATTCTACACACGAACGTGAATAGTCGTTTTGTTGCCACTTCTCCCAATGACTTTTGATATTCTGATCGAATGTTATCCATCTGTTCTGCATTATTTGATTTTAAGCCCTCCAAAACTCTTGAATTCTGATTCTTATACTGGATCCCCTATCTCTTCAATAATGACTCCTGTTCTTTTATCACATCAGAAAAATCTTCCCTCTCATAGAGGCCTTAATTGTACTCTTTCCACATATCCGCTCTCTCCTCTGCATTTAACACTGGAATTCCCACTTTCCCAGATACCGAGTCAGTCCTTCCGACAAACATTTCTTTTTGGATTCAGCAGCCACTTCTTCTTAGCTTCTATGCAGTTCCTATCTATGTCATTCTCCAAAAACCTGTATTTCTTAATTTACTTGAATATTTTTGAACTTCCTTCTTTCTTCGATTAACTAAAGTATTTTCTGTTACCCATGGTTTCTTCGTAATTACCTTCTTCGTACCTATGTTTTATTTTCCAACTTGTGCCATTGCCCTTTTAGGACATGTCCATTCCTCTTCAACTGTGCCGCCTACTGCGTTATTCTTTACTGCTGCGTCTGTAGCCTTAGAGACCTTCAAGCGCACCTCGCCATTCCTTTGTACTTCCGTTTCCCACCTCTTTGCGTATTGACTCTTCCTGTCTGTCTTAAAGTTCAGCTAAATTTTCATCATTACTACATTGTGATCGGAGTCTATATTCACTCCTGGGTACGCCTTACAGTCCAGTATCTGAATTGGGGATCTCTGTCTGACCATGATGTAATCTAACTGAAAGCTTCCAGTATCGTTCAGCCTTTTCCAGGTAAACCTCCGACACTTGTGATTCTTTAATACAGTACTTGCCTCTCCTAGCTGAAATTTACTACAGATCTCAGTTAGTATCTATTCTGTATTATTCCTGGTTCCTAGTCAATATTCGCCTATCATCTTTTCTTCTACACGTTCCCCTACAACTGCATTCCAGTCCCCTATGACAGATTAGCGTCTCCCTTTACGTACTGTATTACACTTTCAATATCCTCATCTTATTTCTCTATCATTTCATCTTCAGCTTGTGATAAGAGCAACTCCATCACTGATCTGGTCACAGTAACACAGTCCCTGCCGTACCTTCCTATTCATTACAAATCCTACATCCTCTATACCATTTTCTGCTGCTGTTCATATTACCCTATACTCATCCGACTAGAAACACTTGTTTTCTTTACATTTCACTTCAGTGACCCCTACTATGTCTAGACTGAGCATTCGGATATCCCGTTTCTGATTTTCTATCTTTCCAATCACGTTCAAGCTTCTGGTATTCCACGCCTCAACTCGTAGGACGTTATCCTTTCATTGGTTATTCAAGCTTTTTCTCACAGTCACCTCCCCATTGGCAGTCCACTCCCGGAGACACGAATGGAGGACTATTCCGGAATCTTTTGGCAATGAGCAGATCATCATGACTGCAGCTCATATGGGCTGTGATCACACGTTATGTCTCGTAGAGCAGTGGTCTCCGTTGCCTTCTGCATCCTCAATTCGTTTATCAATGCTGATGTTACCTTCTTCAGGGGCAGTTTTTCACCCCATAAAAAGATGATGTCCTGAGCCTCTGTCCGCTCCTCCGCCCTCGTTGACAAGACGTTGGCGGAATGAGGGTGACTTTTTATGCAGGGAGTCTTCGGGCACCAATCAATCAAAATCAATCAAAATTAAGCGGTGGCGAGTTTCGAACCCGAGGACGCTTTTGATTACTCATCAGAGACGCTACCCCTGAACCACATGTGCAAGTTTAAATATGTGCAAAAAAAAAAAAAAAAATCTGTCATCTATGAAGCACCTCTATGGCTACAGGAGATAATTCTCAGAAATTGTGCCATATCTGCAATACGTATTTGTTTCTACTATTTTGAAAGGAGTCAGCTCGCAGTAAAAGAAGGAAAGTGATGTAAGCTTTGGTGGATATGCATGGTACTAGCTCAGGGAGCATTGTGTTCTACAGGGCTGTAATCAGACTGCTACGTTCTGATGAATTGAGGTGAAGAATTGGAGGGACGGAACTTCCACGCTTCAGAACATATTACGCGTTCTGGCGCCTTTCTGTGTGACGATGGGCGCTCTTCCCTGGCCAAATCTTCCCTTTCTCAAAGAGAAATAGGAAGAAAAAACGAGTAGTGGAAGTTCGGTATATTCTGCTGTAATACGGAGGGAGTGGGGAGACGGCAGATAAGGGAGGGAATAAATTGCGGATTCTGCACCTTCTTTCGGAAGGTGAGGCCGGAGTCAGCCTGCACCTGACGGGAGAATAATGAGTGCTCCGCGGGTTTTGTCTGGTCGCCTTCAATTACGACACAATGCGGGGAGCGCCGAAGGAAAGAAAGGACCTCCCTGCTGCGAGCTAAAATGGATTTTAAAAACACTAATAAAGTGGAGCAGCCAAGACTTCCAGTCTCGTCACCTCACCTTTCCTCAGCTCGCCTCTAGGGACAGCTGGGGGCTTCCAGGGAGATTGTGGAATCCATTTTTCTGGCTCCTGACTGTTGCAACCATTGCTCTAATTACTCTACCGCACCTGTCTCACTTCTGTAGTGGAATGATAAGTCCTGTAAAATTCTGTCAAATAGCGTTGACCTTTTTTAAACAGTATGACTATGTCAAAGTAGTATCTTTTAACGATTTTGTTGAAGTACGTTGTTACATGCAAACTTTGGTAACTGCGTTCTGTGATGATCGATTGATCTGGCTCTTGTCTGGAAATGAAGAGGGAGGAGTGTTGAACAGTAGTAACATCTTTTTCAAAAATATTGTCCTGGTACAGACTGAGAGACTTCCTGTGGTCTAAGAATTACTGCTCAACACTGTGTATTACCAACGATATAAATTTAAAAAATGGTTGTGACTTAAGTTTACATCTGCCTCATTTATCGTAGCTGACTGAGGTCTCCTTCAAACGACTTCCAGCAGGAGCGAATGGTACCGAAGTAGATCATTGCGCACTCTGAATAATTTGCCATGGTTGCGGTTCACAGTCATGTAGAACCTGTTTTTTGTGGATATCATATTCACCATTGACTGTAGAAATTATTTATTTCATTATTACAGTTTCGAGTGTTTGCGTTTGGGTCATTTTCAAGTGGTACTGCAAAAGATTTTGCTTCAACACGTGTCAGACTTTAAAATTCTTTGATAGGGATATATGCCACCGATTTTCTTTCTTTACTTTTATTTAACCCCCCCCCCCCCCACGCCTCCTAAAGGGGTGGGCTGGGGGGAGCTGTCAGTTCTACAAGCAACCCACTCCTCAGACAATGCGAAAAAAGTTGAGCAGAAACAGATAAAAGAAATGTATAATTTTTAAAAGTAGAAAAATAAAATGAAAGTTTTGAGATATATGATGGATGACTTTTTGAACTGGTAGTTAAAATTGTAATAATAAAAGGTAAAATAAAGTACAATAATTGCACATTTAAAACATGTGGGCGAAACGCTAATATGTGAGAGGAGCGCTTTTCTGCCACTATAAGTTGGAAGAACCTGCTATGGAACAGGGAGTCAGTTGTTGAAGGAGAAAGATCTGGCCGGTGAAGAAGGTAGGAATGTGGTGGTATAAGAATGGAAAACTGGTGCCTTTCAGCAGTGGGGTAGGAGGGGCTGTTGGGTCAGAAGAAGGGGTGGAGTAGTGGTGGGGGGGGGAGAAGGAGTTGGTGACACTAATTGTTGTTGGGAAAAGGGGAATGGGGAAAGAAAGGGGGAAAATCGGTAAAGAAATGTGAGGAGGGGAGGGAGAGGAAGCCCTGATGAGGTGGACTGAGGGCTGTGGACATATAGCTGGTAGGATGGGTAAATGTCAGAGCAGTGTTCATGATCTGGGAGGAGGAGATGGTTGAATTTCCGTTGGGAGAGCATGTGGAGCCTGTGAAAGTGAAGAGTTGGTTGGATGTATTGGTTATGATGTGGCAGTGTATGAGGAATGGAAAGTAGAGTGGAAACGGTATGAATATTGGAGTCGAGTTTGTGGCTGGTGTAGACTGTTCTGAGGTGATAAATGTGAATTAGGAGAGACGGGAGTGTGGTGAGTTGGTGGAGGAATCTTGTGGGGAAAGGTAAATGGATGCGGTAAGCGAGGCAGAGTGCATGGCGTTTGTGAATCTGATGGGGCTCACAGAACTCGAGAGGTGTGGATATCCAGGCAGCATTTGATAGTAAAGGATGGGGCAAACTCATGTCGTCGTCTTTTGATTTTTTCTTTATTGCTGTTTCATTCCCCCACCCCACATTGACAGGGTGGCTGGGCTGTCAGCAGATACAGTTTGCCGCTCTTGAGCCATATCAGACGAAATTATTTTTAAAAAAGGATATAATACAAAATGTGTACATGGCGTGTGACGAAAGAAACGGTTGATAGAATTTAAAAAAAAACCAGATCGTTAGTTGCATAAGCTAAAATATAAAAGGTTGATTCAGTGATTAATTAAAATTATAGACACAGACGAATGGAAAATGAGTGTCACACTCGAAGATTAATACGAAAAAAAAAATACAAAGGTGCATAGAGTAAAATAGGAAGACCGATGTGTGATTGATTAAAAGAGAGACATAGATGACTGAAGATGAGTGGATATACACTGCAAGGACGAAGAGTTCCATGGTTCCATGGGAGAGGGTTAATGCGTATGGGTGAGTATTTGGAGGAGAGATAGTGGACAAGTGGACATGGATGTGGTTTGATCACTGGTATAGGAAGTGGGAAGATTGGAGGGGAAGGGAGCCCTGACAAGGGATGGGTGATACGGATATCTGGTCGATCTGGCAGGACAGGTATACATCAGGGTAGATTTAGTGATCGGGTAAGGGAAAGTGAGCAAAGTTTCGTTGGGAGATGTATAGTGTTTGTGAAACGTGGTCATAGGGTGCGGCAGAGTACCAGGAATAGTGAACAGGTAGGATACAAGGGGGTGGGTAGCGTTGAGATTCTGGGTACAAAGGGTATCCGGAGGTGTTCAAGATGGGAGAGTAGATTGGAGAATTTTATAAGTTGGTAGAGGATGCGAGTGGGGGAGAGTAAGTGGATCCAAAAGGCAAGGCGGAAACAAGGCGTTTCAGAATCTGTAGGGCTTGATGAAAAGAGGGAGGAGCGTAAGTCCGTGCCACATTGGCATAGCACAGGATGAGTCGGATTAGGGCTCTGTACGTCTGGTGGATTGTGGAAAGGTGCAATCAGCAGGTTCGACCGGTCAGTGCTTTTAGTAATTTTAGTCTGTTGTGGAATCTCTGTTGAAGGGTTAGTCGGCGATGAAGTGTTAGTCCGAGGTATATTTAGTGCATTAGTTAACTGGACTACTTTTATAGCACTTATTTTTTATGGTGATTAATTGGATTACACTCTCTTGCACTAGACAGGACAACGCCTCCCACATCGAATGTAGATAATATGTGATTCTAAGTAAAATACCTTTCAAAGAAGACAGTTTTAAAATTGCCAGGACCAAGGACAAGGTTTATGAAAACTGTATTTTGCAATTGCTTGGTTGTTGTTTCTAGTCCATGGAAGTATATAGCCTACATGTTTATCACATTTTGTAACACTGTTTTTCATTTTGACTCCAGACCTGAAAATAGCTTTGTGCTATGTTACACACTGAAGATATTATATTTTGGTTTTCACAGAAAACCGTTTGCTGTAAACATTTTCATCGTTCTTCCTTAATTTTCTTGGAAAGTTTTCTTCTGGAACTCTAATCAAAAGGTTTATGTTTCAAAAATAATTTAATTTCTGGCACAACGTCAACGACTGTATTGTTACCTCAGCATATTGAGCGAGTTACACATGTGTGTCATCTTTTGAATATGGCCGGTACCACCCGAAACTGATCATTTCGTATACAAATTGGTTGTGAACGCAAATAAATTATTTCCAAACCATGAATTTCAACAATCGTTGGCGTCTCGTGTATGTATGAAACGTCGTTGCTTTCAAACCGCTCTTTACCTAGGATCTTTACATACTGCTGCGGTCATACTGCACGCCAGAGTACCTTTGTCAACGTATTACGAAGAAATTTCGACAGCTGATAATTGTAAACTACAGCTACAGCCTATGTAATAACCGCGTAGGTGTATGTTTCACCTACATTGTTGGTACCCTCGAGTTTATAACGCAGTTTGGCTCTGAGCACTATGGGACTTAACATCTATGGTCATCAGTCCCCTAGAGCTCAGAACTACTTAAACGTAACTAACCTAAGGGCATCACACAACACCCTGTCATTGCGAGGCAGAGAAAATTCCTGACCCCGCCGGGAATCGAACCCGGGAATAGAATAACGCAGTTTCTAATTGTTAATAGTGTTGAAGCCCTTCTACGTATGCTCCTGCTAACCGCACACCGAAATCGGATTTATGAATTTTTCTTTACATCGGATATGTAAATAAAAAGAAGGCTGTGCAATATGAGCCTAGTTGACATTTCTTTAATGTTTCTTGGTTAGAGCGGAAATGGTGCCATAAGCTTGCAGAAATTAGGCACATTTGTTGTGTACATTTCTAGCACTCACATCGGATAAACTTTCCAGCATTTCTAAAGAATTTGTATTGACTGACTGGAGGGTGGATAGCGAGAAAACCGCAACAGAAGAGAATGAAATCGTTTGACATAAGATCCTACAGAAGGATATGGAAAATCAGGTTTACTTAATAGATGGGACCTGTGGAGGATCTAAACAGAATCGCCGTTGAGAGTAACATGTGTAAAACACTGACGAGAAGAAGATATGTGTTAGTAAATTTATCAATAATTCCACAGTACTAGAGGGAGACAGGAGGGGGGGGGGGTAAGAACAGTAGCTGATGACAATGAATGGAATATATAGCAAACAACTGTGGATGTTACATGCAAGTGCTACTTTGAAATGAAGACTTTGTAGCAGGTGAGAGATCCGTGAAGCATAGCAAGAAATGAGTCAGACGATTTATGGGGAAAAGCGAATAATTTTTTTCTGTTGAATTTCCCGAGATATGATGTGACGCAAGAAATCAAACTGGGCCGTATTTCAAACGTCATCAGATTTGTATACAAAACTCCTGTATCTCTAACATTCTAAGACGTTACCTCATTTTTTCAAACTATTCCAAATGATCTCGACAATTGCTGAATGGCAAAATCACCTCCAGAATACGAAGATGTTGAAGAAATTAAAGAAGCCCGGGTTCTCCTATCTACCTACTGAAGATCTTCATTTAATCAACGTTGCTTCACTTCCTGACTTCGAACTGTATTAGGGATTAAATGATGCCAAACCAGAGCTACTCATTATATGTAGGCTACTATCAGTTGCTGTCAATGTGTAAGAAACCTTCACACTTTCGATAGAAACAAGGGACTTGTGTAATTCATTACAATGGGAGGCACTGTTTCTTGCATTCTAGACGTCACGTCAAGACGCGATGTAGAAGACAGCAATTAGTGTGGCAGCTGTTGTTCTAGTCCCGTAAGAATAGTTTAAGGCAGTATTATTGCATGACGGACACAGATGTGTTTCATTACTGGTTTGATATTCTGTCCATTTGAAAGGGACTTACGGCAACGGTAATTCTTGAAAATAAACCCAAAGTACATCTGACGTATCTGTCGTGATTTTAAAGTAATCGCTATTTTATTTGGTACACATACTGCGTACACTAAGCACTTCTCTTTTATCTGGAAGTGTTGCAGCAGGAATAGGAAGCCTTATCACCCAAATGGACGAACAGAGATAGAACGTAGCCAGGCAGTGTAAAGGTCTTTAATAAACTGTGACAGGACGAGTGTGACAAAGACATCGTGCGATCTATGCATATGGATTTTGGGGTACGAGGAGACTGTAAACGCACTAAATAGACTCAGATGTTATTAGGTACCTGTGAACAGGATGGGTCATATGAAAGAAAGAAGTTACACAAAGAAGACGGATCATCGCTGGCAGTTACTTCCAAGACTTAATAGATAATGCTAAAAACATGCGATCATTAATTGTAGGTCAGTAGTGGCCAAGTTCCTTGGAAGTCACAAATTTCATAATTGCGAATGTCATACGTGTAGTGTGTATTAAATTACAACATAAAAGTAATAAGAGATAAAATAATATGCTTATGAACCCAAAAAAAGGCAAGCCACAAGTTTAAATAAACGCAATCAACAATAGAACATAAGAATCAGCTTCATTTATCAAGGAACTCCTCGACACAATAGAAGGAGAGTCCCCTGAGGAAACTCTTCAGTTTCGATGTGAAAGCGCGGACTACTGCTAAGATTTTTGAATTGTTGTGGGAGCTTACTGAATACGGATGCAGCAGTATATAGCACAACTTTTTGCAAAAGAGATGAGGAAGTGCGATCCAAATGTAGATTGGATTTCTGCCGAGTGTTAACTGCGCACAATCCGCTAATTCTTAGGAATAAGCAGATATTGTTAGCAGAAACAAAAGTAAAGAATATATTCATTGAGATGGCAATGTTAAAATATCCAGTGTATTGGGGTCGACAGGAGTTTCTCGAACTTGCACCACTTATTGCCCGAACTGTCCTCTTCTGAGCCAAAAATATCCTTTTAGAATGATAAGACTTGTCCCAAAATATAATACCATATGACATCAGCGAATGAAAATAAGCAAAGTAAACTAATTGTCGTGCCAACGCTCACGTACGTCAGATACCATTCGAACAGATAAAAATTGCAGCATTAAGTCTTTGAACAAGATCCTGAACGTGGGAGTTCCAAGACAGTTTACTATCTATTTGAACACCTAGAAATTTGAAGTGTTCAGTTTCACTAATCATATGCCCATTCTCTGAAATTAAAACGTAGAATTTTGTTGAAGTGTGTGTTAGAAACTGTAAATACTGTGCTACTGAGATTTAGCGTTAGTTTATTTTCTACAAGCCATGAACTTATGTCATAAACTGCACTATTTGAAACAGAGCCAATTGTGTGCACAAAATCCTTTACTACTGTTGTGTACATAGTTCCACGTAGTCAGCGCGTACACAACTTTCCCAACAGAGCGCGCCCCGCTAAGCACAACAGCGAAGGCGCAAGCTCGTCCGTCTTCGCACTACGAGATGGCGCTGTCTCAGAGACGGACCAAATTCTGCTTCCACCGATCTGCGTATTAATATGTAACGCAGCCAATGAGATTGCTGCTAACATAGAACCTTTTCTCCTCACTGACCACAATCGCGCAGTGATACCTGAATGCGGAAGGTACAGACCTCCAATTAGTCAGTCTGCATTTGTCTACACCAGTCTGTACCAGTCTGCATTAGTCTGCATTAGTCTATAGTCAAGTTTCAGTCTGCGCTTAATAAGATTACCATATTCCTGTACATAGCCATGAAGATAAATGAGTAGCCACTTTGTCAAGTATCAGAGATATGTGAGAATAAGATTAACGTACCAATACCAAAGGAACTTCAGATTGTTCAAAACGGATCAAATGGCTCTGAGCACTATGGGACTTAACATCTGTGGTCATCAGTCCCCTAGACTTAGAACTACTTAAACCTAAGGACATCACACACATCCATTCCCGAGGCAGGATTCGAACCTGCGACCGTAGTGGTCGCGTGGTTCCAGACTGACGCGCCTAGAACCGCACGGCCACACCGGCCGGCCGACTTCAGATTGTCAATTGTAAATAGCATCCAGAATCAAGTTAAGTAATTTTATGTTGTTATTATTTTAATAAATGTGTGTGACAATTAATCAAGTTCTGTTTAAAGTTGGTCACCGTCAATCTGCTACTCTAAGCATGAAAGTGGCATTTCTATCGTCTGACCTAACGGCAGAACATAAACAAGCCACGATAAGACCACGAGACATATTACTGACACTCGCCTACTTTGTTAGAGTGACAGCTCGAATAATCTGATGGTGTGTGTACCGAAGATCTTACAGTACGCACACCACAACTACCCATCTAATGTTATCAGCAAACAAAAATTTTGTAGAATTACCCATGGTCTAGGGGTAGCGTCTTTGATTCATAACCAAAACATCTTCGGTCCCGGGTTCGATCCCCGTCACTGCCTAAATTTTGATAAATAATCTGAAACGTCCCCTTTGAACAATTCTACACGAGACTGTGCTTAACCTGACACACAATACTTTGTTAGCGCAACGCAATCTGACTTTCAAAATTCCCTACAAAAGAATGGCCCTGACTAACATTAAACTATACCTTTCACAAATCACTTACCTCACAAAAATCTTCGCTGCTCAAGCTACTGCAATACAGCAAGCGCCACTACTGCCAGCTAAATAAAAGATTCAAACTACTGAAGGCACTAACTACTGATAGGGGTAGTTAGCAAATGAAAGATATTAATAGAGAACAAACAATGTATTTACCTTGATATCATCATATATAAATATAGCAGTTCATGAAAAATTACAAAACTCCGCCATCTCTCTCCCCACATCCACCACTGCTGGCGGCTCACCTCCAACTGCGCAACGCTACGCGCTGTTCACAGCCAGCTGCCTAACACTACAATGGCGAGTATTACAACAATGCAAAGCAGCCACAGACTGCACACAGCACAGCCAGTGATTTTCATACAGAGGTGGCGTTACCATAAAAAAACGTAAACAGCCTACTTACATAGAGAAAACATAAACAGCCTACTTACATAGAGAAAACATAAACAGCCTACTTACATAGCCCCCATGCTCCCCACAAAAATTTTTACAAATTGGATTGGGCAGTGGCCAATAATGATTTGATAAAATTTTTCATAAATACAATAACAAAGAAATCAAATGCACACACTTATTGATACAATGTTGGTCAAAAGCTAAAATTCCTGATCATTCATTACGGTAAAATATAGTGTTTTTCTCAAAGTCTGAGCAGTAGAAGAAAATGCACACGGAAGTAGTGGATTTCCATGCAGTCTTGAAGAAGTAGTGTTGTCCTTCCAACGGAAAGACAGTGCTGACTCTCGACATGCAGACAAGTATTGGGTCACAACAGAGCAAACCCACTGCAGAGTCAGTCGAAGTTTTGATGAATATTGGTAGGTAGGTCATCACAGAGCAGACCCACCGTAGTCCTGGTAGAGATTACGATATTGGTGGGCCACCAGAGGTGCAGACCCACTGCAGTCCTTGTAGAAATAATGGTATTGATGGATCATCAAAGATGTAGACCCACTGTAGTCCTTGTAGAGATAATGGTATTGGTGGGCCACCAGAGGTGCAGACCCACTGTAGTCCATGGCCAGCAGCCATCTGTTGCGATTGTGCAGGTGCACATTCACCATTGAAGAGTCTTGCGGAGAATATAGAAAGTCCATAAACCACCACTTGTGCACTCACGAAGTTTTTGGAATTGTCCTTAGATCTAGCAATGCTGTTATCCAGTCCCTTGCTGAATCATTAACACACGTGCAAACACTATCAGTCCCTACTTCTCACATATTGTCCATGTACTATGACCAACAGAAACGTGTGCAGTGAAATGTTACTTAATTTGAAGAACTGGTAACAATTACAATTTTATAACATGAGAATACAATAACAAAGGTACACAATACATCATTAAAAACATAACAATATAGATAACATTTGTAGTAATAGGGGCTTTACAAAAGAATAGAAATAGACATATACGTCAGTGTTACAGGAATTATGACATGAGTACATACATAGAAGATCAGAATAATTATTGAAACATCAACTTCACACATGAGCATTTAAACAGAATGAATAATGTCTAACATCTTTACAAAGTAAATAACATATTATTAATGCCAATTATATTTGAGGATAACAGTATTCCTCATCATAGTGAATGTAGCTTAATATTAAAAGAAGAAAAAAATTCTATGAAACTACACAGAGACAGGAAGAAAACAAATACACAAGGGTACACAAACACATACTGGGATAACACAAAAGGAAAGGACAGGGTTCGTTTTCAGTGTAACATTTGTTACTGCAGTCCATCCCAAAACTTCATTCCATAGATCTTTCGTCTTATTTCAACCTTTGCTTCCACCAAAAAAATCTTATCCAAGCATGCTTTCTGTATTCTGTTCATATTTCTTTCAAAATAATTATTTCTGATTGTACAATACTCATTTGGGCCCAAATCATTTTTATATAACTTCGCAATGCATTCTTTACCTATTCTCCATAGTCAGTTTCTCATATAGTCTACCCCCTCTTAAGCTAACTTAAATCTACTGAGCTCAGATGCTAAACTAAGGGACGAGGCAATGCAGCAGCACGTAAAACAATTATTATAAACAGCAATGAAAAAAATGGAAAATTGCAAAGCAAGCTACAGTATAAATTAGCAAAAGTCAAATTCAATAACACTATGCCTGGCAAACAGCAGCAACTTATACCTAAACATGACATAGCGCAAGCAGAAAAAATATTACACTAAAATGGCCATGTCTAATACCTATGTCACATCTTAACATTAGAGTGATGCATCACAATTTATTCTACAAAAGAAATTACCAAGTACTTGAAAAGAAAATTATGAATGCAGTTCCTGTGAAGGTAAATGTCGCTTTGTGCTCCCTCATTTTTTTTGAAAAAAAAATTATTATATATTCGATCTGTAGACAGAAAATATTTATATTAGTACATCTATAAAATTTTATTTTAACCAATGCTGCAGTGCAGCTAGAAACTTGATATTAAACAAAATGTGTAAATAAATACATAAAGCAAGCCATATGGCATTTTTCTTAACTAGCAAGGCAATAGCTGTGAAATGTTTCTCATCGTTTCATTAGGCATTTCAGTAAATATCATAAATTACGAGCTCCACAGTATGCTTTCAACAAGGAGATGTCAGTAGCGCGGACAATGGCCTTCCCTTTCTTTTTTTTCTACCTGTGCTTCTGACGAGGCACTCACACTAATGGCTTGTTCTCCAGGCGTCTGACACACCTGGGTGCCCACGACGCATTATGTGCAGGTGGTCACTTAACTTTCGTACGGAAATATTTACGACAGCAGTTTCCACTACAGTAACAGTCATATATACAAAATTTCACAGGTCGAGAATTTACTTTGCAAATGTGTAGAAACAAAATCCTATGAATATAACACTGTCCAAAAAAAATTTTCAGTGGCATTGTGATACATTCACACATGATTCACACATGTACACACATTTCATAATTCTAAAGTACGATTCTTGGTTTCCAACATCCTTTTCCATAAGTCAGAGTCCCTAATCACTATTCATTACTCCTTACCTTATTACACATATTTATATTCGTCGACACGTCAACCTTGCGACGACACTTCAATATTTCATCATAATAAATACATAGCATAACCAAATTCCTTATATAGCACCAGCTTAGTAATCATAAACATACCTCAGCAGCATAATACACATCGTCGTCGTAAAAAATATCATAACACCTCAGTCAAATCTCAAAATCGTCATAGCTTCCTCCAATAATTAAAAAAATTCTCTGCTCATGTCAAAAGTGTCATCTGCCTCAAACGTACTTTAAAAATCATGAATCCATACCAAATACATCATTCAAAGCTCTCATAGTATCACAATGGTTCCGAAAAAATATGAAGAGTTCACACAGTACAGACAAAATACAATTTCGTAAGTGTGAAGTTATCCAACGGTGTAATTACGTAAACATCTGTCACTGATATAGTAAAATAAATGTTTGTCTCTCTCAGTTACATGTTCAGATAGCTGTCTAATTCTGTGTTAGAGAAATATGGTACCGATGTGTAAAGTTGTGTAAGCAAATACCATATTAGCTAGGGCTCCT
Source organism: Schistocerca piceifrons (assembly GCF_021461385.2). Taxonomy (NCBI): domain Eukaryota; kingdom Metazoa; phylum Arthropoda; class Insecta; order Orthoptera; family Acrididae; genus Schistocerca; species Schistocerca piceifrons. The sequence continues at coordinate 183,454,036 of NC_060142.1, read as the reverse complement.
TGTGCTTGCCAAACACATGGTACACAAAGCAAGCGTGTACCCCCCTGAGGATTAATGTAATTATACCCTCAGGTGTTACAGATTACAGCAATGCAATGAAATGTATCACGGAAAACTTTCTTTGTAATTCAAAAATCTTTAAAAATAAATGTTTTAAGTACAAAATTAATCACTCAAATACGTGTACTGTAGCGCTAAATGTGCGTCTTGTTGCAACATAATCTGTGTGGAAGTGTCGTAGTTATCGTCCTCCGAAAGCTAAGTTCTGCATAAGTCAATGTACTTACCTCATAATACACAAAAGTGAAATGCTTTGCGTATAGATATCGTAGTTATTACGCTTATTGTTGGAATGAAGAAAGTACTGTACAGTAACGTATTGTTATGCCACGAAAAAGGCTGTCTCATTGTTGCTATACCACAAAAGTTACTACTAAAACATGTTTTTCTTCCTAGAAGAATTCAGAAAACTGCGCAGATATAAAACAGATACACTGCAAAAGCAATATTTTGAATTGTCACTCATTAGTAGCGTCGTGATAACATCGTGTAGCTGTCACATAAACTAACCACTGTGCCATCTGGTATCTCACTGAAAGTACTTTAAATCCAGAATATATTTTCAGGTCAACCAAAATGTTGCCTTAAAATCTCATTAGCAGTACTGGTAAATGTTCTAAGTATGTGAGCCTTATAGTCGTTACGTAATCGTGCAACAAACAAGCAAGAATGTACACACACAATAACACTGTGACGTCTGTTCACTATAACAATGCATTCGTCATTTCTGTTTAAATAAGTTCTCTTGGCTCTTGACTGGATATTTCACTTCAAACATTGTTACATGTTAACAGATTCTAAATCTGACAAAGCATATTAGTAATGTGAAGCGAAAAAATTTATGACAAAGACTAAGTTAAAAAGCAGATTATCTTTCAATAAACGGTTTTACAAGTGAAATGTGGTGCAATCCTTTACTCTTCCTAGTACGCAGAGTTTCAACTTCAAAGCAATTATCATGTTGTATACGTCGGTAGGAAATGCTAAAATTTGCTCAAGGTTAGCGTCTATGTTATTTTTCCCTGAGCCAGCGGGCGCAGGTGGCTGCCTGCGGCGCGAGTCATTGTCTGTTTCTTTGTTGGCGCGCGTCGTTACTGGGATTAGGAGACCTAACTTCTACAAATTCACCGTGACGAGAGGGCCCTGCTCTGTTTGAATCCCGCCAGTTCTGATGCAATTCAGGTCTGTCGTTACGATCATATCGTCTGTCGTCATGTCGGTAGATTCCATAGTTTCTTTCTTGTCGGTCACATGGTGGAGAATTTCTCCCTGAATCGTAACTGCGCGCTGGTCCGTTGCGTCTAAAGTTATTCTGTCTCCCTTGATAGTAATAGTTCTGATTCCCATATTGTCTGTTTCTATGGTTATCTCTGTCATATTCATTACTACGGAAATGCGATCTTTCTCTGTAACTATTATTACTCTGCCAGTGGTTGTCATACGGGTGGTGTCTGTTTTGGTCACAATATGTGTTGTGAGAATAGCCTTGTCGTGTCCAGTTATTATTTCTTTCATCGTGGAATTGTGACAGATGTGACCTGTAATTGTTGTGCTCCTGTTTCCGCGTTCCCCGATTGTCAGTGTCAATTTCCAGTTCTTGTAACAGACCCTGAAATGCTTCAATGTCATCTTTGCAGCGTCCTGCTAAAATAATATGTCGTAAATGTTCAGGCAATTTGAGTAAGCAAATGCGGATGAGTTCTGAGGGGCTGTATGGGTTTGATAGATACTGATTCTTATGCAACATGTCTTCAAAATATTTCACAAGACTGGAGAATTCAGATTGTTCGAAATGTTTCATCATTATGATGCCATGTTTTACGCGGTCTTGTGTGGCTTGAGACCAATACGCTGAGAGGAAGGCATGATAAAAATCTCCTTCACTGTGACAATCGTGAATGACCGATCGCATTCTTACAGCTGGTTCATTCTCCAAGTAGCCACACATAAATTCTAATCTGTGTTCTAACGACCGGGAGGAAAACAATGCGAGAATTGATGGAGCCATGCTTGGGGATGAATGTCGTTGCCAGAATTCTTAAATGTTTTGAATTTACGTGTAGTAATGAACAGCTTATAGTCAAAATCATCATGTCGGCGAGTCGCATATCGGTCATTGTTAGGTCGTGTCGGCCGTTCCATATCAAAATTCGGTGCACATTGCCAATTTCTTTCATAACTTCCGAAATGCCCTGTGTTATTATTTTGTGGCTGTTCCGTATTTCTGTGTCCCTCTTCCCGTATTGGGGTGCGAGTATCCTCTGAAATACGTAATTCTTGTACTACTTGTGCCAACTGATCTTGCACTTCCCGGATTTCTCTTTTGTACTGTGTATTGATTTGATTTTGATTTTGTTTGAAGTTTCTAATTTCTACATACTCTTCAGTGTCAGTGAAGGCTCCAGGTGTTGTGTTATTCAGATCATCATCTACCTTTGTAGATAAGTTAGTGAACTGATCTGAAAGTTCGGCCACTTTATCCGATAGTGAAATTATTTCCTCTGTATGTTTTTCTGAACCAAGTTTCAGAGTATCTACTGTGTCCTTTAAGTTTTCCTGAGTTTTTGCAAGTTGCGTAACCGAATCGGTAGATGCAACTGAGTCAATTTTAGCTTGCAGGGTGTCGTGATTTTCATGAACAATAGTTTGCAGTTCTTTTATGGCTGCTTCGTGATTCTGTAATGCATTTTCATGACGCGAAAAAATAGGTTGGAAATGCTCACAAATTTGTGTTTTTACGTCATTACAGACTTTTTGACATTTCGATTCGATGTTATGTAACTCAGTGGTTAAATCTTCACGTGTTTGTTCAAGTGTAGTGTCTAACTTTTGAAGATTTTGTCCCATTGCGTCTAACTGTTGCTGTGTTTGTCTCTGGTGTTGTTCCATTGTGTCTAACTTTTGAAGATTTTGTTCCATTGTGTCTAACTTTTCAAGCTTTTGTCCCATTTGTTGCATTAACTGTAATAACAATGCACTGGTGTCTGAAACATGTTCCTCAGTGCTTTTCGGCAGTGAATTTGCACCGGCAACATTCACATTTTGACAAGCGGAAAATGTGTCTTGACTCATTTGAGAAAACGGTGAGGACGCAAAACCTGAATCTACAGTATTTGCAAAATTGTGTCCTGTCATTTCGGATTCCTGAGGCGAGCTGTTGCCGACCGATCGATCGATAATGCTTCCCTCTTCACTAATTGTTTCACTGTCCGTGCCATTGTTTGCCGCCCGCTCCATTTCCCTATGCACAGTTACCAAATTACTACTTTGAACATCAGTTAATTCATTACTCGGTGGCGCTAACACACTGCTTTCATTTTTACTGTCATTTCTCAGATTACTTTGGAGCCTAGTGTTACGTTTTTCACACGCCATTATTGTCACAGTATTTCACACGACAACACAGAAAAACACAATTTGAAGATCAAAAAAAAAAAAAAAAAATAAGAGAACACATTAACATAGCACTGAGAATAATATCTAGTTAATTGCAAGCGCAGCTGCGAAATACTTAGTGCAAATCTACATGCATGCCACAACTGTTTTACTATACAACAATGAAAGACTGCAACTACAAAGGAAATTCTCTCTATATTTACGCGCTAGCAATAAACAAAATCTACACTAATTACACAAACTACAAGAAAAATCAGAAGATTCCAGTGAGGTATCCTCGGCTAAGGGTCGACATATGAAACGTCCCCTTTGAACAATTCTACACGAGACTGTGCTTAACCTGACACACAATACTTTGTTAGCGCAACGCAATCTGACTTTCAAAATTCCCTACAAAAGAATGGCCCTGACTAACATTAAACTATACCTTTCACAAATCACTTACCTCACAAAAATCTTCGCTGCTCAAGCTACTGCAATACAGCAAGCGCCACTACTGCCAGCTAAATAAAAGATTCAAACTACTGAAGGCACTAACTACTGATAGGGGTAGTTAGCAAATGAAAGATATTAATAGAGAACAAACAATGTATTTACCTTGATATCATCATATATAAATATAGCAGTTCATGAAAAATTACAAAACTCCGCCATCTCTCTCCCCACATCCACCACTGCTGGCGGCTCACCTCCAACTGCGCAACGCTACGCGCTGTTCACAGCCAGCTGCCTAACACTACAATGGCGAGTATTACAACAATGCAAAGCAGCCACAGACTGCACACAGCACAGCCAGTGATTTTCATACAGAGGTGGCGTTACCATAAAAAAACGTAAACAGCCTACTTACATAGAGAAAACATAAACAGCCTACTTACATGGAGAAAACATAAACAGCCTACTTACAAATCAGCATTGACATAAGAAGTCAGCCTCATTCTGCCAACGGGCTTGTCAAAGAGGGCGGTGGAGTGGATAGAGGTTCAGGGCACTCTCTTGTCCTAGGGGTGAGAAATTGCCCCTAAAGGCGGAAGAATCAGCAATGATCAACGACATGGGGATGCAGAAGGCAATGGGAACCACTGCATTAAAGACACGTAACGTGTATCCACAGGACATGTGGCCTGTAATTGAAGAAGTGTCACGATGATCTCTCCATTGGCAAAAGATTCCGAAATAGTCCCCCATTCGGATCTCCGGGAGGGGACTGCCAAGGGGGAGGTTACCATGAGAAAAAGATTGAATAATCAACGAAAGGATAACGTTCTACGAGTCGGGGCGTGGAATGTCAGAAGCTTGAACGTGGTAGGGAAACTAGAAAATCTGAAAAGGGAAATGCAAAGGCTGAATCTAGATGGAGAAGGGGTCAGTGAAGTGAAGTTGATGGAAGACAAGGATTTCTGGTCAGATGAGTATCGGGTAGTATCAACAACAGCAGAAAATGGTATAACAGGTGTATGATTCGTTATCAATGGGAAGGTTGGGCAGAGGGTGTGTTTCTGTGAACAGTTCTGTGACCGGGTTGTTCTAATCCGAATCGACAGCAGACCAACACCGACAACGATAGTTCAGGTATACATGCCGACGTCGCAAGCTGAAGATGAACAGATAGAGAAAGTGTATGAGGATATTGAAAGGGTAATGCAGTATGTAAAGGGGGACTAAAACCTATTAGTCATGGGCGACTGGAATGCAGTTGTAGGGGAAGGAGTAGAAGAAAAGGATACAGGAGAATATGGGCTTGGGACAAGGAATGAAAGAGGAGAAAGACTAATTGAGTTCTGTAACAAGTTTCAGCTAGTAATAGCGAATAACCTGTTCAAGAATCACAAGAGGAGGAGGTATACATGGATAAGGCCGGGAGATACGGGAAGATTTCAGTTAGATTACATCTTGGTCAGACAGAGATTCCGAAATCAGATACTGGATTGTAAGGCGTACCCAGGAGCAGATATAGACTGAGATCACAATTGAGTAGTGATAAAGAGTAGGCTGAAGTTCAAGACATTAGTCAGGAAGAATCAATACGCAAAGAAGTGGGATACGGAAGTACTAAGGAATGACAAGATACGTTTTAAGTTCTCTAACGCGATAGATACAGCAATAAGGAATAGCGCAGTAGGCAGTACAGTTGAAGAGGAATGGACATCTCTAAAAAGGGCCATCACAGAAGTTGGGAAGGAAAACATAGGTACAAACAAGGTAGCTGCGAAGAAACCATGGGTAACCGAAGAAATACTTCAGTTGATTGATGAAAGGAGGAAGTACAAACATGTTCCGGGAAAATCAGGAATACAGAGATACAAGTCGCTGAGGAATGAAATAAATAGGAAGTGCAGGGAAGCTAAGACGAAATGGCTACAGGAAAAATGTGAAGACATCGAAAAATATATGATTGTCGGAAGGACAGACTCAGCTTACAGGAAAGTCAAATCAACCTTTGGTGACATTAAAAGCAACGGTGGTAACATTAAGAGTGCAACGGGAATTCCACTGTTAAATGCAGAGGAGAGAGCAGATAGGTGGAAAGAATACATCGAAAGCCTCTATGAGGGTGAAGATGTGGCGGATGTGATAGAAGAAGAAACAGGAGTCGATTTAGAAGAGACACGGGATCCAGTATTAGAATCGGAATTTAAAAGAGCTTTGGAGGACTTACGGTCAAATAAGGCAGAAGGGATAGATAACATTCCATCAGAATTTCTAAAATCATTGAGGGAAGTGGCAACAAAACGACTATTCACGTTGGTGTGTAGAATATATGAGTCTGGCGACATACCAGCTGACTTCCGGAAAAGCATCATCCACACAGTTCCGAAGACGGTAAGAGCTGACAAATGCGAGAATTATCGCACAATCAGCATAGCAGCTCATGCATCGAAGCTGCTTACAAGAAAAATATACAGAAGAATGGAAAAGATAATTGAGAATGCGCTAGGTGACGATCAGTTTGGCTTTAGGAAAAGTAAGGGGACGAGAGAGGCATATCTGACGTTACCGCAAATAATGGAAGCAAGGCTAAAGGAAAATCAAGACACTTTCATAGGATTTGTCGACCTAGAAAAAGCGTTCGACAATATAAAATGGTGCAAGCTGTTCGAGATTCTGAAAAAAGTAGGGGTAAGCTATTACAATGTGTACAACAACCAAGAGGGAATAATAAGAGTGGACGATCAAGAACGAAGTGCTCGTATTAAGAAGGGTGTAAGACAAGGCTGTAGCCTTTCGCTCCTACTCTTCAACCTGTACATCGAGGAAGCAATGATGGAAATAAAAGAAAGATTCAGGAGTGGAATTAAAATACAAGGTGAAAGGATATCAATGATACGATTCGCTGATGACATTGGTATACTGAGCGAAAGTGAAGACGAATTAAATGATCTGCTGAACGGAATGAACAGTCTAATGAGTACACAAATATGGTTTGAGAGTAAATCGGAGAAGGACGAAGGTAATGAGAAGTAGTAGAAATGAGAACAGCGAGAAACTTAACATCCGGACTGATGGTCACGAAGTCAATGAAGTTAAGGAATTCTGCTACCTAGGCAGTAAAATGACCAATGACAGACGGAGCAAGGAGGACATCAAAAGCAGACTCGCTATGGCAAAAAAAGGCATTTCTGGCCAAGAGAAGTCTACTAATATCAAATACTGGCCTTAATTTGAGGAAGAAATTTCTGAGGATGTACGTCTGGAGTACAGCATTGTATGGTAGTGAAACACGGACTGTGAGAAAACCGGAACAGAAGAGAATCGAAGCATCTGAAATGTGGTGCTATAGATGAATGTTGAAAATTAGGTGGACTGATAAGGTAAGGAATGAGGAGGTTCTACGCAGAATCGGAGAGGAAAGGAATGTGTGGAAAACACTGATAAGGAGAAGGGACAGGATGATAGCATATGTCCTAAGACATGGGGGAATGACTTCCATGGTACTAGAGGGAGCTGTAGAGTGCAAAAGCTGTAGGGGAAGACAGAGATTGGAATACATCAAGCAAATAATTGAGGACGTAGGTTGCAAGTGCTACTCTGAGATGAAGAGGTTAGCACAGGAAAGGAATTCGTGGCGGGCCGCATCAAACCAGTCAGAAGACTGATGACAAAAAAAAAAAAATCATTTATCTAAATAAGGAACAGGAGTGGTCGCAAAACTGATCCCTGGTGTACCCTCCTCCCTCCCCCGTTTAACCGTACCCCAATCAGACCCCACATCACAGCCATTCTCAACACGGTGAATGTGTTACCTTTTGCTGTCTGTCGTTAAAGAGGTGAGCCAATTGAGAGCTACTCCCCGTATTCCGTAATGGTCCAATTTCTAGAGCAATATTTTGTGACCAACACAATAAAACACCTTAGTTAAATCAAAAAACATGCCTAGCCTTCGAAACCTTTTGTTTAATCTATACAGTATCTCGCCGGTCAAAGAAACCCATCGTAACGACCGGGAGAGCGGTGTGCTGACCACACGCCCCTCCTATCGGCATCCTCGACTGAAGATGACACGGCGGTCGGATGGTCCCGATGGGCCACTTGTGGCCTGAAGACGGAGTGCTTTATACAGTATCTCACGGAGAAAACAGAATATAGCATTTTCAGTTGTTAAAGGATTTCTAAAGCCGAACTGAGCATTTCATAGTAAATTATGCGACATGAAATGATCAATTATCCTTACATACACAGTTTTTCAATAACTTTACCATACACTGGCATAGAAATAGGTCCAAAAGTGTCTGACTATCCTTTTCTCCATTTTCATGGACTGAGTACTTAAATCGTTCAGGAAACTGACCATTCTAAAAAGAAATATAACAAATATGGATAAGTACAGAGCTAACATGTGCAGCACAGAACATTAATATTCTGTTTGGCACTCCATTTTATCTATGAGACTCCTTAGTCCTCAGTGATTTAATTATTGATTCAATTTCCACCTTGTCAGTATCACAAAGGTGTATATCAGACATTAGTCTTAGAAAAGCATTTTGCAAGAGAGTTATATGACTCCCTGTAGATAGTAGGTTTTTATTTAACTCACCAGTAATGCTGAAAAAATGATTGTTAAATACTGTACATATTTCTGGCTTATCAGTATCAGAATTAATTTTACTACGACCTGATTTTATATCGTCGACCTTCTGCTGCCGACCACACACTTCCTTCGCAGCTGACCATATGGTTTAATTTTATCTTGTGAATTACCTATACTATTTGTGTACCACATACTCTTTGCCTTCCTAATAAAATCTTAATGCACCTTAACAATACTGTTTGTAATGGGCTACTGTAGCTTGATTATGACTACGTATTACATTTTAATATAATTTCCGCTATGTTCTACGTGATATCTTTATCCCACTAATCAGCCACCCAGGCTGCCTTTTACTGCTAGTGCCCCGTTTAGAATGTTATAATCGGAAGCCACTCTGAAAGAGCATGAGAAATGTGTTATTGAAAGCAATATATTTGTCATCTATGTTATAGCACTATAAACATCCTGCCAGTCTTGTTGGATTAGCTTTCCTACATAGTTTGAAATTATATGTGACATCTGTTTGAGTACAAAAGTCTTTTAGTGTTAAAATTTGTGCATCATGGTCTGAAAGGCCATTCACTCTTTTACTAACACAACGCTCGTATAGTAATGAAGAATGAATAAGAATATTATCTATGGCTGTGCTACTGCACCCTGGTTGAAAAAACACATTCAGCCCTGAAGTCACCACATATTACTAATTTCTGGCACTTAGTACAAAGTGAACCAAGAACCCTCTCAAGCCTGAACAGAAATGCTCTGAAGTCAGAGTTAGGGAACCTATAAGCAACGACAATTAGAAGTTTAGTTTCACGAAATTCAACTGCCCCTGCACCACATTCTTTTTTACGTACATGGCCACTCCCTCACTCCGCAAGCAGCTAATCGAAGCCTGCTAATCTGTATTCTGGTAAAGGAAGCCTCTGAATTGTCAAATATTCAAGTGGTGCTCCGATGTACCAATAATGTCAGAGTCAACATCTATAAGCAGTTTACCAACTTCATCTCTAATACCTCTTATATTATGATGAAATATGCTAATTCCTTCTCTACTTGGATGCCTGGGGTCCTCTGAAGGTGATTTCGTAGTTAGAGGGTCTTCCTTCAAGCAGTTACAGTTATCAGTTGACCTAAACCCAAAAAAGGTGCAGCTCTAACACCAACTACTACAGGAATTGATTCTGATAAATTGTCGAGGTTGCTCCCATTTTGTTATTTTTATAAATCAGCGTTTTAAAAACAGTTACACTGGACGATATTACGTGGGAAGAAGAAGATTTAACATTATTCGCATGTGCAGTATTTATTTCACTGCAATAATCTGATCATCAGACCACCCTTTTAACAGTAGGGACAAAATTAATGTGTGAAGTTAAAGTTGAGTTGAAAAATGGACTTACTCTTTTTTTTTTTAAATGAGAGCTGCAGATTTCGAATTATTATTACATTACGTAGGCCCGAAAATTTCCAAACCGGATATTTCTTTAAGGAGAGCTGTACCTGCAGTCAGAAGGTATCCATAAGGATTCAATTATCTTTTACACCTCGTGCACGTTATTTTGTAAGAGTTTACTTATTTCTGTCCAAGTGCCTCATCTTTTCAGTTTATTCTTACAATCCAGTTCGTAGCGTCCCATGACCATTCATTCCTGTTCACGATAAGGCTATCAGCTTTAATGCTCTTTCCTTTTCCCACACTACACAGCGGTTCAACAGGCATAGGTTATCGCTACTGAATGAACGAACCTCGCCCCGCCGTCTAATTCACCGCCAACACTTTGATGTTACTGTTGGCAGTACGAACAGCAAACAAGGCCACCAGTACGCATTAAGAAAATTTCGGGGAAAGAACTGGTTGGTTTTCGTTCATTGGCCTAAGATGATTTAGTGTGTACGAGCCTATAGAAAGAGCTCCAGACACCAAGTTGACCATCGATTCATTTTGCATCTATTGATAAGTTTGTCTTAGGAAGCTACAAGTAGGTTACCACCATCAATATAAGTGAAGAAAACGGCCATTGTTAAATTGTTTGCGTAGAGAAATGAATCTGGAATGACGAAGATTAGTGACAAAAAGACCTCTCATCAGGGAAACGCAGTTGAACACTCATTGCTCTCTTTGATGGCATATGTGCAAGAACTACACTCACATTTGGACGTAGCAGACAATGACATGGCGGAAATCAAAGATTGCTACTTCAACTGTACCTGACAACTGCTAGCTGAATCATTACATTGAAATCAATATCTTAGGTAGATATTGCTTACTAGTTGATTTCAGCGCCCGTAATCGCATGTCAGTGAACAAGGCTCCGCGTAAGGCAGAAGCGGATGCAGATGGTCGATGAATAAGAACTGTCTTATCCCAACTTACAGTTGTTCTAAAGTAGCTACATCTTATAGTACAGGCAGAGAAGGAGCTCCTCTGATCACTCGGTAACACAGAAAAAGAATCTTGCATTTAGTTTTAGGCTTTTGGAGTCCAGCCACGGCAGTGTACGGTGATGGTGTGTGTGTGAAGTTAGACCGCACTCCAACCCTACGGGTGTTCTTTGCACAGGCGGGGTCGCTGCTCGGGCTGTGCGCCCCACTAAGAGAGGACACTTGTTGACAAAAGAAGGTTAAGATATTGCTGTGCTTATGTCGGTCAGAACTAGGACGCCATTACTTCAAACATGCATGGTTGTTGGAAGAAACACATGTAATGTATTCGCAACTCCGAATATGAACAGTCATGAGGTGTTTAACGGAATGGCGAAAGTGAAAATTTTTGCCGGACACGAACCCGGATTCCTTGCTAATCGCGAGTGATCACCTTACCGTTATGCTATCCGAGCATAACTCCCGGTCAGACGTATGGAAGTTTGTGTGTGACGCGAGTCGTGCTCGGATAGCACAACGGTAATGTGATCGCTCACGATAAGCAGGGAATCCATGTTAGAGTCCCTATCGCGCACAAATTTTCATTATCAGAATTGCATTACGCAGCTGACAGCTGTTCATATTCGAAAATCGATTACATTTCGAGGAAAAGAAAGGAGTTGTATGTCCCTCCACTGCAGTAAGATCCATAGGCGCCAAGATCACGGCGTTGGTGGAGCCAAGATAGACGGAGTTGAGCAAATATGTCTCTCCGGTAAATGTTCGGACAGCGATCGAGTTAACTAGTAAAAGTGGAAGACTTATTTGTAGATCCCGACAAAAGCTTAATGAAAGGATATTTTCTAGAAAGTTCTAAGTTGCTCAGCGAAGTTGTCGCCAGGGAGTTCTTCGCGCAGACACGCTCTGTCTTCCTTGCACATTTTCTGCTGTTCACAATAGTATTATGTGGAAATTCTCACTCAGGATTATGTGGAGACAATGGCAGAAAGTCCGTCCGTGTACCTATCCCGTTGGCTAGTTCCCATACTTCAACGTAGAGAGATAGAGAGAATATGCCCTGTAAACATTGGCTCACCTGACTAGCGGATAAATTGTTGCTACGACGTAATCGGCTAAAACCAAACCCATGGATTTTCGTACGCAGAGCCAACTGGTCCACAGAAGCAAAGCACATGGAGAATAACTGTAGTGCCTGTAACAGAGGGAATCATACGTGAGACCTTACGATGATGGTCGCGGAAAGGAGCAGAGGTGAAAGTTCCGATTATCCAGTTCGGAAGAAAGCATATGGCAACTTGAGATGTGGCTTCACCTGTTTAGGGAGCTAGCGCTACCTTGTGAAGTTGGTTGACAGGTTCCGTTAAGTTTCTGTTCTTACTACAATCTCAATAAGTGACTATCTTTCAGTTTAACGTCAGCTAAATTCACTAAATTCTGTGACTTGGGTTTATTAATGTAACATAGCCATATTGTTACTTTGAATGAATTGCTCACACAGTACCGAGTGGGTGGTATTGACTCCTTTTGCATGCCTGATCAACCTGTTCCTCAACATAAATGCTGATCGATGCCGGTACGTGAAAGTCTTGTGACCTTGTTTATTTGAGGAGATACCATTAACTTCTTATCCCTCCTTGCCGCTCCACAACCTTATGGTAATCCCATAAGGACACTCGATTAATGATTGTGTTTTCCCTCATACATGCAGCAATCCCGTGTAATCTTGCACAGTTTCGTTGTTCAGTCTTAAGATGTAATAAGGAGGAACAATTTAAACTAGTAGTTAGTATTCAGTAGAAAGTATAGTGCTCTACCATTTATATGAATGGTTTTATCGACACCAGCACTAGACAGTTGATATTTTAGGCATTGTCTAGCAGCTTCGAAGCATAACATACCGTCAGAACTGAGGAGATGGGGCACTGGCTGTGGGAAAGGCGTGTATTTATAGGCGGTCAAGTTGTTAAATTACGTAGAGTGTGACAACAGTAGATAACTACTGACTACAATCGCTAAAGTGTTACACGTACAGCGAAATAACTCAGTACTCGACGACGACTCATAGTAGTAGCTGCGCACTCAGTTATATCTGCACTGATACCTTGCAAGTCATCTTGCCGGGTATGGAGGAGGATGCTTCTGCCTTCCCTGTTACATTCACGAACATTGCTCAGGAAGGTAGACTGTCGACAAACTTCTGTATCAACTCTCTGATATTTTTCGTCTTGGCAATTTAGCGAGACATATGTAGGACGAAAGTGATGTGTTACCCGGCTTCATCTCAAACGTATGCTGTCGAAATTTCAACGCAATTTCAGCGGTAAACTCCTCCGAGATGCACAACAACTCTCACGTAGCGTCCGTCACTGGAGTTTGCTAAGCACCTTCGTAACGCTGTTGCGCTTTCTAAATGAACCCGTAATGAAAAATGCGGCATATTTATAAATATTTTCTGTCCCGCCTGTTAAAGAACCTGGCAAGATTCTCTGAGTGATGATAAATGCTCCAGAAACGGTCTCACAAGTGTTTTGTAAGCTCATTCTTTCGTGGATGAATTAAATTTCCTTACGATTCGCACAATAAATGTCTGTTTGCTGATTTTCCTACAATTTAGATCTTCTGCTCATACCTCTTTAGGCCGCTTCGGGCGATTTTCACTGGTGTTGTAGTATTGTTGCTGTTCCCGTTGACATCTCGCCAGTAGCGTCATCGAACATTAACGCGTGCTCATGCAGTGCACGTTAAGTTTATTTACGTTCAGGATTAACTTCCACTAATCCTCCGCCGGTCTCCCTGCAGTTTCGTGTGATCTTCTGACACTGCAACGTTCCAGTCGTCTGTAAACAGCCTTTAGGAGTAACGACCACAGTGCACTCCCCTGGGTTACTTCCAAAATATCCTTTGTCTGTCTCGATTTTGTCTCGTTAAGAACATCATGTTGAGCTCTATCTGCTAGTAATTCCTGAATGCAAAAACGGACCTGGTCCGATATTCGATTAGTTCGTACTTATTTAACTGAACGACAGCGCAGGGCACTATTGAAAATTTTTCTCATGCAAGGGAACAAGGCGTCAAACAAGGCGCCTTTGCATACCGTATCATAGATTATAGTGATAAACACTTTTTTATGGTTTTCATACAGATTTTTATGAAGGAGATTTTCATTCCCCAAAAACGTCATAAAATACGTGAATAATACATGTTCCATAAATCTACAACAGACTGTGACGTTCACCTTATGGGGTTATAATTGTGTATATTTCTCCAACGATCCGTCTTAGAAAAAAGAATGCCCTTGAACTTTGCATCCAATCATATGGTACCCTTCGTTGTTCCAATAAACTGCGACAAACGGCTGCTAGAAAGTAGCAAGTTCTTTCGCATAGTCTTCGTAAAATATTATAAGTCTTTCGTCCACCCCAGATGCCTTTCCATTAGTAAGCGACTGTAGTCGATTTTATATTCCGATGTCGTTTATCTTAGTATGTAACATATGGTGCTCGTGAGATGGTCAACATTAAGTGCCGCCATATCGAAAAGAGGTCTCCCTTTGCTCAGCCACTGCAGAGAAGACGGCTGGGATAAATAGGGGCAGAAGGATTCGAGAACGGAATTTGTTTGCAATGTGAGCCGATGTGTTCGTTAAACGAAGGTGGCCTGCCAATACATTCTTCGGACGGTAGGTATTTGATGGACCGTTCTCTTGAGGGTAGAAGTTTCGGCTCCATGGCTGTAGCAGACGCGTTGGAGTTTGCGAGAGGTCGGAATCTATGATCATCCATCAGCAGAAGGGGGACTGTCTGTCTTTCATGCTTTACCGGCTGATCTGTTCAGTATCTGTCTCTCGGTTCCCTTGCCAGATCACATTCAGTGAATCACATGCTACTTCTTCAGGGCATCTCCCCGGCATCGTCAGGTGTTTGCTGTTGATTACAAAAAATGGCTCTGAGCACTATGGGACTCAACTGCCGAGGTCATTAGTCCCCTAGAACTTAGAACTAGTTAAACCTAACTAACCTAAGGACATCACAAACATCCATGTCCGAGGCAGGATTCGAACCTGCGACCGTAGCGGTCTTGCGGTTCTAGACTGCAGCGCCTTTAACCGCACGGCCACTTCGGCCGGCTGTTGATTACAGCTCATGACCAGCAACTGCCGCTGTGCACACTGAGCGGACTACTTATAGGGGCACCGAAAGCATGCATGATCGGTTTTTGCTGCTGGTTACAAAAGACGTTTTCCGAATTTGGTTCACCAAAGATGACGAAGGAATTATTCCAGTTTTCGGATCAAGAAAGACTGCTACCGTGATTAAATTTGGCGTACATATCCTCGATGTAACAAATAAATACAAGGTTTCCGGTCCACACACCAATTAAGGTCCTTTCAAAGTATACTGATACAGCAGCTCCTCACTAACCAATCATATAGAACCGCTCACGCGTTGAAAGGTCCGTACTTTACTGGACAGTTGCATAGGTCACACCACTAGTGAAGAAAGGATATTGGACAAATCCCCTGAGTTACTGGCCCATATTACTAAAGTCGATTTGCAATAGGATCTTCACACATGCTGTGTACGAACATTATGATTTACCTCGAAGAAAACAATTTATTGACAAATAAACACGTATCCAGAAAATACCGTTCTTGTGAAACACAACTAGCTCTTTATGCACGCCAGGCGAAGACTGCTATCGGCAGGGGATCGGCAGAGGATGCCAAAATGATTCCGTGAATTACATTTCCAAAAGGTTTTATACAGTGTTCCTCACAGGTGACTTCTAACCAAAGTGCGTGCGGAGCCTCATCTCAGTTAAGCGATTAGAGTCGTTACATCATTTCAGAAAGGTAACAGGTTGCAGTAACTGACGGAAAGCCATCGAGTAAAACAGAATTAGTATCCGACCCACAAACTATTTTATATTCCGGGCCACCGCAGCTGTTGAGAGGCATGACGTTAGGAAGATCTCCGCACACAGCTGGTACAATTAGTGGTTATTAGAACACGACCGGTTACGCGGCTTTATGCCTTCAAAGCACAGGGTCACCACTTTTTGCGGATATTAAATTAGTAAACAAAGCCTAAGATATACAGGGTGATTCACGACGATATGCAAATATTTTAATATGTTATTCTACAAGTAAAACTAAAGAAAAGAGTTCATATAGACATAGGTCCGCAAATTTTCAGTTACGGAGTTACGGATAGTAAAAGATTTTGTCTGAAATTTAGCAGCTTCCCTAATATGAAGCCACCGCAAACCTGTACGAGGTTAAAATAAAGCACAATTTCCATTTATTTTGATGTTACTGGTCTGGTGAATCTAATAAAACATTTCCCAGACGTGTATCTGCAGTAGTTGTCCAGAACATCCAGTGAAGCAAAGAGTATTGTACAAGTAAATCTGTTTACTTTCCATTAATAATGTAGAAACGTTTATGTCATTGTTGGCTTCCGTTAGTGAGTTGCTTCTGTCGTTTCCTAACCTTGAAACGAGTTTTCATTATTGTTCAGCGAAAGAACATAATAAAAACGGTATATTTAAGTGAAACCACGTAGTAGCTGTTGTAAATTATTTATGAAATAGGGATGCCTTTGAGATTTACGACACAGGAATACGCCGATGTGATGTTTGTTTATGGCAAACGTGTTGGTAATGCTACGTCTGCAGTTAACGAAAATCGCGTACGTTATCCAACTCGGAGGATTCCGAATGCACGAACCATTAGTGAAGTGTTTCGAATGTTACAGGACGCAGGTTCTCTACCTAGCGTTCATAATCAGTATGAGTGCTCGATACGTGAAGACGATGATGAGGATATTATGGATGCTGTTCAACGTAGCTCGGGTACCAGTACACGATGTATATGTTAAAGATGAGGTATTTCACAATCCAAGATATTGCGTACACTGAAATACAACTCTGACAGTGCTGTGTGCGCTCTGTAAGAGACTCTGTGGCTGGTCGGACTAGCGGTTGGAAGTGAACAGCCAGCAGTGATGGAGGTTAATTGTGAGTAGTCAGCAGTGATGGAGGGTAGAGTTTAACCACCCGCCTATTAGTAGTTAGAGTCTTCAGTAGTTAGAATCATGTATTTAGCTGGCTTTATTGGTGTTTGCTGCATTGCTGTAGTTCGTGTAATGAAGATTATCTGTGAAGCAAGTGACTTATGAAATGTATGAGGTATTGGTAGGATTTCTTCTCATTCAGGGCCATTCTTTTGAATTAATTATTTGAAGTCAGGTTATCATATTTTGAGGATTACGTTGCGCTTGTCTATTATGTGCAATTAATGAATAGGAGAATTTTGAGTTGTATTTGTCAGGAACAATTCTGTAGGACAGAAATGTAATGATAAAGTCAAGCAAAGTGATAGTACTTCAGTTTCACTCAGCAGTTTCATAATTAAATTAACAAGTTTCACCTTCCCAGTTATTTCAGTGCAAGTAAAAATAATAAAAGATCCTAACTACTGTAGACTCCAACTAGTAATAGGCGTGTGGTTATTAAAGGAAAGATTTGGTTACAGAGCAAACAATGTATTTAGCCAATTTTACCTTATAGACGTGACAATCAGTTCAAAAAAATTATATAATCATCAGTAATAAATCTCCTTGACACATACACATTCAGATCCTCCGCTTGCTCTAATAATGCAAATCTCCAACACTGCTAATTGTTAACCTCAAACATCCATCACTGCTGAATACTCACATCTAACTTCCATCACTGCTGGCTGTTCACCTCCAACCACTTGTCCGACCAGCCACAGAGAGTCTCTTACAGAGTGCACACAGCGCTGCCAGAGTTGTTAATGCAGAGCGCTACATAGCGATGCCATCATACAAACACATAAACAGCCTACTTACACTACTTCATTTATTTATCCCATATGCATTTCGCCTTATCTTGTTTGTTCTAAGGCATCATCAGTGCGATGATTTTCTGATCTGCGTTTCCTCACATCTGGTCTGGAGGTCGCACTACCACTTTTATTACTGCCATATAAGCACATCTTTTCGTTCTGAGCTTCTTCACACTGTTAATCATGTTTCTCATTCCTTCCTGTGGTGTACAATGTTCTTTAGCCACTCGATATAACTATTTCCGGTGAAATAGTTGTATCGAGTGGCGGATGCCGGGTGTCGCCCTATCATGCCCAAACGTGACGTACTCGGCTGGGTCAGCTTGTAAATGCTGGCCCCCAGCGCTGAATTCGCAGAAGGACTGCTTTTTTGGGCCACTGTGAACCATATGTAACAGGGCAATGACTGGGTTCTTGTTTAATCGTTGAAGACGCGGAAGTTATTCGAGCTGCAGTGTCTTCTCGAAGGCTGGTCTCAGTGCATTGACACCCGAGAAAGCATTACGAAAATTTTACAGCTGCTGACGGGTTCTGATCAAGCAGGAGTGACGCCTACAATAGCTGATGTCCGTGACTTGTGCCCTGATATCGGGGCTCGTGATCCCGCAACACGGAGCCGATTGCAGAGTTCAAATACCAGCATCTGCTGGTTAGCTTTGGCTTCACTGCTATTCTGGGCTCTAACGTCTCCTCCAAGTCCTCCTGTAGTTTTGTCCCATTACATATTATTACTGATGTTTCTCTGGCGAATTTTATTAAATTTTTTAGAAATATGTGAATGCTTATCTTTTGTGTGCATGTTTGAATAAAATTTATCAGTTTACTTATCTGATTTACATTTTTGGTACTTTTTGCAATCATCCATTTATATAGATTAAAAATTTATTAGATTTAAGTAAACTTATGCACTGTCTTCACTTGTTCCTATTCTAATTTAAAAATCATGTAAGTAAATTAATTGTCTCTCCACTTCTGCATATTAGATAACTATAGATGAAAAATTTTAACTGCTATTTCTTGTACTTAGCATTTCTGCTATGTATTTTTTATTTCATTTACTAGTTTTCAGTACAATACACATTTCATGAAAAAGAAATTCGGGTATATAATAAAACAGTTTGAGACACATTCTTAAGGAAATTAAAAAACTAGATTATTTAAATAATGTATGAGATAATTTCCAGACCCTCTTGTAAAAGTACAAAACAAGCCATTATAAAAAATGTTGATGATAACGATAAGCTGTAAGTTATGTATTTACTGAAGATTTCTAGCAGATATGTCCAAAGAACTGTATAAAAGCCTTATTTATCAATCAATTTGAACTACTCATGTTAATATTTAAATTTCATTAAGAAAATTTATAATTCAATCTATAATGAATATTTTTGGATTATTAGCTATAAAATCTAAGAATTAAATTTAATTTCTGGGGTTAAAGATATTTGGATTCAATTATAACAAAAAAAGAATGTTTTTGTCATGAATAACATTTCATGTTTGATTCATTATTGAATTATGGGGTCTAGCAGAGTGGCTCCTGCTAAAATAATAAATAAAAAGTTATTTCCTAGATTCATTAAGTAATTATAATCTACAATACACATAAATAAAACATAAGCTTTCACTTGAGAATCTATTCATACCTGAGATGCTATAAAACTTCGTGTTAAAGAAAAGAATTCTAAATTATATGAAAATTTCAGTTGTGATAAAACGTCACTACCTAAATGCATGTAAAAAATCTATAATATTTGTCAGTGAACCTGGTCCATATTTTTTAGTTACGAGATCAAACATGGCTTTTGCAGAAAACTTTCAGGATTGGATAACTGAGATGGTTTTTCAAGATGAAATTCTGATTGTGTTTGACACAGAATTTAGCTAAAATATTTTATGTGATATAGGTTTATTCTTTATAAATGCAGTCGATCATTGACCTCTTCTATGGTAACCTTTCATATATGGTTACTGATGAAAAAGGCAATAAACAATTTAAAACTAAAGATGTTGCAGAAATACTGAAATTTAAATATAGTTACTACACGGTCAGAAAACATTTTGATGCTGAGAACAAAAAAAGAAAAATAATAATAGTTTTAACTCTAAGGAGTCCTCGTGGTTAAGAGGTAGTGAAAAATGGTCAATATTTAACCTGGCTTATATTCATCAATTTTTGAGTCACAAAAATAAGATGCCTTGATATTCTGAATATATGATATACATGAATTTTTACCATAGATTCTTGCACATGGAGATTATAAAATGAAAAAGAAAATACCTCTCTTGTTAAATATAAACAAAATGAAAGTTGATGGGATTAAAATTAGATATGAATGTATTGAACATTAAATTCAGTCAGTTGATAATGCTTCAGAAATAATTCAAGAAATAAATAGCGAAATAGGTACTATTGTAGGGTGTATAATAATTATATGTTATTTATGGTTATTCAATGCAGAGATCCTGTGGAAAAATATGTAAAGACTTATTGTAGGTGAGGGAACATTTTAGAGACTGTGACATGTTAAGCCACAATAATAAGAAGAGGAAGCAGGGACAATGACCAGCAGAGTCTGTACTCAGCAGTCAGTACCTCGAGAAGTCAATGACCAAGCAAAGTGTAAATGGTTCCAAGGAGAACAATGACCAGCACAGTTTGTGCATCAGTAGTTAATGCTCCAGGAACTGTCACCATACTGAACTCACATTCATGATGTATCTGGTGATTTGGTAGAGGACGAAAGACAATGCCCAACCATGCCAGCATAGAGATAAGACCAAAAAAACTGACACATGCGTCGACATTGGTCAAGTTTCTGCCCAATCGGCGAAGCATAGATCACTGACCATAGAGTCAGTCTATACCTTGGAGACTTGGCGTTATTGGCGGGAACACCGAATAAATACCTCCAACAAACAGGCAAGTCCTTTAAAGGGAGAAAGAAGAGATGAAGAAACTTCACCTGGATGGACAGACTGAAGAACAGTGAGCTTAGTGTCAGTCGATACCCTGGAGACTTGGCGTTATTGGCGAAAACACCTAATAAATACCTCCAACAATCAGGCAAGTCCTTTACAGGAAGAAAGAAGAGATGTAGGAACTTCACCTTGATTTACAGACTGAAGGTTAATCAGCAGCCATCACACTTCACTGCAGGGACTTAGCTGATAACCTGCTTAACAGAACCAGAACTCTGCCAGAAGACGCCAAACCTGAGGGACGTTGGTTCAATTCCGGGAGGGAGCACACTGCGCCATGGTGCAGCAGCTAGTTAATAACCCAACGAGCGAGTTCGCTGTGAAGACCACACCACTGCCACAGTGGATCACGAGTACGGTATTGAACAGAAGAATACGCCACTTGGCCCTCCGCTGCAACATCAGCTGTCACTGTATCACCAGTCACTCGAATCTGCATGCTTAAATTCTGCGTGTGCCCCTGCAATGAGGAACTGAGCGAGCTAAAACACAATATATTCTTCTGTTTGGTTAAAAGGTCTTGTTTCTCAATAAATGACTTTAATGCAACTAACAATGTTTCACACACACCTCACCCACTGATCCTAGGAAAGAGCCGACTCCACCGCCCACACAGTGTCGCTTTACCCTCATCCATCCCTGACAAAATAATGACCTTTGTTCCCCTCTGTCACTGATGCTCAGTACCTACTGTCACAAAGCCACTACCTTATCTCATGTTGTTCCTCACACATTCGATCAGAATTTAGGAACTCCTTTCATTCTTTTAAAATTATTCAATGCTAACTGCACGACTTCATACAACACAATTAGTCCGTAGATTATGAATATGGAATTTCGTAATAATGTGGAACGTGTCACTTTAACGTAAGTTTCCTTTACACAAAATAATGAACTTTTTTATGCAGTTACTACTTTATATCTAAAACAATTGAGTAGGAGCTGATGTTCAGAAATTCTTTGAATTTGATTTTAAAGGTTGGTTGATCATCTGTTAGGCTTTTGATGCTATTTGACCAAAGACCTTTTATGCAGCAAAATTAACCCCCTTCTGTGCCAAAGTCCGATGTAACCCACAGTAGTGGGGATCATCCTTTCTTCTGGTGCTGTAGCTATTTTTCAAATGGGATCCATTATTAATAACTAATTTCATGAGAGAGTGCATGTATTGTGAAGGTACTGTGAAATCCTGAGTTGCTTAAATAAATGTCTGGAAGGTGATCTTGGGTGGTCTCCAGCTATTGTGCAATGAATACATGTTTACTTTTTCTCTTAATAATATTCTATCCCAAAATATGATGCCATATGAAAGCAGTGAATGACAATAGGCATGCAAGCATAATTTACTTATATACGTTTATCACCAAAATTTGCAATAACCCTAATTACTTAAGTAGCTGAACCTAACTGTTTCTGCAGATCATCTACGTGTTCCTTCCAATTCCATCTATCTTCAGTGCAGAGACCCAGAAATTTGGAATATTTGGCCTTAGAAATAGGCTTCTGCTAATAGTTTATATTTGTCGATAGTGTTATGCCATTTACTGTACAGAATTGTATATACTGTGTGTTCTCGAAATTTAGTTAGAGACCAATTACAGAGAGCCACAAAATAATTTTCTGAAAGAGATAATTTACAATTTCCACAGCTGATTCTTGTTTCTTGGGTGTGATTATTATAGTTGCATCGTCAGCAAAAAGAGCTATCATTGCATCTTCATCCATATATTGTGACAACTCCTTAATATATATTAAGAACAATAAAGGATTCAAGACTGAACCTAGTGGGGCATCATTCTTGATAACCCCCAGTCAAATAAACTCTGCTCGCTCTTGCCAACTATCTGTACTGTGAATTTCAAACATTTGGCATTCTTCCAGTTAAATGTGAATTAAACCATTTGTGTACTGTCTCACTCATACCACAATACTTAGACTTATCTAAAAGAATTAAATGATTCACACAACCAAAAGCTTTTGAGAGATCAAAAAATATACCAACGTGATGTTCGGTTACTCAGTGCATATATAGCATTTTCTATTGAAAATGCCTTTCCGGAAACCAAATTGAAATTTTGTGTGTACTCAATTTTACAAGTATGTGATGCTACACTTCACTACATTAATTTTTCGAGAATTATGGATAAAGTTGTCAGAAGTTAGAATAGGCAGTATTTGTTAGGATCAGACCTATCCCTTTTTTATGCAATGATTTAACAGTAGTGTTTTTCAGTCTATCTGTAAAAATGCCCTGTTTCAGTAAGCTACTATGTATATGGCTGAGAATCCTACTTATCTGCTTCATACAAGCTTTTAGTATTCTGTTGGAAACGCCATCAATTCCATGTGAGATTTTACTTTTGAGTGAATCTCTTATTTTCCTAACTTCAGAAGTAGAGGTGGGTTGAATTTCAATTTCATGTCGTTGGAGGATATAGAAGAAATTAGCAGAAACAATTGAACAGTATGAGAGGTATCATCCTAACTTTGAAGAAATGTGAAGAATTATTTTCATCCCAACTGAGTAAAACTGTGCTAGAGGATGAGAAAAAATTTGCACATTGTTTGCTATAAAAATTATTTTAATATTTTCATATTTTGAATGGATACACACAAGATAAATTGATTAATAACACAATTAGTCTTCAAGAATGAAAGTGAAAAAGCATTTACTTTTTTGTAATTAAATTTTATATTATATTCACAGTGACTTTTATATACATCTATTGAACAAAACCCACTAACTACATCACATTCATTGAATTAAAATTTAAAATATCCAGTAATCTCAGTATTCACTTTATTCTCATATAATCTCAATATTCACCTTATCACCCACTTTGTATTTGGGTTTATCATTAGATACAGTTATAATTTTTATCATTAACTTCTATTTGCTTAGCTTCTATCACTGAATATTTTGTATTATCATATTCATCAATTAGGTTCTGAACTAGTTCATTCCATTTATAATTTCCCAGTAAGTAAAATATCTTTCCACATTATTTCTCTAAGTGTTGTATTGAATCTTTGGTGCTTTTAATATTGAAAAATTTAATAATGGTTAATGTTATAATTTCTTGTAAGTATGTGTCTCTATTATTGATTTTTTTCCCATCTATTTGTAGATTTATTGCACTTCTTAAATATTAATTTTTTTCAAAACTTGGATAATTATTTTCCTGTTTTATCTTTAAATGGAAAAGCCCAAGAAAATTTGAATAACATATCAATAACAGTTACTATGTATTCATCTCCTTTATTTCTTTTTGATTTTTCATTCAAGTTCACAGCATCTCTTTCTACTATATCAGCTTTCCATACACATCTACACTGAAGAAAAGATTTCTACTTTTAAAAATTTTCTCATTGTATTATGTAATTCATTAATTGTTTCTTCACAATTATTCAGACAGTGACTCCTGAAGCAGTCCTTTTTATCTGTGTCACATCACAACCAAAATTTTTTGACAAATTTACTCATTTGTGTCTTGCATACTGAGTAATGACCTTCATAACTCTATCTACCATTGAGGATTATGTCTGTCAATAAATTTTCTATACTTCAAGGACCAGCTGTGATTGTGATTATCCAGAAATATTGATTAAAATTAATTCAATTTTAAATTATTACTCAAAATATAATTAACTTTACCCTACTGGAACAATTGTAACTCTACGTTTTCATTTTAAAATTAGAAGATTTGATTTGAATTACTATTTATTTTATATAATGTATTAGATACACTTACTGTCATATCAAAATCAACAAATTTTCAATACTTGCTCATGCTCTTACCAACAACAATACTGAAAATGTATTCGAAATTGTCCATTTTTTGTTCATTTTCAGTCATAAAAGTAAATTCAATTATTTCTGTCATGTATTATATATTCTTATCTATCACACTTTCTTAAAGCAAATGTAAGATATGTATTTATACTTTCCATCGTTTCTTCACCTGCGTTACAGTGCTAAATTATCTAGATGATTCCACATAATCGTTCCATTAAGAAGTTTTGTAGTGATGTAATTACTGAACTCTGTCAGAATTTTTTAGTGCTCAGTTTTGTTAATATTGATTAGTGTATTTTCTAAATATTTGTTAGTAACTGCATCATAACCATTTACAGAATCCTTCCTTTCTACCTTTAAAATCAATATAAAGCTTACAGGCTTTAAAAATGTAACTTAAATAATTCTCAAATTGTTTAATTGCATTTGACTCTTGCATGTGCATTATTAACATCACTTTGATTGTTGCTGAACTGTTTGATTAATTTTTTATTTACTTCTTCTTTAATATTTGATTGAAAATAATCAATTATTGAAACCAGTTCATTTTTAATTTGTTCTAAGTTGGTGTTTTTCACACAATTTACTAGATTCAAAATTTTATTAAAGTTATAATTTTCTGAAATCAATATACATAAATGATCACAGATTATTTCAATAAAATATTGTATTCTCTCAGTATTCAAATACATTTCAATTTATTCCAAGCAGTTAACTACTTGTTTTGGTATCGTAGCCACAAATGAATCAAATAAAATATTTTATCATTATTCTTACATTAGCATATCCAATGAATATCTGCATGACCAGATGTATCCAAATTAACTATTCCACACTCAATATTTTTTTTGATTTCATCAACTATAAAAAGATCATGGAAGTGTTTAATATTTAAGTTTTATCAAGTTCTTCTTTATCAAAATTAGAAATGCAATAAGTATACATAATGATAATTTTTTAGAAATTTTTATTTGACTCCTTTTCTTTCCATTGTTACATTATGCCCTTTTTGTTCTTCTAAGTATTTATCAGTTTTTCTCTTGTCCATGATTGCTTTTGCAAACTGCCTTCTCCCCCCACTGGTGAACCAATAGATAGTAAATATGGTAAAGCTGCTAACAGTAAAGGAAGAAGTGCTCCTTCATCTTTTACTAGTTTGATCATTCTTTCTTCTTTATTAGGTATTCACTAATCTATCTCTCTTTCTTTCTGTGCTCGGTTAAAAACTTATCAAAACCATGTAATTGTTCTTTACTGAGTGTAATTTTGGTTTAGTTTTTGTGCTGGAAAGCAAATTATAATCGATTCTGATGTCATTTATTTATGTTAATAATGTTATGAGAAGCAAAATTTTTACAGCCCCTCAACATTTTTGTTGAAGCCCACACCCTCTTTTCTCTTTCTGTACATTATTCCTCTGACAGCAGTTGCAGCTATTTTTTTGGCAAGTGATGCATCTTTAGCATACATTCTCCCTCTTTCAGCTAACATTCTTTATCAACTTGATTTCAAGATTCTAAAGCTTTATTATCTGTACATGCAGAACCACGCCTTTTACAAGCTCCATCTATTGGATTTATTCCTAGATCACCTTTACCTATTCTTTTAACTAGTTTGGTGAACATACAGCAGTGTGTCTAGCCCAGTATATCTGTTTCAGGCATTTGTAAAGTATTTAAAGTCCTGTTTACTAATCCTTTCACATGGTTTCATTTTTCCAAAAGATTTAGTAGATCAATCAAAATTCAATTAAAATATGGAATTGCTTTTATACTATTGGTAATGAAGCCATTAAATTAATTTGTTAACATTAGTGTTATTCCAACTTCTTCATTATAATAATTTTTATTTCCAGCTAAGACTTCACCATGAATTACTGCAAATGTGTCAACTAAATCTTAACACCACCCATCAAAATATAATCAATTGGTTTTTGTGTAGATTTCTTTGACAGGTCTTAACTGAAACTTGATTCTACATCTACTTTCATCCTTTATCGATGTTTCATGTTTAATACCTCTGCTTAATTTAATTTTATTTGGATTCTTTTCAGAATATAATGCTCCTAGATGGTACAAAATATCTGTATAATAAGATATATCAGCAGCATCAACCTTTATATTCATACCTTCTATAGTAATCTGTTTTTAGTTAGAAGATTCATCAGTATATTTGTATATTTATAGGTCGTATCATCAACACTTAATTTATCTCCATAAAATTTTACTGGTAAATTAAAAACGATTAAATATGCTAACAATTCTTAGTCCAAATTCAGCATTCTACCACTTATATTTATTTTTTAATACCTTTGTCTTTCAAGTTTTTCTATCTTTATTTTCTTCTTTGTATTACATCAATAAATCCTGTAATTCTGATTAACTTAGAGTTTAGTCACGCTGTGGACGTCTGTGTTGTGTAATCTGGGGGTACATCATGAAATTCATCAACATTGTTGGGGATTTGACACTGAATTGTGTTTTCAACCTATAGAGGTTTTCATTAATAGCTTTCAAAACCTAATCTCCTATTCCTTCAATTGTACAAATAACACATTGATTCTATTTTTTATATTTATCTTAGTCTGTTCTAGGTAGTTTCTTCCTCTTTTTAATTCCGCTTTTAATTTTTTCTTTATTTTTCTATTTTGTATCGATCTCTGTGTAATATTTTGCAAACACTTATTACAGATAAAGAATGTAAGTTCATTAAGAACTAATATCTAATGTCTGCAGTTTTCTTCCTTAGGGTTTCTTGTCTTACCTATTGTAAAAATCTGAAATGGTTCTTATTCCAATATATATTTTATTTATCTTTGCAGTCTTCAAATTTTAAATCTACAAAAGAAAAATCTTGATGCATGTGGCTTAAATTTGTATTGTCTTGTCTGAAAATATTTTTGAAATTTTGATGATCCCTTACTAATTGTTTTGATATTTTTTTAAATTGTGTGAGCTATATAAAAACTGTCTAATTCTTTTTGTCTTCCTCTAGTAAAATATTCTGTAACTACATCCTCAATCTCAGGAATAAAACTGATAAATTATCTTCATATTCATCTATTGGTATAATTTCAGAATTATCTTCAATAAAAGTAGCTATTTTCCATTACTTTCACCTTCAATTCTTTCGCATCTTCTTATCAATTCTGACTATTTTGGTTGAGTCATATTTTATTTTTCAATAAACATACTTCTGATTGATATTATTCCACTTCATCCATCCTGGAGCTAAAACATAATTGTCAGACAGTAATGTTTCTCCACACCTACTTGCTCCTATTATTTCATGTAAGTATTGTTTGGTAAAACCTTAACATCTTCATTTATTCATTTCTTCTCTGGTATTACTTTCTGTTCCCAGTCAGTTTCCATACAGTCAACTAAATTTTATTAATATTAAATGAGTTGCCTATTTCAATTGAGTGGTAAGTTAATTTCTCTTAAAAAAATGACTGTACCTATATGTGAAAGTTTTAATTATATCTAGTAGTTCAATTTCATACAAAACTTCTAGCATCAAATATTACACAAAAATATTCAATTATCTTGTGACAGAGAAACTATAGAAGTTCCTGTTTGTCAACTCAATAAAAACTTATTCATATAAAAAAACCAATTATTGACATTACAGCAGATGAAGTTTTAAACGAAGTCATTATTGGGATTGATGTTAGTATATGTATACAGTATTGGAAGTGTGCTTTGGATTTAATTGTCAAACTATTGAAACTGATAAGGAAAAACGGTTGCTAATGAGATGTCCAAATTTATTTCCTTCAATTTAAGTAATATAAATGTTAATTTAGCTGACCAAAAGTTTGTAGAGCAAACTGATCATTTCCATTGAGAAACTTTTATTTTTTCTTCACTAAAGCCTAATGCTGAACTTGATGAGCCAATAATTCATGATCCTTATTTTGTCTTCTTTCTTTTCCAGCTTAAAAGGATGAATAATTATTTCGCTGATTTTTCCTTACAGCTCTATCACATTGAAAATACAGAATATATTTGTAAACAATGGAAGAATTGAAGTTTCTCCTCAACAAAGATGGAAACTAGATACACCAAATAGCTATCTGAAAGCATATAACGCTTTACAAGGGTTAGAAAGACCTATAACTGAAGAGTGTTGTAAATATCCCTTTAATTTTATTGAAAATTATTGTATCTGTGTCACAAATATGTCTAGGTGAAGGAATTTACTAGCCCAGAAATAACAACAACGAAGCTGTGTGTCCTATTCAGTGATAAAATTCCGAAAAATATAATTGCCTGTATAGTCCTGCATGGTAAGAAACATTTAACATACAATGCTCAGCATAGGAATTTAAGCAAAAACATGAAATCATAAGCCAGCTACTGTGGTCGAGTGGCTCTAGGTGCTTCAGTCTGGAACTGCACTCTGCTACAGTTGCAGTTTCGAATCTGTCCTTGGGCATGGATGTGTGTGATGTCCTTAGGTTAGTTAGGTTTAAGTAGTTGTAAGTCTATGTGACTGATGACCTCAGATGTTAAGTCCACAGTGCTTAGAACCTTTTGAACCATTTTTTTGAAATCATAAAAAGTGCAATCAATATAAATAGAGGCTCTAATAGACAAGCTCAATAAAGCAAATAATTCTAATTTATTTAAAAAGATTCGTGAGTTAGAATTATATAATTTATATAACATTACCGGCTGTGAATATTTAAAAACTACGTACGGGGAAAAATTTGCAAGATGCTTGATAATGGATTTTAAATTATTTAACCAAACAGCTATTAGTAAATTAGTGGTTGGGATTTTTAATTTTTATGAATATGGAAACATTAATCTGCGATATAGGGGAATGAAGAAACTTTAAAAAAAATGAATTTCACGCTTGAGAATTTTTGGTTCAGCGGAACCTGCCTCCCTCATTATTATTTGAGATCTCTGTTGTTAATATTTTTTGTTCAATAATTAATCTTTCTTTGTTAATTGTACCAATGCATGCATTATGTGGGATGAAATTTATTTTTATGTAGATCCTTTGTTTGCTCATTGATTTGAGTGCTAGGGCATTTATTCAGTTCAGTTAATAGAAGAACACACTTTCAGACTAAACCAAACTAAGAAGGTCTGTAATATTCAATTTCCTCATATCTCATGCTACCTGCTACAGTAATTTGCAGCTCACATATGTGTTTGTGCTAGCTGTAACTGGCGCTAATGCAGCTAAGGAACGAGTGTTCTCTATCACAGGCGCCTTATGGACTGATGAAAAGAGTAGTTTAGGTGTTGTAACAGTTAAGGACTAAGACTCATTTTCCAGACAGGTATTTCTTGTTTTAATTTTTACCAAATTCTGTTTCAAAATATCAATCATCTGAACGAAATACATTCTTCTGCGAAATATAGCAAAAAGACTTTCTTCAGGAACTACTTGTGTCAATGCTCACAAGCTAGCTGAGAGGGAGATACCAGTAATCTATCTAAATAATAACAGCTTTCTACACTAGTTAATGATCGAGTTGCATTAAAGTGAAATATTTGGCAGTGGCAAGGGACATATATAAAATTTTTAGTTGATCAATGATGCAAGGTATTTCTGTGTTTCTTTTGTGCGACATTCAACAAGAGGGTACGCTTATCTAAGTAGTTGTAGCGTAAACCAAGTAGTTAATACAAATCCACTATATAGATATAGTATTAAAAATGTTTCCACAAAATGTTAATTCACATAAATTTCTAATTTGTGTCCCATATTATGGTTTTGGAAATCTGGTCACACTAATCTAAGGAAACTTTCCCGGCTTAGAAACGACAGAGACTAAATCGACTTAAATTGTGGAATGATGAACTCCGGCAAGGTTAATGAAAAAGAAGGAAACCTAATTAGACTCAGATCAGAAGGATGAGGTTGGAAGATCTACGTTGTTGTTGTTGTTGTTGTGGGCTTCAGTCCTGATACTGGTTTGATCCAGCTCTCCATGCTACTCTATCCTGTGCGAGCCTCTTCATCTCCCAGTACCTACTGCAGCCCACATCCTTCTGAATCTGCTTAGTGTATTCATCTCTTGGTCTCCCTCTACGATTTTTACCCTCCATGTTGCCCTCCAGTTATAAATTGGTGATCCCTTGATGCCTCAGAACATGTCCTACCAACCGATCTCTTCTTCTCGTCAAGTTGCGCCACAAACTCCTCTTCTCCCCAATTCTATTCAATACTTACTCATTAGTTATGTGATCTACCCACTTAATCTTCAGCATTCTTCTGTAGCACCACATTTCGAAAGCTTCTATTCTCTTCCTGTCTAAACTATCAATCGTCCATGTTTCGCCTTCATACATGGATACACTCCATACAAATACTTTCAGAAACGACTTCCTGACACTTAAATCAGAACTCGATGTTAACAAATTTCTCTTCTTCTGAAACGATTTCCTTGCCATTGCCAGTCTACATTTTATATCCTCTCTACTTCGACCACCATCAGTTATTTTGCTCCCCAAATAGCAATACTCCTTTACTACTTTAAGTGTCTCATCTCCTAATCTAATTCCCACAGCATCACCAGACTTAATTCGACTACGTTCCATTATCCTCGTTTAGCTTTTGTTGATGTTCATATTATACCCTCCTTACAAGACACTGTCCATTCCGTTCAATTGCTCTTTCAAGTCCTTTGATGTCTGTGACAGAACTGCAATGTCATCGGCGAACCTCTAAGTTTTTATATCTTCTCATGGAATTTAATACCTACTCCGAACTTTTGTTTTGTTTCCTTCACTACTTGCTCAATATACAGATTGAATAGTATCAGGGAGAGCCTACAACCCTGTCTCACCCCCTTCCTTACAACTGCTTCCCTTCCATGTCCCTCGACTCTTATAACTGCCATCTGGTTTCTGTACAAATTGTAAATAGCCTTTCGCTCCCTGTATTTTACTTCTGCCACCTTCAGAATTTGAAAGAGAGTATTCCAGTCAACATCGTCAAAAGCTTTCTCTAAGTCTACAAATGCTAGAAACGTAAGTTTGCCTTTCTTTAATCTTTATTCTAAGATAAGTCATAGGGTCAGTATTAGCTCACGTGTTCCAGCATTTCTACTTAATCCAAACTGATCCTCCCCTCGCTCGGCTTCTACCAGTTTTTTCATTCGTCTGTAAAGAATTCGCGTTAGTATTTTGCAGCTGTGACTTATTAAACTGATGGTTCGGTAATTTTCACATCTGTCAAGACCTGCTTTCTTTGGGATTGGAAGATCTAGTAGGGAGTAAATAGCAGAGAGCGGTTGCTCACAACAGAGATAGGTGGCAAAGAACTTTTGAAAGATTAAAATATTATTTAACTAGAGCTGTAGATGTGGATTGGAACGATTCAGGTACTATCGATGTGAAGTTAGTGACAAAGATATGACCAATACAATTCCAGGGAAATTATGGTTTCAGCATGACGAACAACTATTAGTCAGAGAAGATTGGCTGTACCTCTCAAATACTATGAATTTGGGAGAATGCAATGAAATCAGATCGACAGACTTGTAGAATAAGTCAAAGTATGCCCCCAGGAAAGTAACAGCTGCAGACAGAATATATTTGGAACCTCTAAAATGTAACATTATTAAGTGCAAAATGGAATCTGTGCAATTACTGAATAACAATATTCAGTGTTTGGGGAAATTGAGAGGGATGGAAGTACACACAAATAAGGAGATGAAATAGAGCTCTAAATATGGGGTGATTTAGGAGAACTAGTCAATATTCAGGGATGTCACCAGAACGATCAACTGAAGTAAAAACATCTTGTCCACATGGGCTGTAAAGTCTACACCTTACGATCTTCGAGCACTTCTTCGTCTTCCATATTTTGAAACAGATCTCTTTTACTGGAAGCTCTGTGCTTTCCACATTCTGGGAGGTGGTAGTATGGACCCCCCACCCAAAAAAAGAACAAAAGTTCGAGTAAACATGGGTGCCAAAATGTTTGCCTTAAGGTTAGAGCACTTGTTCAGTAGAAGAGACGCATTTCACAATAACGAAGACGAACAAATGCTCATAGATCTTAAGATATTGCCTTTACAGCCCATCTTAACACACCTTTTTGCTTCAGACGGTCCTTTGTGTCATATTTCTGCATACTGACTATGACTCCTGTAACCCCCAGAACAGGATTACATCCATTTTAAATACTGCTTACGTAAACTATTCTTCTATCATTTAAAGCTATCTCTAGCTCATATCAGAAACTTTGTAAGCAGAAGAACAATACGGTTTTCGTAAATGTAGGTCCTGTGCTGCTCCAACATTTGCTTAAAGCATATCATACAAAAGAGAAGAGAGATCAGTAAGCCGCTATTCCTGCTCTTCCTGGGCTACGATCAGGCAGTAAGGATGAAATTATGGGGAATACTTATTGACTGCAATGTAACTAAATTAAATTATTGTATGATACCACTGAAACTAGAACAAACGGTGATTTAAATACTGTAAACCACGGAATAAAACAAGTGTGTTGCCTCTGTCCCAACGTTTTATATACAGAGTTTGTCTCTCCTCCAAACCATTGTCCTGATGTTTCAACCGATATTTGCAATATCATTCCTGAATTGTGTGGCTGGAGCAAGCCCAATTAAATAATGGTTCAAATGGTTCAAATGGCTCTGAGCACTATGGGACTTAACTTCTGAGGTCATCAGTCACCTAGAACTTTGAACTACTTAAACCTAACTAACCTAAGAACATCACACACATTCATACCCGAGACAGGATTCGAACCCGCGATCGTAGCGGTCGTGCGGTTTCAGACTGTAGGGCCTAGAAACGCTTGCCCACTCCAGCCGGCAATTAAATAATGCTCGTCGTCTTTCATGTGAAATCCAGTGTCGGCGGAAAGCGTGGATTTGTTTTTCGTTGCAAACAAGATGATTTTTAAAACGGAATTTTATGTACCCGTTATACAGAGAGGTATAGTGCGATATTTGTCCTATCCACACAAGGTCTGCTACTACCGTGCAGCAGAGCTACTGAGTCGCTGCTGGATAGGAGATTGTTCCTAGTAATAATACATTTCTATTCAACCAATTTATGTGTACCCGTGGTCTAGGAAAGCCGTCTTTGATTCATAATCAAAAACGTCTTCGGTCCCGGGTTCGACCCCCGCCATTGCCTAAATTTTGATAAATAATCGGCATTGGCGGCCGAAAACCTCCGGCATAAGAAGTCAGCGTCATTCTGCCAACGGCCTTGTCAAAGAGGGCGGAGGAGCGGATAGAGGTTCAGGGCACTCTCTTGTCATAGTGGTGGGAAATTTCCCCTAAAGGCGGAAGAATCAGCAATGATCAACGACATGAGGATGCAGAAGGCAATGGAAACCACTGCATTAAAGACACGTAACGTGTATCCACAGGACATGTGGCCTGTAATTGAAGAAGTCTCATGATGATCTCTCCATAGGCAAAAGATTCCGGAATAGTCCCCCATTCGGATCTCCGGGAGGGGACTGCCAAGGGGGAGGTTACCATGAGAAAAAGATTGAATAATCAACGAAAGGATAACGTTCTACGAGTTGGGGCGTGGAATGTCAGAAGCTTGAACGTGGTAGGGAAACTAGAAAATATGAAAAGGGAAATGCAAAGGCTCAATCTAGATATAGTAGGGGTCAGTGAAGTGAAGTGGAAGGAAGACAAGGATTTCTGGTCAGATGAGTATCGGGTAATATCAACAGCAGCAGAAAATGGTATAACAGGTGTAGGATTCGTTATGAATAGGAAGGTAGGGCAGAGGGTGTGTTACTGTGAACAGTTCAGTGATCGGGTTGTTCTAATCAGAATCGACAGCAGACCAACACCGACAACGATAGTTCAGGTATACATGCCGACGTCGCAAGCTAAAGATGAACAGATAGAGAAAGTGTATGAGGATATTGAAAGGGTAATGCAGTATGTAAAGGGGGACGAAAATCTAATAGTCATGGGCGACTGGAATACAGTTGTAGGGGAAGGATTAGAAGAAAAGGTTACAGGAGAATATGGGCTTGGGACAAGGAATGAAAGAGGAGAAAGACTAATTGAGTTCTGTAACAAGTTTCAGCTAGTAATAGCGAATAACCTGTTCAAGAATCACAAGAGGAGGAGGTATACTTGGAAAAGGCCGGGAGATACGGGAAGATTTCAATTAGATTACATCATGGTCAGACAGAGATTCCGAAATCAGATACTGGATTGTAAGGCGTACCCAGCAGCAGATATAGACTCAGATCACAATATAGTACTGATGAAGAGTAGGCTGTAGTTCGAGACATTAGTCAGGAAGAATCAATACGCAAAGAAGTGGGATACGGAAGTACTAAGGAATGACGAGATAGGTTTGAAGTTCTCTAACGCTATAGATACAGCAATAAGGAATAGTGCAGTAGGTAGTACAGTTGAAGAAAAATGGACAACTCTATAAAGGGCCATCACAGAAGTTGGGAAGGAAAACATAGGTACAAAGAAGGTAGCTGCGAAGAAACCATGGGTAACAAATGGTTCAAATGGCTCTGAGCACTATGCGACTTAACTTCTGAGGTCATCAGTCGCCTAGAACTTAGAACTAATTAAACCTAACTAACCTAAGGACATCACACACATCCATGCCCGAGGCAGGATTCGAACCTGCGACCGTAGCGATCACGCGGTTCCAGACTTAAGCGCCTTTAACCGCACGGCCACACCGGCCGGCGCATGGGTAACAGAAGAAGTACTTCAGTTGATTGATGAAAGGAGGAAGTACAAACATGTTCCGGGAAAATCAGGAATACAGAAATACAAGTCGCTGAGGAATGAAATTAATAGGAAATGCAGGGAAGCTAAGACGAAATGGCTGCAGGAAACATGTGAAGACATCGAAAAAGATATGATTGTCGGAAGGACAGACTCAGCATACAGGAAAGTCAAAACAACCATTGGTGACATTAAAAGCAACGGTGGTAACATTAAGAGTGCAACGGGAAATCCACTGTTAAATGCAGAGGAGAGAGCAGATAGGTGGAAAGAATACATTGAAAGCCTCTATGAGGGTGAAGATTTGTCTGATGTGATAGAAGAAGGAACAGGAGTCGATTTGGAAGAGATAGGGGATCCAGTATTAGAATCGGAATTTAAAAGAGCTTTGGAGGACTTACGGTCAAATAAGGCAGAAGGGATAGATAACATTCCATCAGAATTTCTAAAGTCATTGGTGGAAGTGGCAACAAAACGACTATTCACGTTGGTGTGTAGAATATATGAGTCTGGCGATATACCAGCTGACTTTCGGAAAAGCATCTTCCACACAATTCCGAAGACGGCAATAATGGAAGCAAGGCTAAAGAAAAATCAAGACACTTTCATAGGATTTGTCGACCTGGAAAAAGCGTTCGACAATATAAAATGATGCAAGCTGTTCGAGATTCTGAAGAAAGTAGGGTAAGCTATAGGGAGAGACGGGTCATATACAATATGTACAACAACCAAGAGATAATAATAGTGGACGATCAAGAACGTAGTGCTCGTATTAAGAAAGGTGTAAGAGAAGGCTGTAGCCTTTCGCCCCTATTCTTCAATCTGTACATCGAGGAAGCAATGATGGAAATAAAAGAAAGGTTCAGGAGTGGAATTAAAATACAAGGTGAAAGGATATCAATGATACGATTCGCTGATGACATTGCTATCCTGAGTGAAAGTGAAGAAGAATTAAATGATCTGCTGAACGGAATGAACAGTCTAATGAGTACACAGTATGGTTTGAGAGAAAATCGGAGAGAGACGAAGGTAATGAGAAGTAGTAGAAATGAGAACAGCGAGAAACTTAACATCAGGATTGATGGTCACGAAGTCAATGAAGATAAGGAATTCTGATACCTAGGCAGTAAAATAACTAATGACGGACGGAGCAAGGAGGACAGCAAAAGCAGACTCGCTATGGCAAAAAAGGCATTTCTGGCCAAGAGAAGTCTACTAATATCAAATACCGGCCTTAATTTGAGGAAGAAATTTCTGTGGATGTACGTCTGGAGTACAGCATTGTATGGTAGTGAAACATGGACTGTGGGAAAACCGGAACAGAAGAGAATCGAAGCATTTGAGATGTGGTGTTATAGACGAGTTTTGAAAATTTGGTGGACTGATAAGGTAAGGAATGAGGAGGTTCTACGCAGAATCGGAGTGGAAAGGAATATGTGGAAAACACTGATAAGGGGAAGGGACAGAATGATAGGGCATCTGCTAAGACATGAGAGAATGACTTCCATGGTACTAGAGGGAGCCGTGGAGGGCAAAAACTGTAGAGGAAGACAGAGATTGGAATACGTCAAGGAAATAATTGAGGACGTAGGTTGCAAGTTCTACTCTGAGATGAAGAGGTTAGCACAGGAATGGAATTCGTGGCGGGCCGCATCAAACCAGTGGGTAGACTGATGACAAAAAAATAAAAATAAAAAAATAAAATAAAAAATACAACCAATTTTTAATGGAAAGCAAATTAATGATTTCTGTTGACACTATGCGTCACATGAAACAAGTGACTAGCAGTAATTGTTTGTGTTGATTCCAGCTACACAATGAAAATATGCAATTACAAATACCTGCTGAAAACCAGAGTAAATTGGCCTGACGACTATTATGAAAGAATCCGGTAAATAACTACAAAGATCAATAAGAACGAATTTCTAAAGACCCCAAAATGATGGACCTGAGAAGTAACAAAACTACAAACTCTATATGCAGTAGCAGACGACTAGATTCTTGTACCAGTCAGTGAGCGTGGCTTTTACTAGGGTATGTGAGCAAACTAAATAATGTTTTACATAATTATCAGGCTTTTATATCAGCAAATAAAACGAAAGTTATGGCAACGGGAGGAAAACACGAAAAAAGGGCAAGTATGGCGATAAATAATGAGAGAGCATAAAAGGTAAACCCAGTTAAATGTCTCTGGACAGGATTCATATTTCAAAATGGAGAACTGATTCAGTTTTGAGTCGGAATATAAAGAAATAAATGGCAGTATATGGAGGACCAAGGCAGAGCAGTGAGAAAAGAAACACCGCTAGTACTGCACGACGTGGTGGATGAGCCTGCTCTTAGATATGGTAATAAAAGAAAGAGAAGGAACAAATCATTGAAGCAGATATGATGAAGTTTCTGATTTCCCTTCTAGGACTAAGATTAAGAGACAGAGTGTGAAGTCAAGACAAAAGTTGGCCACCAGATCTGAAAATACTCATGACAAAAGGTATTAAACTCTACAAAAAATTATAACGGTGTTATGACCTCATTAGGTAGATGCCTCCTGAGCATTTGCCATGTCAAGCATTACATTTTAACTAAACTGTAAGATAGGATATAGAACGGGGAATAAAGAGGTGGAGACAACGGTTCTGTAAAATTCCTTTGGTTACGGAATAGGTCAATACCCTGTCCTTGAAATGGAAGAAGAAGAAGAAGAAGAAGAAGAATATGGTGACGAAGCTATTCGTCGAGGTGCTCTCCAACCACGTTGCTCTCGCTACCGACCCAAGTCAGGGTGTCATGAAGGACTAACCAAGGGCGAACATCTCCGACAGTAGGTAAGACACTTCACGTTCTGCTGAAGTCTCGGACGTTATGTATTACGCTCTCCAGGAAACAGACCGTCGGTGTACTTCAAAACTCATTTTGCACTTCCCTTCTCACACTAAGACTTACAGGTTAATCACCGCATTTTTTTGCAAAATTACTTAAATTAATATTCAAGCACTGTCACAATTGGGTGGGAGTATAAGTGAGAGACATTTTAGTGACGTGGCTAGCTGTTCTAGGAAATCACGCTGATCAAGCTAAATTACCTCTAAACTTTGGAAATAAGAAAATAAGCCATTTCAATTAAATGACTTCGCAAAAAAGGATTTGTCTTACACCCAAAATTGATTCCAACACATAGTAATTTTTTACTAATTTTAAAACTTTATTTACAACTTTTGAATAGAGAAGGGCACTTCAAGCCCTTCAGGCATGTACAGGCATTCACAGGGTCAAAATTATTTAAACCGATAAACTCTCTAAGGTTGCACGCGACACGAAAGCCGGCCGGCGCGGCTGAGCGGTTCTAGGCACTTCAGTCTTGAACCGCACTACCGTTACGGTCGCAGGTTCGAATCCTGCCTCTGGTATGGATGTGTGTGACGTCCTTAGGTTAGTTAGGTTTAAGTAGTTCTAAGTTCTAGGGGACTGATGACCTCAGAAGTTCTATAGTGCTCAGAGCCATCTGAACCATTTTGACAAAAAAACATACATATTTTCTAATTTCATAAGGGCCTGAGAGCATATTTAATCTGGTTCAGGGCTTAATAGATGTCAGCATTCGTGAAATTGTATATAATCTGGGGAAGAATTACAAAAATGTGAGAAACATCCCTCATGAGTGATTGTTAATCCATTTCAGTTTCAGCGTATGCACAACCTCGAACAAGATGATTGTCCATTCAGAGCACAGTTTTCGCAGTGGCACCTGGAACAGTGTCAAATACATTCTACATTTCCGTCACGTATGTTGTCTACAGATGAAGCAACGTTTTGAGTGACGGAGTCTTCACCACATACAAATTGCATTTTTTTTAATGAGGTTAAAATACACGCCACACTTACTTACGCTCATCAGTTGCAGTCCTACGTGAATGTATGCGCAGTTTTGTTGGTGACTGTTTAACTCACACCTAGGCTATCAAATAGCAGGCATTACTACAATTTCCTCGCTAAATAATTTCCAATGTTTTTGGATGACGTGGCACCCGCTATCAGACGGCTCATATGGTTTGAGCATAGCGGGGTGCCGGTACATATGAATCGTCTTATGCGTCGATTCTTGAACCGACAGTTACCAGTAAAGTGGGTTGGCAATGGTGGTCCTGTACCATGGCGCATTCGATTTCCTGATTTGACCCCTCTGAAGTTTTTTGCGAGATGAGAGGTGGGCCACCTAGTTTACAAACCCCGGTTGAATCATAAGAGGATCTGGTTGCCTGGATAATAGCAGCGGCTGTAGGAGTTAAAGACATTTCTGCAATCTTCGAGCGTCTTAGAACATGACCCACTGGTGTAGCCTCTGCTTACAAGCCAATGGAGACCTTTGTGAATCTCTACTACAACTGAATTACTTGTATTGTGTTAATTTTGTTGTCTGTTGGTAATAAGCAATCAATACTTCTGTGCGGGGTAGTGGGTGTTCCTGTACCATGGCCTATTCGATTCCCTGATTTGACCCCTCTGAACTTTTTTGTGTGACAATAGACGGCAACCCTGTTTACAAAACCCCTGTTAAATCACAAGAGGCTCTGGTTGCCTAGATAGTGGCAGCAGCAGTAGGAGTGAAAGGGAGTTCTGCAGTCTTCAACCGTGGTAGACAGAACATGACCCACTGGTGTAACCTCTGCTTACATGTCAATGGAGACATTTCTGAACCGCTACTGTAATTGAATTCATTGTTTTGTGTTAGTATTGTTGTCTCTTGGTAATAAACAATTAAAACACATTTGTGTTAATTTTGGTGCTCACAGGGAAACACATTAGAAAAAGTGATTTCATTGTCCCAAGTAGCTTCCCAAAGTCTGTTAATTTAATCAGCTTTCATTCAGATGAGCCAACGGCCTTGCCGCAGTGGTAACACCGGTTCCCATCAGATCATCGAAGTGAAGCGCAGTTGGGCTGGGCTAGCACTTGGTTGGGTGACCGTCCGGTCTGCCGATCACTGTTGGTAAGCGGGGTGCACTCAGCCCTTGTGAGGCCAAATGAGGAGCTACTTGAATGAGAAGTAGCGGCTCCGGTCTCGTAACCTGACGTAAGGGCCGGGAGAGCGGTGTGCTGACCACATGCCCCTCCATATTCGCATCCAGTGACGCCTGTGGGCCGAGAATGACACGGTGGTCGGTCAGTAGCGTTGGGCCTTTATGGCCTGTTCGGACAGAGTTCATTCAGAGGAAACATATTCTACCGATCCCAAGTTTCATCACAGAAAAATATGACATTAAAGGAAAACATTTGTTTCGGTGTCCCGTAGCACCTCACACAGTATTTCATCCTGTATGTCAGAAGCCCAACGTCAGTGTAAAAATGAGTCAAATGGTCTAGCCGACAGTCCGTTAAATAGCTGATGACGACATCCTTTTCTGTTTTCGAGATATTGTGCTATTTATCAGGTCTAATTGGTTGTTCGTCACAGAAATCTGTAAACTTTGACACACCGCGGAAAAGAGAAAGATGGTTGAATTAAAGCGCCTGAAAGCCACGTGACCCCGAGAAAAAACGAAACAATGTCCATTTTCATCACAACAGTTGTGGATAGCCTCCTCTGCAAATAATGAAAACGTTAACAAAAGGAATAGGAGTTTCTCTCCGCTACGGCTTACATGTCTAAACATACGTACGTCAGTACAACTCCTGGAGAGTTTGCGAACGTGGTGTTCATTTGATGGAAGTCTATTAATCGCACTTGCAGCGAATAGTTGCCCTAAACTCAGTGTCAGCAACTGAAAAAAACTCACCTCCTGCAGTAATCTGAGTTTGCATTCCCACCAACAGAACCAATGTTATTACTGTGTACATAAATAAAGAGTGAACGAAACTGCGTGTTTGAATAGCAAAAGGGCTATTCACAAAGCGTAAAACTTGTTTCGCCTGCTGACTGTCGCTCATAAAGGAAGTTTCCTTTTCGCGGAAACGGTAGCACAAACCGCACTGCTGGCAGAAGTGTTGGTTCCCCGAGCGAATTCAGGTGAGTAATGAGCGCTGCCACACACCAAATGGAAGGAACGGACTGCCGGCAGCGCCCCGCCTCGCCGCCGTGATGAATCACTAGCGGAGGCAAAAAGCCACCTGCGGCGACGGAAACAAAACAATCTATAAAGCAGACTCCTTCCGCCGGCAACAATGGATTGACTGCTCCGCCCTCGGACGGCCAGCGGGCCGTCATCAAAAAACCGCCAGCAAAAAGCAGCGCCCGCGGCTGGCAAATTGTTTCAGTCCTGCTACTGACGCCCTGGTGTCGTTAACTGGCGAACTAAAACGCTACGGCCTAACACCTCTCTCCTTAGCGGCTCCTTCTGCATATTATCGGCTTAAGTGCCAGTGGATAGCTACTTAGTAAAAGAAAGGCATTAGAGGAATGGTGGCATGTTTTCTTATATCCACAGAAAATTGTATATCTTGTACGTGACATACACCTTCGAATTAGTTGACCTACTTATTTTTGGATAACATACTCATTAGATGAAGATGAAATGGGAGATACGATACTGCGTGAAGAGTTTGACAAAGCACGGAAAGACCTAAGTTGAATCAAGACCCTGGGAGTAGACAACATTCCACCAGAACTACTGAGAGCCTTGGGAGAGCCAGTCCTGAGAAAACTCTACCATCTGGTGAGCAAAATGTATCAGACAGGCGAAATACTTTCGGACTTCAAGAAGAATATAATAATTCCAATCCCAAGGAAAGCAGGTGTTGACAGATGTGAAAACTACCGAACTATCAGTTTAATAAATCACAGCTGCAAAATACTAACGCGAATTCCTTATAGACGAGTGGAAAAACTGGTAGAAGTCGACCGAGGGGAAGATCAGTTTAGATTCCGTAGAAATGTTGGAACACGTTAGGCAATACTGACCCTACGGCTTATCTTAGAAGCTAGCTTAATAAAAAGCAAACCTACTTTTCTAGCATTTGTAGACTTGGAGAAAACTTTTGACATTGTTGACTGGAATACTCTCTTTCAAATTCTGAAGATGGCAGGGGTAAAACACAGGGAGCGAAAGGCTATTTCCAATTTGTGCAGAAACCAGATGGCTGTTATAAGAGTCGAGGGACATGAAAGGGAAGCAGTGGTTTGGAAGGGAGTGAGACTGGGTTGTAGCCTATCCCCGATGTAATTCAATCTGTATATTGAGT
Organism: Schistocerca piceifrons; assembly: GCF_021461385.2. Taxonomy (NCBI): domain Eukaryota; kingdom Metazoa; phylum Arthropoda; class Insecta; order Orthoptera; family Acrididae; genus Schistocerca; species Schistocerca piceifrons. The sequence goes on along the minus strand of NC_060142.1, from coordinate 183,411,615 downwards.
AAGCAGTAAAGGAAACAAAAGAAAAATTTGGTGTAGGTATTAAAATCCATGGAGAAGAAATAAAAACTTTGAGGTTCGCCCATGACATTGTAATTCTGTCAGAGACAGCAAAGGACTTGGAAGAGCAGTTGAACGGAATGGACAGTGTCTTGAAAGGAGGATATAAGTTGAACATCAACAAAAGCAAAACGAGGATAATGGAATGAAGTCGAGTTAACTCGAGTGATGCTGCGGGAATTAGATTAGGAAATGAGACACGTGAAGTAGTAAAGGAGTATTGCTATTTTGGGAGCAAAATAACTGATGATGGTCGAAGTACAGAGGATATAAAATGTAGACTGGAAATGGCAAGGAAAACGTTTCTGAGGAAGAGATATTTGTTAACATCGAGTATAGATTTAAGTGTCAGGAAGTCGTTTATGAAAGTATTTGCATGGAGTGTAGCATGTATGGAAGTGAAACATGGACGATAAATAGTTTGGACAAGAAGAGAATAGAATCTTTCGAAATGTGGTGCTACAGCAGAATGCTGAAGATTAGATGGGTAGATCACATAACTAATGAGGAGGTATTGAATAGAATTGGGGAGAAGAGGAGTTTGTGGCACAACTTGACTAGACGAAGGGATCGATCGGTTGGTAGGAAATGTTCTGAGGCATCAAGGGATCACCAGTTTAGTATTGGAGGGCAGCATAGAGGCTAAAATTCGTAGAGGGAGACCAAGAGATGAATACACTAAGCAGATTCAGAAGGATGTAGGCTGTAGTACGTACTGGGAGATGAAGAAGCTGCACAGCATAGAGTAGCACGGAAAGCTGCATCAAACCAGTCTCTGGACTGAAAACCACAACATCAACTCATTGCTTCAGATTTTCTCAGATACATCACCCAAATACCAGTGCATTCCCAAATTACAAATCGATAACTAGCGAAAGAAGTACAATCAAACAAGCTGAAAAAAATCATTCCACACTGTATACATGGAAACTGAAGCAATGTATGAAAAGTTTTACCAAGGCGCACATTCGAACCCAGGCCTCCTGCTGACTAAGCAAAAGCTCTAACCAGTACGCCACCCTGGCGCAGTGGCCTTGCAGGACTGTACAGACTGCTATGGCATGCCTCCGTTCTCAACTCAAATTCCTATTTACGCCTCAACCCACTTTCCATTCCACTTAACCTCTAACAGTATGACAGAGTCTCTCCACTCTCCACTTGTGTTGGAATACCACCTCAGCATCGAAATCCAGGTATAGATCCTTTAATCAAATGAAACCAAATGGTTCCAGACATCTACGATTATTATATGCAGAGTTAGAGACGAATGCGGTGTGCTAGGGTAGTTCATGCCGTTCTGCAAAGCCTCTAGGCTGGTGTAGTGGTTAGCGCGTCTTCCTATAGAGCCGCGGGTTAGAAATCTGGCCTTGGCTGAAATCTGTATTTGTCGCTTAAGTCTGCATGTATTAATCATAGATGTTTCACACGTGGAAATGTCTTTGGAACCGTATAGTTTCTTTTTATTGAAGCACCTGTGTCAAGGTTTCAGACGGGATCCCCCGTTTCTTTCGATGCTCAGGTGCTACTCCAACACAGCTGGCGAGCCTCTGGAATGTGTTCGAGTGGCCTGAGGTGTGAGTGGAAATTTGGATTGTGGACAGAGGCATGTTAGGGTAGTCTGAGCGATTTTGCAAAGCCACTGTATCAGAGTGAAGTAGCAGTTAGCTCATCTGCCTAGTGAGCAGCAGATCCCAGTTCGAATACTGGCCGTGGTACAAATTTTCATTCGTCGCTTCACTCGGCATATATACGTCATAGATATCTGAAACCATATGGTTTCATTTGTTAAAATCATTTGAGTTAACATGATTAATGCTGCGGAATCAAATGAATAATAGGCGATATACCTATCGGCACTCAACAGCCTTCTTCATCGCATGGAGACTTCTGGTTCAAGGATGTGCATTCATACCCTACGCTGTCACAGGAATAGTTTACAGGCTGCAACAGTATGTTTCAAGTAAAGGGTAGAGGTTACGCCAATATTTTCACAGAACTTTTTCAGTGGAGGTGGAATGGTTCGAGATCTGTCAATGACGAAGTTACTAAAAGTCAAATGAATTAATGATCAAAAGGTGTTCTTTAGATCAACCGATCATCAGCAGGTGGGAAATTAGTTACATCAACGTTTATGGTGTCGTCAATACTGCGGCGTCTGAAAACAAATTTATTAATCATGCTTAATCGCTGAAGTCAGTTGCAGAATGAAGTCATGCAGTCAATGGCAAAATGGGCTGATACACTTAAATAATCTCAGTGCACTGCATACATTCAGATTCCGTCCACCTGTGTGGAGTGCAAAGTCCACATTTCACTTCACAATGCGGGAGTTGATTCAGATAAGGAAGTACAACGGGTGTGTGGAAGGCACAGCTGAATATTTGGCAGCATTGAAATGCATTAGATCCCACAGCACGTTAACAGGGTGAAAATTATTGAACGATATGAAAAAAACGTAAATTAGGTGCGAACTACAGCGTGAACAGACTTTATTCATCACGTCACCACAGATATTCGGATTAAAGCTATGAGATGTTGGATACGCCTTCCATCCCTGGCGGTGATATGGCGCAGACGAATAGCGAAGTTCCGCATGACTCGCTGAAGTGACGGAATATCGATGCTGTAGATGACTTCCTGAATGGCTGTTTTCAGATCAGCAATGGTTTTGGGGTTATTGATAGTCACTTCATGTTTAATATAGACCCACGAAAAGAAGTCGTATGTGTTCAGATCTGGAGAATATGACGGCCAATCGAGGTCCGTGCCAGTGGCCTCTGGGTACCACTGAAGCAGAAGGCGATCGCCAAAGTTCTCCTTCACGACATCGAATACTCTCCTGCTTCGATGGGTTCAAGCTCTATTTTTCATAAACCACATTTTGTCGAAACCATAGTTACTTTTAGTAATGGGTATGAAACAATCTTCAAAAACCTTCACATACCGTTCGGTAGTCACCGTGTCATCAAGGACGTCGTCAGGTGTATATAAGATCAAATGTGATGACTGCTGTAAACAAAACATAGGGCAGACCGGTAAGAACTTTGAAACCAGTTTCAGGGAGCACATCTACTCTCAAAGCAAAACAGCGTTTGGGGCGCATATGGCTGCCTTAAAGCACTCAGCCACGAACATTGAACAAAATTTAGACATCCTACATAGAGCTCATAAGGGACGATTTCTCAACATTTTGGAAGAAATTGAAATATACACCCACGAAAAGAAAGACCCAGATTTAATCTTTAAAGAGCAAAGCGAGTTCAATCATAACGCCTACTTTAGTATTTATGACGACTTACTGAGATGATCTCTGTTGCGTACAGAAGTCCAAGCCGAAGGATGAGAGATGGTACACGGTGAAACAGCTGCAAGATGTGTTCAGCACTTAGGTCGTTGAAGGCGCCTTCCTGCACCACCCTCTTACCCACGGCGGTAGACATCAGACGACTGAACGGTTCGCAGTACAACACCGAAATAGCGGGAACCACGGAAGCAGACCATGGAGGAAAACAGGTCTGCACCAGCGGAATGGACATAAAAATCCGTGCGGTAGCGTTCTCGCAACCCGCGCCCGGTTCAAAAATGGTTCACATGGCTCTGAGCACTATGGGACTTAACTTCTAAGGTTATCAGTCCCCGAAAACTTAGAACTACTTAAACCTAACTAACCTAAGGACATCACACACATCCATGCCCGAGGCAGGATTCGAACCTGCGACCGTAGCGGTCACGCGGTTCCAGACTGTAGCGCCTATAACCGCTTGGCCACCCCAGCCGGCCCCCGCGCCCGGGTTCCCGGTTTCGATTCCCGGCGGGGTCAGGGATTTTCTCTGCCTCGTGATGACTGGGTGTTGTGTACTGTCCTTAGGTTAGTTAGGTTTAAGTTGTTTTAAGTTCTAGGGGACTGATGACCATAGATGTTAAGTCCCATAGTGCTCAGAGCCATTTGAACCATTTTTTGACATAAAAATCGCCCTTTACTTTAGATTGTATAAAAATGATAATTTTATTCCGTATTTTCATTTTGACAAGTACAGATTTTAACCTTGACAACTACTTATTTTAATTATTTTAGAGATTAAATTAGAAAAATCTACTTCAGTATGTACGTATGTAATGTAACAAGTGTACCAGACGCCACCTGTCGGTAACAGTATTATAATCAATGTATATGACGTGGATTGTGCCAACCAATTTTATGTGACGCAGCATGTGAAGGGTTTCTGAGTGTCGACGGTTTACTCCTGTAACCGAAATTGCAGGTACGTTCTGGTATATTTGATGTTGATCGGATAGGATAAAAAAGGTTTACATTTGTGAAATATTAAATCATTGTCATTATTGTGATTCTTGAGTTTCTCCCGGCGTATTTGATAATCAAAATATCCACGGGTGTGCTGCCGGTCTATAGTGTCCGTTGGACACTATAGACCGGCAGCACACCCGTGGATATTATGATTGTCATTATTGTTTCAGATCTGAACATGGTTCTAGAGGAACCAAATCAAAAATTTTTAAATGTGTGTGAAATCTTATGGGACTTAACTGCTAAGGTCATCAGTCCCTAAGCTTACACACTACTTAACCTAAATTATCCTACGGACAAACACACACACCCACGCCCGAGGGAGGACTCGAACCTCCGCCGGGACCAGCCGGAAAGTCGAAGGCTGCAGCGTCGCAGACCGCTCGGCTAATCCAGCGCGGCTCTAGAGGAACCGAAACCGGTCATGTGAATAAACATTTTTGCAATCAAGAGGGATTATATTTAACATTATTCTTGACTAACATCAACTCTCCACATCCGATCTAAAAGGCAACTAACCATCACGATCTCTACAGCGTGTATTTAAAGCAAACCTGAGTTGCAATCTCACAGAGGCGCTATTAACGGCACTCTTACGCGACTGGAGCGAAATATGAAATGACATCATTCTTCAGATGTAGAAGCGCACCTATCACTTTTAGTTTGGGTCGAAAAATTCCTTCTTGGTGTTGCGATTTTTTCCGTCAGTGTATTTTGAAAGACGAATATTAACCGGTAAGCAACCATCAAGAAGTTCTAAGTACGGTCCTGTTAAATGCCTGCGTAATTTCGACTTTTAAATCATTTTCTTGAATGAAAAACACTTGAGTACACATTTTTCCTTTATGTGAGAGTAAGGATATGGTACCGGGTTTCACGGCTAAGCTTTCCCTCAATTGTTGGCTCCCTTGAATTGCGCCTTGAGATGACGTGCGGCCACTCCAGTTTTAAGAAGACTGGAATACTTCTCAATAACTTAAGCAGCATAACTGTTAAGCACTGCAAATTGTTGCAGCTATTTAGGGTCACGCCAATGATCACCTACATCTACATCTACATGACTGTTTCCTATTTAATAATTAAATGCACGGCAGGGTGTTTAGCAAACTACACTCAAGCAATTCCTCAACCGTACCACTCAAAACAGCCATCGTTTCTCTCTTTCTAGTTGGGTGGCAACAAAGTATTTTTACATGAGGAGGAGGATGTTGGTGTATGAAATTTCGTGAAATGATTTTGCCGTAACGAAAGACGTCTTTGTTTTAATAATTAGAACCCCGACTTGCATATCATATCCATGAGACTCTCTTGCCTGTTTCGTGATAATGCTAAATGACCTGTGCTTATCTGGACTTTTTCGATTTTTTCCGTCGGTTCTATATGATGCGGATTCAACGCTGCGCAGCGTACTCCAGAAGAGCATGGGCAAGCGTAGTGCAGGCAGCGTCTTTAGTAGACCTGTTGCATGTTGCAGGTGTTCTGGCAATGAATCGCAGCCTTTGGTTTGCTTTCCCCACAACATTATCTATGTTATCGTTCCACATTGAGTTATTCGTAACGGTAATCCCTAAGTACTTATCTGAATTTACAGTCATTTGTCATTTCTCGGGTAGCCGAAATTTAGTGGATTGCTTTAGTACTCATGCGGATGGCATCACACATTCCATTGTTTATAGTGAAATAGCACTTTTCACTCCATACAGATGTTGTTGTTGTTGTGGTCTTCAGTCCTGAGACTGGTATGATTGTTATATCCTAGCCAGTAATCCCATCCTCGTCGCCAGTTTTGTGGCGGCGTTCGTAGCGACAAACAATTCGCTGTAGAAACGGCTTACGAAGTCACCGCCACACTTTTAATAGCGGGCCGACCGGTCCGCTGGAACAGTGAACAGAAAGATGAAAACCCAAACACTCTGATTAAATAAAAGTCGGTACTTATCTTTATTGATGAAGATACAGAAACACAATAGTGAACTCCGTGTCTGCAGAGATCTGTCTAGTTCGAGTCGGAGCGGCTAGGTCAGCGTCGGCTGACGACAAACAACAACTCTGCTGCGATGAACACACAACTGACTAGCAAGTACACAATTCGGTGGCGAGTATACAACTGAGCGGCGAATACAGAACTGTCCTAGCGCTCGCGACTCCAGCGCTTAAGAAGCCAGAAGCCAGCGGTGGCGCGCGCAGACTTGCGGCGATTTCCTGTCTCGCTGGCGCTGCTTATGCGGACGGCGTCCGGACTTTGATGCTGCCAACCTTTTGGCAGCGGGCTCGGGTGGCATTAGTGGCTAGGATATAACAATGATGCAGTTCTCCATGTTACTCTATCCTGTGCAACCTTCTTCATCTCCCAGTACCCACTGCGACCTACATCCTTCTGAATCTGCTTAGTGTATTCATCTCTTGGTCTCCCTCTATGATTTTTACCCTCCACGCTGCCTTCCAATACTAAATTGGTGATCCCTTGATGCCTCAGAACATGTCCTACCAACCGATCACTTCTTCTAGTCAAGTTGTGCCACAAACTCCTCTTCTCCCCAATTCTGTTCAATACCTCCTCAATAGTTATGTGATCTACCCATCTAATCTTCAGCATTCTTCTGTAGCACCACATTTCCTAAGCTTCAATTCTCTTCTTGTCCAAACTATTTATCTTCCATGTTTCGCTTTCATTCATGGCTACACTCCACACAGATACTTTCATAAACGACTTCCTGACACTCTATACTCGATGTTAACACATTCCTCTTCTTCAGAAACGCTTTCCTTGCCATTGCCAGTCTACATTTTATATCCTCTCTACTTCGACCATTATCAGTTATTTTGTTCCCCAAATAGCAAAATTCCTTTGCCACTTAATTTGTTTCAGTCCCTAATCTAATTCCCTCAGCATCACCCGAGTTAACTCGACTACATTCCATTATTTTTGTTTTGATTTTGTTGATGTTCATCTTATATCCTCTTTCAAGACATTGTCCATTCCGTTCAACTGCTCTTCCAAGTCCTTTTCTGTCTCTGACAGAATTACAATGTCATCGGCGAACCTTAAAGTTTTTATTTCTTTTCCATGAATTTTACTACCTACTCCGAATTTTTCTTTTGTTTCCTTTACTGCTTGCTCAATATACAGATTGAATTACATCGGGGAGACGCTACACCCCAGTCTCACTCCCTTCCAAACCACTGCTTCCCTTTCATGCCCCTAGACTCTTATAACTGCCATCTGGTTTCTGTACAAATTGTAAATAGCCTTTCGCTTCTTGTATTTTTCCCCTACATCCATCAGAATTTGAAAGAGAGTATTCCAGTCCACATTGTCAAAATCTTCCTCTAAGTATACAAATGCTAGAAACGTAGGTTTGCCTTTTATTAATCTAGCTTCTAAGATAAGCCGTAGGGTCAGTATTGCCTCACGTGTTCCAATATTTCTACGGAATCCAAACTGATCTTCCCCGAGGTGGGCTTCTACCAATTTTTCCATTTGTCTGTAAAGAATTCGCGTTAGTATTTTGCAGCTGTGACTTATTAAACCGATAGTTTGGTAATTTTTGCTTCTGTCAACACCTGCTTTCCTTGGGATTGGAATTATTATATTCTTCTTGAAGTCTGAGGGTATTTCGCCTGTCTGATACATTTTGCTCACCACATGGTAGAGTTTCGTCAGGACTGGCTCTCCCAAGACTGTCAGTAGTTCTAATGGAATGTTGTCTACTCCCGAGGCCTTGTTTCGACTTAGGTCTTTCAGTGCTCTGTCAAACTCTTCACGCAGTATCATATCTCCCATTTCACCATCATCTACATCCTCTTCCATTTCCATAATATTGTCCTCAAGTACATCTCCCTTGTATAGACCCTCTATATACTCATTCCACCTTTCTGCTTTCCCTTCTTTGCTTAGAATTGGGTTTCCATCTGAGCTCTTGATATTCATACAAGTGGTTCTCTTTTCTCGAAAGGTCTCTTTCATTTTCCTGTAGGCAGTATCTATCTTACCCCTAATGAGATAAGCCCCTACATCCTTACATTTGTCCTCTAGCCTTGTCTGCTTAGCCATATTGCACTTCCTGTCGATCTCATTTTTGAGACGTTTATATTCCTTTTTGCCTGCTTCATTTACTGCATTTTTATATTTTCTCCTTTCATCAATTAAATTCAATATTTCATCTGTTACCCAAGGATTTCTACTAGCGCTCGTCATTTTACCTACTTGATTCTCTGCTGCCTTCACTATTTCATCCCTCAAAGTTACCCATCCTTCTACTACTGTATTCCTTTCCCCCAATCTTGTCAGTTGTTCCCTTATGCTCTCCCTGAAACTCTGTACAACCTCAGGTTTTGTCAGTTTATCCAGGTCCCATCTCCTTAAACTGCCACCGTTTTGCAGTTTCTTCAGTTTTCATCTACAGTTCATAACCAATATATTGTGGTCAGAGTTTACATCCGCCCCTGGATGTGTGTTACAATATAAAACCTGGGTCCTAAATCTGTGTCTTACCATTATATAATATATCTGAAACCCGTAAGTATCTCCAGGTTTCTTCCATGTATACAACCTTCTTGTATGATTCTTGAACCAGGTGTTAGCTGTGATTAAGTTATGCTCTGTGCAAAATTCTACTAGGTGGCTTCCTCTTTCATTTCTTACCCCCAGTCCATAGTCACCTACTACGTTCCTTCTCTTCCTATTCATACTATCGAATTCCAGTCACCCATGTATATTAAATTATCGTCGTCCTTCCCTATCTGAGTAATTTCTATTATCTCATCATACATTTCTTCAATTTCTTCGTCATCTGCAGAGCTAGTTGGCATATCAACTTGTACTACTATAGTAGGCGTGGGCTTCGTGTCTATCTTGGCCACAATAAGGCGTTCACTATGCTGTTTGTAGTAGCTTACCCGCACTCCTACTTTTTTGTTCGTTATTAAACCTACTCCTGCATTAACCCTATTTGATTTTGTATTTATAACCCTGTATTCACCTGACCAGAAGTCTTGTTCCTCCTGCCACCGAAGTTCGCTAATTCCCACTATATCTAACTTTAACCTATTCATTTCCCTTTTTAAATTTTCTGACCTACCTGCCCGATTAAGGGAGCTGACATTCCACACTCCGTTCCGTAGAACGCCAATTTTCTTTCTCCTGATATAGATACCTTGCCTAAATCATTTTGCAAATTAGTTTTGATGATCTGAACTGACAGGAGACGGAAAATCACATTTTCTGCAAGCTATGCAAACCGTCTGTATGGATTGGGAACAGCAGAAGGCCTATAACACTTCCTTGGAAGGCCAGATCTCATTTCAGTTTTACTGGATGACATTCCGTCAATTACTACGAATTGTGACCTTTTTGACAGGAAATCACGAATACAGTGGTAAAATGAGGTTATATTCGGTAGGCACGCAATTGTATTAGAAGTCGTTTGTTAGGGAAGGTATTAAAACCCTTCTGAAAATCTAGATATGTTGAATATACTCTGTGGATAGCACTCATTACTACGGGTGAATAACGAGCTGGTAGCGTTTAACAAGAACGACATTTTCTTAATCCATGCAGATTATTGGTCAATAAGTCGTTTTCTTCGAGGTAATTCATGATGTTCGAACCCAATGTGGGATCACAGGCGCCGTTCTTGGAATGTCCGCATCAGACCTTGCAAATGCGAATTTTACGAGGTCAGTGTGAGTGCGTTTCCAAGGAGTCGGGCAACAGGAGCCTTGAGTACGGAAGCGTGCAGAGAGAATCTTCACTGGTACGAAGTCTTGTTGAAGATTGTGGCAGCCAACAGCTTTACCTCACAAGCCTAAAATAAGTAAGTTACTTCCTTAATTTAGTCTCTGACTAGCATACAAGGGGATGGTACGAACTTCCCCTCACCGGTATGATTCGTATTGACATGGTCGTATTGTAGGCTACGACTAGGACTTCAACATGTGTGACTTTTTTAAGGCGCAGCTCTCAATCGTCTTCGAGAAAATCAAGTCTGAATATTTTACGTGTGCTTATACAATTTTTATCATCGCAAACATTCAAGGAGTCCGCAGCCGAACTCGTCAGTTAGACTGGATAAAATTTCGCTCTCGATGCTACTTTTTTGTGAGTTATTGCATCAGTATTATTTGTTATGCTACTAAATGCGTGATACACAACGAGACTGTGAGACGAACTATTACCTTTTACGCATATGAAAAAATTTGTGTGCAATAAACACATTGAAGAAAACCATGGACACGAAAAACTGCGGTGTTCATTACATCGGCTGCATGTCGCGATAGTAATGGTTCTTTATGTTTGTGTTATCAGTATCATCCTGATTTGTGCAGTACTGCGTATGTTACACGTTATGGTTGTCACAAATGTATATACAACTAGATAAATCTAAGGACTACACTAAGTTAATTGAAAGTATTGTTTTATCCTTTCTTCATTTCCAATCTACCTGAGAGAAAAAAACTGTTTCTGTCTTTTCTTCGTGATAAACATTAGGAGAATAGTAAATCAATGATTAAATATCCATACTTTTCAAAAATGGGTCAAATGGCTCTGAGCACTATGGAACTTAACTGCTGAGGTCAACAGTCCCCTAGAACTAAGAACTACTTAAACCTAACTAACCTAAGGACATCACACACATCCATGCCCGAGGCAGGATTCGAACCTGCGACCGTAGCGGTCGCGCGGTTCCAGACTGTAGCGCCTAGAATCGCTCGCCCGCTCTGGCCGGCTCCATACTTTTCACGGTCATAACAAAAATATCGTGTTAAAATCGCTTGTGAAATGAAAAAGAAACTACCACCGGCACTATTGGTTACAGAGAGTTAGCGTTCATGAAACCAAGCGCTTACTTTCTCAGCTGCGGACTTTGTAAATAGTACCGACCTCACAAAGCATACAGCACAAGCATGATTATAATTTTCGAACTCGATTTTCTCGAATACGGTTGACACTTGCTTCTTCGTGTTTAAGTCCTACTAATGCCCTACGCACCCTGTGAATATGAGTCAAGTAGTTGAGGGGATGTTCGTACTGTAGAACGGTGTTTTCAAAGGACTTAAAAAGATTTTTTAATAACGTAATCAGAGATTTGTTTTTCTGGAAAATTATGCTTGGTCAAAAGCAAAGTAGTGTTACCACGTCCGGAGGCTGTAACTTCTATTTACTTACGTGTGTGAAAATCTTTACTCTTGGGATGTTGACATGAAAACCATATCCATTTTTTCGATTCTCGTATACAGTGTGAAATTTTGGGTTCAACCACGAGCAAGACCAACAGTGGTATGCTTTCCAAGATGTACGAGGTGCATTCAAGTTCTAAGGCCTCCAATTTTTTTTCTCCGGACTGGAAAGAGGTAGAAACATGCGCATCGTTTTAAAATGAGGCCGCGTTCATTGTCAATACGTCCCAGAGATGGCAGCACCGTACGGTAGATGGAATTTTACCGTCAGCGGCGAGAATGAGAACTGTTTTAAATACTTAAAATGGCGACGTTTTCCTTAATTGAACAGCGTGCAATCATTCGTTTTATGAATTTGCGTGGTGTGAAACCAATTGAAATTCATCGACAGTTGAAGGAGACATGAGGTGATGGAGTTAGGGATGGGTCAAAAGTGCGTTCGTGGGTGCGACAGTTTAATGAAGGCAGAACATCGTGTGACAACAAACCGAAACAACCTCGGGCTCGCACAAGCCGGTCTAACGACATGACCGAGAAAGTGGAGAGAATTGTTTTGGGGGCTCGCCGAATGACTGTTGAACAGATCGCCTCCAGAGTTGGCATTTCTGGGGGTTCTGTGCACACAATCCTGCATGACGACCTGAAAATGCGAAAAGTGTCATCCAGGTGAGTGCCACGAATGCTGACGGACGACCACATGGCTGCCCATGTGGCATGTTGCCAAGCAATGTTGACGCACAACGACGGCATGAATGGGACTTTCTTTTTGTCGGTTGTGACAATGGATGAGACGATGCCATTTTTCAATCCAGAAACAAAGTGCCAGTCAGCTCAATGGAAGCACACAGATTCACCGCCACCAAAAAAATTTCGGGTAACCGCCAGTGCTGAAAAAAATGATGGCGTCCATGTTCTGGGACAGCGAGGGCGTAATCCTTACCCATTGCGATCCAAAGGGCACTACGGTAACAGGTGCATCCCACGAAAATGTTTTGAAGAACAAATTCCTTCCTGCACTGCAACAAAAACGTCCGGGAAGGGCTGCGCGTGTGCTGTTTCACCAAGACAACGCACCCGCACATCGAGCAAACGTTACGCAACAGTTTCTTCGTGATAACAACTTTGAAGTGATTCCTCATGCTCCCTACTCACCTGACCTGGCTCCTAGTGACTTTTGGCTTTTTCCAACAATGAAAGACACTCTCCGTGGCCGCACATTCACCAGCCGTGCTGCTATTGCCTCAGCGATTTTCCAGTGGTCAAAACAAACTCCTAAAGAAGCTTTCGCCGCAGCCATGGAATCATGGCGTCAGCGTTGTGAAAAAATTTTCATTTTCTAACTATGCCTATCTGTAGTTGGTGCCTTCAGTTGTTAGAATCTTTTATTTAGCTGGCAGTATTGGCCCTCGCTGTATTGCAGTAGTAAGTCAGATTGCGCTAAAAAAAATATTTTGTGTCAGTTTAGTGATGATCAGAATAAGAAAAGAGAGAAATGTCGGAGTACGTTCAATTTTGTTCTGCTGTTTGAAAATCATATAACGTAAGAGGTTTATCAGCACAGTCATTTACAATTTTCCTAAGGACGCTACAAGGGGAATAGGTAAACATACTAACCGAAACTAAGTTATGTACTTACCATTTGGCACAGAAAGGTAGTAATGTGAGCGAACGCTTCTTCTGATACCAGTAGAGTGGTTATTGGTGACGTTATCTTGTTACAATTTGATAATGTTCCACATCTGTTACGTCATTGAACTCCTAGAAGACACCGCCCATTGTCACAGGAAGGGTTTACAGTTCCATAATAGCTAAAAATAACCTGTTACTTGTGATCTTCAGAAGAGTTGAAGTCCTGTGTTTATTGAACTTGCCGAAATCGTTTCGGGCATATCCAAAGTAGTCTATCTTAGCTGTCTCACCCTATACAACAGGCCAATGGTTCCCATTCATGACACCCACTCTCCTCACCAAATGACATCGCTGCGAAAACAATGTAAGACTTCAGAGGTGGTATGATTTTGTTCACAACAATCGATGCAATATTAGGTAGTGTGTCTACAAATTAAATACACTCCTGGAAATGGAAAAAAGAACACATTGACACCGGTGTGTCAGACCCACCATACTTGCTCCGGACACTGCGAGAGGGCTGTACAAGCAATGATCACACGCACGGCACAGCGGACACACCAGGAACCGCGGTGTTGGCCGTCGAATGGCGCTAGCTGCGCAACATTTGTGCACCGCCGCCGTCAGTGTCAGCCAGTTTGCCGTGGCATACGGAGCTCCATCGCAGTCATTAACACTGGTAGCATGCCGCGACAGCGTGGACGTGAACCGTATGTGCAGTTGACGGACTTTGAGCGAGGGCGTATAGTGGGCATGCGGGAGGCCGGGTGGACGTACCGCCGAATTGCTCAACACGTGGGGCGTGAGGTCTCCACAGTACATCGATGTTGTCGCCAGTGGTCGGCGGAAGGTGCACGTGCCCGTCGACCTGGGACCGGACCGCAGCGACGCACGGATGCACGCCAAGACCGTAGGATCCTACGCAGTGCCGTAGGGGACCGCACCGCCACTTCCCAGCAAATTAAGGACACTGTTGCTCCTGGGGTATGGGCGAGGACCATTCGCAACCGTCTCCATGAAGCTGGGCTACGGTCTCGCACACCGTTAGGCCGTCTTCCGCTCACGCCCCAACATCGTGCAGCCCGCCTCCAGTGGTGTCGCGACAGGCGTGAATGGAGGGACGAATGGAGACGTGTCGTCTTCAGCGATGAGAGTCGCTTCTGCCTTGGTGCCAATGATGGTCGTATGCGTGTTTGGCGCCGTGCAGGTGAGCGCCACAATCAGGACTGCATACGATCGAGGCACACAGGGCCAACATCCGGCATCATGGTGTGGGGAGCGATCTCCTACACTGGCCGTACACCACTGATGATCGTCGAGGGGACACTGAATAGTGCACGGTACATCCAAACCGTCATCGAACCCATCGTTCTACCATTCCTAGACCGGCAAGGGAACTTGCTGTTCCAACAGGACAATGCACGTCCGCATGTATCCCGTGCCACCCAACGTGCTCTAGAAGGTGTAAGTCAACTACCCTGGCCAGCAAGATCTCCGGATCTGTCCCCCATTGAGCATGTTTGGGACTGGATGAAGCGTCGTCTCACGCGGTCTGCACGTCCAGCACGAACGCTGGTCCAACTGAGGCGCCAGGTGGAAATGGCATGGCAAGCCGTTCCACAGGACTACATCCAGCATCTCTACGATCGTCTCCATGGGAGAATAGCAGCCTGCATTGCTGCGAAAGGTGGATATACACTGTACTAGTGCCGACATTGTGCATGCTCTGTTGCCTGTGTCTATGTGCCTGTGGTTCTGTCAGTGTGATCATGTGATGTATCTGACCCCAGGAATGTGTCAATAAAGTTTCCCCTTCCTGGGACAATGAATTCACGGTGTTCTTATTTCAATTTCCAGGAGTGTATAAATACTTTAGTTCTGTACACCGTGATTTTGTGTTTTATGTCTGAATAATTTATCTTAAAATTTCTTGCCATGCACAGGGGCGAAGCAAATTGTTTCCAGAGAACTTGAAAAGCAATTGGATGAGCATATCCTTACATTTGAATACATGATGTTAATTAAACGTATCGAACGTAAGAAAACTTGCGTTCGACGTTGCTGAAGGAAACGTATTGTCCCTTAATTTCGATACATGGGAAGTCAATGCAGGCAGAACGTAGTCAGAAGGAGCAGATCCATGAAATATCGCCCATCCCAGGAAAACGATGAACGCTTCAAGCAAAACTGCCAAGGCCTAAACTAGAGGCTGCGTGCTGAAAAGCAGTGCATGATAAACAAAAGAAAAAAATAAGCTAACCGAAGCAGAGAAGAAGAAGTATATAACTACACATCCACCTACGAAAAGGAACTGTCTTCGAGACTCTGCGGAGGAGGCATCACAGAAACTGGTTCGTGAAACAGAGAAATGGTATAGCGAGGAAGATCGTATGGAAGAAATGATCCGCTGCATGAAACGCAAAACGTGGATATAAGTAAAGGGGGCAACCTTGGGGAGAGAAGGAAAATGTTGTGTTGTAATGCCTGTAAACAGTGACGTAAGAACTACAATATGCAACACTTCCTTCAATTTAGACTAGTACCTACCTTTCAGCTCAGAGTTATAATTTATAAGTTGGTACAATTTATGAACCCACTTGTACAAGTAATGAACCAGATTCCTAATTTATACCACTTCCAGATGTTTAGAAAGTTAAGAGTGGTGTGTATATTTTCGAAGAATTTCCGGTCTTTGAATAAGATACCAGGGTCAAGACCCTATACTTGAGAATGGCATTATATAAGTAATTTTGTAACTTACTCTTCAGGATGTAATCAACAACATTTCCAAAGTGGTCGAATTTGGCCACACTGTCCTATTTGTTTAAACTACGAATCATGTTCTTCTACTAACATTATTATTTGCTACTGGACTTCCTTTTACATTAAAGCCTAGTTTCTTTTTCTAGAAAAAGAGAGTGTTTGTACCTGGATACCGTACAGGTGTATCACAACTGTATAAGGTAAGGAGCCCGGATAAGTTCGTACACATGTTTTGACTGTTAGAAGGTGGCATTACGAATGTAGCGTGTTTAGAACTCTGTGAATAGCAGGCCGTCATTTGGCCTTTGCAGGTGAAAACGGTTACATCTTACGTAACTCATTGTGGACATGTTGCAAGGTGCGTGGAGGTGACGTGAATGCAGCCATCATCCACAACTTGTGCTTAATGTCTAAGAACAGGCAGACGGGGTGGTGCGCTGTTGAACACGTATCACGGTGCTTTGAAAAGAAGGTCAGCAACTGCCACCTTTGAACTTTTACCTCTTCCCGAAAACGGAAAGCTTTGCTTATACTTTCGTGGATCGTAGCTGCGGTTATTGCTGGAAACCCTTGGACTAAAAGTGAATTGTGTGCGTACACGTGGTGGCAGTAAATTGTAGGCTAGCAATATAAATTGAATATAACTGCCAAAATGAACCCACAAAGACACTTATCTCCGAACTCCGCAGTAAATTTATGTCCAGCAGCATACAAGGCAACGCCCGATGACTGTTGCAAAATACTGATAACCTGAGGCGGAACGATAATTGATGCAGGAGCTGCTAGTTGACTAAGATCTTAAGTAAGTGTATTCTCACTAATCTAAAAATACTGCTACTCGAATACACCACAAGCGACAAATCATAGCCAAACGCTGACAACGGTGAAGTACTTTGAAATAACCCTCCAGAGTGCCTCTCCCACTACAGTAAAAATTTGCTTATTTCATGACCTATTTTCTCAAGCACTGCGAATTGCTACTGGATCAGACTTTTGTAGGCTATTACCTGTTAAAATATCTGCATCAGTTTCAGAGCGCAATTCCAGATCGGTTTCCGCAATTTGTACATTCTCTATTTTCATGTTAGCAAACTCGTTCCATTCATTGTTAAGCACTACATTACTATCTTTCTTTGTAGTCACTTTAGAGATCTTTCCGATTTTCATCATAACATTTGCGCATCTCAGACATATTTTACAAATATTGAGAGTAACTTCGGTCTGAAAAAACATCTGCTAGGTAAAAATATCCAACTCAGGAATGCGGGTACAACAATGTAAAGCGGCACATGCCATTGCTGACAAGATGTCATAACGTCAGCCATCTTATGGCTTACAGTCGTGTAATCTCATTAAGAGGGCCAAAATTTAAAACTGAAGATACTGTTATCTAGTGACTTGGACGAAAATTCCAGTATTACGTGTTGTAAGCGTCATGAGAAACTAAAATTAAACGCAGCATATTGCCCTTACCTCAAATAGTGATGCGTTGACATTCTCAAATTGTTTCCTGGATTTTACGAATTGAATTCACTATCTCCAGTAATTAATTTTTTTTCTCTTTTTGTTGTTTACTTCTTCTTTCCTTTTAAATGTAAATTCTCCGCTGAGATATAGCACATGCAACACTAGAAAAACAAACAGCTTTACATGCTTGTAAGTCCCTTCGTGGTCTCACCATTTATAATAGCTCCTTCCGTTTATTAAGTTGTTAATATTGGTTGTAGTGAACATGGAAGACTGAAGAGAGAAAGCGAGGTTATACTGATGATATGAAGAAAATCGTCAAAGCCTATGTTATCGGTCTATCGTTAACAAGATGATGCGCAACGTTTGAACGATGATTAGACAGTTTTGTGCGTCAGAACCCACTTTGCAATAAAATGACGCTTATAATTCGGCATCGAACTTCTTTACCATGAAACTGAACGAAGATAGCCATTGTTTTTTGGGACGCACTATGGATGCTTAAGTATGCGACATTGGTGGACGGTCCATTGGAACATCGTATTAAGACGACCAACCACGACTAATGCTGACAAACATTAGAAAGTATGAGAGAAAGAGTAAATAATACAAATGAATAAAGGAAATGTTCAGTATAATGTAATTCAGTAGTTAAATGAACAGCTTTCATTCCATCCATTCACGGAAAAAGCTACTATAGAAGAGAGTGGAAGGCAGAACTGAGGCACTAGCATTTGTCCTAAAAATTAACTTAGACCTAAAATAAGTCAAATGGTTCAAATGGCTCTGAGCACTATGGGACTTAGCTTCAGAGGTCATCACTCCCCTAGAATTTAGAACTACTTAAACCTACCTAACCTAGGGACATGACACACATCCCTGCCCGAAGCAGGATTCGAAAGTGCGACCGTAGCGGTCGCGTGGTTCCAGACTGTAGCTCCTAGAACCGCTCGGCCACACCGGCCGGTGAAAAGAAGTCATAGGACATATATTCAAGATTAAACTGCCTCTGAGACTGGAAGTTGTGTTGATGACAATAAATTTTAGGATTACAGCAGCCCCTCTCGTTAAACATGTTTTTACGTGTCGATTGTTATATTGGTGAACTCTGATTCTGGCATTAATAACTTTTTACTGTATTGTTACCCTAATTCCAGCGATAGCGTTTGAGTGCCCAAACGATTTTTATTTTTGGAACTTGAGACAGCAGAGAATGTGCTCCACTTTGTTACAGTTAATATTGAGACTCATGTGTAGTGAACTTCTTTGCACTGTTACGGACTACGATCAACAGCGAGAAACTGCTTTCGCTTTAGAATTTGGTGATTAATGGACTGTAAGTCAACTAAGCATACTCGTGATCTATGGACATTGTTCCGCTGCACTGCATTAACTATTATTAATGGCTATTTTCATCTGAATCCGCCGATTTGCGGTACCACCATTAGTAAACGTGCGAATTAATTGCAGTAAAAGTTTATTGGAAACAAATGATAACTATGCTCTTTCGATAATTTTATTAACCCCATGGGCTTTATGCATATAGTTTATTTATTTATAAATAATTTTGTTCACTTGCCTTCTAAATTGTAATGGTCTTACAGTGTGTGTTTTAGTAAATGCATGGTCTTTGGTACTCTGGTATACAACAGACCCGTATGACACTGAAACGAGCGCAAATAACGGTCCAGGTTACGCACAGCCCACACCAGTAGTGGCATTTAAAACCACAGTTACAGTCATCTCTGACTATCTTTTCTCTAAAATTGTCTGTAAGTTAGATTCAGATCGTTCCGGTTGCCTGTCATAGGTGGCCGTGTTCGTGGAAAAGTTGAGCGCAGTAGTTGGCTACGTCAGAACCTTTGAGATCTGAAAAAGACAGCTTTTGGTAGGCGAGGTGTCTGACATTTGATTCTGGTTGTATGTGGAGCGCAGATCTATGTTTATTTTCAGAGACACACTTGCAATCCTAGCTGTTGTTTTATCTCAAATGTACCAAGAACGCTCATACTTTATGGAGAAACATGATTACTATTATTTTACGCCATTCGTTGTGCTACTGGCTCCTTTTTCGAAGTGTTGGATAATCGTCACAGATGTGTCAGTTTAAATTAACGTTTATTGACCACTAATGCAGTACTGCTCTCATTAATGACTGTTACTTACGTCAAAGAAGATCGAAACTTCAAAGTGGCGTTCTATAAGTAATGCAACACATTTTTGTGGGATGGTTTCATTAAGGATTCCAACACACGGTATTATTCCCCACTCTTCTGACTACAGAACCCTATATTTCAACATAATCACCGTTAAAAGACCTTACGCCACCTTGCTGTGACGTCCTGTATGTCGGCATGGTACCACTGTATTGGCCGACTTCGCAGCCAACGCCTTGCTGCATTAGCAACCTCCCCATCATACACATACGGCTTCCAGCGGAGTGCATCCTCTATTGGGCCAAATATATGTAAGATACCATCTATAGGGGGGACGAGATAGAACGGGGCACTGAAGTTTTCTGAGTTCCTCTCGGGTATGCAAACTTGTGTAAGGCCTTGCGTTTTCATGGAAAAGGAAACGTTCTTGTGAATTTTTGTGGCAACGAAGAAGCTAGTCGTTTCTTCAGTTTCCTGATGCTTGCTGTGAACAACAAAAGAACTGAGCGTAGAGTATCATCGTTGTATCCCTGTACTGTAATGGTGCCACGGATGACACAGATGACAACCAAAGCGGTACTTATCTGAAAAGAAATAGCACCCCAAACCATAATCACTCCTGGCCGTCGAGCCGTATGGCGGGCGACAGTCACAAGGGTATCCCGCAGCTGTCCGGGAGGTCTCCGCACACGCCTTTGCGCTAGAATCTCATTACCTGGAGTGGAATCGTCGTCAGTGGTAAGTTCCGCTTCGAAATGAGACCACCGATGACCAACGAAGACGAGTCTGGAGACGTCCTGTACAGCAGTGAGATATAAGCCTGACTGTCGGCTACATCCAAGGATCTTGGTCTGGGGTGCTATTTCGATTCACAGTAGGGCCCTTTAAGTTGTCATATGTGGCATCTTTACTGCACAGCGGTGCGCTGACGATATTGTACGCCTCGTTATGTTGTTCTTCATGACCAGCCATCCTGGGCTTATATTTCAACAAGATAATGCCCACCTGCGTGAGGCAAGAGCTTCTACTACTTGTCTTCGTCTTTACCATATCCAAACTTGGTCAGAAAGTTCGCCGGTTCCCTTCGCAATTGAAAACTTTTAGCTCATTATGGACACGGCCCTCCAACCTTCTCGAATTCTAGACAATCTAACGTGCTAGGTGGACAGAATATGGCACGATACCCTCATGAGGACATCCAACAATTCTGTTAATCAATGTTAAACCGAATAACTGCTTACGAAACGGCCAGAGATAGACCAACGCGTTACTAATTTGCTCAGTTGTGAGGCCGTTTCTCTCGAATAAATCATCCATTTTCTTCAGAAACGTAAACCTTCGTCTGTCTACAAACGCGCATAACATCTACCGATTTCCATCCCATTCTGACTTCTTAATTATTGTTTTTAAGCGAAATAACAAACATAAAACTTCAGAAGAGACATACAGTATTGCTGTTGAAAGACCAATGAGTTTTTCCTCCAGCACTATTTGTGGATGCAGCAAGAACAGCTAAAGGGGAAACTGCGTTCATCCATCACCCCAACTCCATGCTGTTCAGTAATATTTTTTCTACCATAAAGTTTATCCTTAAATACCGTGAAAATTATTAAAACACCCGTGTTTCTTTGCTATGTAGCACCTAGAGGCATATTATCAATATTGTGCAGTAAGATCCGTAATATTCAACCCCTAAACCAAACCATAATCATTATAATTCTGATATTAATCTATGAATACGTCATATCATCATTTAATTATTGTGTATTTTATGACCTTGGTGTATTCCAAATTATCGCCTTGATAGTTGAATTTTCTTTCCACGATCATATTCCAAAAGATATAAAAAATATATTTGAAATAATAACTGTAAAACAGGCTTATAATCGGAAAGGGGCATCCTTCTTGTTGTATCTTTTTTTTACTTTTTCTTAGTGTACATGCATTCTGCGTATGCCTGAGGAGTACCTCTGTAAAAGCTATGACTATTACATCTTCCGCATATTTTAAAGTGCACTAACCCATCTTCCGGTGCAGTTGCAAAACTGTTGACAGATTTACTGCCGAAATATGAATTGAAAGAATGGAACTTCTGGTGCTACAACCTTGAAATCTAATCGACAGTCCGTGTCCAGTCTTCTGAGTAAACATAACCAGGTGCCTATCTTTTCCTCTCTCAGTGGCCTTTGAAACACAACCTACTGGACTCAACTTGAAATTTCAGCAATCTGATTGGCTATTTCTTGACGTGCACTAGTCCATCTGTTGCAGGCAACTCTCTGGGTACACAGCAGACTATCACAAACAAAAGACACAGATATGCTCCCTAGGAGGTACAGGGTCATACATTAGACTACCATAGTTAAGAAGGAGGTCCTTGATGGATTTAATATCAGGCTCGAAGAAGCTACTGGACTGGAAGAATAATCGCACATAGAATAAATAATTATGGTTCAAATGGCTCCGAGCACTACGGGACTTAACATCTGTGGTCATCAGTCCCCTAGATCTTAGAACTATTTAAACATAACTAACCTAAGAACATCACACACATCCATGGCCGAGGCAGGATTCGAACCTGCGACCGTAGCGGCCACGCGGTTCCAGACTGACGCGCCTAGAATCGCACGGCCACACCGGCCGGCTAAGTAATTATGATTTTACTTTCTCGTGTGCCGAAGAGGGTATAAGGATAAGGCAGGCATCATTAAATTTTTTTTCGCGGTATTCGGGCTACAATATTTCTGAAATATTTTTTGCACCTTCTAGTTTACTTTACTTATCGGGAACGAGTCTTTCCTCAGAATCAAATGAAGTGAAAAATTATCAACAGAATTTTCGTAGTTCATGTTTTTCTCTGAGCTGTTCCTGCTGCTCTATGTCTATTGTGAATCACACTAAAATACTTAAGAAATTGCTGTGATGATATATCAATTGGCCTCAGTAAATAGAACAGTTTATTCAGAGACTGAGAGTGGAGAGATTGAAAGATAGTTGATTACTTTCACACTCACAACATTGTTCTCTTGTCTGAGATGTAACATAATTTGGAAGCATAGATTAAATCTGTTTCCCACCATAGTTCATATGGCAAAGGAATTTTTTCAGGGAAATCTGCAGATGCCACTTCGATATTGTGATTTAAATATATGAATTACAGAACGTCTGTTATATTAACTTATTTCCTGATGAATTTCTCTCTGTGTATTGACATTTTCAGTTGTTATAAATATTTGCTAGGACTTATGAAGAGATCACACCCACGCTACAATTGGAAAATGACACAAATATTTTCTTTGTACTTGAAAATAATTGTGTATACTCCTCAATTAAACTTCGGTGAGCTAGCAGAGTGTAGCGTCATGGGGCATCCATTACTATTCATTCAGCTTTCTGTTGTCGAAACTAACAGAGCTTTAATGCTAATTACGGATAAATAATATCATTGCATGACCCGCAACCAACAGCTGTCAACAGCAAACAAAAAAAAAATTGAGCTCCTGGCGTTGTATCAGTCTCTCTGAAGCGCTACCACAAGTAATTTATTTTTAAATTTTACTTTGTAGCATAGTTCTAGTTCCTCTTAAAGATCCGATCCTCATTTTAATTCTGGTAAATTCTCTTCGAACATTAAATGCGTATACATTACTTAAAGATTTTCCAGTTATTTTAAATTATTTATTACAAAGTTTGACCACAGAACATGTGTCAGTTGATTTCGATCCCACTAAAATCTATAACTTCATCATAATCGTAGTCTGATTAGCCAGACATGTAAGAAACTTCTTCATCATTTGATTATCGACCTTCTGTATCAATACTGAATGCCAAGAAATGTGAACACCGTTATATAAATTTCTGTCGGTGGCGCAATGAAACTATAGTAGTCTTCGAAAGTTTTGAGGTAACTCTCACTGCTGTGATGTAGAGTAGGGCATACCAGCTAATTTCTAAACATTATTCATGTAGATTTGTTGACGATATTGAAATAAAGTTTTTGACAATTGATTATATCTAAAGAGATGATTACTTTACTGACTGGTTTTTAATCGTAACTTTGGTCTATCAGAAAATGAAGTAATCGAAAACGTTTGGAAATACGAAATTCTAGTTTCTTAAATGAAACACGACACCTTTATGAAAAGAATCGTACGTCTATAAAAGACACGTACGTTCCTGGAGAGAAACGTTTCGCATAACGAGGCTAGGAAAGGGACAAACATAAGAGCCAATATTGCTCGCAATGATGGGTTCGTCTATGTGACACTTATGTGTGGCGTTAATTACATTATCACGCCATTGCTATAGTTTCGAGTGATCTATAGCGTTATCAATCAACGTCACAGGAGATGACAGCGTGCTTTCATGAAGGAATAATTTTATTATCCATTTCCCATCCTGGATGAAAAGGACGATTAGACTCAAGCAACATGTAATAATTAGAAATAAGCGAACACTTAAATGTTTATGTCGAGACATGTCTGTCATTATCTTACTCAATACACGTCGATCCAAGGAGATCACTTAGTACCCACGTGAGACAGTGTTTGAACTGCGGTCTTGCTGAACAGATAACCAACGTACTGAGCAGTACTGAAACCCCGTACCCTCTCCATGCATTTCTCTGAAATGGGAATAAGATGCACTATTCATCCGAAGAAGAAATAATAGTTGCCTTACCGCACTCGCGGTCGAACAGGTGACTATTTTTAAATGAGCAGTCGGCGATCACTATATAAACCTCGGCCTAATGTGAAAGCACCGTAGCGCATTTCACTTGTAAATGGGTACGAGAGGCGTGGCGGAGTGCTCCACGCCGGCATCTCCCTGTGAAGTGGAAAACGTTGTCGGTTCTGACTTAAACAACAGCCACCGACCGGTAGCACCCTAGCGGCGTACCTTGTCCTCGGTGGAATCTTCTTCTAAAGTGGCATAAAAGGCAAGTACATATTGCTGGTTGTTTTGCTGTAGTGATATGAACTGATGACTGACGTGCTCCCATGCAAAAATTTATGCAATGGCGTTCATCGTCTAAAAGAAATACGATTTTGCTTCGTGGTGGATGTTCCTACAGATCTTAACACTTAAATCGAATTTGCTTCTCATACCACAGTGTGTAATGCCCAACATTTACGAGTAAATATCGACGCAATTACGAAATACTGAGACTGTGAAATGATAAATTAAATGTAATTTATTTCGTATAGAACTGTCGGCTACACATATTGCTGTTGTTCTTTAATGCCGACGGATCTGAAATTATTTGATTACACATGACTGCAAAAAAATATTTTTTGAAAGTTGTTTGGAATTTAATAACCGACTTTTACGTACTTTTCAGCGCAGATTTCGAAAATGCAATCCATTTTTTTCTATCACGTCAGGTATTTTTGGGTGTAATAGCAAAATTTAAACAATTAGTCACATTTTTCCAACGTTATAAAACTTTATTTTACTTGTAAAACATGTTCTTAACTACATTTCCAGTACACTTCAATTTCTCTTTAAGCTCATAAGTCCTTATAATAACGCTTTCGCTTTCTGCCGAAGCTTCTTTTATTGCTTTTCCGGCTTTTGACTCGTTGAGCAGTAGTCCGCTATCATGTTGATGTTCCACCTTCATTGATATCTTCTTTCCATTTTTTGGATTTCTTGGTGGAATCTTTCGCCCTCCTCATTCACTTAAATCACCAAGGTTTGCAGGGAAGTAGTCAAGATGTAAGTGGAGAAAATGAACTTTAATGCTCATGTTACAGCTCAGCTTCTTAAAATTGTCTTGTAGTTTGGATCTTTTGTTTCTTAGCAGACCGTTAACAACTAATTTAAAAGATATCCATGGTACCTTTTCTTTTGTTTCCATTTTGTCCACAAAGTTGGTATCTGTCATTAGTTTTCTAATTTCTGGTCCGACAAAGATTCCTTCCTTTGGCTTTGCCTCGGATAAACCAGGAAAATGTCCACAAAGATACCTGAAACACTCTCCTTCTTTTGGCAATGTCTTAACAAAAAATCTTTTCATCAGCCCCAACTTAATGTGAAGTGGTGGAAATAACACCTTTTAGGGATGCAAAAGGCTTTTCCTTTCCTTACATTCGAAATCATCATGACGCCGAGTCGCAAATCTGTCATTCTTACGTCGTGTCGGCTGTTCCTTCTCAGAGTTCGGTGCACCCTGCCGACTCGTTTCAAGATCTCCGAAACACCATGTATTATTGCCGTGTCGTAATCATATCTACTGTTTCGTTAAGGTTTTTCCAATTTTTTACATGTTCCGTGACCGTATTGGTAGATGAAACTGAATCAGATCCAGCCCGTAAGATGACGTCATTATCATGTACAGTAATCTGCGGTTCTTTTTTATCAGCTTCATGATTCTGTAATGTGTCTTCATTTTGCGAAAAGATGGGCTGATAATGCTCACAAATTAGCGTTTTCACAACTTCAGAAACCTTTTTATATTTTAGTTAGATTTCAGGTGACCCAGCAGTTAAATTTACACGTGTTACTTCAAGTGGTTGTTCAATTCTGTTTAATTTTTGGAGGTGGTGCTGTATTCCTTGCCAATTTTGTGCCACTGTGTCTAACGTTTGAAGCTTTTGGTCTGTTTTGTCTAGCTTTACGATCTTTTGGTCTATTAATTTCTGATTTTCTTCTATTTGTTGCATAAATTGCAATAACAATGTATTAATGTTTGAAAAATGTTCCTTTGTGCTTCTCGGCAGTGCATTTGCACCGGCAACATTCGCATTTCGAATAGCAGAGAATGTATCTTGCCTTAAATGAGGAACGTGGAATGACGGTAAACCTGAATCTGCAGTATTTGCAAGATTTTATTGTGTCATTTCGCATTCTTGAGGCGAACTTTACCGACCGATCGGTCGACAATACTTCCCTGTTCACTAATTGTTTAACTGTCTACACCATTATTCACTACCTGGTCCATTTCGCTAACCACAATTATCAAATTGTTGTTTTCAATATTTGTATTTTCATTACAAAGTAATGCTAACACCATACTCTCGTCGTCACTGTCATTTCTTTTTACTTTTAGCCTAGTATTACGTTTTTCACACGCCATGTTTATCGCACTATTTCACACGATAACACAGAAAAAAACACAATTTGAAAAACAAAAATGTTAAGACAAACTAAAATAGCACTGTAAATAATAAATATCTAATTAATTACAAAAGCGACTGCTAAATACTTGGTGCAAATCCACATGCATGCAACAACTGTTTTGTTCATTACAGTATACAACAATGAGAAACAACAACTATAAATTAAATTTTCTATACAATTACGCGCTAGCAATAAAGAATAAATAATTTCTCATCTTGCACTAATTATTCAAACTACAAGAAAATCAGAAAATTCCAGTGAGGTATCCTCGGCTAGGGGTCGACGGGTGCTACTTCTTTATTATGTTTTTCCTTAAATTGAAATAACTGAGAAGGTGAAACTTCTAAATTTATTTGATTCTGAAACTGCTCAGTGAAAGTGAACATAGCGTACTTTCTCTTTACTTATTCTTATCATCTCAAAGCTGACCCTCAATATCCTGGCCCAACGCAGTCTAACTGCTCAAAAAATGATAACCTGAGTTTTCAAATAATTAATACAAAAGAATTGTACTGAATTAGAAGAAATCCTAACGATAACCCATACATATCGTAAGTCACTTACCTCACAGAAAATATTCATGACACGAACTACAGCGATACAAGCGCCAATACTGCCAGCTATAGAAGAGACCAACTACTGAAGGCTCTAACTACTAATAGGCATGCGGTTAGCAAAGGAAAGATTTTGTTGCAGAGAAAACAATGTATTTAGCAGATTTTACCTTACTCAAGTGACAACCAGTTGAAAAAAATTATATAATTACGGGTAATATATCTCCATGACGGACACACATTCGGACCGTACCCTCGCGCTAATACTGCAAACCTCCAACACTGCTAATTATTAAACCCTAACCCGCATTACTGCTAACTGCTCACTCCCAACTTCCATCACTGCTAGCTTTTCACCTCAACTGCGTCCGACCAGCCACAGAGAATCTCTTACAGACTGCGCACAGCACTGTCAGAGTGATTAATGCAGAGCGCTACATAGTGCTGCCAACATACACACTTATAAACTGCCTATTTAAAACTTGGCGTTGCAAGAAGCAACAGAGGATACAAAGACGTGCAAAAACAGGAGACGACTCGAAACACGTTGACCTTTTACTCACTTAGAAATATAAAAGCCTGCCAAAAAAAAAAGGGGGGGAGAGGGAACAAGACTGGAAATTAATGAAGGACAGTTGTCAACCAAACACGTAAGTGATGGTATGTAATTGTTGATGCTTCTCTAAGGCTGTTTCGACACATATGGATCTCGTAAGAAGTTCAATACATTAGAAAATAAGTTTGCATGTATCAAAATCGGAGAAGAAAGTAATGCCTCAAAACAAACATTATGGACAGAGAATCTTCCAATTTTGATAATCATAATAGTTACATGTTAACGAGTGCGCTGGAATCTAATTCTGTGTATTAGGTAGAAACGTGTAAATCAGATTTCAATTAATGCGTGACCAACGCAACGAAACTTCAGTTACACCTCTGCCACATGGAATAACGTATTTTACTGTTGTGTAAAACTGCTATGTATTTCTGTTATAAAAATGACGACGGAAAGATTTGTGCACCTTACTTATATGTGACGAGAACATGTCGAACATCTTAAACAACCAAATGAAGCCACAGTTTCCGCTGTGTAGACGGAACTCTAAAATAATTTGCAGTCAGATATATGTGTTGAAGAATATTCATCATTCTTTCCTGCTTATACGGAAAATCTGAGGACTCGTATTACATACATTGCACTACTATTGTTGTAACTAATTTTTTTATAAAATCCTAGTAAACTCAAGAGAGAGCTAGAAAATAATGTCTCTGCTATGAAATCTAGAAGGCTGAATCTGAACAATTTCTAAGTTTATATTTTCTTATAATTTTGCAACCAAACATTTTTTTAACCATTGTTGAGAAGTAGCAAGTGACTCGCGAAAACATTTTGAATACAGCTGCAGCCTCCTATGTAAGGGAAATAGTAACTTTTGTTTAGTCATACACCTGAATCTATCATTTTAAAAACGACTCACGGTTGTTTCTTCACTAAATGAATAACGCTTCGACGGAAACCACTTGCGTACTCCTAGACGATTGATACTACTTCAGCAAAGTACATGGAAAGCAAAAGAATTTCTCAATAGAAGAAAAAACATAGAATCATTAAAAAACGTAAGACATCTTCAATATTTTTATCAAAACACTTGACATAGGTGAGACGTCGTGAAAGCCACGTTTCTAAATTTTACTACATTAAGACAAATAATTGAAAACAGATTATGTAGGAATGATAAAGTTAAGAAATGTATTACGTGCAATATCACCTTCCCTCTCAGTACTGGGTCACATGAAGAAATTTTGATATGAATCTGGTATACGTTTATTTATGGAAATGGGCTCATCTAATGTTCATCATGTGCAGATGGCATTTCCTTACCGAAAAATCTAAGAAAACATGTTGAAGAGGGCAAATAGTTCATGTAATATTCGTAGACGAACAAAAGCCGTATGACACACTGTCATTCAATAGATAGTAGGTAAGAAAGAGGAATAATGCTGGTTTAATACTCTACTCTAATGCAGCAAGAGCCTAATACTGGAGATTAACCAAGCTTTTAATGTATTATCTGAGGAATTATAAATTTACAAAGAGTCCCGACAGGATTGCACCATAAATATTGCCAGACTGGATTGTAAATGGGTGATGACGAGCTATACACTCGCTCTTCGGGGATGACTTGGTGATAGTTGCCGAAAATAGTAGCGACATTAGCAATTGAACAGTATGACAATTGGGTTCAATAAATACAAAAGAAATGCATTGTACCGTAGAGGATGGTGAAGAAACAGTTTTAATAAGGTTCTACGAATATCTTACTAAATGTTGTTCATGTTTCAGATCTCTGGCGTAACTGTGACTTGCGAATGGTAAAGAGCCGTGCTGGGGCCCGCGTTGCTGCTGTTTGTAGGTTTCCGCCCTCAGTTGGAGGGCAGATAGTACAGTGTAGTTGGCATGGTTGCGGTTGTTTGTCTTCTTCTCGTGTTGAGAGGTGCCACTCGGTTTCGCAAGCGTTATCTGTCCGCTAGTGGCAACAACGCCGGTTATCGATGTGTAGGAACTGTTGCCCTAGCTCTGGGGCGACATCGTTGTTTTTCCGGGTCGTGTGAGTGTGCCAGTTCGGTTGGGGACTCAGGAGGAGCCAGGTCCACGCAGTGCAAGAATACGCTGGGA
Organism: Schistocerca piceifrons; assembly: GCF_021461385.2. Lineage (NCBI taxonomy): Eukaryota > Metazoa > Arthropoda > Insecta > Orthoptera > Acrididae > Schistocerca > Schistocerca piceifrons. Next base: position 183,381,705 of record NC_060142.1, on the reverse strand, counting down.
CCGGACTACCGGATGGAATGGTTGTGGTCACGAGGGTGCACGACCTCTTCGTATACCGGATCCAGCTAGCTTTAAGATGGGTGCATTTCAGTCTAAGTCGGGAAACCTCCACCATTGTGATATCTCGCGTTTCTCCAGTGACTTGGGTTCGTATTATTGCTCGTAGTGTCGCCAAGGCGAAGAGCAGTGAGTGCAGTTCTCAGGAAAGGCAGATTTGATAAGCTTTCCTCGACTTCTTATTACCATTTACTGCGTTCAACTTGTTACAATTTGTGAAGTTCAACCAGTGGTAATTTTTCTTGCCTGGTGGCCGCTAACGCCCCAGTTACCTGCCCTGGAGGTAAGTGTATGGAACGGCAGTGTACGTTTCGAAACTTCCTGGCAGATTAAAACTGTGTACCCGACCGAGACTCGAACTCGGGACCTTTGCCTTCCGCGGGCAAGTGCTCTACCATCTGAGCTACCGAAGCACGACTCACGCCCGGTAGTCACAGCTTTCTTTCAGGAGTGCTAGTTCTGCAAATTTCGCAGGAGAGCTTCTGTGAAGTTTGGAAGGTAGGAGACGAGATACTGGCAGAAGTAAAGCAGTGAGTACCGGGCGTGAGTCGCGCTTCGGTAGCTCAGATGGTAGAGCACTTGCCCGCGAAAGGCAAAGGTCCCGAGTTCGAGTCTCGGTCGGGCACACAGTTTCAATCTGCCAGGAAGTTTCATATCAGCGCACACTCCGCTCCAGAGTGAAAATATCATTCTAGTGTACGTTTCCTCGCCTTGCCGCCGCTGTCAGGTAAGGCGTGTAGTTTCGACACCTTTCTTGATTGTTGGCCGGTTGGTGATTCTTCTACTCTGGTGGTAGTGATTCCTTTCTCGTTCCGAGCACTATAAGCATAGTATTCTGGGGATGTAGTGCAGACCGACGATTACGGCTTTGGCGTATTGTTACTTCGTTGCATTTGGTTCATCAGTCATCAGGGAGCTTCAGCAAAATTATCATTACCATCTTGTGACGTGAATACAACTCTTGGCTGCCTATCACATCGCTCGCGAAAGTGTTTGTTGCCTGACCTTCTCAGAGGTCGATTCCTGGAGCACCGTCTGTGGCCCCTTCGTTCTTGTATTTTATTATAGTATTATTTATTACAGTACGTTGTAATGCCTACATTAACGGTTATATGTGGCTAGTGAATAGTTCTGGTCGCATTCTGGAATAAATAACGCAGTGTAGTGTTCAGTGGATGTTAAGCGTTGTTTTACAAGGTTTACTGTCATCTTATTTCACCCAAGTGGTGATCAGTTGCTTGTTTCTTGCTAAACTTTTGCTACTGTATTTTAAGTTTTGCAGCAGGTTTCTAAATTTTTTATATTATTGCCGTTCCTGGCGTGTAAGGCCTTCAGCCGTGATTGTGGTCACTTGCCTTAAAATCCCAATTTGGTAATCGCATTTACGGAGTAAGCCTTTAGAACGTTATTTACTGCCATTCCTGGCACCTGATGCCCTCTGCTGTGTTTGTGGCGACTTGCCTTTAACATTTCAATACCTGTAATTTATAAGTAGTAGCGAGTTTTAAACAATTGTTAATTTATTGCCATTCCTTACGTGGAAAGCCTTCTGCCCAGATCACAGTGACTATCCTTTAAAACATTATCTGCTGTATCTCTATTTAAAGGTGATTTGCTAAATTGTAACTCACTGAAAACATTACTATTTACACAGTTGTTTTTTTTTCTTTAATAACGTGTGGTATTTTTATTTATTGTTGAGTCTGGAATTACTGGTTTAGAATAAGTTGAGTGTAAATGTAAAAGGCAAACAATAGTAACTGATTACGGCCCCGTCCACAGTCGTAATCGAATCATTCCTTCCCCTGACAATCAGGTTTGGGGTAATGGTGTAGAAGAAGATAAAAATAAAGTGGGAAACGTGTCCTACAGTGAAAGTTAATCCCTTTAAGTAATAAGTTCATGGAACAGAATAAAAGAAATGAGGGAAGTGGAAGCAAACGCAGTTGAAGCTATTTAGTTGAAGAGATATTTACGGTGTGGCATTTTATATAGAATTTACAATACATGGCCAACAAAGTAAAGAGGAGGATTCCAGGGGGAACAAGGAAACTACATCAAAAGGCTACACCTTGGGTGTCATCAAAGGAACTATGGGCTCAGATTCTCCAAGAGAGGGACTGGGAAGTTGGTTAAGTGTACAGGCTGAGAAGTGAGAAATGGCATGAAGTATATATATATATATATATATATATATATATATATATATATATATATAGGGTGGTCCATTGATCTTGACCGGACCAAATATGTCACGAAATAAGCGTCAAACGAAAAACCTACCTAGAATGAAACTTGTCTAGTTTGAAGGGGGAAACCAGATGGCGCTATGGTTGGCCAGCTAGATGACGCTGCCATAGATCAAACGGATATCAACTGCGTTTCTTTAAATAGAAACCCCTATTTTTATTACATATTCGTGTAGTACGTAAAGAAATATGAGTGTTTTTGTTGGACCACTTATATATACACAGGGTTGTCCATTGATCATGACCGGGCCAAGTATCTCACGAAATAAGCGTCAAACGAAGAGACTACAACGAACGTAGTTCGTCTAGCTTCAAGGGGGAAACCAGATGGCGCTATGGTTGGCCAACTAGATGACGCTGCCACAGATCAAACGGATATCAACTGCGTTTTTTAAATAGGAACGCCCATTTTTATTACATATCTGTGTAGTAAGTAAAGAAATATCAATGTCTTAGTTGGACCACTTTTTTGGCTTTGTGATAGATGGCGCTGTAATAGACTTAAACATATGGTTCACGATTTTAGACGAAAAGTTGGTAGCAGGTAGGTTTTTTAAATTAAAATACACAACGTAGATACGTTTAAACATTTTATTTCGTTTGTTCCAACGTGATACCTGTAAATTTGTGAACTTATCATTTCTAAGAACGCATGCTGTTACAGCGTGATTACCTGTAGATACCACATTAATGCAATAAATGCACCAAATGATGTCTGTCAACCTCAGTGCATTTGACAATACGTGTAACGACATTCCCCTCAACAGCAAGTAGTTCGCCTTCCGTAATGTTCGCACATGCATTGACAATGCGCTGACGCGTTGTCGGTGGATCACGATAACAAATATTCTGCAACTTTTCCCACAGAAGGAAATCCGTGGACGTCAGATCTAGTGAACGTGCGGGCCATGGTATGGTGTTTCGACGACCAATCCACCTGTCGTGAGATATGCTATTCAGTACCGCTTCAACTGGACGCGAACTATGTGCCCGACATCCATCGTGTTGGAAGACATCGTCATTCTGTCATGTAGTGAAACATCTTGTAGTAACAACGGTAGAACATTACGTAGGAGATCAGCATACATTGCACCATTTAGACTGCTATCGATAAAATGGGGGCCAATTATCGTTACTTCCATAATGCCGCGCCATACATTAACCCGCCAAGGTCACTGATGTTCCACTTGGCGCAGACATCGTGGATTTTCCGTTGCCCAATTGTGCATATTATACCGGTTTACGTTACCGATGTTGGTGAATGACGCTTCGTCGCTAAATAGAACGCGTTCAAAAAATCTGTCATCGTCCCGTAATTTCCCTTGCGCCCAGTGGCAGAACTGTACACGACATTCGAAGTCGCCGCCATACAATTTCTGGTGCATAGAAATATGGTACGGGTGTAACTGATGTTGATGTAGCATTCTCAACACGGGCGTTTTTGAGATTCCCGATTCTCGCGCAATTTGTCTGCTACTGATATGCGGATTAGCCGCGACAGCTGCTAAAACACCGACTTGGGTGTCATGATTTGTTGCAGGTCGTGGTTGACGCTTCACATGTGGCTGAACACTTCCTGTTTACTTAAATATCGTAACTATACAGCGAACGTTCGGCACACTTTGATGATGTCGTCCAGGATACCGAGCAGCACACATAGCACACGCCCGTCGGGCATTTTTATCACAATAGCCATACATCAACATGATATCGACCTTTTAAGCAATTGGTAAACGGTCCATTTTAACACGGGTAATGTATCACGAAGCAAATACCGTCCGCACTGGATGAATGTTAAGTGATACCACGTACTTACACGTTCGTGACTATTACATCGCGATCCATCACAAAGCGAAAAAAGTGGTCCAACTAAAACATTCATATTTCTTTACGTACTACACGAATATGTAATAAAAATGGGGGTTCATTTATATACCTTCTCACTTCACCGTTGTGGGTTTCCTGGTTTGAAGATTATTCATGTGTAACTCAAAAATACTACAAAAATAAAAACTGAAGCCTGGGGCATTGGAAGGAATATTTTCGTATGGAGTACACTACTATGCACGACAGTCATATTTTAGCGTTGAAAGACAAAGCAAGCCCCAGACACACCATCAGATATCTCTGAAATATTTTTCGAATGTCTCCCTTTTCATCTTGATGCTGAAAGCAGTGTGTTTAATGACAACACCTTCATTACTAAGTGAAATATCGTGACTGTTTACCCTGACAGTTGCTACCAAATGAAAGTTTACTGTTTACTTACTGAATTAATTTTGACAGTCACAGCAAGTTTGAAAATTAACTGTTGCTAGTTAACTTGTTTAGTAACTGGACTGGCTTTAGGTACGAAAGGTGAAAGTTAAACAACATTACTAATTTATAATCTTTTGCCATGGAACCATACTGTATATAACTATACTAAAGTGTACATTGTGGAAACAACCTATTAAAAGATCATGTTTCTACTACCTTTATCAGGTCAAAACTATATCAAAGGAGAAAGCTAACTCTTGTCAGCCTATGATAATCAGATCCAAAGAAAGTCAAAGGACTGACTCCTTTTTGACTGCCTGCAGGCAGCTCAATTCCATCTCTAACACATACAGGTTAGTTTTAATTACACCGATGGTGTTCCGAGTGCTGGAATGCGAGCTGATACATCCCAGGACGCTGAATCACCCTAGGCGTGTTCCTCAACCGGATCGTTTGCGGAGTATGCTTAAAAAAAGATTCCTGTTAATAGGCGTGTTAGGTGCACAGTGACATCTGCACGATATAACCACCTCCTTGTGCAAAACGTGATTCCAGCTTTGGAAGAACACATTTGTGTACACACCGCTTTTGCCATGTGCTATGGGGCGACACCACAACTGCTTGCAAGGTGAAAGATCTGCTTCGAGAAACCTACAGTAACCGACTGCATCATCACTTAAGAATTGCAGTATATATGGCCTTCCAGATCCCCCCACCTATGTCCATGTTGTAGCGATATCTGAAAAACCTTGTTTATTAGATATGTGGCCGGATCCTTCGTGACCTGAAAGTATACGGTGGTATATCGCTTTGATGACACCGGATATGCTGCGAGCAACTGTCGACTACGCCGCGTTGTGGATGCTGCATGTCGCTGACTCAGACCGCTGTAACTTGTTGTGACCATACTCAGATAAATCTTCCAGAGCCACCGTTATCGTGTGTTTGATCGTTCCTGACCTCCCCTTGTCCTGTATCCACACCATATTCTGATTGCTTACAGCGCTATGTTTTCACCTGGTGGAAGAAAGTAGGACTACTATTATTTTTCAACATACTCCGCGAGCACACCGATTAATGAACATACTTACGACATTTAAACGCCCAGCAACGCATGCAGCTTGCGATGCAGCATTCGGACCTACGTTCACTTTAATTATAGCCACCCGGTACACAAAAGTTTGTACATCACGTGGTCCGAGCTCAATGACGTTACCTTATTGAACATCAAAATTACAGAAAAAGAAATATTGCTGCTGCAAAAGGTTGTGACCGAGAGTGCTTTGGCCAATGAATAGTATTCCATAGCATACACACATAGAATACTGCGGGAAGACTGGAACAGAACAGAATCGAAGCATTTGAGATTTTGTGCTACAGACGGGTGTAGAAAATTAAGCTGACTGGTAAGGATAGGGATGAGGATGTTCTCCAAAGAATCGGCGAGAAAAGGAACGTATAGAAACGACTGAAATTAACCGGACACCTGGCTCAAAATGACTTACAAGTTCGTGGCGCCCTCCATCGGTAATGCAGGGATTCAATATATGTTGGTCGACCTTAGCCTTGATGAAAGCTTCCACTCTAGCAGGCATATGTTCAGTCAGGTGCAGGAAGGTTTTTTGGGGAATGGCAACCAATTCTTCACGACGTGCTGCACTGAATAGAGGTATCGATGTCGGTCGGTGAGGCCTGGCACGAAGTCGGCCTTCCAAAACATCCCAAAGGTGTTCTGTAAAATTCAGGTCAGGACTCTGTGCAGGCCAGTCCTTTACAGGGACGTTATTGTCGTGTAACCACTCCGCCACCTGCTGTGCATTATGAACCGATGTTCGATCGTGCTGAAAGCTGCAATCGCCATGCCCGAATTGCTCTTCAACAGTGGGAAGCAAGTAAGTGCTTAAAACATCAATGCAGGCCTGTGCTGTGGTAGTGCCATGCAAAACAACCAGGGGTGCCAGCCCCCTCCATGAAAAACACGACCACACCATAATACCACCGCCTCAGAATTTTACTGTTAGCACTACACACGCTGGCAGATGACGTTCACTAAGCTTTCGCCATACCCGAACGCTGCTATCGGATCGCCACATTGTGTAGCGTGATTCGTCACTCCACACAACGTTTTTCCAATGTTCAATCGTCCAATGTTTACGCTCTTTACACCAAGTGTGGCTTACGATCAGCCTAACGATCATGAAATCCCAGTTTTCCCGCCCACCACCTATCGGTCATAGTGAAGTTTGGAATTCCTGTGTGATGGTCTGGATAGATGTCTGCCCATTACACTTTGTGATCTTCTGCAGTTGTCGGCGGTCTCTGTCAGTCGACAGAAGAGGTCGCCCTGTACGCTTTTGTGCTGTAGGTGTCCCATCCAGTTTCTACTTCACTAAGACATCGGAAACTGTGGACCTAGGGATGTTTAGCAGTATGGAAAATCTCGTGTACAGACGGATGACAAGTGAGAACCAATCACCTGATTACGTTCGAAATCCGCAGAGTTCTGCGGAGCGCCTCATTCTGCTCTCCTACGATTTTTAAAGACTACTGATGTCGCTGATTTGGATTACCTGGCAATAGGTGGCAGTATAATGCACCTAATATGAAAAACGTATGTTTTCGGGGGTGTTCGGACACTTTTGATCACATAGTGTAATTTAACGCTTCAGGGAACACCGGGTTTTGTGCCAGAAGGCGACGAAGAGGGTAAAAATTGTAGAAGAATAAAGAGATTTGAATGCATACGGCAAATAGTTGACGTCGCACGCTGGAAGTGCTACTCTGAGATGAAGAGGTGTGACACAGGAGAGAAATTCGGGCGGGGCACATCAAACCAGTCACACGACTGATGAAAAAATGAAAAGTACTCTCGCTGAGGAATAGGCTTCAGACCGTCTGTGGGAACATATGGGGAGGAGTGGTTTCTTGGAAAATCAGTCTTGATATCGAAATAAAGTTCGCTCATCTATTTATTTAAACACGGCACTGGTGGTATTCTCAGTATACATATACAGGGTGGTCCATTGATAGTGACCGGGCCAAATATCTCACGAAATAAGCATCAAACGAAAAAACTACAAAGAATGAAACTCGTCTAGCTTGAAGAGGGAAATCAGATGGTGCTATGTTTGGCCCGCTAGATGACGCTGCCATAGGTCAAACGGATATTAACTGCGCTTTTCTAAATAGGAATCCCCATTTTTTATTACATAATCGTGTAGTATGTAAAGAAATATGAATGTTTTAGTTGGACTACTTTTTTCGCTTTGCGATAGATGGCGCTGTAATAGTCACAAACGTATAAGTACGTGGTATCACGTAACATTCCGCCAATGCGGACGGAATTTGCTTCGTAACACATTACCTGTGTTAAGATTCATCGTTTACCAATTGCGGAAAAGGTCGATATCGTGTTTATGTATCGCTATTGTGATAAAAATGCCCAACGGGCGTGTGCTATGTATGCTGCTCGGTATCCTGGACATCATCCAAGTGTCCGAACCGTCCGCCGGATAGTTACGTTATTTAAGGAAACAGGAAGTGTTCAGCAACATGTGAAACGTCAACCACGACCTGCAACAAATGATGATGCCCAATTAGGTGTTTCAGCAGCTGTCGCGCCTAATCCGCACGTCAGTAGCAGACAAATTGCGCGAGAATCGGGAATTTCGAAAACGTCGGTGTTGAGAATACTACATCAACATCGATTGCACCCGTACCATATTTCTAAGCACCAGGAATTGCATGGCGACGATTTTGAACTCGTGTACAGTTCTGTCACTGGGCACAAGAGAAATTACGGGACGATGACAGATTTTTTGCACGCGTTCTGTTTAGCGACGAAGCGTCATTCACCAACATCGGTAACGTAAACCGGCATAATATGCACTATTGGGCAACGGAAAATCCACGATGTCTGCGACAAGTGGAACATCAGTGACCTTGTCGGGGTAATGTATGCTGCGGCGTTATGGGAGGAACGATAATTGGCCCCCATTTTATCGATGGCCATCTAAATGGTGCAATGTGTGCTGATTTCCTACGTAATATTCTACCGATGTTACTTAGGATGTTTCACCGCATGTCTGAATGGCGATGTACTTCCAACATGATGTATGATGGCAGGTGGATTGGTCATTGAAGCACCATACCAGGGCCCGCACGTTCACCGTATCTGACGTCCCCAGATTTCTTTCTGTGGGAGAAGTTGAAGGATATTTGCTATCGTGATCCACTGACAACGCCAGACAACATGCGTCAGCGCACTGTCAATGCATGTGCGAATCCTACGGAAGGCGAACTACTCGCTGTTGAGAGGAATGTCATTACACGTATTGCCAAATGCATTGAGGTTGAAGGACACCATTTTGAGCATTAATCACGCTGTAATTCCATGCGTTCTCAGAAATGATAAGTTCACAAAGATACATGTGTCACATTGGAACAACCGAAATAAAAAGTTCAAACGTACCTACGTTCTGTATTTTAATTTAAGAAAACCTACCTGTCACCAACTGTTCGTCTAAAATTGTGAGCCATATGTCTGTGACTATTATAGCGCCATCTATCACAAAGCCAAAAAAGTGGTCCAACTAAAATATCGATATTTCTTTACTTACTACACAGATATGTAATAAAAATGGGGGTTCCTATTTAAAAAAACGCAGTTGATATCCGTTTGACCTGTGGCAGCGCCATCTAGTTGGCCAACCATAGCGCCATCTGGTTTCCCCCTTGAAGCTAGACAAGTTTCGTTCGTTGTAGTCTCTTCGTTTGACGCTTATTTCGTGATATATTTGGCCCGGTCATGATCAATGGGCAACCCTGTAAATATATATCCAGAAAAAAATTAGTACACTTCGAAATATATTGTTGATTTTGATCCTATGATGGTATATCCACTGGAGGATAGTAGGTGTAGTTTCAGCGTCTTCCACCAGCAGACAGCACGGTGCCACAGCTACTAGAGCGCTATCCGTGTCTTTAAAATTGAATGCTTCCACCCAGAAGACTCAGTGTGGAGAAAATGTACGAAGCGAGCTAATAACCATGCCACAAAGACGCACTCGTGCTTCCTACAGCCAACTGAGTGAGTTGGAAAGGAGCCAGATTGTGGTCTTCCGAGTGGCGGGATCGTCTTTTCGGAGAATTGCCGGACAAGTTGTACGTGCTGCGAGTGTGCGCAAAGATGCTGGTATCAGTGGGTACGTGAACAATCTTACACCCACAGCCAAGGTGCTGGGTGTCCATGTAGCACAGACGGCTACCAGGATCGTCGTATTGTAAGGGTAGCCGTGGCAGATCATACAGCTACTACAGCACAGCGCTTGTGAGCCCGTAGTGTCAAAACGCGCTTTTGTGAATCGGTTATTGGCAACAGGACTACGGGCATGCACACCTCTGTCCCGTCTCCCACTCACGTCATGGCATCGGCGTGCATGGTTCGATTGGTGCCTTCAGAGGATGCCTCTTGCACTGTGTATGTGTTGGTTTTGCTGGTCACAGCAGTTAACTTGTGCCGCCGCATGCAACTATGATTGTTTATTCTGTGATAACGGCTGCCTTTTTTTATTATGACTCATATTCTTGACTCATGGCACAAATACATGGCATTTGACGATAGTACCGTTGCTGAAAATTTAAAAGCTGTATTGTGAGTTCATGTAAGTACAGTTTTCTGGTATTTCTTTGAGAATTTTCAAGTATGTAACTATCTGCTGTACATTACCTGTAACTTATATATTTCATAGATAACTTTTACCATTCAGATGAAGATAATCTTAGAGCTATCTAAACCTGTTAATGTGGTTTTTTTTATTGTGTGCAACCTGTTGGCTGATTGTAAAGTATTACATACTTGCATACACAGCTGCTAAGCTAAGCGCACAACCACAAAATGTTTAAAATATCAATAACTCTCACTGAACTACGTGAACAGGTCGAGCAGGGGTGGCATAACGTGTCCCAGGACGCTATTCGCCATTCGTACGATCGACTGAATGCCAGAGTGATTGTCTACATTGTCACCCATGGAGGCTACACGACGTTCTAACGTAGGTTTTTAAGTATGGGGGCGATTAAATGCAACCATTTCATGTACTCCATATGCAATGTTGCAGCATTACACTTTGAGTGTACTGGAAACGTCTCAAAGGGTGTATTAACGCTTTTTCGTTTCCATTAACCCTACCATGCATACATGTGTGGCGGTATAGAGAGGGACACAAACGTCCAGTAGATGTGGTCTGTGATACGAAGAAATCTCGCAAAGGGTTCTGAAGTAAGATCTACCAGTAATCTTCACGAAATATCGTCAGTGAACGAGAATGTATTCTCAGACTTGATGCTGGTCCAGAATGACGATTATGGAATGGATTCACTAGTTCATGTAGCACCCTAGTATAAGACAATTCACAGAATATGCAGGTCCCAATCACACATAAAACGGAGACATTCAGATGAATAGAAATAATGCTGGGAATGATAGCAAAAATTAACGGCAGCAACGAATTTCATACCCGCAAAGTGTGACTAAATCTTACCAAAGAAAACACATGCGATAGTGTTTAGGTCTGTATCCTCACATCTCAGACATCAGTGTGTCTCCCTTTCAGGCTTTCACTTTGTGGTCGCAGATAGAACAACGGGAAGATATTACCCCAGATCACGTAAAACAGATTGACCGTCCTTACGGCGGAACAGGCAACCGTAATAATAGTTTTCCCGTCGGTCAACAGATGTCGCAGGCGACGCTACAATGCTAACTAACCTGTCCATGTCGCGGAATTGGCAACGCTGTATCTTCGGTGACGTGAATGACGCTGATTTGTGTTCGGCTAGAACATTGCGCGCGAAATGCATTCGTCACACTGCTGACTGTAGACCATGATCGGCTATGGTTTTTCCCGAGTTTTCAATCGAAGAATGTAAATTAGCTCCTGTAATTCTACAAACCAAGTTTATTTCTACTGTAGGGATACTTCTCACAATCAAATGCGAAATGAAATAAATGAAAACTAACACACAAATATATCTCGTGAGTTACTGTTTAAATGCAGACTGTATTGCAGTTGCATAAGTTTTACACTCGCCGTCTATTTCCTCTTTGTTATACAACTCTTCTGATACGGATTATGGGGGTAAAAAAGATCTCCACGTGCAGGTTAACACTAGAAAGTTTACAAAACCTTCTCAACGTCTTTGAAATATAATCCGATAATTTACTGACATTACCGACATAATTATTTATTTTGCATAGGGTATGTATAGGGATTAGGTGAGTTAAAACGACAATATATTTTTCACATTGAGACTGTAAATAAGTTTAAGAAACAGATTTTGCTTCCTTTTTAAGTATTTCTGTAAGCGTTCTTAAGTATAACCACATTTTGCATTTGATTACAGTTTGTTGTAAACGAATATAATTTCATGTACGCACTTAACAACGATATCTTCGAAAAAAATAAATATTGTGAAACTTTAAATACCATGAGTAAAAAAAAAAAAAAATCTGTGATAGTAAACATCTTAACTTTGCGGTCAGCACATCTACTATTGTCACAAGCAGTACTGTTTTTCTCAGATTTAACACATTACTTCTTTCTAGTTAAACGTGGTAGAACGATCAAGGAAAGCCAACGAAACTTATTTGTGCAGCCTAACGGAGAATCTTTATTTGGTACTTAAATTCAATATGAATAAACTACATATTTTTTATAATTTTCAGCTTTGAGACAGTTCTACTACACTTGTCTTTGAACATTGTTCTGCAACTGAAATACAATTTACATTTCACAAGATGATTCAAAATGAAAAGTCTGTGTTCTCCACATTCCTCATCGTCCAACCAGTGAAAGTTTTCAATTTTTGATTTGATGTAATTAACAATCCTAAACTTTATATTTCTCTTATAAATCAACTGTAAAAAACAGGACTCATATGCCTGTAAAGACATTTCAATTATGTTGCTAAACTCAACAGTTGGAGCGCTGAGTCCCACTGAAGAATGACACAAATTCCCAGTTGCGTATTTTTTATGGAGAATAAATAATTCCCTCTTCTCTTGAAGCTCAGTGCTACAAGTAAGTGTCTCCTTACATTTCAAACAACCATACCTTTCGATGCATATGTGTACTAAGTAGCCAGCAAAATATGCTACTGAACACTGTTCAAAGGGAAGGTGTTGCTGTGAGGAAGACAAATACTCGTCGGTCTCCATGGTACTCCCTTCTTCATCCGTAGAGGAACGAGGGGTGTTCGGAATTCCGACCTTTCCAGAGCTCTCCAACAGCTGATATTCATCACCTTTTTTTTACAACACACAGTTGTTCAGTAACAGCGTCTTGTCAGTGTCATTCTCACAATTTGAAGCGTCAGAAGGCTTCATTACTGAGTTAATAGTGCTTGTTCGGAACAAGCACCTTAGTGTTCTGACTGTTGGATTACGGTTGTAGCCTCCTTTCTGACGGTACACAGAAAATAAATTCTCAAGAGCATCTTGATTCATTCTGCTGGTCAGTAAAAATTTAATGCCGACAGTTTGTTCCTCAAGGAAAAACTGAGCAATAGCATTCACAGTCTGGATTAAACCAGAAATGCATGGTGGTGTCGTTATTTTACCTGTCTTTTCTTCAATTTTATTTATGGTACTTAAGACATCCTTTGCATTCTGTAGCGTTTCCATTACTACTGGACATTGTTCTGATAATGCACACCTATATGGATTAGAGGAAAATGCTGTCCTGCTGTTTAAAACGTCAAACAAGTTGTTCATAAATTCTATAAAAGTAGCTGTGCTCCCTGCTGTATCACTCTGCAATTCTTTAGTCGCTACACAAGATCTGATAGCTGCAGCATCAGAGTGGCTGAGGACCTGGACTGCCATTTTTACATTCATTTTCTGGAATGAATCAGGTTGCAAATGACTATCAGTGAGTTTTACCAATATTCCGCTTTTTTTGTTCTTCTTATCAATGTCATATGTTTTCCTGACATCTTCGAATGAAACAACAGCATTGTTGAAAATGAAGTCGCCACTAAGCACATTGTTTCGTATGCTTTTGAATAAATGTGGGACATCATAAATGTAAAACAATTTCTGTCCATTTACAATAAAATAAGGTTTATCAGGCGTAACATGTAAATGCTTCACAATACTTCGATTACTAGCTCCCTGATAATAAACGACTAATTTTGGCTCTAGGTTTGCATTTTGCAATAAAATAATTAGTTCCTGTAAGAGTCCCAATAGTTCACATGTTTTACTCCTGAATTAGACAAAAAATATGAAACAGGCAATTTCCAGTTACTGTAGATGCCTCTAATCATAAAAACAAGTGCATAATTTGCAGGAAATGGTTTCCTTCCCCTATCACCCAAATCTTCTAGACCTTCTACTAAATCAACATCTTTTGCATATTCCAGATGACGCATTATCGACATCTCATCAAAAGATAACACACATGCCTTTTCTAAATAAGTTTGTGCCTCAAATTTCTTGCTAAGTTGACTAAAAAGGTTTTTATTAAACCCTGGTAGAAATTTTGTGACGCCAATCCATCGTCTAATTGTGGACAGTGCATGGGGGCTTAATTAAATATTTTGAAAATATTTTTAATTTTTAATAGCTGTATGTCCGATTACGCTGTGTCTCGTAATCGGTTGGCCCTGACTAGTATTATTACGCTATCTGACCGCAACAAACACTATAAGAAAATTTTCGTAAACACAGTTAATTAATTAAGTCCCCAGCAACTATAAAACCTACAAAACCAATAAGCACAAGAGTAACTGTTCTGTATGTGGGAGTGTGACTCAACGTCCACATCTGGCACGGTTCTTTTCCAACAAGACAAGAATTTTTAAATACCAACTATGCTGACGTGACAAAAGAAATTTAGAAAAACTATAATTACGCAAGAAAACCAGAATTCACTCTAATACAAGAACACAAGCCAGATGCTTTGTTGACTGAACCTGTAGTGACGCATTATTTCAGACACACAATTAATAAAAGAACATTGTAGTTTTTACCTTCATATATATTGACGAAATGCACTCATTACAATAACATCTGCTATCTCTCCCATCAAATAACTGCATAAAACAAGGAACAACACTCTTTACTACCACATCTCACTCCGACTTCACGACAAGCAGTGCCCACTAGCACATCTCGGTACGAACTCTTAACACACACACTGTCCTCTACGAGCTCTCTACTAGCACTGACTGCTACGAACTCTCGACAACCACTGACCTCTACAATCTCATAACAAGCACTGACTGCCATGAGCTCTTAACACGCACTGTGGAGGCGGCTTAATAGTACTCTTTGGCGCAATCTCTGGCGCAGTGGCACAGTGTAGCCACCTTTCATATGCCCCTCCTCCACAGGCCAGAATTTGATGGTATTTTTGCCAGCATTGGTGGTGAAAATACCACCAAATTCGTCCAGAAAAATACAGACAAAAATAAAAGATAATATTAATACCTAAATATCACATAATTAGTTAAAAATTTTGGCTTTGCACTGACCTTACAGTAACCTAATATATGAAATACAGTAAGCAATACAACTTCTTTTCATACATGTGACTTTACATAATAGTTTACACAATATACAAAAAAATCAGTTTATACAAATGTTCACATAAAATGCTTTCAATGATTAGTTTATACAAAAAAAAGATACTAACAGGTGACATCTTTTCAGTAGAAGCAGTTCATCAGTTGCACCCAGTAAAGTTTAGCAGGTACACCCAGCAACAAGTCACATTAGTTCAGTAGAAGCAGTTCATCAGTTGCACCCAGCAATGTTAAGCAGGTGCAGACACCAACAAGTGACATCATTTCAGTAGGAGTAGTCCATCAGTTGCACCCAGCAATGTTGAGAGCAGGTGCAGACAGCAACAAGTGACTTCATTTCAGTAGAAACAGTTCATCAGTTGCACCCAGCAATGTTGAGTTGGTGCAGACACCAACAAGTGACATTATTTCAGTAGAAGCAGTTCCATCTGTGGCACCCACTAAAGTTCAAGAGGTACACACAGCAACAAGTCACATTAGTTCAGTAGAAGCAGTCCATCAGTTGCACCCTGCAATGTTGAGCAGGTGCAGACACCAACAAGTGACATCATTTCAGCAGAAGCAGTCCATCAGTTGCACCCAGCAATGTTGAGAGCAGGTGCAGACACCGACAAGTGATATCATTTCAGTAGAAGCAGTCCATTAGGTGCACCCAGCAATGTTGAGCAGGTGCAGACACCAACAGGTGACATCATTTCAGTAGAAGCAGTCCATCAGAGGCACCCAGCAATGTTGAGTAGGTGCAGACAGCAACAAGTGACTTCATTTCAGTAGAAACAGTTCATTAGTTGCACCCAGCAATGTTGAGTGCAGGTGCAGACACCAACAAGTGACACCATTTCAGTAGGAGTAGTCCATCAGTTGCATCCAGCAATGTTGAGCAGGTGCAGACAGCAACAAGTGACATTATTTCAGTAGAAACAGTTCATCAGTTGCACCCAGCAATGTTGAGAGCAGGTGCAGACAGCAACAAGTCACATCTCTCAGCAGAGGCAGTTCCATCAAATTCACTAGCACTGATCACACTGTTCATCAGAGTTTATGAGCAGAATCTAAACATGTCCTAGTGGCACCAATCATGAAGAAAGGGTACAGGTAACAGTCCATAATTTTTTTTTACAATCACTGATCACACAGTTCATCAGCAGAAATTAAACACGACCAAATGTCACACATCATGTTGAAAAGTGCAGGTAACAGTTCAGAATATTTATCTTCACTAATCAGACAGTTCAGGCATGAACAATAGTTTGAATGCACATACAAATGCTTTTACACTAAACATACAAATCATAACAAACACACAAATGATATCAGATAATTTGAAAGGTGGCTACACTGTGCCACTGCGCCAGAGAGTGCGCCAAAGAGTACTATTAAGCCGCCTCCACAGTGCTTGTTAAGAGATCGGAGAGGACAGTGGTTGTCGAGAGTTCATAGCAGTCAGTGCTACCAGAGAGCTCGTAGAGGACAGTGCGTGTTTAGAGTTCGTGGCAGTCAGTGCTTGTGAAGAGATCGTAGAAGTCAGTGCTAGCAGAGAGCTCGTAGAGGACAGTATGTGTTAAGAGTTCGTACCGAGATGTGCTAGTGGGCACTGCTTGTCGTGAAATCGGAGGGATATGTTGTAGTAAAGAGTGTTGTTCCATGTTGTATGCAGTTATTTGATGGGAGAGATAGCAGATGTTATTGTGTGCATTTCGTCAATATATATGAAGGTAAAACATACAATGTCTTTTTATTATTAGTGTATCTGAAATAATGTGTCACTACAGGTTCAGTCAACAAAGCATCTGGCTTGTGTTCTTGTATTAGAGTGAATTTTAGTTTTCTTGCGTAATTATAGTTTTTCTAAATTTCTTTTGTCACGTCAGTATAATTGGTATCAAAATTCTTGTCTTGTTGGAAAAGAACCGTGCCAGATGTGGGCGTTGAGTCACACTCCCACATACAGAACAGTTACTCTTGTGCTCATTGGTTTCGTAGATTTTTGTAGTTGCTGGGGTCTTAATTAATTAACTGTGTTTACGGAAATTTTCTTACATTGTTCTTTGCAGTCAGATAGCGTAAATATACTAGTCAAGGCCAACCGATTACGAGACACTGCGTAATCGGACAGACATACTAAAACTAAAAAAATATTTTCAAATTTATTTAATTAAGCCCCCATGCACGTGGCGACCGCTGCTTCGGATCGTCCCTTGGAATTTTTCTGATTGTGAAAATTGTAGACTGTAGTATTGTTGTAGTAATTTTGAGTTTAGTGATTGTAGTCTGTATTGAGTGTGTAGATTTGGTAATTGGCATTCTTCTAATGGTATTTTTCAAAATTTAATTTTTATTGCCTTGTATACGCGTTTGACAATTTTGTGCAATTATTTCAATTGTTCGTTAATCGTGTTTGAGGGAAACATCTCGTGTGAATAGTACTGTTGGAGATAAGGAGTCATTGTGTGTGATTTTCGAACAGTGACGAATTTTTTGTGTATTTTGTAAATGATTACGTGATCAATGAAAAAGGCAAAAATGATGAATAGTGAGAATAACGAAATTGTTGACATGGCGAACTCGCCAACACAGGAAAACAGTATGATGAATAATGGAGTTGAAAACAATGTAATAAGTCGGGAAAATAGTCCGGAACCATTTCAAAATTTTTCTCAATCAGAAAATTCACAGGATACGAGATTAACAATTGAAGATTCTGAAATAGTATCGAACACAGATAGCTTTACAGCTATGACGAGGGCGACTGGTTTTGCGGAAAATGTTAGGGGCGAAAGGAGTTTCGAATCAGTTACCATGGGGCAGTTGATGAGTGCTATATTAAAAATGGAAACACGGTTTGGATCTGAATTGAAAACCGTGGGATCAAGAATAGGGACAATGGAAACACGAATGGAAACTTTGGGATCTGAAATAAAAACAGATAGGGGAATAATGGAGCAGTTTCGATCTGAATTTAAAACAGAGATAGGAACAATGGAAACTCGGTTAGGATCTGAATTTAAAACAGAGATGGGAACTTTGGAAACACGGATAGATTCACGAATAGGGACATGTTTCAAAAATATGAAAGATGAATTAAAGAAAGAAATCAGGGAAGAAGTACAACCGATTCTGAATTCTCACAATAATAGATTAATTGCAGTAGAAATCAGACAAAGGGAACAGGATAGAGAACAGGAAGAAAGAGATCGCGTGATAGTACAAAAATTTTCAGAGTTAAATTTACAACGTGCAAACGATAAGAAAGAAATATTTGAAAGAATCGAGGAATCCGTACCAAATGACAGATTAAATAACCTAACACAACAATATGAACAGTCAACTACTAAATGTGACAATACCGAAATCCGAGTTGCGACACTTACGCAAGGCGTAAACTCATTGGAAAGAGTTGAGGAAATTTCAGATAAACTGACAAATCTTAGTTTACATGGGGACAGAGATTCGGATGATACAGCCCCATTACCATTTGCAGAAACCGAAGAGTATCAGAACATAAATAAGCATGTTGAGAATCAGGGAAAATTTAATGAACGCGTGAAAAGGGAATTTGAGGCATTACGAAAGCAAGTCAAACAAATTGAAGGCGAAATAGTAGGAAAGGACAGTAGAAGGAACTTAGAATCACAGGTAGCAGAGGGGTTTGAAGAAAATAATTTGTTTCATTTACGGGATGCAACAAGAGAGCGCCAGGCGCGCGAACTTTACAATAATCGACGTTCGGACTGGGACAGATGCGGTAGGTCTTTGTCGCCACGAGGCGAAAACTTTGATTATAAACACTTTTTGACTGTCCGGAAATTTAAGATCTTCCGTAATTCTAAGGATGACATACATCCATGTTCATGGCTAGATCAATTTACGTACGCACTTCCGCCAGATGTGCCACTAAGTCACAAACTAGAAATTATGTGCGGCTATTAAAGTCCTCAGGGGATTCACTACTCTTAAGTGAATATGTGCGGTAGCGAGCATAGGGCCCCGAGCTGTAGTGGTGCTGTTTCTCTTTTAGTTTTCTGGACCGCTGCCTACTCTTTTACTATTCTTTGCATCTGTCAAACCAACTCTTCGACTATCAATCTATCTAGAGAGTGAGTAGACAATAACCTAATTTGACTATTTACCTAAATGAGATTTCGAAAATTACTGTTTGGACTTATTAAAGTCCTCAGGGGATTCACTACTCTAAGTGAATATGTGCCGTAGCGAGCATAGGGCCCCGAGCTGTAGTGGTGCTATTTCTCTTTTAGTTTTCTGGACCGCTGCCTACTCTTTTACTATTCTTTGCATCTGTCAAACCAACTCTTCGACTATCAATCTATCTAGTGAATAATTAAACAATAACCGGATTTGACTAATGTACCCAAAAGTGACTTCGGAAATTACCGTTTGGACTTACAGTATCTTCAGCAGCATTCATTCGTAGCTTAAATGAAATTTTACCTGTTTATCTTCGTGACAATATTATTACATATGTTGACTTGACATTCTTATTGCTAAACGTTCTTGGAGTGAGCATAACAAAATTTTGGATTCATTATTACGTATTTTTGCACGAGTTGACATTACAGTGAACTTAAAAAAAAAATTCTGAATTTGGTCGTTCTCAGGTGAAATTTCCCGGTCACATTATTTCTACAGAAGGTATTCTTCCTGATCCAGAGAAATTAGACGCTATTCGTAATTATGCTGTTCCTAGCACAAAACGTGACGTTCGTAGTTTCCTTGGTGTCTGCAATTTTCCTAGACGCTTGTTAGTTTGGACGATTTGGCCACACCTCGTTTTTGCGATCTATCTGGAAAGTTCTTTTTAAACGAAAATCGGTCGACAACTCCGTTTGGTTAGTTTGTATTCCTGATGAGTGGGTCAATAAATTGATTTGGTATACGCATTTCAGTTATGCACACTTTGGTCCCCGAAAATGCTTTCACAAATTACGAGAAAATTGTTATTTCAGTAATATGGAAAAACGTATTCGATCTGTTCTGGCCAAATGCAAATTATGTCAAATGGCTAAGCCTCCAACGATTTCTCACAGAGCACCGTTGTTTCCCATCATTCCAGCGAAATTAAAGGAGATGGCTGCAGTCGATTTGTTTGGTCCAGTGGTTCGTTCTATTAATGGTTTTGCGTACATTTTCGTAGCAGTGGAACTGACATCAAAATATGTATGTTTTACACCTTTACGCAAAGCAACAGCTCGTTCAGTATCTAATGCTTTCATCAAACATTTTCTTAAAGAAGTTGGTCATGTTGATAAGGTTATATCAGATAATGGATCACAGTTTCGTTCTAAAATTTGGCTTCGTACTCTACAGCGTCGTAAAATTAAACCAATCTTCATCTCACTTTTTCACCCTCAATCTAACGCTTCAGAGAGATGGATGAAGGAAATCAATAAATTGTGTCGTCTTTATTGTCATCAGAATCACAGAACTTGGGATCAGTATCTTCATATTTTTCAAAACATTCTGAATGAACTTCCTAATGACTCAACTTCTTTACCGCCTCTATTGATATTAAAAAATAAAGTACCAACAAATCGCATTTCTGAAATCGTTCCTTTTCCGCCTTTACGGAAACTGCGGCATTCTGAAGTTGTCAACCTGGCTCTACGAAATATTGCATCTGCGGCTGCTAGAAGAGAGAAATCAGCGAAACGTCCTGGTCGTTTAAAAATTTTTTCAGTTGGTCAAAAGGTATTAATTAAGTCTCATCGTTTGTCTCACAAAGGAAAGGGCTTGTGTCGCAAATTTTTTCTGCTTTATAACGGTCCATATAGAATTCGCAAAATTATACATGATAACACTGTCGAAGTAGAAACTCTTAAATCACGACGCTCTAAGGGAATACATCACATATCTAACGTAAAAATTTTTGTGGAATGACATACTTTTGAGGAACCAACAGCTACATGTAAACACGCAGAGAGTACAAGGATACCGCGCTGTGTTTTGGCGGCGGCACATACTCAAAGCAACAGTCAAGTCTGCGCGCCGCACAAGGCAGTCGTTGACCGCAAACAATTGCTTCCTACGTCACGCGCCTACAGCTGATCGAGTGCTCAGTGCGGATGCACTGACAGACGTAAACAAATACACAGTCTAATTTCTCCGACTAAATTCTGTATAAAGCTATAAGGATTTGTTGAATTGTGTTATTATCATTCAGTATTTTGCAGGATACGGTTGTATAAAATACGTCACGCGCCCACAGCTGATCGAGCGCTCAGTGCGAATGCACTGACAGCCGTAAACAAACACACAGTTTAATTTCTCCGACTAAATTCAGTATAAAGCTATAGTGACTTGATGAATTCTGTTATTAACATTCAGTATTTTGCAGGATACGGTTCTATAAAATATTTAAGAACTTCAGGTAAACTCTGTGTGTCTCCGACGTTAAGACGACCTGCTATCGAGAAATTTTCAGGAAGAATGTAATTTCCAAGAAGAAACTAATTAACTAAAAAAGGGTAACTATTAATTGAGTTTATTTTTCAGGTAACATATTTCCACATAGGTACGTACTTTAGACGTAATTTGCTGCTCGCGATTACGTGATTCATACTTTGTGCTAATTTTATGTTCTATGGATTTACTTGTGAAGCGACGTGCTTGTGTACATTTACTGATTTTGACAATTATTGATTAATGAACTGGGTTGTAACTTGTGTATATTATGCATCGCTTGGCTGCTATGCTTTTTCACTGACTGATTTTGACAATTATTGATTAATGAACTGGGTTGTGACTTGTATAGATTATGCATCGCTTGGGTGCTATGCTTTTTCACTGATGTCATATTTTTTTTTTAATTATGTGCCTGCTGTGCTTATTTATTTAAATTATAATTGTAACCTGATTAATTGTGCTGACTGTGATTATGTATGTAAGTTATACTTTGTCATTTATCTGCTTGCGCCTTCATGTTTACTTATTAAGATGACATATGAACATTTATTTGCTTATGCTGATATGATGCTAATGACCTGTTTATTACGTAAGATATATGTTTACTGCCATGCGTATGGATTACATATTTACACATTTCTGTTTTGTTGCCATAACTGCTCTTTAATTTGGTATATAGAAATGCTGATATACTGTGTATGAACATAGAGTTTAGGTCACATTACTGTATTAATTATAGATTGTTCGCTTGGCAGAGCCTCGTTGTAGGAATTGTGCTGCATCCACTTGTTGACATTCTGTTCTTTACTGGTCTATTTACTCGCTATTGCTTGTTTTGCTTACGCTCAGTGCCTTATATTTTTAAGATAAGAAAATGAACTGCTATAATTCGACGAACGACATTAGTACAAGAAAGTCATTGAAGTCACATGAGCTGAGGTTTTATGGAAGCTGTATAATTTATGCTAATAAGAAGGAGGCTAACGACATGACATACCAATACTAGGTTTAGACCATTAACAGTTATTACACTGCATTTTTCGTGAGCAACTGAAATAGGAAGTGACACTTGACACAAAAAATACTCCACATGTTTGCTTCTGCTATGATTCTTGAAGTGGTGTACACACTGTGAAATATTATGATCATTCACACTCCGTAATCGTACTTAATTACTGAGAGTTATTCGAACTAAGTCTGTTAGAGGTCAGGTATGCATTTCTTTTATTTAATAATGGACAAGGAACCAAAATGTATCTTATAATTTATAATGAGTAGAAAATTTGGGTCAGATGGATTACACAGAGGTTGTGTGTTGGCAATGTGTCTTCGGATTGTATGGGATGCTGAATTGAAGTTGCATTAGGATTTTATCTGTACTTGTTCGAGGAGACTGACGAGAGGAAAGAGTTGTTATGGAAGTGAAATGATATTGGTGCTGAGGTTTATATTTATCGATGTATTATTATAGGTATTGAGAGTATATGAAGTTGTTTGTGGACAAGAGGTAAGGTGATATTGGTGCTGAGGTTTACATTTATCGACGTATTATTGAGGTATTATTGAGATTATGTGATGCTGATAATTATTGGAGTTTTGGTGGATAAGAGGTAAAGTAAGTGAGGAGCATATTTTTTTTGTTGGTCTTATGGAACAAGAGGATGAAGAGAGCAGACTAAAACACTAAAATAGAAGGAAGATAGTCTATACACACACTTTGTTATATCACTAAGCAGTATATACTTTTTTTTGAAGAGAGGAAGTAATTGCATATCGTGGCTCACTGACAGTTGTTCAACAACAGTACATTTTGATCTGGCTTGGCAAACATTCGTCTTGACATGATGACTATGACGTTGACTAACTATTATTGACTATTATACATTGCTGCCAGTACTACTTGATACACATGATGAACATCAGATTTAGACAGAATTTCATTTACACAATTAACACTATTCAGTTACACAGTAGTACTTAATGTGGATGAGAGATGAGTGAGTGTGTTCTGTGTGTTTTCCTTTACTAATCCTAACCACCTATCTCCTAAATATTATTTTATTTGTTTGTAGTGGCTTGCACTGACACCCATAAATATTATAGGTTTACTGGTATTTGTGTATTATAATAGTTAATAGGACAATTATCTGATATCATTTGTGTGTTTGTTATGATTTGTATGTTACTGTAAAAGCATTTGTATGTGTATTCAAACTATTGTTCATGCCTGAACCGTCTGATTAGTGAAGATAAATATTCTGAACTGTTACTGGTACCTTTTCTACATGAGTGGTGCCACTAGGACATGTTTAATTGGTGCTCATAAACTCTGACGAACAGTGTGAACAGTGCTAGTGAGTTTGATGGAACTGCTTCTGCTGAGAGATGTGACGTTTTGCTGTCTGCACCTACTCAACATTGCTGGGTGCAACTGATGGACTGCCTCTACTGAAATGATGTTACTACTTGTTGTTTGCACCTGCTTAACATTGCTGGGTGCAACTGATGAACTGTTTCTACTGAAATGAAGTCACTTGTTGCTGTCTGCACCTACTCAACATTGCTGGGTGCCACTGTTAGAACTGTTTCTACTGAAATGATGTTACTTTTTGCTGTCTGTACCTACTCAACATTACTGGGTGCAACTGATGGACTGCTTCTACTGAAATGATGTCACTTGTTGGTGTCTGCACCTGAACTCAACATTGCTGGGTGCCACTGATGGACTGCTTCTACTGAAAAGATGTCCCCTATTGTTGTGAGCACCTACTCAACATTGCTGGGTGCCACTGGTGGTCTGCTTCTACTGAAATGATGTCACTTGTTGGTGTCTGCACCTGATCAACATTGCTTATGCCACTAATGGACTGCTTCTACTGAAATAATGTCACTTGTTGGTGTGCACCTGCTCAACATTGCTGGGTGCAACTGATGAACTGTTTCTACTGAAATGAAGTCACTTGTTGCTGTTTGCACCTGCTCAACATTGCTGGGTGCAACTGATGAACTGTTTTTACTGAAATGAAGTCACAGGTTGCTGTCTGCACCTACTCAACATTGCTGGGTGCCACTGACGAAGTGCTTCTACTGAACTAATGTGACTTGTTGCTGGGTGTACCTGCTAAACTTTACTGGGTGCAACTGATGGACTGCTTCTACTGAAAAGATGTCACCTGTTAGTATCTTTTTTTTTGTATAAACTAATCATTGAAAGCATTTTATGTGAACATTTGTATAAACTAATTTTTTGTATATTGTGTAAACTATTATGTAAAGCCACGTGTATGAAAAGAATTTGTATTGCCTACTGTACTTTATATATTAGGTTAGTAAAAGGTCAGTGCAAAGCCAAAATTTTAACTAATTATGTGATATTTAGGTAATAATATTATCTTTTATTTTTGTCTGTATTTTTGTGGACGAATTTGGTGGTATTTTCACCACCAATGCTGGCAAAAATACCATCAAATTCTGGCCTGTGGAGGAGGGGCATATGAAAGGTGGCTACACTGTGCCACTGCGCCAGAGAGTGCGCCAAAGAGTACTATTAAGCCGCCTCCACAGTGCTTGTTAAGAGATCGGAGAGGACAGTGGTTGTCGAGAGTTCATAGCAGTCAGTGCTACCAGAGAGCTCGTAGAGGACAGTGCGTGTTTAGAGTTCGTGGCAGTCAGTGCTTGTGAAGAGATCGTAGAAGTCAGTGCTAGCAGAGAGCTCGTAGAGGACAGTATGTGTTAAGAGTTCGTACCGAGATGTGCTAGTGGGCACTGCTTGTCGTGAAATCGGAGGGATATGTTGTAGTAAAGAGTGTTGTTCCATGTTGTATGCAGTTATTTGATGGGAGAGATAGCAGATGTTATTGTGTGCATTTCGTCAATATATATGAAGGTAAAACATACAATGTCTTTTTATTATTAGTGTATCTGAAATAATGTGTCACTACAGGTTCAGTCAACAAAGCATCTGGCTTGTGTTCTTGTATTAGAGTGAATTTTAGTTTTCTTGCGTAATTATAGTTTTTCTAAATTTCTTTTGTCACGTCAGTATAATTGGTATCAAAATTCTTGTCTTGTTGGAAAAGAACCGTGCCAGATGTGGGCGTTGAGTCACACTCCCACATACAGAACAGTTACTCTTGTGCTCATTGGTTTCGTAGATTTTTGTAGTTGCTGGGGTCTTAATTAATTAACTGTGTTTACGGAAATTTTCTTACATTGTTCTTTGCAGTCAGATAGCGTAAATATACTAGTCAAGGCCAACCGATTACGAGACACTGCGTAATCGGACAGACATACTAAAACTAAAAAAATATTTTCAAATTTATTTAATTAAGCCCCCATGCAAATTCTCCTATTAACTATTACAATACACAAATACCAGAAAACCTGTAATATTCATGGGTGTCAGTGCAAGCCACTACAAACAAATAAAATAATATTTAGGAGATAGGTGGGTAGGATTAGTAAAGGAAAACACACAGAACACACTCACTCATCTCTCATCCACATTAAGTACTACTGTGTAACTGAATAGTGTTAATTGTATAAATGAAATTCTGTCTAAATCTGATGTTCACCATGTGTATCAAGTAGTACTGGCAGCAATGTATAACAGTCAATAATAGTTAGTCAACGTCATAGTCATCATGTCAAGACCAATGTTTGCCAAGCCAGATCAAAATGTACTGTTGTTGAACAACTGTCAGTGAGCCAAGATATGCAATTACTTCCTCTCTCCAAAAAAAAGTATATACTGCTTAGTGATATAACAAAGTGTGTGTATAGACTATCTTCCTTCTATTTTAGTGTTCTAGTCTGCTCTCTTCATCCTCCTTGTTCCATAAGACCAACAAAAAAAATATGCTCCTCACTTACTTTGCCTCTTATACACCAAAACTCCAATAATCATCAGCTTCACACAATCTCAATAATACCTCAATAATACCTCTTCAATACGTCTTATCATCAATATCATTTACCTTACCTCTTGTCCACAAAAACTCCAATAATCATCTACTTCATATAATCTCTATACCTCAATAATATGTCGATAAATATAAACCTCAGCACCAATATCATTTCACTTCCATAACAACTCTTTCCTCTAGTCAGTCTCCTCGAACAAGTACAGATAAAATCCTAATGCAAACCTCATCATCTCACTTCCAACACAACTCTTTCCTCTAGTCAGTCTTCTCGAACAAGTACAGATAAAATCCTAATGCAAACCTCATCATCCCATACAATCCGAAGACACATTGTCAACACACAACCTCTGTGTAATCCATCTGACCCAAATTTTCTACTCATTATAAATTATAAGATACATTTTGGTTCCTTGTCCATCATTAAATAAAAGAAATGCATACCTGACCTCTAACAGACTTAGTTCGAATAACTCTCAGTAATTAAGTACGATTACGGAGTGTGAATGATCATAATGTTTCACAGTGTGTACACCACTTCAAGAATTATGGCAGACAGAAGCAAACATGTGGAGTATTTCTTGTGTCAAGTGTCACTTCCTATTTCAATTGCTCACGAAAAATGCAGTGTAATAACTGTCAATGATGTAAACCTAGTTTTGGTATGTCATGTCGTTAGCTTCCTTCCTCTTAGCATACATTTATACAGCTTTCATAAAACCTCAGCTCATGTGACTTCTATGACTTTCTTGTACTAATGTCGTTCGTCGAATTATAGCAGTTAATTTTCTTTATCTTAAAAATATGGCACTGAGCGTAAGCAAAACATGCAATAGCGAGTAAATATACCAGTAGAGAACAGAATGTCAACAAGTGGATGCAGCACAATTCCTACAACGAGGCTCTGCCAAGCGAACAATCTATAATTAATACAGTAGTGTGACCTAAATTCTATGTTTATACACTGTACATCAGCATTGCTATACACCAAATTAAAGAGTAGTTATGACAACAAAATAGAAATGTGTGAATATGCAATCCATACGCATAGCAGTAAACATATATCTTACGTAATAAACAGGTCATTAGCAACATATCAGCATAAGCAAATAAATGTTCATATGTCATCTTAATAAGTAAACATGAAGGCGCAAGCAGATAAATCACAAAGTATAACTTAAATACATAATCACAGTCAGCACAATTAATCAGGTTACAATTATAATTTAAATAAATAAGCACAGCAGGCACATAATAGAAAAATATGACATCAGTGAAAAAGCATAGCAGCCAAGCGATGCATAATATACACGAGTTACAACCCAGTTCATTAATCAATAATTGTCAAAATCAGTCAGTGAAAAAGCATAGCAGCCAAGCGATGCATAATATATACAAGTCACAACCCAGTTCATTAATAATCATTGTCAAAATCAGTTAACGTACGCAAGCACGTCGCTTCACAAGTAATTCCATAGAACATGAAATTAGCACAAAGTATGAATCACGTAATCGCGAGCAGCAAATTACGTCTAAAGTACGTACCTAAGTGGAAATATGTTACCTGAAAAATAAACTCAATTAACAGTTACCTTCTTTTAATTTATTAGTTTCTTCTTCGAAATTACATTCTTCCTGAAATTTTCTCGATAGCAAGTCCTCTTAACGTCGGAGACATACAGAATTTACCTGAAGTTCTTAAATATTTTACACAACCGTATCCTGCAAAATACTGAATGTTAATAACACAATTCAACAAGTCCTTATAGCTTTATACTGAATTTAATCGGAGAAATTAGACTGTGTGTTTGTTTACGGCTGTCAGTGCATTCGCACTGAGCGCTCGATCAGCTGTAGGCGCGTGACGTAGGAAGCAATTGTTCGCGGTCAGCGACTGCGTTGTGCGGCGCGCAGACTTGACTGTTGCTTTGAGTATATGCCGCCGCCAAAACACAGCGCGGTATCCTTGTACTCTCCGCATGTTTACATGTGGCTGTTAGTTCTCCAAAGTATGTCATTCCACAAAAATTTTAACGTTAGATATATGATGTATTCCCTTAGAGCGTCGTGATTTAAGAGTTTCTACTTCAACAGTGTTGTCATGAATAATCTTGCGAATTCTATATGGGCCGTTATAAAGCAGAAAAAATTTGCGACACAAGCCTTTTCCTTTGTGCGACAAACGGTGGGACTTAATTAATACCTTTTGGCCAACTGAAAAAGTTTTTAAACGACCAGGACGTTTCGCTGATTTCTCTCTTCTAGCAGCCGCAGATGCAATATTTTGTAGAGCCAGGTTGACAACTTCAGAATGCCGCAGTTTCCGTGAAGGCGGAAAAGGAACGATTTCAGAAATGCGATTTGTTGGTACTTTATTTTTTAATATCAATAGAGGCGGTAATGAAGTTGAGTCATTAGGAAGTTCATTCAGAATGTTTTGAAAAATATGAAGATACTGATCCCAAGTTCTGTGATTCTGATGACAATAAAGTCGACACAATTTATTGATTTCCTTCATCCATCTCTCTGAAGCGTTAGATTGAGGGTGAAAAAGTGAGATGAAGATTGGTTTAATTTTACGACGCTGTAGAGTACGAAGCCAAATTTTAGAACGAAACTGTGATCCATTATCTGATATAACCTTATCAACATGACCAACTTCTTTAAGAAAATGTTTGATGAAAGCGTTAGATACAGAACGAGCTGTTGCTTTGCGTAAAGGTGTAAAACACACATATTTTGACGTCAACTCCACTGCTACGAAAATGTACGCAAAACCATTAGTAGAACGAACCACTGGACCAAACAAATCGACTGCAGCCATCTCCTTTAATTTCGCTGGAATGATGGGAAACAACGGTGCTCTGTGAGAAATCGTTGGAGGCTTAGCCATTTGACATAATTTGCATTTGGCAAGAACAGATCGAATACGTTTTTCCATATTACTGAAGTAACAATTTTCTCGTAATTTATGAAAGCATTTTCTGGGACCAAAGTGTGCATAACTGAAATGCGTATACCAAATCAATTTATTGACCCACTCATCAGGAATACAAACTAACCAAACGAAGCTGTCGACCGATTTTCGTTTAAAAAGAATGTCATTGCGAACTAAATAATGCTGTCTAATCGCCACGCTTTCCTTTCTCCTCCACTTCTCCTTAATGTCCTTCCAGATTGGATCCTTATTTTGCTCCTTAGCGATATCCTGGAGCGAAGACGAAATAAAGTTCTCAAACGCAACACCTTGAATATACATCAAACAATAATTGTTTTCCTTGTAGTCCTCTTCAGCACTTTGTTTCAAACCTATAGGTGCACGTGATAAGGCATCGGCAACAATATTAGAAGAACCCTGTATGTAAACAATACTAAAGTCAAATTCCTGTAGGTACAACGCCCATCGTGACAATCTGCCGTGAGTTAATTTTGTTGACATAAGAAATTCCAGAGCTCGATGATCGGTATAAACCTTAGTATGTCTGCCAAACAAAAATGTGCGAAATTTTGTGAAAGCCCAAACAACAGCCAAAGCTTCAAGTTCCGTAATCGAATAATTCTTTTCGGATTTAGAGAGAACGCGACTTCCAAATGCAATAGTCTTCTGTACTACAACGCCGTTTTCTTCTATCTCTTGAAATAAATGTGCACCTAGGCCCTTGTATGATGAGTCCGTTGCCAGACAAAATTCTTTAGATAAATCCGGATGTGAAAGAAGTGGAGCAGCAACTAAAGCATCACGAAGCTGTTCAAATTCTGACTGAGCTTCCTCATCCCAACACCAATTAGATTTCTTTCCAGATAGTTCACATAAACGAGGTGTGGCCAAATCGTCCAATTTAACAAAGCGTCGAAGAAAATTACAGACACCAAGGAAACTACGAACATCACGTTTTGTAGTAGGAACAGCATAATTACGAATAGCATCTAATTTTTCTGGATCAGGAAGAATACCTTCTGTAGAAATAATGTGACCGAGAAATTTCACCTGAGAACGACCAAATTCAGATTTTTCCAAGTTCACTGTCATGCCAACTTTTGTAAAGATACGTAATAATGAGTCCAAAATTTTGTTGTGCTCACTCCAAGAACGTTTAGCAATAAGAATGTCGTCAACATAAGAAGTAATGTTGTCACGAAGATAAACAGGTAAAATTTAATTTAAGCTACGAATGAATGCTGCTGAAGATACTGTAAGTCCAAACGGTAATTTCCGAAATTGGTAACAGTTACCAAAGGCTAAAAAAGCAGTGTATTTTCTACAATCAGGGTGGAGTTCTATTTGCCAAAAAAGTGCGCGCATATCAATCGTGGATAAAACTTTAATTCCATGGAAATGTTGAAGAAGTTCATCTAAATTTTGTGGACGGTCAGTTTCAGGAATAATGATATTATTTATCTGTCTGGAATCCAGAACCAAACGAATTGACCCATCCTTTTTAAGAACAACGTGTAATGGGCTAGTATAAGGACTGACTGCAGGCTCAATAATGCCCTGATCTAACATGTACTGAAGTTCATTCTTAACCTTGTCTCTGTAAGCCAAAGGAATAGCGTACGTTTTTCCTCGAAATGGTGTGTGTTCCTTCACTTTAAATAAATATTGTAAGCCTTGTATAGTTCCTGTGTGATGACTAAACACTGTCGCATGTGAAGTCAAAATGTGGTGCAGCTCTTCTCTTACAACGTCATCTGGCACTTCAGCTTTCTTAACCTTCTCTTTAATTAATTCTTCGCTATTAATTATATCATCCATCGCGTCTCTGTATCTATTGTCATTATCATGAATAAACACATTGTCGTCATAATGCTCAACGAAAACATCAGAAGTAAGAAACCTTAAACATTTTGTATCTGACTCAGATCTTGTTAAACACTCGAAAAATTTTAAACATTTCGGCGTTCCAGCAACAGTCAAATTTACACTTCCTTCTTTAAAGTTCAAAATTGCCTTATGTGCGTTAAGAAACTCCATACCTAATATAATTTGTGTACTGAGTAATGGAACAATAATAAAATTAGCAGAAAATTCGTAACCTTGACAAATGAAATTTAAGTTGGTCTGTTGTTTGACTTCCACACTTTTTCCAGAAATAGCACCTCGAATTGTAGTTTTAGAAATAGGTAACACAGGACAGGCAATAGTTCTTTCACATATACAAAAAACTGATTCACTAATGACATTCAATGGGCTCCCAGAATCTAAAACTGCAGTGAACTTATTCTTACCCACACATACTTCAATAACAGGATGTAAAAATGCGTCTACATTATTTTCCTTTTCATCTAACAAAATGTCTCTCATGTCTTCCAGGCGTACGTAGTGTAAAGTCGTAGTGTCATTACTTTCTGAACCGTCTATATTGCTGCCAGAAGCCGAAGCTGCAAGTCATTGTCGATTGTTTGCGTCACGTCTTTGAGTATTCGCGTCATTTCGCGGATCAATTTCTACGATTTGCACTTGTCTCTCTGAAGTTCTGTCACGTGGAGGATGCCAATTAGGTCCCTCCTGTCTGTTGGATGCAAATTCTTGGCTGTGTCTGTTATTAAAATTTCTGTTTTCCTGTCTGTCTGCATAACTACTCCTTGTGTAATTTCGACTGTCACTTCTGTAATTATTGTTGTATCTACTACCCTGATTGTTTCTGTAGTAAGAATTTCCATTACTGTTTGAATAATTTCTGTCTTGATAATACCGATTACTGTTTCCGTATGATTGATCATTCCGATACGAATTACCGTTGTTATAGTTGTCTGTGTAATTTCTGTTAGAACGTCTGTTATTGTCATAGGGCTGATATCTATTGTCGTGTCTGTTACGTCTGTCATTCTCAAAATTACCCATATAACGCCCGTTCCGATCACTATCTCTTTTCTCTGAAAGTCTATTGTAAATACTGTTACTGAAAGAGTTACAAGAAGTCCCGTCGTCGTTGCCATACTCAAGTTCTTGCAACAAAGTCTTAAAAGTCTCGATGTCGTCCTTACATCTTCCAGCTAAAGCAATTTGTCTTATGGATTGTGGCAACTTAGTTAAACAAATGTGAATTAATTCAGTCGGGCTGTAAGGGTTGGAAAGGAACTGATTCTTTCGAATCATGTCTTCAAAATATTCTGCTGGCGTGCGGAACTCAGACTGTTTGAAATTACGCTGCATAATAAGACTGTGTTTGACTCTGTCTTGCGTGTTTTCGGACCAATATGCCGATAGAAATGCATGATAAAAATCATTTAGGTTATTACAATCTCTAATGATTGCGCGCATCCGCGTCGCCGGTTCGTTTTCTAAATATCCACACATAAATTCCAGTTTGTGACTTAATGGCCAATTTGGTGGAAGTGCGTACATAAATTGATCTAACCATGCACATGGATGTATGTCATTCTTAGAATTGCGGAAGATCTTAAATTTCCGGACAGTCAAAAAGTGTTTATAGTCAAAGTTTTCGCCTCGTGGCGACAAAGACCTACCGCGTCTGTCCCAGTCCGAATGTCGATTATTGTAAAGTTCGCGCGCCTGGCGCTCTCTTGTTGCATCCCGTAAATGAAACAAATTATTTTCTTCAAACCCCTCTGCTACCTGTGATTCTAAATTCCTTCTACTGTCCTTTCCTACTATTTCGCCTTCAATTTGTTTGACTTGCTTCCGTAATGCCTCAAATTCCTTTTTCACGCGTTCATTAAATTTTCCCTGATTTTCAACATGCTTATTTATGTTCTGATACTCTTCGGTTTCTGCAAATGGTAATGGAACTGTATCATCCGAATCTCTGTCCCCATGTAAACTAAGATTTGTCAGTTTATCTGAAATTTCCTCAACTCTTTCCGATAAGTCACATAATTGTTCTTTCTGTTTATTTAAGTCTTCCGTAAGTGTCGCGACTCGGGTTTCAGTATTGACACATTTGGTAGTTAACTGTTCATATTGTCGTGTTAGATTATTTATTCTGTCATTTGGTACGGATTCCTCGATTCTTTCAAATATTTCTTTCTTATCGTTTGCACGTTGTAAATTTAACTCTGAAAATTTTTGTACTATCACGCGATCTCTTTCTTCCTGTTCTCTATCCTGTTCCCTTTGTCTGATTTCTACTGCAATTAATCTATTATTGTGAGAATTCAGAATCGGTTGTACTTCTTCCCTGATTTCTTTCTCTAACTCATCTTTCATATTTTTGAAACATGTCCCTATTCTTGAATCTAACCGTGTTTCCAAAGTTCCCATCTCTGTTTTAATTGTTCCAATCTCTGTTTTTAATTCAGATCCCATCCGTGTTTCCATTGTTCCCATAC
Organism: Schistocerca piceifrons; assembly: GCF_021461385.2. NCBI lineage: Eukaryota > Metazoa > Arthropoda > Insecta > Orthoptera > Acrididae > Schistocerca > Schistocerca piceifrons. The sequence goes on along the minus strand of NC_060142.1, from coordinate 183,347,918 downwards.
CAGTTTTAATTGTTCCTATCTCTGTTTTTAATTCAGATCCTAATCGTTTTTCCATTGTTCCCATTTGTGTTTCCATATCTGTTTTTAATTCAGATCGTAACTGTGATCCCACATTTAATATAGCACTCATCAACTGCTCCATAGTAACTGTTTCAAAATTCTTTTCACCCCTCACATTTCCCACAAAACCAGCTTCCTTCTGCATGGCTGTAAAGCTATCTGTGTTCGATACTATTCCAGAATCTTCTATCGTTACCCTCGTATTCTGTGAATTTTCTGATTGAGAAAAACCTTGAACTGGTTCCGGACTGTCTTCCCGACTTATTAAATTGTTTTCCACTTCATTATCCATCATACTGTTTTCCTCTGTTGGCGAGTTCGCCATGTCAACAATTTCGTCATTCTCACTATTCATCATGTTTCCCTTTTCCATCGATCGCGTAATCATTTGCAAAACATACAAAAAAATTCTCACTGTACGAAAATTACACACAATGACTCTTTATCTCCAACAATACTATTCACATGAGATGTTTCCTTCAAACACGATTAACGAACAATTGAAATAATTGCACTAAATTGTCAAACGCGTATACAAGGCAATAAAAATTAAATTTTCAAAAATACGATTAGAAGAATGCCAATTACCAAATCTACACACTCAATACAGACTACAATCACTAAACTCAAAATTACTACAACAATACTACGGTCTACTATTTTTACAATCAGAAGAATCCAAGGGACGATCCGAAGCAGCGGTCGCCACGTGCATGGGGGCTTAATTACATATTTTGAAAATATTTTTAATTTTTAATAGCTGTATGTCCGATTACGCTGTGTCTCGTAATCGGTTGGCCCTGACTAGTATTATTACGCTATCTGACCGCAACAAACACTATAAGAAAATTTTCGTAAACACAGTTAATTAATTAAGTCCCCAGCAACTATAAAACCTACAAAACCAATAAGCACAAGAGTAACTGTTCTGTATGTGGGAGTGTGACTCAACGTCCACATCTGGCACGGTTCTTTTCCAACAAGACAAGAATTTTTAAATACCAACTATGCTGACGTGACAAAAGAAATTTAGAAAAACTATAATTACGCAAGAAAACCAGAATTCACTCTAATACAAGAACACAAGCCAGATGCTTTGTTGACTGAACCTGTAGTGACGCATTATTTCAGACACACAATTAATAAAAGAACATTGTAGTTTTTACCTTCATATATATTGACGAAATGCACTCATTACAATAACATCTGCTATCTCTCCCATCAAATAACTGCATAAAACAAGGAACAACACTCTTTACTGCCACATCTCACTCCGACTTCACGACAAGCAGTGCCCACTAGCACATCTCGGTACGAACTCTTAACACACACACTGTCCTCTACGAGCTCTCTACTAGCACTGACTGCTACGAACTCTCGACAACCACTGACCTCTACAATCTCATAACAAGCACTGACTGCCATGAGCTCTTAACACGCACTGTGGAGGCGGCTTAATAGTGCTCTTTGGCGCAATCTCTGGCGCAGTGGCACAGTGTAGCCACCTTTCAACAGTCCAGGTAATACGATACCCAATTTTCGCAAAAATTTATATGCTGCAGGAGATTTGTAAAACAACATCAGAGAGAGATTTTTCTCGATAGAAGACCACGGGCGTTTTTTGCTCTTGCACTGCATTGCAGCCAGTCCCTGGATTAATCAGATGGGAAGCAGAAACTGCTTAACACATGGGCAATATTATTTGAGCTCCTATAATGCAATAATCTACTCCTAACTTTTGACAAGTAGGAAGTTTTGTTTTTCAGTGATCTGTTCATGTTATGTATTTTCTGTTTCAGTTTTTGCTTTCTAGGGGTATCCTCATCATCACGACGTAGCATACAGAGTTTTCTTTATCTTGTCTCGCAGGCATTTCTATTTCTTTCAGGTCTGGAAATGGTTCACACTTTTGTGGTGTTGCGTTTGTTTCTACCAGAAGGTGATTAGCTGCACTGTATGTTCTCCTTGGAATGTTCACTTTCAGTTCAGGTGATGACAAACTATTCTTATCAATAGTTCCCTCACATACTGCTGAAGAACCAGTGTCAGATGTAAATTTTGCAGGAACTGCTGTGTGCATAAGCCGTTGTCTCGTACTGTTCATGAATGACTTTTCATCAAAATGGACATCACAAAGGAGTCTATTGTGCTGTTTTCCTGGGTCCACATCCAGCAGTTTGACATTGCCTGTAACAATAACTATCAGAAAAATACGATATATGTATATACCATTAACACATTTAGTAGCTCAGTCTACATTAGCATGATAGAAAGGAATATTTCATTAAATATTTGCTAAGAGGGATCTTTGTGTGCAACCTTTTTTGGACTTTAAATATTATGATTAATTCTGGGAATGTGGTCCTATGGCGTTTTAAGCCTGGTCAACACTGAGCGAACTAAAACAGGAAAAACAGCATTCTCATATGTGTAGACGAATTTGAGCAAACGTCATTCAGTCGTGTTTGATTCGTAAACTTTACTCGGTGCCCACAGTGCCTCTGAAGTTACTGCAAAAGTTAAGAAACACTTGATTTTTAACCTCTTCTGCGTGACATTACTTGCTTCGTAATGAAAAAAAAACATTGCCTATAATGTTGTTTCCCCATTTAGTGCTTAGCTTTTCACAGTGAGAAACAATTAAGTAGCGAAAGCATAACATCAATGTTTGCAAGTGTTTGCGTGATGAAATGCTGATTCTGTAGTGTTCAATTCCATTCACCACTGCGAGACAATAACATTCAGCCTTTTTCGGTACGCATTCGGTAGTGTTCGTTAGTGTTCAGCTGGCTGTCAGTTTTTGAGCAAAGCATCAAAAGAAGTTTGCCTCGTGTCCCCTTTGGCGTTACCAGCACGGAGAGTACTCGTCTTCTTGCGATCTGCTTTATGTTGCTGCTAGTAAATTTCCTCGTCAGGTGTAATGAGGAGCCAGCGAAAGGCGTCAACCGACATATGTGCAAAATTCTGGAATAAATCTAAAGAAGGCTGGAGCTGCAATTCAGTGTTAAGTGCACTGGCCCTACTTCCAAGCGTTCCAAATCTACGTAACAGATTAAGCCACCAACATATTTAATTTCCTACGCCATTTTGTTTGCTTTGTCAAAACCTTCGGGCAAAATAATCTTACCTCAATATCAAAGATTTACATCGTAGCTGTAACTAGAAGTTTGTGCGGACAGGAAAAATGACGCCGTCCGTATGTGCACCGCATCCACAACATCATTATCCACATCTGCCAAGTTGCGTATCCGCATTCCCAGATATTAACGTTTTGTAAAGCTGTGTAACCCACCACTGCTCTGAAAAGAGACTTGTGCCTGGCCTGAAGTTTTGTCTGCTGATGCCCGCACTCAATTACGATGCGAATTAAGGCTGGACGTATTTCAGTGACAGTCATTTCAAATGTAAATTCGTTTACTTTGCCTGTAACTTATCGTAAATTATATAAGAGTGGCACAAAACGATTAATTTTCGATTGTTGTTGAAAGGGGGCTGCAAACGCGGTAATATATAAGTGAAAGTGTGTTTTTCGAGCATATTTTGGCGGTGTCAACTTTGAAGAGCCACAGACGGCAAACCATAATTAAGTTAAAAATTTAGTTTGTACAGTGTAAAGATAACCCGCAAATATTCGCAACAGACGTACGCTTTTATGTGCAACACAGTAATTACTAGGGATATGCGCACTCGCGCAGACCTGTAACTATAAGTAGTGTTGTTTTCAAGTGAAAGCTGCGTGAGGATTATTAGCGCACAGATAAAAAAAAATGCTATGCTCGTTCTCTTCTATTCTCCTCCGTTCATTCCAGTATAAACGCTTGTTCACACGTATAAACGAATGGCAGTGAACATTGGCGAATTATCTATGAATACTCATTGGCAGCAGTGTAAACGAGGTTTTACATTCCTTCATTCCGTTCGCTCTAGTATATACCAGGATTTAGAGGGACCGATGACCTAGCAGTTAGATGACGGCTATTATTCATTTATTTCACTGTTGCGATTTCAGCTCTAGAGCCATTTTCAAGTACCAAGGGAAAGGTCTTGTTTACCAAATGTAACCACACTATGCTTTGCATTTTGTTATCCATATCTTACATTGGTTTCAGTTTTCATATTGCGCACAAAAATGCCTCTACACCCAAAATTACGATAGTGAAGTGAATAAACAGTTTAAAAAAGTCCAAATCGCAGCAAAGATTTCATTTAAAAATTATATGATATGATTCTTGTACAGGAAGGGCTGCCACGTTATATCAGAATATAAGATCGACAAAATTTAGATAGGATCGAATGCTTAGGGCTCTTTATTAGTTCTTACTCGCAACTAATTTATTGATTAACCGGACTTTAAAATCCACTCGCGTAACCTGTCTTTATCTTTGACGGGAAATCTGAACAATTTCAATTCAGGATTTGTTCGTCTACTACTTCCACAGTTGATATAATCGCAGGCCCTCGCCATGACGACTCGATCCACTGCCACTGGTATGTCAGAAACAGCTGTACTTCACAGACGCCAAATAGTGGAAAGCTGCACGCGTTCGGCCGATGTTGCCACATTTTTCACAGAACGGAGTCCCATCTAGTGGTTGATTCCACAAGTAAGGGTGTGACGCTGTTGCCGCCTGGTGGCCGTTACCTGAAAAGGGTTGCCTCCTAGACCAAGCGACGGGGCAATTACTCTCGCTCGCCGGGATGTGGACTCGAGGAGGACCGTGCACTGTTCGCTAGGCACGAACGTCACACATATCTCCGAAAATGACATTTTCCGTTCAATGTGCACTCGGAACAATTGTATCGTAATAATGAAACACGTCTCACAGCCATGTTTCAAAGTACATATGAGAATGCTTTTTACAAGTCCATCGATAATTTGATTGGATTGGATTGTTTGGGGGAAGAGACCAAACAGCGAGGTCATCGGTCTCATCGGATTAGGGAAGGGCGGGGAAGGAAGTTGGCCGTGCCCTTTCAAAGGAACCATCCCGGCGTTTGGCTCGAGCGATTGAGGTAAATCACGGAAAACCTAAATCAGGATGACCGGACGCGTGATCGAACCGCTGTCCTCCCGAATGCGATCCGTGGGCAATTTTCAACCTTTACCTTCACCTAATCCTTCCCATTGGATGTTATGGGTCAATAATTTCCGTTCAGTTGTTTCACCTGAGTAAAGAGTAGCTAATGGCGTGATATGTCGCATGTTTTGTTACTATAGAAAAAAGGGATTTCCTATAAAAACAAGAGGCCTTTCAATCATACATGTTTTTTGTTTATCCATAAACTCTCAGGTACACATTACCATCTATACACTAAGAAGCATCAGCCCTTCCCTGGCCTGCCTCTTCTCACCTTTTGATACGCATATCGAATTGCTAATTCATCAGATACCATTTAGATGAATCGAAACAATGAGAAGAATAGCAGCGATTGTAAGATCCCCTTCTTCTTAACTATTTAACAAATGGTTCTACGTAGGCGCCGTAATTTAAAAAAATGGTTCAAATGGCTCTGAGCACTATGGGACTTAACATCTATGGTCATCAGTCCCCTAGAACTTAGAACTACTTAAACCTAACTAACCTAAGGACATCACGCAATACCAAGTCATTAAGAGGCAGAGAAAATCCTTGACCCCGCCGGGAATGGAACCCGGGAGCCGTATTTCACATCTTATATACAGTCTTGGTGGAATGCTGAGAGGAGAATGCGAACAGCGGGCCAGTAAACCCCCAGGACAGCAGACGCACAGTGCTCTGGGCCCACTGCTTGAGGATTCCCCGACAAAGGCAAGGGCCATGGGAATACCAAACAGCTCAGTGTTTTACAGTGTGGCGTCACTGTAGCGGCTTGGTCTAGATTTTTTACAGATAACGGCTCGTGGTCTAGGGGTGTCGTCTTTGATTAGTAATTAGTCCCTGTTTCGAACCTCGTCACAGCTTAAATTTTGACAAAAGTCACCAGCATTGTCAGACGAAAACTTCCAGCTTAAGTTGCCATCCTCATTCAGCCAACGGCCTCGTCAAAGAGTGCGGACAAGTGAATAAAGCTTCAGGCACTCTCTTATCCCTAGGGTGGGAAACTGCCTCTAAAGGCGGAAGACTCAACCACGATCAGTGACATGAGGATGCAGAAGGAAATGGAACACAGTCTTAAAGACACACAATGTGTATCCACAGGACATGTAGCATGTAACTGAGTAAAGGGTCATGACGACATCGCCATTGGTAAAAACTCCGGAGCAATCCCCCATTCAGATCTCCAGAATGGTACTGCCAAGGTGGAGATGATCAACGGCAGGGTAACTTGATACCAGTCGGGGCGTGGAATGTCAGAAGCTTGTACTTGGTAGGGAAGCTAGAAAATCTGAAAAGGGAAATGCAAAGGCGCAGCCTAGGTATAGTGGGGCTCAGTGAAGTAAAATGGAAAGAAGACATGGCCTTCTGGTCAGATGAGTATAGCGTAGTATCAACAGTAACAGAAAATGATATAACGGGAGTAGGATTCGTTATGAATAGGCATGTAGGGCAGAGAGTGTGTTACTGTGAACAGTTCAGTGATAGGGTTGTCCTCATAGAATCGAGACCAAGTCAACACCAACGACGATAGTTCAGGTATACATGCCGATATCACAAGCTGAAGAGGAAGAGATAGAGAAAATGTATGAGAAGATAGGAAGGGTAATACCGTACGTAAAAGGAGATGAAAATATATCACTAATGGGAAGGAGTACAAGAAAGGCTTACTGGAGAATATGGGTTTGGTACTAGAAATGATGGCGGAGAAAAGCTAATTGAGTTCTGCAGCAAATTTCAGCTAGTAATAGTCAATACTCTGTCAAGAAGCAGAACAAGCCGGGAGATGCGGAAAGATTTCAGATAGATGACGTCATAGTCAGACAGAGATTCCGAAATCAGATACTCGATTGAAACGCGTAGCCAGGAGCAGATGCGCTCGGATCACAGTTTAGTAGTGACGGAGAGTAGGTGAAGATCAAGCAATTGGTCACGAAGAATCATTGCACTAAGAAGCGGGATGAAGGGATATACTTGAAGTTGTATAAGGCTATAGACACCACAGTAAGGAATAGCTAAGGAGGCAGTTCAATGGAAGAAAAATGGACGTCTCTAGAAAGGGCAGTCACATTATCTCGAAAGAAAAACGTAGTGAGCCGTGCTAGCCCCGGCTTATGCGTTGGTTTAACCCTTTGACGCTCACAATACTCGATGTTGTTCTGTGGTTGACGAATGGTGGCTAAATATTTGGACACTTCCACTACGGTCGAATGTGTCTGCAAAATACCCATTAGATTTGAACCTTATCATCTACAGTACTGCACCCGAACGTTCTGTGATCCAATATATATCCACTTTCCTTGAGGAGAGTCGTCTCTAGTTAGTGCTGCTACCTATAGGAAATGTGGATAACTATTTGTCCACTGTTCATCTCCGCCACTTGCGGTGACGCCTATCGTCGATTTTCATAGAAAACGTTTACAAATGCGGAGCAGACTCTCTATTTATGAATTATATGCTGTTGTATATACATATATGTACGTACGTTAGGCAATTACGTCCAACGATCTCTTCATTGGAGATGCACTACAGCCTCTAACACTTAAGGGAATCGGTGAGACGCCGTGAGTGATGAAGCCAATGAGCAGGGGCACTACAATAGTGGTATGTGGTATAAGTTGATAATTTGGGTCTAACGGGAGGCGTGCTGAGGTAGTCCGGGTAGATGCGGTGGCCACTGTGTTTGGATAGCGTAGTGGCTTCGAATCCCAGTCCTGCAAAAACTTTCGGCTTGCCCCGATGATAAAAAGTGAATGTCCACTGACAGCTAATGTCTTCAATTTCTTTGTGTTTCGATAATAATAAATCCTTGTTTGGTTATATAATAAGCGATTGCGGTGTGTTGGTGACCGAAATAAAATATGGGAAAGGACAAGACCGATTAATAATAGGTTTCCAATGTCTGAACAGTTTTTTGCGGTTTACCTAAAAGTACGTAAACATGACCATCTGGTTATTGTCCAGATCGTTCAGTTATTGACAGTACCTAACACAACAGCATTACTGTCTGTTTGTTATCTCCCTCCCACCCTTGTGACACACATAACATCACAAATCAAATTAAAATAAAACATGTTTATTTCTTATAGGAAAAGCGGTGTTAGCTTAAAAGGTTTCCCAATCTCAAGAAAACTGGAAAGCTGATCTCTACAAATGAAGGTAATCTAAATAACTGTAGAGGATGCTTGAAACAACTGCTGAACTAACTGGTAGATACCTACGACAATGCAAACAGGGCAGAAAACAATCAACTACCATTACTCGAAGAATCAACTCTGATGGAGTTGAAGAAGGCAAAATAAAGCCTGAAAAACGGGAAGACCAGACATGACGTCAGCAGAGCTCATCAAGGGATGGGGAGACAAGACATAGGAATGCTTAGCTAAATTCATAAAACAGGTGTGGAGGTAAGAAGCAATGCTGGAGGAATGGAAAACTGCTGCTCTATATCCCATATACATGAAGGGAGACAAAATGTGGCCACAGAACTATAGAGGGATATCTCACCATGCCCTTGCTATAACATCAAGAATTATACTACAGGCTCAACCAGCACATTGACGATATATTAGACACAGCACAGGCGGAGTTGAGAAAGAGTAAGTCAACAACCTACGAAATATTCGCTCTAAGACAAATACTGGATAAGAACTGGGTGCACAATTAGGATAGCTTGTGTATGTTTACAGACGTCAGCGAAGCATATGAAAACATGGAGAGGACATGTGGAAAATAATGGCGAAGTGTGGGATACCGGACAAGCGGATAAAGCTAACTGAAACGTATGTGATGGAATGAAAGTGTAAAGTGAAAGTACATGGGAATTTCTCAGAAACATTTTACGTAAAAACATTAGGGAGACAGGAGACATTATGTGACCAACCCTTTCAATCTGGCACTTAACAACGTCCTGAGGATAGCAACACAAGAATGTGCAGGAGTCACCATAGGGAGAAAGGTAAGAAAAAAAATGGTTCAAATGGCTCTAAGCACTATGGGACTTAACAGCTGTGGTCATCAGTCCCCTAGAACTTAGAACTACTTAAACCTAACTAACCTAAGGACATCACACACATCCATGCCCGAGGCAGGATTCGAACCTGCGACCGTAGCAGTCGCGCGGTTCCGGACTGCGCGCCTAGAAGCGCGAGACCACCGCGGCCGGCAGAAAGGTAAGAGATCTGGCTATCGCGGATGATATTGTGGTGATAAGAAGGAACATGGAAGACCAGCAGAAAATGGGAACTGTACATCTACATCTACATTTGTATTCCGCAAGCCACCCAACGGTGAGTCACGGAGGGCACTTTACGTGCCACTGTCATTATCTCCCTTTCCTGTTCCAGTCGCGTATGGTTCGCGGGAAAATCGACTGCCGGAAAGCCTCTGTGCGCGCTCGAATCTCTCTACTTTTACATTCGTGATCTCCTCTGGAGGTATAAGTAGGGGGAAGCAATATACCCGATATCTCATCCAGAAACGCACCCTCTCCAAACCTGGACAGCAAGCTACACCGCGATGCAGAGCACCTCTCTTGCAGAATCTGCCACTGAGTTTGCTAAACGCTATCACGCTTACGTAATCCTGTGACGAAACGCGCCGCTCTTCTTTGGCTCTTCTCTATCTCCTCCGTCAACCCGACCTGATACGGATCCCACACTGATGAGCAGTACTCAAGTATAGGTCGAATGAGTGTTTTGTAAGCCACCTCCTTTGTTGATGGACTACATTTTCTAAGGACTCTCCCAACGAATCTCAACCTGGCACCCGCCTTACCAACAATTAATTTTATATAATCATTCCAATTCAAATCGTGACGTACGCATACTCCTAGATATATATTTACAGAAGTAACTGCTACCACTGTTTGTTCCGCTGTTATATAATCATACAATAAAGGATCCTTCCTTCTATGTATTCGCAATACATTACATTTGTTTATGTTAAGGGTCAGTTGCCACTCCCTGCACCAAGTGCCTATACGCTGCAGATCTTTCTGCATTTCTCTGCAATTTTCTAATGCTGCAACTTCTCTGTATACTACAGCATCATCCGCGAAAAGCCGCATGGTACTTCCGACACTATCTACTAGGTCATTTATATATATTGTGAAAAGCAGTGGTCCCATACCACTCCCCTGTGGTACGCCAGAGGTTACTTTAATGTCTTTAGACGTCTCTCCATTGAGAACAACATGCTGTGTTCTGTTTGCTAAAAACTCTTTAATCCAGCCACACAGCTGTTCTGATATTCCGTACGCCCTTACTTTGTTTATCAGGCGACAGTGCGGAACAGTATCGAACGCTTTACGGAAGTCAAGGAAAATGGCATCTACCTGGGAGCCTGTATCTAGTATTTTCTGGGTCTCATGAACAAATAAAGAGTTGGGTCTCACAAGATCGCTGTTTCCGGAATCTATGTTGATTCTTACAGAGTAGATTCTGGGTTTCCAGAAATGACATGATACGCGAGCAAAAAAACATGTTCTAAAATTCTACAACAGATCGATGTCAGACATATAGGCCTATAGTTTTGCTCATCTGCTCGACGACTCTTCTTGAAAACTGGAACTAGCTTTGCTCTTTTCCAAACATTTGGAACCTTCCGTTCGTCTAGAGACTTGTTGTACACGGCTGTCAGAAGGGAGACAAGTTCTTTGACGTACTCTGAGTAGAATCGAATTGGTATCCCGTCAGGTCCATTGGACTTTCCTCTATTGAGTGATTTCAGTTGCTGATGCAAGAAGCTACGAATGTATGTCTAAGTATAACTGAAAGTAAAACAAAGAACAAAGTTCATGGTAACAGGAAGAAGAATCCAGCTATGACCAAATCATCTAACAATCAGGAACCCTACAATACAGAAGACATACACATTCATCTACCTCGGTGTCAACAACAGTCAAAAAACCTTATAGAACAAGAGACTATAACGAGAATTTAAGCCGGAGGAGGGGGGGGGGGCTATACAAACATCATAAGATCTAAGTTACTATCCAGGCAGGCAAAACTCGAATATATCAGACCATCATCAAACCAATAGTGTGCAAGCCATGGGCCCTCACAAAAACAAAAATAAAAACAAAAAATACTCATCACTTTTTAAAATAAAGTACCGTTACTGAGATTTATATATATATATATGGACTAATCAAAGAATACGAACTGGGGAGACTAAGGAAAAACAGAGAACTAATTTGATTATAACACTACCCGAAATCGTAGCGAGTGTGAAAACTAAGAGATCAGGTGGTACGGACATGTGAGGACGAAAGGTGAGAACACGGTAATAAGGGCGGTAATGGATGGAGAAGCCGAAGGAAGGAGACCACTAGGACGGGCGAGAACGAGATGAAAGGGTAATACCAGGGGAGGCATGCATATATTGGGTCTGGGAGATGAAGATGTAGCTGACAAGATGCCGAAGGCTGGACTGAGTGAGGCCAAGGACTGGCTGCTGTTTGTGTGGCCAGTATAATCTGTAGATTAACTTTATTGCGATGTGGCGATAATAGTTACCGAACTCTGGAAAGTTGGTATCACAAAAAGCTTCGTGGGTGGTACTGGTCGAATGGGTCAGAAACTCTCTTCCATTACTCCACCTATGTTATAAGTGTGCCGAAATAGTAGTGGGCTAGCCTAGACTTGGACGGACACGTGCAGTAATTACACAATTAAGCGGGAGATGGCGCGGTTGCCGCCTGCACCCCGCCTGCTCCCCGCTCTAGCCAACTTGTTCACCGCCGGGGCATTTGCAGCCGACCGCCAACTCGGCCGTCCGACGTCTGCCCCCGGAGCCTAGTGAGGTTGCCGCCCCCCACACCCACCCCATACCCCTGCCATCCCCCCCCCAACCCGCCTCCCACACTATAAATTTACGCCGCCCCTGCCTTCCGCGAGTTTACACACTGAATACGGAATGAGACAGTGAGTAGCGGGAGGCGGCGGCGGCCCACGACCGCGATTCAGACTCCAGACGAAATCAAAGTGGGATCAGAGTGGCTGGCTGGGCGGCGGCGAGCGCATTAGCACCTGAGAGTGCCGCAGACACCGGCCGCGTCGCAGGGGAGATGTTTAACCAGAGCGCTTCAGGCGACGAGAATCGAGTGAGAAGTTCTGGAAACGGGAACAGCACCTAAAGTGATTCATTCCAGGGATAACGTTATACATTTCCACTTGTAATCCCTAAATAAAATATTTATTCACTAGCTGAAAAGTATCAGATCGCTTTCTTTCAGTTCTTTTTCTGTGCTAGAAAAGAAACTGGTGAGACGCGACTACGAGGGTTCCGTACTATCTTCATTATGTCTATAAACAGTTGATCGGTCTCAGTAATCGAGAATCTCGACGACTTTGGTCGGTTGTCGACATTTTTATGATTCAAGGCAACGAAAGTACCCTATAGGTTTTGATGAATGAGTTCTTAGTATCAAAATGTGTGACATAAATAGCAGTATCTGTTGATTGCAGTTACTTGCTTAAATTTTTAACTACGTAGAGACAGTAGACCTTACATAAATGTTAACTTGATACGTCTACCCATACCTGAGCGACAGGGGTCCTTACAGACGGACAGACAGTCGGAAAGTATTTTTGTTTGGGTGATGTAATAAGAGGTTAACAATTTTCGGTTCTTTTTTCTTTAGTTATAATGTGAAACGTGGCTTATTCCCAGGTTGCACGGTTCTAGGTCAACTGGAGGTACCCATAGGTTTTACGAGTAAGTTTGCTAGTACCAAAATATATTCCATAAATGGACGTTTGTTTTGACTGAACTTGTAAGTAGGCTGTTTAGCTTTTTATGTTCGTAACGCCACGTAGCGCTCTGTATGAAAATAACTGACTGTGCTGTGTTCAGTCTGTGGCTGGTTGGACTCATTGTTGGAGTATTCGCTATTGTAGTGTTGTGCAGTTGGATGTGAACAGCGCGTAGCGTTGCGCAATTGGAGGCGAGCCGCCAGGAGTAGTGGTTGTGGAGAGAGAGGTGCCAGAGCTATGCGAGGTTACTATAAGCGGACGATCTGGACGTGTGCCCGCCAGAAAAAGAAAATTTGGGAAGATAGAGGTCACGAATTTACGTATATATAATGACTTTGGAACGTTATTAAGGTCAATACATTGTTTGTTCTCTACCAAAATCTTTCATCTGCCAACTATCCCTATCAGTAGTTAGTGTTTTCAGTAGTTAGAATCTTTTATTTAGCTGGCAGTATTGGCGCTAGCTGCATTGCAGTAGTTCGAGTAACGAAGATTTTTGTGAGGTAAGTGATTCATAAAAGGAATAGGTTATTGTTTTTCAGGGCCACTCTTTTGTAGGGATTATTGAAAGTCAGATCGCGTTGAGCTAAAATTATTGTCTGTCAGTTTAGTGATGATCAGAATAAGTAAAGAGAAAACTGTTTGAGTACGTTCAGTTTTGCGCATATGTTCGAATAACGTAAGAGATTTTCCTGCACTGTCATTCATAGTTTTTCTAAAGGGAAGTTTCTTGTTTTATAATTTCCCAAAGGGGACTTTTCAAAGTTACTTCAAAGCTTCGATTTCTTACATCCCCAGGAGGTCATACCCTCAGTCAATTACATAAATTTCAATTTGATATGTCCATCCATTCTTGAGGGAAAAAGGTTTATAACAATGGTACAGACTGAAAGACAAACAGACCGACAGACAGACAACAAAGTGATCTTATAAGGGTTCTGTTTTCACCATAGAGGTACGAAACCCTAAAATGTGCCGTTCATCATCTCATATAAATACCGTCTAACTTACTCAAAATACATTGTTTTAAGCTAAGTTTAGTATTTCACTTCCAGGTGTGGACAGGTTGTCCAGCAGACGAACATGAAATTTTTAGCTATGTGTAGAGGAAACACTATTCTTCTAAACTCACCCCGAAACACTGGAATGTTAGCCCTCTTGTTTTATTGTTACTCGTAATGTGCTTTAATATTATCAGAAACTGAAGACGTTGAAAGGTAAATTGTAAGTTAGTTGGAATTACTTGATTTCGTGGTAGACTGATTTCCCTTTTTTCTTTTGCAGTTAATATATCCCACTGTATGAAGTTGTTTAGAAGCTTTTTTTGCGAGGACATACTGGGAACAATGAACGAAATTAAGAATTCTGTTGGTGAGCTTACACTTGTGTCTTGGTTCATTTTTGTATCAATAGATTGTTGCTCTGGTGTCATAATATGTACTCCCTGATTTTTTGCTGAATTCACTTTTCTTGTTAAATTTGTTCGCTCATTCAACTGTTGGTTGGTTAAGCAATTTCTTTTTATTAGCGGATGCACTTTTTCGACAATTAGTTCCTTTGTTTTTACAATATTGCGGAATTCATCGGTTAAGACGATTATGTCGGATTGCGGAATACTGCAATATGCGCCATTACCAAGTAGTTTCCTATAAATTCTAAAATATTCTGCAACATCAAAAACATTCAATTGCATTCACTAATAGTCACTGAAGGTCGCGATCTCGAATCGTTTCCCTTGGAAAATATAGTGGTGCGGAACAGATGGATGCACCAGTGACCGCCACGTGGTGGCGAACATTTCAGACACTCTTACATCGACAATCACGACATGCGTCATCGTAGTGCCATTAAATTGCTTACGGGGGGAAACAAGCATAGCTTCTCACATAAAAACCAATGACTGGAGGTAGGTGGTTCTTGAGATATCGTCAATCTCACTCACAAACACATTTTATCGACTTTATCCACAAACCCATTTTATGTATACGGAGTATAACGAGTATAAAAGCAGATATTTTCATTATTGGTGCTTTAATGTGTGCACGAATTAGTGTGTCGGTTGTTTTTACTCCACATCGAACAGTCTTCCCACAACCACTTCACAGACTTAACGACCTGATGTTCTCAGCACGATCGTAACTGCAGCACTGAGTGAATTACGCCAAATCGGTATAAACTGACCGTTTTGTGCCAAAGCATTCCCATTGCAATACCTCCCCTGCTACCCAGAGAAAAATAAGTATTAATGACTTGCTCTTGCATCAGGTATGTGGAGGTGCTACCCAACCTAAGGACGTACGGCTTGTAATAGCTGTAATTATTAGTCTGCAAATCATGTAAATACTGACATAATGTTGTTTAGTACACTGTCGTCAGTGAGCGATAGAAATATGTGCACTTATACTGGTTATTCTATCTGTGTGTTAGCGTGTGTTCGCGCACGCACCCGTGCCCGCGCTCGTATGTTTGTGTTTGTGTGTGTGTGTGTGTGTGTGTGTGTGTGTGTGTGTGTGTCTATATCGATTTTAGTTAGTAGGTTCGAGACATTTAGTGTTTTTGAAGAAGGCATAATACCGTGAAAGACCAATTGGCAACTCGTTCGCAAATTCCAAAGTTTAAAAACAGGATATAATTTATTCCATTACATTTCTTTTATGTATCCGGGATATTATTAATTCTTATTGCCGTATTTCGGCTGTCAGCCTTACAGCCATTCTCAAGGTGAGTCGCTTTGCAACATTTTTAGTCACTTTTCACAGTACTGTGGAGGATAGGTGTGATCGTCGAAGACAGCATCAAGAATGTGCCACAGGTAAAACAAGCATTCCAGTGATTACATGTAAGATTTTGACAACAGCGTCATACTACTCTGCCAAAAATCTGCTAATCCGCGACGAGGGTCTCCAGCTCGGAACATGAAGGAAACTTCACGTCTGCGCTCTCAAAGGAAATATTGTTTCAAGTCTTCATTTCCTGGCACTGCTACGTATACCACCCATAATAATCAACCGCGTACTTCGTAAGCACGGTGAATTCGCTGACTCTGCGCTTGCTTTGTTTTGCCTTTAGACGCAGAAATAATTGTCTATGGCTAATGTTCTTGATGCTAACAGTGCATGTACTCTACAGTATCGCGTTAAGTGATTTAAAAATGTCCCAAGAGAATCAAGTTGCGAATTGCTGTAAGGTTGTCAGCAGAAATACCGAAAAAAGAATTAATGGCACACAGGATGCACGTCCGTGAAATGATGGAATGTTCGATCCCCATCGAAAACATTAAGAAAGGTATAATTGGTAGTTCTGACATTATAATTGCGTGCAATGGAATCCTGGTTTTTTATTTGAATCAGTCTTCAGTGAGACATTAACGGTAATCAGTCAGTAAAATTGTCTATTGTCCATCTCAGGGACTGAAAGAATATGGTTACTGAAGACGTTAGTGAGATATTAGCATTAAAGCCCCCTAGTCTCTTTCATGAAACAATGTTAGAAAGTACTAGTGTTATATGTACAACGAAGTGCCTGAATGGCAACGCTAATGAGAGTTGGTTAGTGGGATGTCGTAGTCAATAACGACTTCGCTGTTCATGAGAAAGCATTTTGGACCCAGATGATGGACAGAAACGGCTCAAAACTAGTGATAGGCCTAAGGAAATATACCATTGTATCACGCCTATCATACATACTTTAACGGCATTTTATTGTGTGGTCTCGGTATTTGAATAGATACACAATGGTCCAGGTACGTTCATCCACTGCCAATTAGTTATACTAACCCCGCAAATCAAAATACACTAGCTAAGTAGTGAAAGTAGAGATTATGTTCAATGATTGGACGCGGAATATAATATTCGAACTGCTCGGACGGGGCCTGTAAAGGTAGATGGAAGGCGTGTGGTATACAACATGAAAACTCCGCACCGAAAGGTTTAAGGAAAGTAGAAGAGCAAACGAAACAAGTTAATGTGACGAAAGGTGTTAGACAGAAGTAGACAAATAAATGAACGAAAACTGCTGCAGAAGAATGAAAATATAGAGGCGTCATATTACAACGACAAGGTTCGCAACCGATAGTGCTTCTTCCAGAAAGTGAATACGACTTCCGAAAGATTGGGCAGCATGTTCAGGGCGGGTGTGGCCTAGAAACAAACAGCACAGTAGTCGTGTGAAGTGGGAAGAAGATATTCAGGTTCACACATACAACGAAGAAAAAGCAGAACAGCAACTTCGTTAGCACCAAAACTGAAATTTACAATGGAAAAAGCAAACGATTATTCTTATCTAAGAAAAACTGTCACACACGTTTGCAGCAGAACGAGAGATTGGCGTGAACGAAGAAAGCCTTCCTCAGGAAAATGCTGACACTGGTTTGAGAACTGAGTTCCTTACAGTATACCCCTATAACTGAGCTCTGAATGGAAATAAAACTTGTACTGTGGCAAAAGAAGAAGTTGAGTAACATTTGCAGTATTCGAAATACAATGCAGCCTTCGGCAGCATTCAGTTAGCAGACTGCACTCATTTACTTACTTATGTTGTTCATATTTAAGGAGCGAACACAGATCTGACCGTAATCTTCCATGTGTGCCACGTCATATCTATTGCAGTTCGTCAATATACACAATCGGCTTCACTTCCTATGCAAATAATGCGTACATGTCCGAAGAACATTGCATCGTATAGGCTATCTGAAGAAGACTGGCAATGCAATATCGTAACAGAAACTTAGACGCCCAAAGCCGAACATTTTTTGGTGAGTACGGGAGTTCCGCCAAGTTGTATATCTCGGTAATATATAGCCTCAAGACATCAACAAAGTTCAGTATTATCAGTCGCTCCACTATAGGACTAGGCACCAAGGTCAGCCTAATGATTAAGGTCATAGGTTTCTGTCTGTACTGACACTGTCACTTGTATTTATACCGTAGGTAGTAGGCTGCAGATAACGAAATTTTTATACTGGTCCTCGTAATTTTACGATTCTGGTCGTGAATAAAAATCATTGGTGCAAGCCACGTACAACAAATCTCTGTTCACTGTATCTACTTCAAACCATGGCCGCTACACATGTTTCACGTTATAGCGTTTTTATCCAGACAATATTCCCTTTCGATAAGCAATAACTGAAAGTAAAAGGCCTACTGAATTTTCGTTTATATGTACACGCATTTCAGGCATGAAATACGAAAGCAAGAACTTCTGTAAGGGAGCACACAAACCCATAAGCTAACTGCCATTTGTTATGGCATAACTGTCTACAGTTTCATTTTTTCGTACTTTTGACTTGCGTTATCAGCTCTTTCACTTAATGGCTGTAGTATAAGAGTGCAGATATTTTAATCTATCGATGTTCGCTTAAACTGAGTTAAGACAGTTGCTATGTTATAAAATGTGAGTGTCATTGCCATTCTCTAGGTTAATAGTAACTGTATGATTTACAGTGACCTGCTTAAGGAGAGGTTTCTTTGTACAGAGCTTGAATGGGATTCATCAGATAGGAGAAATAGTAGATATCTGCATCACATATGCAAAACAGAATTGCATCCTGTACCACGTCACCCTAGAGGAGACGTTGAAATGAATACACCAGTAGTAGCCAGCTTGTTAGTTCCATACGAAGGTATTAAGATGCACTTAAAAGAGAACCATGGATTTAAATACGAAGTACAGTGACCCGAGACAAATATAATTAGATTTTAACAGTGAAAGAGTTAAATTACTTATTTTATTTTGCATAAAGGAAGAACAAAGAGATGTCTACGATAAAGATAAAAACATTTTTCCGGTCCTCCTACATCAAATGGACAGTGATCGAGAAAAACTTATCGCTCAGGCATATGATGACATCCAAGTACTCAGAAGCAATCATGATGATGTACACAAACTGATGCAGAGTAGCTTCCCATGTCCCAAGAACGTTCCCTGTTATACGTACCATTATTTGGTTATTCAGAATGACTGTAGTAAGAACATAAAGTCTGTTGGGTTGTTCATTGGAATATTGCTGCATTTCTAACATTTCTCTCTTCATCATTAAAAACGTAATGATCTGATAGGGACACTATGCAACAAGAGAATTCCTTCAGTTCCTTCAACTAGATGGAACTTCCCGTCTCGCATTGTAAGCAGTGTTCAAGAAAACAAATAACAGTTATTGGAATGTCTTAACAAGACTGACGAAGAGGTACTTAGGATGATATTATAACAGGAGAATTATTTACTTTAAGAAACCTAATTCACAATCAAAAATCTTTGTTCCTTCTAAATTTTCTCTATGACATTACGAAACGTGTTGATATAATATATAACACAGATGAGATGCAAAGCGCAAATGCCGTTGCTGTATCCAATGAATTACGTCATTTTGAGACAGCTGTTTCTGAAAAACAAGAGGACGTGGAAAGATATCGAGCTTCTGAAATAAATGCTTTGCTTGTCCAAGAACACGATACAAATGTAGCACTGAACTTAGTGTGACAGCAGATTTCAAGTAAGTATGTGACATCGTGGCCAACCAACTGAAAATAAGAATTCAGAACTCTCTTGCACTTAGTGGCAGCGAAATCATTGACACATAAAGTTTTCTATATTCGGGGAACATTTCCGAAAGTGTAGTCAATACGTTTTCATTAAGTTGTTGTCCATTTATTTACCACGATTAATTGGAAAGTGAGCTGTCAGTGATTTATCGCCCGGATACGTTTGAAGGCGTTACATCGTTTTCTGATCTATTCACTTTTGTTACGGAACATTTCTTTGAAAAATCGTTCACTGTAGTGTTCAGCTTTTTTAAAAGAAATTACCGCCATCATCAGTCAAATAACGAAAATTTCATTCTAAAATTTCTATAGGATTGTGGCCCCACGAAGGAAAGAGCAGATAGTTATGTAAGCAGTAGTAACTACACCTGTTTCAACAGCAGAAACAGAGAGCATTCTCACCGTTTTAAAAAGAATTAAAACCTTCTTCAGCAACAGTATAGGTCAAGAAAGGTTAAACTCACTGGCTGTTTGTTCCGTTTATTAGGAGGATATCGGTGTAATTTCAGACTTTTACAACATAGTGGTTGAGATGTTTGCCCTTCAAAAGAACAAGAGCGCACAATTACTGTACACTGAGGCGACAAATAGCAATATGCGCATGTTTAGACAGTTGGACAATAGATTACTTGAAAACCGTTGCCTCGTCAGATGAGTCCCGATTTCAGTTGGTAAGAGCTGATGGTAGGGTTCGAGTGTGGTGCAAATCCCAAACAAGGCACTGCGCAAGCTGTTGGTGGCTCCATAAAGATTTAGGTTACGTTTACATGGAATCCTCTGGATCCTCTGGTACAATTGAACCGATCATTGACTTCTGCAGCCTTTCATTTGCAATGCCACCGGGTGACAGCTGTTTGCGGTTGGTTTGAAGAACATTCTCTAGAATTCAGGAGAATGATTTGGTCAACCGGATCACCCGACTTTTATGCCATCTAACATCTATAGGACATAATAAAAAGGTCAGTTTATGCACAAAATCCGGCACCGGGAACACTTCAGCAATTATGGGTGACTATAGGGGCAGTATAGCTCAATATTTCTGCAGCGGACTTTCAACGACTTGTTGAGCCCTTCATACGTCGAGGTACTGCACTACGTCAAGACGATATTATGAGGTATCCTGTGACTTCTGTCACTTCATGTGTAAATAGGTTTATATTCTTGGTATGGTCCTGTCTGTCCCTTGTCATGTTGGTATAGGAAGCTGCCTCTCTGGTCACTTCCGTTTGTATCTGTGAGGCACCCTCAGGAGCGGCCCACGGCAATCGGTCTGCGGCAAGCGTCTGAAGTGGTAAGATCTCCGGCTAAGCGCGTCCCTGCTAAGTCCGCAGGACAATGGATTTCTTAAGTTCAGCCTAACTGAAAATTTAATCACCTTTATTTCAGGTTTAGATCTAAAATATCTAATGTTATCTTAAATTGCAACGCAGTGTAATTGGAATGTGAAGTTCAGAATATCTTTCCGTAGTTGCTTAGTCACTACATCGTGAGCAAAGTGGAACCACGTGTTGAGGATCCGTAACTCTAACTAAGATCATCAATCTTAAATGCGAATGTGCGTGAGATTACAACGTCACGTCTTGACAATATTTTCCAATACTTTGTGAGACCAGTACCACCTGCTTATACAATTCTTTGATCCATCAGGTTAATAGTAAGACGATAGTAACGAGATCGTGGTTTTTCTTTTGTAAATTGCCTTTCGATGTAGTTTATTTTAATTATCAAAATTATTGTGGAGTTACACTCCTTGTGTAAACCAAGTTGACCACGTGAAGCATGTGGTGTAATCATCAAAGTAGCCCTCAGCTATTCTTTTCGGGAAGATTTCACAGAGAGTTAGTATGAATTTAGTATACCAGGACAGGACAGGATTGCGCTACGAACGTAACTTCTTTGGGTGAAAATTGAATCGGTTGGTTGTGGTTAACTTCCTCTTGCATATGTTTCAACGTTCTTCGTGTGTTATTTTATGAATGCAGTGTTGTATGCAGTCTCCCAATCTTGGCTCCATATTTGATGTGTTCCGTAAGATTAAAAACTCACATTTTCACAAACCTAAATAAGGCACCAGTTTAGTTATGAATCAAGTTTAATACGCTGAAATTTTAACGGAACTATGATCAATGTTAAAATAAATGTCCAAATATAAACTGATTTATTTATTTTTATTTAAATTCTCTTTATATATATATATATATATATATATATATATATATATAAATAATCACCGGTTGTCGTAAGATTGTAATTAATGTTAGTCTGGTTGGGAATTTGGTAAGCTAGGCTGGGTACCTGGTGAAACAGTTGCTCAGTAATGCAAGGTTAACTTCCCCAGATAGCTCACGGCTTTTAACCCGCTCTTATTGTCTTGAATATCAGCACCACTTTCAGAACTACTTAATGCACCAACATTACTACTTACACTATAATCTTATTTTCCAGTTTGATGTCACATCCGACGCTATGATAAAACTTTCGATTGATGATAACAGGAGGCTCAGAATTATTCTGTTGGGCCGTACACAATGAGATAATGTGTCATGCTACTGGAAGTTTTCCTTTCTTTCTTTTTCTTTCTAGGTTCATTCGATGGGGATAGGAAACTTTATTCACGTATTAAGCATTCTTCTGCACCAGTTACATAAGTTTTAGGAAACGGTCTCTGCACTGTTGTCGAATTTTATGTGGAAAGTTCTGGAAATTCGTCCGCTGGGACGGGCACACGGTCTCCGCGTCGCAGTTCAACTTCCTTACAGTGTATTCCCGCGGAGGTCTCTGCGAAAAGGGAGGTTGGTGGGCGTACCGGCAGACTTAGAGGGCGGTAACTGCGCGGCGCCTTGGAAATTGTGCAGAGTGTTCGATGTTCAGCGGAGGAACCAGTGACGCGGGAACTTCATAGCAGCAGAACTAAACGATACCCAGCAGATCACGTCAAATAACACTTTCAGTTTCGGTAGGTTTCATCCCGTACCTTACAAATCAATACTACAGCAGTACAGTAACTTGTGAGTTTCGAGAATGAAACTATCTGCGGTGAAAATATGTGCACTAACTTGTGAGGGAGTGCCGTGAAACTTAATTGGGTAGCATATTTCTATCCGGTAATTATCAGTCAGGAAGTTACAACGCACACGCCAACAAAAGTGAAAATCCATTCTGCTAACAATCCTCTTGGCTGTGGCTAACCCGCTTCTTTGTAATTTCCTGTCATTCGGGTACACTACTTCCGCAAGTTATGTAGGAGAACCTCTATGATATTTGGTGTACAGTAAAAGGTGCTGATGATGGGCGGATGTAATTTGGTAACTCAGCCGCTGCAACAATTTGCCGCGAAAGGCAAAGGTCCCATGTTCGTGAACCGATCAGATATTAACTTTTAACCGTCGATGATTAACACAGTGACGAAAAAAATCACAAAACCAACTAATAATTAATCTACAGGAATAAAATTTCTGGAATACATTCCTGTAGGTAACAAATTTAAGTGACTAATGTCGCAAGATCGCAGGTTAATGTAAGCAAGGGATAAATCATTGCAAATGTCAAATGCTAGTAAATTAATGACCGGTGTAACTCTCAGAATGTTGAGTACAAGCATACAAGGCTGCATGCATTGTGTTATACAGGTGTCGGATGCCTGTTTGTGTGATGGAGATGCATGCCCGTTACTCATGGTCGGACAATACACGGACTACTATTGCTGTTCTTGGAAGAATTGGAATTGTCGTCCGATGATGACCTATGTGTGGTAGATTGGGTACAGACATGAGATTTTTTGTTCAAAATGGCTCTGAGCATTATGGGACTTAACTTCTGAGGTCATCAGTCCCCTAGAATTTAGGAATACTTAAACCTAACTAACCTAAGGACATCACACACATCCATGCCCGAGGCAGGATTCGAACCTGTGACCGTAGCGGTCGCGCGGTTCCAGACTGTAACGCCTAGAACCGCTCGGCCACTCCGGCCGGCATGGGAGTTTTACTTTTGTTCAAATTATGGTATAACTTTCCTGCTGTTTATACCGTCTTAGCTTGATAATGGTCACTTGATCGAAACTAGTAGCAAACTGTGCCAAATGATGAATAGGTGAACGTTTTACCATGTATTTTAATAATTGTTTGGCGGCTGAATACCCCACCTGTAAAACATACATACTTATAGAAGATTGTTGAAATTCAGTGCCAGAGGCGTGTAAATGCGCTCACCACTTTCAGGGATGATTTCTGCCGAGTTCGTCGTCTGTTGCAGGAATTTAGTCTGGATAGCACTATAGGTTTATCGTCAGCAGAAGTCAAAGATTCCCAGTTCGAGAACCGGTCCAGTGAACACTAGCTGTCAGACAGAAATTTTCAGAACTGCACATCATTAAGGAATATACACTTGCAATAGCTTGTCAGTATCGTGAAGTATTTCATCGGTAATAATTAACAACTTGAATACATCCTCTAAAAGTTATTGGAGGCTCATTCGTTCTATCACAACGAAGGTTTTCTTCAAGCAGAACTAAATGACGTACTTACTATTAGTAATACAATATAATAACATAAAATGAAGTGAGTAGTCAGAAATATTATATTTCTGCAGAAATTGGGAAGCGTAATAAGAACTGTACAAGAATTGGCGGCATCTCGTAGGAGTAAGCTGGATGATGACATCCCACGTTTTTCGAAATTGCTTTTTCGAAATTGCCCAATATTTTGAGCAAACTGACGGTTTTGCCATGGGTAACCTCTAGTCTCACATAGTAGGTACTCTTTTTATGAAAGAGTTTGACGACAAAGCACTTCAGTTGGCGGTTTTGAAACCTAAGTGTTTCTGGGGGTATGCGGAAGGTACATTCGTGGTATGGGGCACCAACGATTTCTTCGTTAGTAGAGCATCTAAACTCCTCCGTCCAAGCATATGCTTCACCAGGGAAGTGGAGAAAAATGGACCCCCTCTCCCCCCCCCCTTTTCAGGATGTGAACGATCATAGAAAAGGAGACTGTTCTTTGGGTTGCAATGAGATTCGTACACCAAAGTACAGACCAACTTGTGTCTAAGGGCTACGAATAGTCTCCGTCCATCCCAATTAAGCGGTGTTTATGGTCACACGTTCATAGAGCTTGAGGTACCGTATCTCAGAACCACGGATCCTATCAGCACAACGTAATTCTCTATGCTCTGTGCTTGTCCAGAAGAGACACTGCAAGAAGCATATTTGCAATACATTTCAACCAGAACACATTACACCTCAACGGATGCAGCCATAAGAAACGGAGAACTCCATTAGGGTGGATTTTCCAGTCTCATTTATGTCTTGTGTCTATTATCGGCGATCTCTTACAGAACCATTCATTATAACTATTTTCCATACCTCGGTGTGAGTGCAAACTATGCGGTACCTGTAAAAGACTATTTAGATCTAAGACCAGGAATGTACAAGTTCCCGTGGTACTGGTAAGACGAGCGGATGTTAAAAGACGTATTGGATGAACATAGGCATCACAAAAGGCTAGGTCAAACGGAAAAATCTGCTGTTTCTGATCAGTTTTGATACGGGACACAGCATAAAATATGGGAAGACCAAGATCTTCTATCCCGCATCTCCTTGCTGGGACACTAATGAAAGAAATAGTCGAAATGCTTATAGTTAGGGTTCGCAGAGGTCTCGTATAGAAAGGCACTTTCCGTGTTTGAGAATCAAAAAAATTGTCTACTACGGATCCTGAACAAGACGCTAGATTACTGTATCTTTCCGCTAATTTTACTTATTTGTGTAATTAATTTGTCTAAATTAGAACAATGTTAGATCTATATGTCAATGATCAGTATAACGAAGTATGGAGTTGTCTTATGACGTATACTTCGGAAACCTGGTACGGTATATCACGTTACTTACTTTTTATTGTAGGTTGTATTTAAGATTGAATTTTCCTTTTTTAAACTGTACCTTAAGTCAGATGATAAGGTGGGATAAATAATACATTCTGCGTATTACTAAACAATACCTTGAATTTTGAAAATTCACGAGAAAATTAAATGCTTTATTGGAATGAGCCAATAATAACTAAAGCTCCCAAGAACAATTACATGTAGATAACAGACGTCACAGTCAATGGTCGACAATCAGCATTACTTCTTTGTTGTGCTAAGACGATTAATGTCGAAGTAATAATATCTTATTCACCTCCTAAGCGACACGAACAGCTATCTTTTTATAAAGAAAGACGAGAAAGGAACGTAAAAGTAGCATTAGTGACGGTGAAATGCGTGAGTTGTGACTTATACGAGGTGCATTCAAGTTCTAAGGCCTCCGATTTTTTTTCTCTGGACTGGAAAGAGATAGAAACATGCGCATCAACATGAGGCCGCGTTCATTGTCAATATGTTCCAGAGATGGCAGCACCGTACGGCAGATGGAATTTTACCGCCATCGGCGAGAATGAGAACTGTTTTAAATACTTAAAATGGCGACGGTTTCTTTACTTGAACAGCGTACAATCATTCGTTTTCTGAATTTGCGTGGTGTGAAACCAATTGAAATTCATTGACAGTTGAAGGAGACATGTGGTGATGGAGTTATGGATGTGTCGAAAGTGCGTTCGTGGGTGCGACAGTATAATGAAGGCAGAACATCGTGTGACAACAAACCAAAACAACCTCGGGCTCGCACAAGCCGGTCTGACGACATGATCGAGAAAGTGGAGTGAATTGCTTTGGGGGATCGCCGAATGACTGTTGAACAGATCGCCTCCAGAGTTGGCATTTCTGTGGGTTCTGTGCACACAATCCTGCATGACGACCTGAAAATGCGAAAAGTGTCATCCAGGTGAGTGCCACGAATGCTGACGGACAACCACATGGCTGCCCATGTGGCATGTTGCCAAGCAATGTTGACACGCGACGACAGCATGAATTGGACTTTCTTTTCAACGGTTGGACAATGGGTGAGACGTGGATGCCATTTTTCAATCCAGGAACAAAGCGCCAGTCAGCTCAATGGAGGCACACAGATTTACCGCCACCAAAAAAATTTCGGGTAACCGCCAGTGCTGAAAAAATTATGGTGTTCATTTTTTGGGACAGCGAGGGCGTAATCCTTACCCATTGCGTTCCAAAGGGCAGTACGGTAACAGGTGCATCCTACGAAAATGTTTTGAAGAACAAATTCCTTCCTGCACTGCAACAAAAACGTCCGGGAAGGGCTGCGCGTGTGCTGTTTCACCAAGACAACGCACCTGCACATCGAGCAAACGTTATGCAACAGTTTCTTTGTGATAACAACTTTGAAGTGATTCCTCATGCTCCCTACTCACCTGACCTGGCTCCTAGTGACTTTTGGCTTTTTCCAACAATGAGAAACATTATCTGTGGCCGCACATTCACCAGCCGTGCAGGTATTGCCTCAGCGATTTTCCAGTGGTCAAAACAGACTCCTAAAGAAGCCTTCGCCGCTGCCATGGAATCATGGCGTCAGAGTTGTGAAAAATGTATACGTCTGCAGGGCGATTACGTCGAGAAGTAACGCCAGTTTCATCGATTTTGGGTGAGTAGTTAATTAGAAAAAAAAAAAAAATCAGAGGCCTTAGAACTTGAATGCACCTCGTAGTTACAATTGCCAGAAATTTGTACTTGTTAGAAATGACATAAGATTACCTTGCTAACTAAGGCAAAATAAAAGGTGTGTACCATATAGTCGGTGTTCAGCATCAAGATGGAATGATATATGTTTATGTTAAATATTTTAAACTTTGAAATTTTGTAAACGTTTTAATAAGCTCTGTGATATTTACTGGGTGATCAAAATGTCAGTATAAATTTGAAAACTGAATAAATCACAGAATAATGTAGATAGAGAGGTACAAATTGACACATATGCTTGGAATGACATGGGGTTTTATTAGAACAAAAAAAAAACAAAAGTTCAAACAATGTCCGACAGATGGCGCTTCATGTGATCAGAATACCAATAATTAGCATAACAAAGTAAGGCAAAGCAAAGATGACGTTCTTTACAGGAAATGCTCAATATCTCCACCATCATTCCTCAACAACAGCTGTAATCGAGGAATAACGTTGAGAACAGCACTGTCAAGCATGTCCGGAGATATGGTGAGGCATTGGCGTTGGATGTTGTCTTTCAGCATCCCTAAAGATATCGGTCGATCACTATACACTTGCAACTTCAGTTAACCCCACAGCCAATAATAGCACGGACTGAGGTCTGGGGACCTGGGAGGCGAAGCATGGCGAAAGTGGCGGCTGAGCACACGATCATCACCAAATTACGCGCGCAAGAGATTTTTTACTCGTCTAGCAATATGGGGTGGAGCGCCATCCTGCATAAACATCGCACGTTCCAGCAGGTGTATATCAGCCACGCTGGGGATGATGCGATTCTGTAACATATAGGCGTACCTCTCATCCGTCACGATAGCAGTTACTGGTACAAAAACAGAATCACGCATTTCCTCGAAGAAAATATGTCCGATAACGGTAGATGTGGTAAATCCAACCCATACCGTGACTTTTTCGTCGTGCAATGGAGTTTCCACGACAGCTCTAGGATTTTCGGTAGCCCAAATTCTGTAGTTGTGGGCGTTGACAGACCCTCGGAACGTGAAATGAGCTTCGTCGGACCACAACACGTTACTCAACCAATCGTCATCTTCCGCCATCTTTTGAAACGCCCACACCGCAAATGCCCTTCGTTTCACTAAATAGCCAGATAACAGTTCATGATGCCGATGGATTTTGTACGTATAGCATCGGAGGGTACGCATAAGTGCCAACCAAACAGTAGTGTGTGGAATGCCGGTGCGACGTATGACTGCAAGAGCGCTGAGTTCCCCGTGCATAGACGAACCCGCTACAGTCTCAATTTCTTCCTGAACTGTCTCAGCAGCATTACGCCTTGTGCTCGGTCGGCCACTACGGGGTCTATCGTCTAAACAACCCGTGGCTTCGAACTTCGAAATCATTCTCGCCACAGCTGCATGTGTCAACGGACCTTTACCCGTTCGAATACCCTTCCTATGGCGATAGGATCCTAACGCAGATGTAGCACATTCCCCATTCTGATAATACAGCTTCACTAAAAGCGCTTGTTCAGGTAACGTAAACATGCTACGACTGCTGGCGCATCTTATTCTCTCTCTCATTACAGCTCCTTTTATGCACGATTGTCATGCGCAGCCACTGACGTTTTGCTGTCCAGCGCCATCTGTCAGACATTTTGTGAACTTTGTTTTTTTTGTTCTAATAAAACCCCATGTCATTCCAAGCATGTGCGTAAATTTTTACCTCTCTATCTACATTATCCAGTGGTTTATTAAGTTTTCAAATTTATACTGACTTTTTGATCACTCGGTACATTGAAAATTATTAACTCACTGTGTTATATGAAACTGATTGTCATACCTTTTCTGAATAGTAAGCTGGACGAGTTCTTCTCATAATAAAATAACAACTGATCAGCAAAAAAATTTGGAGTTATGGCTGAGGTTCTTTATTGGTGTGTTGTAGAAGTTGGTATCCCTAAGCGTACCTAACGACTCAATTAACGGAGATATGTTTTCAACTCTGCAAAATGTGGGAACCAATAAAGGTGGCATTATGAAATCCTTGACGGCAAGCAACCAAATCGGGTGAGACAACGCTGATATGGAATCGAAGCCAAGAGGGCTAAGCTGGTTGTGGGCACCTTTCCCGCATGCGCATGCATGGGTCCGTGGCGTGGCCGACTCCATACGCCGCTCGTCCGTAGCCCGTAACTCGGTTTTCCAGTAGCGTATCTGGATGTCAACGTCTCTTGCGATTACGTTCCAGCTTCACATCATAGAGTCTGCGCTTTTCTAACAGTCAAGCTTATAAGTTGGTGAGCCACAACAGCAAGCCAGACTGGCGCCTGAGATGACGACCAGCTGCCGCGTTGAAATATTCTTTTTGAGTTAGTCTTGTGGTGCCCGGTAGGCATGACGTCTTATGTTATGGTAATTGTTTTGCCAAACTGTGATGAACATCGCTTATTGAATGTTTTACGTACCTGGAAAATCAGTGGTTTGTAATAACGTTTATGAAGATCTAAAAATGGTAACTTAGTTTTACCGAAACCGATTGTCTACAATAAAGTTTTTTTATAGCGATCTCGGTTATGAAGGTCTTCTTCTCCTAAGAAATGAGTACAGATCTCCCCAACGAATCCAACATCAGTAAAAATTGTTTAATTTACGCAGTATGATCCGACAGTACGCCTGAGAATTTTTCAAATCCACTAAATACTCTTTGAATTAAAAAATGGTGGTCCATAATTATCCAGGAATAATGTGCGCCATCTATACATATTTACATGAGTGAATTCCTACATGTTTAAGGGAAGTGATATGTATCTCAACATGGGGATCACAGAACCGGCCGAATGGAAATAACTGTTACACTGACCTAAATTTCGACAGCTCTAAGGATGCCATCACCAGAAAGAAATTTTAAGAGACCGTCAAATTACGTTGCGAGAAGGCAATTGTCAATGTTGTTCCTAGCAAGGCATAAGTGTCTAAGGTTGACGCGTTTTTAATTTTAATTTTGGACTTGAGCATATCTGCTCTAAATATTGACCACTGCTTACTCGCAATATGTGCCAAAGGCCTTGCCGCCTTGATAACACTGGTTCCCGTCAGATAGTAGAAGTTCAGCGCTGTGGGGCTGGGCTAGCACTTGCCGAACGCAGATGGAAATCAGGGTGCGCTCAGCCCTTGTAGGGCAAACTGAGGAGCTACTTGATTGAGAAGTAGCGGCTCTGGTCACGTTAACTGACATACGGCCGTGAGAGCGGTGTGCTGACCACATGTCACTCCGCATCCGCATCCAGTGACGCCTGTTGGCTGAGGATGACATGACGGCCAGGCGGTACCGTTGAGCCTTCCGAGGCCTGTTCGGATGGAGCTCAGTTTAGTTATCACAATGTAACTTAACGGTTTCTTATAGTTTCATTCTGATGAAGATACCCTTAGAGCTGACGGGACCTAGATGAATCTAATGAACAGTTATTTGCAACCGATTGGCTGTGTGATTCCTTTGTTGAAACATATATACGATTGAAACTTCCTGGCAGATTCAAACTGTGTGCCCGACCGAGACTCGAACTCGGGACCTTTGCCTTTCGCGGGCAAGTGCTCTACCATCTGAGCTATCGATGCACGACTCACGCCCGGTACTCACAGCTTTACTTCTGCTAGTATCTCGTCTCCTACCTTCCAAACTTCACAGAAGTTCTACTGCGAATCTTGCAGAGCTAGCACTCCTGAAACAAAGGATACTGCGGAGACATGGCTTAGCCACAGCCGGGGGGATGTTTCCAGAATGAGAATTTCACTCTGCAGCGGAGTGTGCGCTGATATGAAACTTCCTGGCCCGCGAAAGGCAAAGGTCCCGAGTTCGAGTCTCGGTCGGGCACACAGTTTTAATCTGTCAGGAAGTTTCATATCAGCGCACACTCCACTGCAGAGTGAAATTCTCATTCTGGATATATACGATTGTAGACTGATAGTGATCTCCTGCTCCAAACAGAAAAAAATTTTGCTAACCGTCTGTAAAATTAATATTAAAGTTACATCAATCTCTGCATAAGATATACAGTGTGAGTAACTATTGGCACCAAAAATAACTCCGAAAGTGTGATAGTAGCTGAAACGTTCGTCGGGTAAATGCTGCATGGGACAATGGGGGCCATAATATTATGAAGATGATTTTTTATTTTATTTTATTTTATTTTATTTATTAATTTTTTTTGCTATTTAGGATGCTTCAGTGATATGAAGGTCAACTTTGTTTATTTTAAACGGGATGCTATAGTTAGGTATTTATATTCTGACAGCGGCAATCGAGACGAATCGAATGATGTGTAATGGTAAGGTCTTTGAAGGTCAAAAAGGTGGCATGAACGTCCATTTACGGAAGGTGTTCGATGTGATGACGATTGGTATCAATGCAGTGCTGTCATCTTATTATTATGGATTGAGTTGTATCCCTTATCAATTCGGTCCTTAGAGAAGCACATATTCTGACAATTCTCTCCCGTATATCGTGCAAATAGTAAATATTCGCCGAATACGGCGTTTCCATCTAACGTGCCGTTGTTGTGTAAACACCATTCGACAGTTCGCAATACAACTCTTATAGGAACGTTAAGACTAGTATCGTCGAATCAAGCGAATGTGAATGATGTATTCCTTGGAAGAACAAGTCGGTATGGTTCTCACTTACGGAGAATGCCAACGAAATTCAATGAGAGCTAGAGACTTATAGGCTAAAGGGATCCCACACGTCGTATATTTAAATATGTGTATGATAAATTGAGAACAACTGGATCTTCAACGCATCGAAAACATATCCGGCATAGGAAAGTTACTAACGAGGGAACGGTAATTGGTACTCTTGCCACTGTGGTTCGAGATCCTTGTGTTAGTTCACGTCAAAAAGCACGGGAATCTGGCATAAGCCAGAGTAGTGTTGTTCGTGTTCCGCATCGCCATAAATATCATCCTTACGATATCAGTCTCCACCAAGAATTAACTGGTACGGATAGTATGCGTCGCATTGAATTCTGCCGTTAAGCTCAACTTCAGAATCAGAGGGATGACACATTTATTAATTTGATTTTATTTACTGACGAGGCTACATTCACGAACCATGGAAATGTTAATTTGCGTAACATGCATTATTGGGCAGCTGATAATCCATGGTAGCTGCGGTAAGTTGCACACCAATAGCCGTGGTTGCTGAATGTATGGTTTGGGATTCTGGAGTACAGAATTATAGGCCCCAGTTTCATCGAAGAAAATGGTAGGAAGTACACCTCATTCCTGCAAGAAACAGTAAGTCTGTTATTGGAAGAAATACTTTTAGGAACAAGGAACAGAATGTGGTATCAACACGATAACTGTGCGGCACATTTTTCGCTGATGGCTAGCAATGAGTTGCAGAGACAACTCCCAGACCGTTGGAATGGACGCGGAGGAGACGTGTCGTGTCCGGCGTGTTCGCCAGACTTCAAGCCTGTGGACTTTTTCTTGTGGGGATTCGTAGAAGACATTGTTTATAAAGAGGTTCCAACTACACCTGAATATATGCGATGGAGAATTGTCAGTGCATGTGCTTCAATAAGTGCCGTTGTGATAAGGAATACTATTTAATCCATGATAAGAAGATTTGAGCGTTGCATTGATACCAATGGTCATCACTTCGAACACCTTCTGTAAATGGACGTTCATGCCACTTTCGTTGACCATCAAAGACCTTCGATTTGTCTCGATAGCCGCTATCAGAAAATTAGTACCAAAATATAACACCCCATTTAAAAAATTACAAAGTTGACCATATCACTGAAGCGACCCCATCTGGCAACAAAAAACCACCGTAATATTATGGACCCCGTTGTCCCATCATACTTTGTCCCACAAACTTTTCAGCTCCCATCATACTTTCGGAGTTGTTCTTGGTGCAATAGTGAGTGACTCACCCTGTATATTCTTTTTCTAGTTATGATGTTCCAAGTTCATCAGGGTCTCTGTGCCGGCAATCAGTACATTAAATGTAAGTAGATTTAATAAAAAGTAGAATTGCAACCAACTGGAAATATTTTGAACTACTAGGGTAAAATTTGGGAGAATAAAAACGATTACTAATTCTAATGAAGTAGCATA
The DNA here is from genome assembly GCF_021461385.2 of Schistocerca piceifrons. Lineage (NCBI taxonomy): Eukaryota > Metazoa > Arthropoda > Insecta > Orthoptera > Acrididae > Schistocerca > Schistocerca piceifrons. The sequence goes on along the minus strand of NC_060142.1, from coordinate 183,314,799 downwards.
CGACTAACACATTAACTATTTCATTCTACTGCGATACAAGGGATCACTGGCCTCGGCGGATACGGACTGACTTATTTCGTAAACAATTTTTTACTGCGGGTAAAAAATTTGAATCAGAAACAGCACTATTTAAATTTCAGTGTTTATAAGGTTCCCTACACTTATGTCCGCAGGCTTAAATGAAGGAATCGTAAGTGTGCCTAATCCTAGGCTATTATTATCGATTAACAGTTGATTACGAGCTAGTTCTGTGGATCGATCGCAGGAGCAACGTTGGTTTTTGCGCCTCATCGAGAACATGGGATTATCTTTTATAATTTTATATACAGAAAATTTTATAATGCGTGAAAATGGAAATTATTCCAGAATGAGGTTTTCACTCTGCAGCGGAGTGTGCGCTGACATTAAACGTCCTGGCAGATGAAAACTGTGTGCCGGACCGATAAACGAACTCTAAACCTTTGCCTGAGCTACCGTAGCACGACTCATGACCCGTCCTCAAAGCTTCAATTCTGCCAGTGCCTCCCTCCTACACTCCAAACTTCACAGAAGCTCTTCTGCGACACTCTACTCTATCCTGTGCAAGCTTCTTCATCTCCCAGTACCTACTGCAACCTACATCCTTCTGAATCTGCTTAGTGTATTCATCTCTTGGTCTCCCTCTACAATTTTTACCCTCCACGCTGCCCTTCAATACTAAATTGGTGATTCCTTGATGCCTCAGAACATGTCCTACCAACCGATCCCTTCTTCTAGTCAAGTTGTGCCACAAACTTCTCTTTTCGCCAATCCTATTCAATACTTCCTCATTAGTTATGAGATCTACCTATCTAATCTTCAGCATTGTTCTGTAGCACCACATTTCAAAATCTTCTATTCTCTTCTTGTCCAAACTATTTATAGTCCACGTTTCACTTCCATACGTGGCTACACTTGTAACGTGCGCGTGGGGGACACAATACTCATTACAGCCTGTACTATGATAAATTGACGGGCTTCACCTTATGAGAAAGGAGTTTTGTATAGAAATTGACCGCGTGTACCTGAATGGAGGCAAATCAGACTTACACCCACTCGGTAATAACAATGATACGTCAAGCAAGTCCGAAATGCAACTACACGTCAGGACGGACAAGAAACAACACAGAAGATGCTACCAATTTGTTAATTATACGGTCGCCAGCCTAATTAGGCATTAACTGAGTTTCTTCCCTGTACAAGTTGATGCACGTTCAAGTAAAACAACACGTAATAACACTGCATAATATGGTAAATTTTAGAGCCAGAAAATCTACTGAACTGATAAATTCACTTTATATACCGATATGAATAAACCATAAATATGTAACACCACACTACAATGTTTACTACAGAACGTCGTAGTGGTTATTGATCTCATTAAAATCGGGCATAGGTTACCCTAGAAATAGCACCTTCGAAACACACACACAATGTCAATTTTGATAAAGTTGAAACACTGATAAATTTTGGTTTCTATTTTGACTTTGACTTTGCTGGTCAAATCAGTTTAGAACACCTCAGAATTCAAATGAATAAAAAAGGGGGGGGGACCCTGAAACTGTTACGATCACTGTATTAAAACAATTAATTACTGAAATCATTATGCCCTCAAGATTTCCAATATATGATTTACTACTCTTTTTGTCTTATTTCCTGCTCATTTAAATACCATTACATCTGTCTCGAAATAATTAAGTTTCATTACTAAATCAATATCAAAATTATCTTCCAACTTTGTCAGACCTTTGCTATTCGTCTATTAGTTCATTAACAAAAAAATTTCTTTAATCATCATTCTAACATAGCTAGGTCTGCAGGTAATCATTATTAACACAAACTTTAATTTTTCATCTTGGGACACTCGGATTGCACAACATTTGGAAAAGACCCTGTCTAGTTTAGTTGTGAGGATAATTAAATGATAGGACAGTTCTGGTAAAATTTAAGTTGTTATTGAATAGTATGGAACAAAAGTAACACTGGTCCACAGGAAAACGGTACTAAAAGTTTCAACCTGTTTGTATCGATGTGGCGGTTGGCGGGCGGCGAGATGGCGAGGCACAGATCACACATACAACCACAGCAATGGCTCTTGATGTATCGGCACTTTACTTCTTCATAGCGTCGCAATACTTTTCCATTTAGTGCCAATGGAATTTTGCCATGCTGTATAGGCGTCGGAACGGCATATCCGAGGCTCAATGAAACCACATCTTCCAGGAGAGCCTCCTCGATCCAGAACGTGTTGCTCAGACCAATGCCCAACTCCGACTACTACTGCTGAGCCCGTTATACCGTGCAGCGCTCGTGTGCATTTTCCCGCGCTCGCCTGCTATCCACCTTTTACCACTCCCTTACAAGCCGGGTATTCACCCGAGGTTTTGCACTCTACATATACTAACACATTACCTACGTATGGACCAGACGCACAATTACAACTTTGACATCTTACAACAGTTTCAACGTTTCTTACATTTCAACTCTGTTATAATATTGCTTGAAATTTGACTTAAACATTAATATTCACATCTAAATTTGTTTACAGTTTTCTTAACCCAATGACATGAAACAGAAAAGAAATGAAACCAGAACATCGATTACACTAATTTATCGAAAATCAGAGGAAAAAATTATTATATGTACAATAGTACAGCGTTGGTGTTGTTACACACTCCATATAAATACTTTCATAAATGACTTCCTGACACTTAAATCTATACTCAATGTTAACTAACTTCTCCTCATTAGTAACGCTTTCCTTGCCATTTCCAGTCTACATTTTATATCCTCTCTACTTCGACCATCATCAGTTATTTTGCTCCCCAAATAGCAAAACTCCTTTACTACTTTAAGTGTCTCATTTCGTAAACTAATTCCCTTACCATCACCCGACTTAATTCGACTACATTCCATTATCCTCATTTTGCTTTTGTTGATGTTCATCTTATATCGCTGGCCGGTATGGCCGAGCGGTTAAAGGCGCTACAGTCTGGAGCCGTACGACCGCTACGGTCGCAGGTTCGAATCCTGCCTCGGGCATCGATGTGTGTGCTGTCCTTAGGTTAGTTAGGTTTAAGTAGTTCTAAGGTCTAGGGGACTTACGACCACAGCAGTTGAGTCCCATAGTGCTCAGAGCCATTTGAACCATTTTGAACCATCTTATATCCTCCTTTCAACTGCTCTTCAAAAAAGTCCTTTGTTGTCTCTGTCATCGGCGAACCTTAAAGTTTTTATTTCTTCTCCATGGATTTTAATATCTACTCCGAATTTTCCTTTTGTTTCCTTCACTGCTTGCTCAATATACAGATTGAATAACATCGGGGAGAGACTACAACCCTGTCTCACTCCCATCCCAACCACTGCCTCCCTATCATGTCCCTCGACTCTTATAACTGCCATCTGGTTTCTGTAAAAATTGTAAATAGCCGTTCACTCCCTGTATTTTACCCCTGTCAACTTCAGAGTTTGAAAGAGGGTATACAGTCAACATTGTCAAAAGCTTTCTCTAAGTCTACAAATGCTAGAAACGTAGGTTTGCCCTTCCTTAATCTAGCTTCTAAGATAAATCGTAGGGTCAGTATTGCCTCACATGTTCCAACATTTCTACGGAATCCAAACTGATCTTCCCCGAGGTCGGCTTCTACCGGTTTTTCCATTCGTCTGTAAAGAATTCGCGTTAGTATTTTGCAGCTGTGACTTATTAAACTGATAGTTCGGTAATTTTCACGTCTGTCAACACCTGCTTTCTTTAGGATTGGATTTATTATATTCTTCTTGAAGTCTGAGGGTATTTCGCCTGTCTCATACATCTTGCTCACCAGATGGTAGAGTTTTGTCAGGACTGGCTCTCCCAAGGCTGTCAGTAGTTCCAATGGAATGTTGTCTACTCCGGGGGCCTTGTTTCGACGCCGGTCTTTCAGTGCTCTGTCAAACTCTTCACGCAGTATCATATCTCCCATTTCATCTTCATCTACATCCTCTTCCATTTCCATAATATTGTCCTCAAGTACATCGCTCTTGTATAGACCCTCTATATACTTCTTCCACCTTTCTGCTTTCCCTTCTTTGCTTAGAACTGGGTTTCAATCTGAGCTCTTGATGTTCATGCAAGTGGTTCTCTTCTCTCCAAATGTCTCTTTAATTTTCCTGTAGGCAGTATCTATCTTACCCTTAGTGACATAAGCCTCAACATCCTTACCTTTGTCCTCTAGCCATCCCTGCTTAGCCATTTTGCACTTCCTGTCGATCTCATTTTTGAGACGTTTGTATTCCTTTTTGCCTGCTTCATTTACTGCATTTTTATATTTTCTCCTTTCACAAATTAAATTCAATATTTCTTCTGTTACCCAAGTGTTTATACTAGCCCTCGTCTTTTTACCTACTTGATCCTCTGCTGCCTTCACTACTTCATCCCTCAAAGCTACCCATTCTTCTTCTATTGTATTTCTTTCCCCGGAGTATGTGCTGATATGAAAGTTCCTGGAGATTATTGCTGGTAACCTTGCTTTTTAGGATTTTTTTTTAAACCTGTCAATCTTAAAGGGCGAAAGTTGCTCCACAATATTTTCATGCCGACTTCTGAGCACGAATGAAGCATATGACCTCAGTTTACTGAGGGTTTTTCTTTCCTTTGTAGATAATTCTAATGCAAGAATGGCTGAAGCTGTTCACCTTATGGTGTACAAAACAAAAAGTGGAAATGCAAGCTCTGCAGTTGCCCTTGTTAAGGTTGTACGGAAAAGTTATACATGAAGTGCTAATAACACGACTTTGATGAATTTTCCTTTTTGCATCCTCATACCTGCAAAGTTGCAGATGCTGTGTTGCCTGACCCCTTATTGTTTCTGTGCCATCGTCGGGATTTCTCGCCAGTTATGTAAGAAAATTACTGCCATTCGTTGTTGTGTATTCGTATAGAAGGCTCGTCATGCTGTTTGTTGTACTTGTGTGAGACCATGTGTTATTTATAGAGTGGTCAGAATTCATTGGTGATCGGGACAAGTGCTTATTCTGAGATTTAAAAATAGTCGTCTCAAGTAATCCCATATCACAGCTATTAAAGCTAACTTCTGATTGTCTCAGTATAAAGATGGAGAGAATTTCAAGAGACAATCAAGAGCAAATTTCGTATTACCCGAAGAGGGTTACTGTTACAGGCATAAGTTTTAGCAATGGAAATATTGAAACAGGGCTTCAGGAGAAGAAAAACCCTTGACCTTTCGCGGAAAAAAATTGCTACTCTATTACGTATTTTGAAATATAAACGTGCAGCAGAAAACCTTACTGTTATGAATGCGATTCCACTTTGCTGTGGAAAATGGTAAATGAAAGCGTTTTGTTTTATTTTTTGTTAATTCTGGCGCTGGAACTTATCAGTAGCTGTAAGCACAAATACGTACTCTAGCATTTAAACAAAGTTGTTTGCCATCATTACAGTAGTCTCAACGAGCCTGTTACGATTCGCGTACAGCAGTTCATGGCGTATAACGGAGACGGGATTTCTGAATAAACAAACAAGAAAATTAGCGCTCTCGTTTGAACTAACCAGTGGCTAGAAACGTCATCTTGTACGCTGAGACACCACTCCTAACATTTAAACAAAGCTGTTTGCCATCGTTACGGTGCTCCCAGAAAACATACAGAGCACGCGTGTTATGATTCCCACGCAGTAGTCACAGTGCAGCAGGTGTTTGGTTTTCCACCTTCGCGCTCACTGGCATCTAGGACGTGCGACGGCATCACCGCAGTCTAAATTAACGACCGAAAAATGTGTGACGTCCAATTTGCGACTCGGGTGCGTCCCCTCTGTACTGATCGCAGGCTCGGTGGCGCGTGTGCGCTGCGGGCACGCCAACAAACACGTCGGCTCGTCCCGGGAGGGAAGGGCAGCCGGGCAGTCAGAGACTGGCGCAGGTCGAGCGGAAGACAGCCTTTAGTTCCGCCCGAGGCCGCCGGGATAATTGGCGAGTAAGGACGCTGGGTGGTGGGGGGTGTGGTGGGGGGGGGGGGGTAGTGCCTTTCCGCGCTTCCTTCTCTCTCGCTCCCTGCTCACACTCGCTAGCCGTCTGGGACTCGGGGAGGTTCTCGCGTTCGCCAAGTTGCCGGACTCCCCAGGGGCTGGCAGTGTGCGCTACAGATGCTGCAACCGCGTTTGGCTCCAGCCATGCGGCAACCGGCGACTAAAACAGCGCCATACTTTGTCGCTGGGGACAAGGCGCCGCTGTTCTTTTTCTGCATGCTCGTCAGTTGCAGCAAGGAAGGCGGACGTCATAGTCCTTTTCCTGTGTCTTCAGTCATTTATGCACCGTTGGTCCACATCTCCTTTTCCCTACCACACACACACAGAGGTTGTTGCAAAACATTCCATACGATGTTGCTACGCTGTTCACTCATGAACCAAAACATTGTCACCACCTACACAACAACGTTTTGATACACCTGTGAAACGCAATAAAACAGTGATTCCCATCGATTGTGTAAGATGGATTCGTCATGTCTTGGGTGCACTTTCGGAGACATTGGCACCAGATATCTACTCCACTGTCACGCAGTTCTCGTGAATTATTGGCAGGTAGCTTGTGAACGCGGAAATGGCACCTGATTCTACATCTACATCTACATTTATACTCCGCAAGCCACCCAACGGTGTGTGGCGGGGGACACGTTACGTGCCACTGTCATTACCTCCCTTTCCAGTTCCAGTCGCGTATGGTTCGCGGGAAGAACGACTGCCGGAAAGCCTACGTGCGCTCTCGAATCTCTCTAATTTTACATTCGTGATCTCCTCGGGAAGTATAAGTAGGGGGAAGCAATATTTTCGATACCTCATCCAGAAACGCACCCTCTCGAAATCTGGACAGCAAGCTACACCGCGATGCAGAGCGCCTCTCTTGTAGAGTCTGCCACTTGAGTTTGCTAAACATCTCCGTAACGCTATCACGCTTACCAGATAACCCTGTGACGAAACGCGCCGCTCTTCTTTGGATCTTCTCTACCTCCTCCGTCAACCCGATCTGGTACGGATCCCACACTGATGAGGAATACTCAAGTACAGGTCGAACGATTGGTTTGTAAGCTACCTCCTTCGTTGATGGACTACATTTTCTAAGGACTCTCCCTGGTATCCGCCTTACCAACAATTAATTTTATATGATCATTCCACTTCAAATCGTTTCGTACGCATACTCCCAGATATTTTACAGAAGTAACTGCTACCAGTGTTTGTTCCGCTATCATATAATCATACAATAAAGGATCCTTCTTTCTATGTATTCACAATACATTACATTTGTCTATGTTAAGGGAGCAGCCCGAGAGTTCAGATCAGACGATTTTGATAAACAATACATCCAGTTCACTATCTAGCTCCTGAAAATCTTGAAGCCTCGAGTCTGTGACACGGACAGTTATCCTGCTGCAACGTTCCATTACTGCAGATATCAGTATATCAGTGGTCCACAATAATGATCACGTTGTCAACAGCTGTCATGATGGCTTTGATCAATACCAAAGGTTGTATGGCACTCCAGGTGAATTCCCCCGGTATTATAATACAGTTCCACTGTCGGAAGTGCGTGGCACGGTGCATGTTTCGAGCAGATGTTCGTCTGCAGCACAGCGTACCTGCACACGACCCCGGCCTGATGTAACGAAAAGGTGACTCATTCGACCAAGCGACACGTGTCCATTTATCCACGGTACAATCCCAATTATCCCGTTCCCAATGCAACCTTATTGGTGATATCGTTGGGTGAACATGGGAAAGTGTAGGAGGAGTATGCTCTGGAGCCCCAAGTTGAACCATAAGCGCCGAATGATATGCTGTCAAAGGTTTCAATATCCGCCATCACTGCTCTCCGCCATCGGATATGCCATAGATTGCCGCTTATATTGCTTTCTCAGAACGGTCAAGCCTCCGACCCCCACGTACTCAAAAGTGGCTTGGACTTCCCACATTTTGTCGCGTACTCGTTTTCTCGCCGTTGTTCAACCACTTCCCATAGATGCTCACAACAGGATCAATCTACCATTTGTTAAAGTTGCTTACGTCCGTAGATTCCCCTAACCGTTCCCCATCGTCGCAAGAGCGATTCATTGGATTTCTTTATTTGCAGCCCATCGTCGGGAGAGCAGTTCACCATTCGTCCCTTCTCTGCTTAGGTACGCTTGTGTGGTAAGCTGAAGGACGAAAGTAACTTTCACATGCTGTCTCACTGCCAAGTATAATATTTTGATTGAACTTGGACAGTATATAGTAGACCTCTACAGTATAGCACAGAAGGTAACTGAAACAAATAAGCAATTACACAAACGGAAATCAGCATTTTATTCAAAGACAGTAATTATAGTGAAGTCACCACGATTCATAATGGTGCCCAGTACATTACAAAAGGTGGGATCACTGAGAACACCAACGCATGCCCTGCAAAGCGTTACCTGGCTGCTACAGGATGGGTAAGGTGTTCTTGGCGTGCAGTTTTCCATTCTTCCACCAGAGTGATTACTAATTGCTAGATGGCCTTTGATGCTAGTGGACATTCTGTGTTACATCTGCCCAAAGCATCCCATACATGCTCGATGGCGCTTAAGACGGGGGAACGGGGAGACCAGTCAGTTCGCAGAATATGCTCTCGTTCCAAGAGCTCCTCCACACCCGCTATTGTATGCGGTCACGCATTGTCATCAGTAAAAATCACAATAGCTTTGACCAGGGAATGTGCTTCTCAAAGACTTGGTGACTAGTACGCCTATGCAACATTTTCCATCCCCACACAACAGGACCTGCGCCACCGGAACGACCAAATGGTTCGAATGGCTCTGAGCACTATGGGACTTAGCTTCTGATGTCATCAGTCCCCTAGAACTTAGAATTACTTAAACATAACTAACCCAAGGACATCACACACATCCATGCCCAATGCAGGATTCGAACCTTGCGACCACAGCGGTCGCACGGTTCCAGACTGTAGCGCCTAGAACCGCTCGGCCATCCAGGCCGGCTCCGGAACGATCATCTTCGGCCATTCTGGACGTACCCTCATCTGACGACATGTGGGATTACATAATGCGAACTGAAATATTATGGATCCTGATCACTTTCGTATTATGGTATGAGGAAGCATAATCTCCAAAACGTAGAACACGGTACATGTACGAGTCAACGTTGTTGTGAGATTGTACTCCTTCCCAATTAGCGCCTTTCCAGTGATGTATTGGGCCCTGGTGGAGGAGTGGAAAGCCCTACAACAAGAACGCCTTACCAACCTTGTGTCCATCGTGGAAGGACGTTGCAGGGCATGTAATGCCGCCATTGGTAATCACACACCCTGTTGAAGACCATGTACTGCCTCTTATAATGGCACCTAAGACCACCAGGCGTGATTCCCCTCGAGATGCGCTGTCATCATAATGCTGTGGCTCATTAGCGGATCTTTTACACAAATGAAGGCAGAAAGTGGGGCACAGAAAGTGAAGCACAGAAAGTGGGACTGAATTTTGGTGGTTCGTAGTATGGCTACAGTTTTATTTGCTTTTAAAAGAACTTTAAATATTACTAGAGTTTGTTTCTAAACACATTCAAAAACCAGTGACATAACGGGGCGTCCCTCCTAACAGTTTTCAGGTGTAATTTCTCTGGTGTTTCTACAGATATTTGCAATTTCGTTTTGGAACGAGTAGCTGGTATTAGCCCAAAACTAATTTTGTTAATCATGCCTTTCATACGACGACCAGCGTCGACAATTATTTTTAAATTGGAGTTTTACATGCCTATTCCATAGAGCTCTACCAGATTGATACTATGTTCTTTTTATCGCAATGTATTAACGGAAACAGTGAAACACGATGAATAACCAGTACTCCAGCAGCGACTAAGCAGCCCACTTCTCCATTGTGGTAGCAGCCAGCGTGGGCCACGACGGTGCTGTATCCCTTGAGTACTCACTCTTCCTCGTGTTTACTATATACATATTTATGAAACGAATATCGCACTGAGCTAATTTGGGACCCTTCTGTTATATGCGCATGTAAAATTCCACTTTAAAAATCATTTTGTTTGTAATGGGAAATAAACCGACACCTTCCTTGGACACTGGGCATCACATGAAGAACATGATGCGCAATATTTGTTTGGGATGACTCCAGCTGAACGTTGTAAAAACTAAATTGAAAATATCTGCACTAGAGAAAATACGGCTGTTGACTTTTAAGATAGACACCTTGAATACATCGATTTAATTAAATACCTCCTTGCAAGGTAGAGCCGGCCGAAGTGGCCGAGCGAATCGATATTGATTATACTGTCGTCTCAGGTAACTATAATGATGTATATACCGAAATCGATCGTGTTCTATTAATAATCGATATCAATGTACTACGCCTCTTACGGCCAATGCAATGCCATCCTCACTACCCAAACCACACGCCGCGAATGTGAGTGACCTGCACGTGTTGAATCGAAGAACACGAGACTGCCTTTGCTGCTGTGCTTTCACCATCTGGATTCTAAGCGCATTGGGAATTTTTGATCGATAGAGTAAGAAAGCTAGCTTCACCGTACAGACTTCTACTGCCAACTACAGGAACTGACTCCTTACCAAAGTCACCAAGGTAATAGTTTAGTGCGATGTGTAAATTAAAATTCACTCCAAGTTTCTAATCACATTCACGTAGGGAGAAACCAGCTGAACATGCTGCATATTTTTGTCTCGATACTAGGTTCTTGTTCATCACTGTGCGTCAAACTCACCTAAGATCGATAGAGTAAGAAAGCTAGCTTCATCGTACAGACTTCTACTGCCAACTACAGGAACTGACTCCTTACCAAAGTCACCAAGGTAATAGTTTAGTGCGATGTGTAAATTAAAATTCACTCCAAGTTTCTAATCACATTCACGCAGGGAGAAACCAGCTGAACATGCTGCATATTTTTGTCTCGATACTAGGTTCTTGTTCATCACTGTGCGTCAAACTCACCTAAGATCGATAGAGTAAGAAAGCTAGCTTCATCGTACAGACTTCTACTGCCAACTACAGGAACTGACTCCTTACCAAAGTCACCAAGGTAATAGTTTAGTGCGATGTGTAAATTAAAATTCACTCCAAGTTTCTAATCACATTCACGTAGGGAGAAACCAGCTGAACACGCTGCATATTTTTGTGTCGATACTGGGTTCTTGTTAATCACTGTGCGTCAAACTCACCTAAGAAATTACAAGATATGTTTTAACAAGTACTATGTTTCCTCAGCTTCAGGTGGTAGTTATATCGCCGTTCATGTAGAACATACATTATGGGGAAACCAGGTGAGGAACTTGTATATCTTTGTTTTGATACTGGGTTCTTATTGCGTCGCTGTGCCCCAAACGCAGCTAACAAATTATAAGAAATGTTATAACATATACCATAATTCCTCAGCTCAAACGGTAGCGTTATCAGTTTATATTTGAGAATCACGTAAAAACAAACAGAAGAAACAAACCAACGTAAGAATTAATATCAAAGAAACGTTATTTATACAGTGATTCTAGTACTAATTTTATGTGGTTTTCCGGGCTACCGGTACCATAAAAGTGTTCCACAGACATAGTAGCACTGACAAGTTAAAGGTTACCTATTAGAGGTTAGCCATGACATCTGATTTTACGCACAGAGGTCTGACGATTTGTCTTTCTCCATCTGCAACCTTAATCTACAAAAACAGCAGAATTTTATTGCTTGTACTTTGCAAAGGCAGCACATGATTAACCTAACCAGCACAGTAATCCTGCCGGACAAAGGGGACCTAGTACTGACGTGGAATCCGAACCACGAGATTATCCTCACTAATCTTCATTTTATTCAGAGATGAAGTCAGGTTCAAAGGTAGGCTGAAATATTTCGTAATCTGACCCAGTTTTGAATCCCACGACCTTTCTCCTGGCACACACTTTTCTACAGCCAGAGGCTGTCGTATTGAATTAGACTTTCTTCGTAAGCTACTCATTTATCGTCACCTAAGCTGCTATCCTCCTTATTCTTTATAATCTACATTACAGTTTCTCAGAGTTCCATTCTCTTCATAGCTTGTGATAGGTAGCTGTGAGTCACACAATCAAATACTTCATAAAAGTCGCGAATCAACATATGCTAATTAACATTTCAGCCTGATTACGTATATAGAACTGTCATAACATTAAACTCATGGTCTAACATGAATCGACCAAGAGACTTCATTTCTCTGTCTTTTTCTCTCTTTTTTTACTTTGCTCCCTTACCGAAAATATTAACTACCATATAAATTTTTTTAGCCAACAAAAACAATTTTTTAACTAATATTTTTCAGTCTTTAACAACTAATATTGTTTATTACTTATTTGAAGATCTGCCTAACGGTAAATAAAATAATGAGGAATAAATTTTCTTTCTTCGCAAATTCTAAAGCATTTTCTCGTTATTCCTACATTTTTCAAATCTCAGTCACCGTTTGTGCATTTTACAGATGAAAAGAATTCTGATGTTGTGTCGGAAGCGAGTCACTTGACCATTCTCTATCGTTGTAGTAGTTCTTTCTTATTGTACTATTATTAGAGTCAAGTGCAGAAATTCTATATTTAAGGAACAAGTTCTTCACGTTTCAACGATCTTCACCGTGTTTTATGGTTGTAATTTCAATCTTTTCATTTCTGGCATATATAAATGCTTTAGAAGGTGTTATAGGTCTGGAGTGTGTATTGAGAATACTATTCTTGTCTGTTTCTCTACATCACCCTACAATCCTCCGCTTTTGAACTTTCTTTACAGCTATACGATTTTCGGCTGACAATTGGTGTTCGGCATTGATCACTAACGATCCTACATTGCTATATCTTCACTCTCGCTTTCATCTTAATCACTATTGCACGCTGTTGAGGGCTCTTTGATTACTTTGTTTTGTTCATTGTGGTTACTACTAGAAATTTTGTTCTTTTCTGTCGAAGCTTGTCTCTTCTGCACTAGCCGATACACATGTGTCCACTTGTGATTGTTCTTGAGATGGTGAATCCACAGGTACTTGCATTTACCATTGATCGCTGTCTTTGCATCAGCCGGAAAGAACCCCATCGCGGACATTACTGAGTTCTTATAAGTTGGCTCCCCCCCCCCCCCCCCCCGCTCCCAATGAACCATGGACCTTGGTGGGAAGGCTTGCCAGCATTACAAATAGCAGTGCCGTAGTTGAAACCACAACGAAGGGGTATCTGTTGAGAGGGCAGAAAAACGTGTGCTTCCTGAAGCGGGGTAGCACTTGCAGGCGCAACAGTCTGGGTGATTGACTGATCTGACCTTGTAACATTAACCAAAACGGCCTTGCTGTGATGGTACTGCGAACGGCTGAAAGCAAGGGGACTCTACAGCAGTAATTCTTCCCGAGGGCATGCAGCTTTAGTGTATGGATGACGGTGTCCCCTAGCGTAAAATATTCCGGAGGTAGAATAGTCCCCCATTCCAATATCCGGGGGGAGACTACACAGGAGGACGTCTCCATCAGGAGAAACCCAACTGGTGATCTGCGGATCAGAGTGTGGAATGTCAGATCCCTTAATCGGGCAGGTAGGTTAGCGGATTTAGAACGGGAAATGGATAGGTTAAAGTCAGATGTAGTGGGAATTAGTGAAGTTCGGTGGCAGGAGGAACAACACTTCTGGTCTGGTGAATACAGGGTTATAAACACAATATCGAATAGGAGTAATGCAGGAGTAGGTCTAATAATCTATAAAAGATAGGAGAGTGGGTAAGCTACTGCGAACAGCATAGTGAACGCATTATTGTAGCCAAGATAGATACAAAGCCAACACCTATCACAGTAGTATAAGTCTGTATGTCAATTAGCTCCGCAGATGATGACGAGATCGGAGGAATGTATGATGCGATAAAGGAAATAATTCAGATAGTTAGGGGAGATGAAATTTTAATAGTTATGGGGGATTGGAATGCAATTGGTGAATGTGGGCTGGGGTAAGGAATGAAAGGGAAATCCGCCTGGAAGAATTTTGCACAGAGCATAAGTTAGTCATAGCTAACACTTGGTTTAAGAATCATGAAAATATATTGTAAACAAGGAAGAAGCCTGGAGACACTGGAAGGTTTCGGATAGATCATATATGGTAAGACAGAGATTTAGGAACCATGTTTTGAATTGTAAGACATTTCCAGGGGCATACGTGTACTCTGACCACAATTTATTGTTACCAACTGTAGATAGAAACTGAATAAAGGACATAAAGGTAGGGATTTGAAGATATGGAAGTTGGATGAACTGAAAGAACCAAATGCTATAGAGAGTTCCAGGGAGAGTATTAGGGAACGATTGACAAGAACAAGGGAAAGACATACAGTAGAAGAACAATGGATAGTTTTGAGAGATGAAATAGTGAAGGCAGCAGAGGATCAAGAAGTAATAAGAAGAGGGCTAGTAGAAATCCTTGGGTAAAAGAATAGATATTAAATTTAATTAATGAAACGAGAAAATATAAAAATGCAGTAAATGAAGCAGGCGAAAAGGAATACAAACGTCTCAAAAATGAGATCAACATGAAATGAAAAGAGCTAAGTATGGATGGCGAGAGGGCAAATGTAAAGCTGTAGAAGCATGTATCACTATGGGAAGATAGATTCTGCATACAGGAACATTAAACACTCCGGAGAGAAGAGAACCACCTGTATGAATATCAATAACTCAGATGGAAAACCCATCCTAAGCAAAGAAGGGAAAGCAGAAGGATGGAAGGAGTATATAGAGGGTCTGTTTAAGGACGATGTACTTCAGGGCAATAATATGGAAATAGAAGGGAAAGTAGACGAAGATGAAATTGGGGATATGATACTCCGTGAAGAGTTTGACACAGCACTGAAAGACCTAAGTCGAAACAAGACCCCGGGAGTAGACAACATTCCACTAGAACTATTGATAGCCTTGGGAGAAACAGTCATGACAAAACTCTTCCAACCGGTGAGCAAGATGAATGTGACAGGCGTAATACCATCAGACTTCAAGAAGAATATAATCATTCCAATCCCAAGGGAAAAAAAATGGAAATGAGCGTATGGCATCTTTGGCCGGGATGCCCCATCGGGGAAACTTCGTCCACCAAGTGCAAGTCATGTTTGAGTCGGCGCCATGTTGGGCTAATTGCGCGGTGGTGATGAGAATGAAATGATGAGGAGGACAATACAACACCCATTCCCCGAGCGGAGAAAATCTCCAACCCGGACCGGAATCGAACGCAGGACCACATGCGTGGGAGACGAGCGCGTTACCACCCAGCTAAGCAGACGGACAATCACGAAGTAAACATTTGTTGACAGGTGTTAAAATTAACGAACTATCAGTTTAATAAGTCAGGGTTGCAAAATACAAACACGAATTCTTTACAGACGAATGGAAAAACTGGTAGAAGCCGACCTCGGAGAAGATCAGTTTGGATTTTGTAGAAATATAGGAACACACGAGGCAATACTGACCCTAAGACTTATCTTAGAAGATAGGTTAAGGAAAGGCAAACCAACGTTTCTAGTATTTGTAGATTTAGAGAAAGCTTTTGATAATGTTGAGTGGATTACTCTCTTTCAAATTCTGAAGGTGGCAACGGTAAAATACAGGGAGGAAAAGTCTATTTACAATTTGTGCATACACCAGATGGCAGTCATAAGAGCCGAGGGGCATGAAAGGGAAGCAGTGGTTGAGAAGGGAGTGAGACAGAGTTGTAGCCTATCCCCAATTTTATCCAATCTCTATATTGAGCAAGAAAGAAAGGAAATAAAATGGAAATTTGGAATAAGAATTAAAATCCATGGAGAATAAACGATAACTTTGTGGTTTGCCTATGACATTATAATTCTGTCGGAGGCAGGAATGGACCTGCAAGGGCAGCTCAGCGGAATGGATAGTGTCTTGAAAGTAGGATTTAAGATGAACATCAACAAAAGCAAAACGAGGGCAATGAAATACAGGTGATGCTGTGGGTATTAGATTACGAAATGAGACACTTACAAAAGTAAATGAGTCTTGTTGTTTGGGGAGCAAAATAACTGATGATGGTCGGAGTAGAGAGGATATAAAATGTAGACTGGCTACGGCAAGGAAAGCGTTTCTGACGAAGAGAGATTTGTTAGCGTCGAGTATAGATTTAAATGTCAGGAAATCGTTTCTGAAAGTATTTTTGTGGAGTGTAGCCATGTATGGAAGTGAAACATGGACGATAAACAATTTTGACAAGAAGAGAATAGAAGCTTTCGAAATGTGGTGCTACAGAAGAATTCTCAAGATTAGATTGATAGATCACGTAACTAAACAGGAGGTAATGAACAGAATCGGGGAGAAGAGGAATATGTGGCACAACTTGACAAGAAGAAGGGATCGGTTGGTAGGATACGTTCTGAGGCATCAAGGGATCACCATTTTAGTACTAGACGGAATCGTCGAGGGTAAAGTCGTAGAGGGAGACCCAGAGGTGAATACGCTTAGCAGATAGATGAAGAGGCTTGCACAGGATAGAGTAGCATGGAGAGCTGCACAAAATCAGTCTCAGAATTAAAGACCACAAAAACAACATAAGTTGTCCGACTACGACTGCGTCATTTTCACGATGGCTATTGTTTGTTACCTGAGACAGTGCTATTATGAGTGCGCTATCCCCGACGGCTATACTAGTGGTCTTAGATTATCCGTTAGTTGCTGGATCAGTATTCTCGGTTCCTAAATCTTCATATAGGTTCAAATACGGAAATGCACATTCATTTAAAGCATTCCAAATATGACTGCTGCATACAGTCATATTGTTATCTCTCGCATCCTTAACAGCAACTGATTTACCGCTAATGTAGAACAGTCCATCGATTTTCTACTTATTCTTGCCATGAAGTCAGAAAATGTAAGGTTCATGTTTAGATGGACTGAGTTCTAGGCGAAATTTTCGTCTGTGACTATCTTATTTAATATTGCGCATTTCATTACATATGAAGCTTGCTGGTAGTTGTCTTTTGCATGTAACTTATGCCTGACACTCCGCAGTACTCAATGAAATTCTGTAGTTTCCATTTCTTTCCCTTATCCCTTCGGATTCTGGTGGCTGACAGAAACACCCATCAGTTAACGTGATTTCACGAAGGACTGCTATACGCGACCAAATAACTTCGCTGTCCTTAACTTTTCCCGGCGAATTGAAATAACTTACGGGTTTGCTGTCGGGTGACGTCGTCGACCACCGGCGATATTTCTACAGGAGCACACCCTGCCACTCTCAAGGCACAATTGCAAGGAGGAATAACTGTGCAAGGGAGTTTAATACCTCGGTTCACAGAGGAAAAACAAGGAAGATACCACACACAGGACAAGTAACCGCAGATTCAACACACAACCAAAGATAACCAATATCAGAAATATCGATACTGACTATTAATCAACACCTGAGGTAGCACTAATTCTGTCCCTCTGTTTTTTGATGAGAGACAGAGCCGGACTTCATGCAGCATTTAAACAAAATCCACCATCTCTGTTTATAAGGTTGCTTGATAGTTTGATTTCAACAGCTTTCTTGATAACACTATCCCACTAGCTGGACGTGCAAGCCAGAATCTCCGTGTTGTTGTATTCTATAGGATGAACGGTGTCAAGGCAATGTTCTGCAATAGTGGATTTGCTCGGTTGTTGTAAGCATGCATTACGCTTGTGTTCAATACACCAGTCTTCCACAGTCCTGATTGTCTAACCAATGTATGACATACCACAACTGAAAGGAATACGATAGACACCAGTCTCACGTAAATCATGATCATCCTTTACGGGCGCCAACAGGGCCTTAATCTTATAAGGTGGTAGAAAAACACATTTCAAATCATATTTCCGCAAAATACGGCCAATACTTCCTGCGTAAGGCTAAAGGGCCGTAGACTTAGGTGCCACTTCGTTGCTATCGTGACTCACCCGCTGCACAGAAGGCTGACAGCGCAACGCACGTTTGATCTGCCTCTCACTATAACCATTCCGACGAAAGGTGACTTCGAGATGTGATAGCTCAGCTGCCAAACTTTCAAGGTCTGAGATAACGTGGGCCCTGTAAACCAAGGTACGAAGTACTAAAAAATGGTTCAAATGGCTCTGAGCACTATGGGAGTTAACTTCAAAGGTCATCAGTCCCCTAGAACTTAGGACTACTTAAACCTAACTAACCTAAGGACATCACACACATCCATGCCCGAGGCAGGAATCGAACCAGCGACCGTAGTGGTCGCGCGGGTCCAGAGTGTAGCGCCTAGAACCGCTCGGCCACTGCGGCCGGCGACGAAGTACTCCTTCACGCTGAGCTTGGTGGTGACAACTATCAGCTCTCAGATACAAGTCAGTGTGAGTAGGCTTCCTATAAAGAGAATGTCCCAACGTACCATCAGTCTTCCTTCTGACCAACACATCAAGGAAGGGAAGGCATCCACTCTTTTCCACCTCCACAGTGAACTGAATATTCGGGTGGATTGAATTCAGGTGTTCCAAAAACCGGTTTAAATTCTCACTACCATGAGGCCAAACAACAAAAGTATTTTCTACATATCTGAAAAAAAAAACAGGCAGGTTTCAAGGTCGCTGACTCGAATGCACGTTCCTCAAAGTCCTCCATAAACAAATTCGCCACAATAGGTGACAACGGGCTTCCCATTGCAATTCCATCAGTCTGTACGTAGTACTGACCATTGAATAAAAAGTAAGTGGAAGTCAGCACATGTCGAAACAAATTTTTTACCTCGATATCAAATTTAAATTCAATTAGCTGCAACGAATCAGAGAGAGGAACGCGAGTGAAAAGAGAAACCACATCAAAACTGACTAAAAAATCAGAGTCATTAAAACGCAATTCCTGTAATCGACGTAAGAAATCTGTAGAGTTCTTAATGTGATGTTCACACCTACCTACTAGTGGGCTCAACGAACAAGCAAGATGTTTAGCTACACGATATGTCAGAGCACCAGTATCAGAAACAATAGACCTCAACGGGACAGCTTCTTTATGGACCTTAGGGAGGCCATATAATCTAGGTGGTACAGCACAGTAAGAATTAAGACTCTTAATAGTCTCCCGTGAGGTTATTAGTCTTTCTCTCAACACTCTTAGTAGGGTCAGTAACGATTTTGCGATACGCCGAATCAGAAAGTAGACACTGCATCTTTTGAACGTAATCGTGCTTGTTCAACAAAACCATGGCATTTCCCTTGTCCGCAGGTAAAATAACAATATCAGGATCCATTCTGAGTGAACGTAAAGCAGACGCCTCAGCTGCTGTACACTTGGATGGACAGGCCTGAGTTAACACACGACAAGCTTCTACCCTCACCTCTTCCGCAGCCTCGGAAGGTAGTTTATAAACAGCCTGTTCGATAGAACTAATAAAATCAACAACTGGCAAATTCCTAGGCGTCGGAGCGAAATTCAAACCTTTCCCCAGCACAGACAAAGCTGCGTCGTCAAACGTGCGCTAGGGGGCAGGTGTGTCAGAACATGTAGACGAATCATTCGCTTCATGTTGTTGCGCTGCATTAGTTCGCGTCCGCAGGTGGCGAGCCTAGGAACAAATTTCCAAAGCGGGCTGTCGTCGTGCCATCCCTGGCATTTAGTGGCAGCGACCTCAATGAATTTTTGCAAGGAGATGAAGGGGCGACTTCAGGAAGGCATTTGATACGGTTCCGCACTTACGTTTAGTGAAAAAAATACGAGCTTACGGAATATCGGACCAGGTTTGTGATTGGATTCAGTACCCTCCGCCACACACCGTAAGGTGGCTCGCGGAGTATAGATGTAGATGTAGATTAGAGTTTAGCTTCCCGTCGTCAGTGCAGTCATTAGAGGCCGAGCACAAACTCGGATTACGTAACAATAGGGTAGTAAATAGAGCTTTCCCGTTTCAAAGAACCATCCACGCATTTGCTTGGGGGATTGCGGAAATGACATAAGACATAAGTCTGAAAGGTCGGATGAAGGTATAAAGTTTTATCCCCCAGTATCCGCTGTGTTGGTGTTTGCCGCCCCACAAATATTGTCCTTATACGGTGCCTGTAATGCGGGGTAAAAACTTTGTGATATGATCCATCCACTGATATTTGTCTATTCTCTGTATGTCTTTTTGTTCTCGCGCATCTGTATTCTGAATCGTCACGTCAGCACATCGGACGTCATCTCTTTCAAATAGTTAATGAAACGTCAGTTGTTTTTGTACACACTTTATAGTAATGCACTGCGAGAACGGTCTTCAAATGTGGTTGCAACGATTTATTTACTGATTCATTCTCGACATGACTGTTGTATTTCTTCCCATTAGCCACGTATTGTGGTGGTGATTAGCATTAAATACTACCTCCAGAAGTGAGTAACGATATTTATAGGTTACCAGAGCTGCAAGGGCGAAAGAGAAAACGACAGCCTGCTTACAATTGTTACACGTTTTCAGGAAATAACAATATTAGTTAATGAGCTCCACATACTAGGCGCAGGGATGTTTTTAATATAGGTGTTCATAGCAAGATTATCAGCGTTTGCTACAGACGTTGTAATTTTACACAATATATAACTCAGTTGAGGATGAGATCACAAAGATGCAATGATATGAAATGATATCTGTGCTAATCGTTCAGGAGTGGTGTGCCTGCAGTCTATGAATATACGAGTATTGTTACTGTTGAACATTTAGGCCCGACTTAAAACCGATCATAAAGCATTTTTGCAAGAAGTAGCCTAAACCAACAGGGAATCAGAGCACGCTTCTACTCGCGACTCAGACTTCAATGGTCACTGGCGTCTCCATCTACGACTTCCGAGTAACGCATCCAGAAATTGTCTCAAAGGTACTGTGAGTATGGCTCCAGCTTAGTCGTCGAAATGCCATCATCGATGGTATTTACGCTCTACTTCTAGAATGCCAACAGTTTACATGTGGTTCACATATTTGGAAAGAGGAAAACTGCAGCGCCTGATATATGGTCGTGTAAGAGAGGGATGTAAATTTTGGGACCAAATCCGTAACTGGCAGGACCCAGACGAGTGCGGGAGCCTGCTCGTTAGCGTCACTCTTGGGGTCCCACCACGTGCAGCTAATTACCACACAGGAGCGATCTGACTATCCCCGCCGTCTTGCATCTGAGCAACCTCCTGGTTTCCCTCCAGGGACTCTCAACAAAGACGCAGCGGCCTTAATGAATTTCACGGGCTTTCACAGAAGCCGGAGTTATGTGCCATTCACGCACGTATGAACCAATGGTAAAGACGAAGGTATAATCGATGGTCCTTTAAAACAGCGGCAGGACTGACTCTTTTCTTCATGTTAGATATAATATATTAGCACCGGTGCAACTGAACCAATATGGCTGAACATAGAAACGATTGATTATAGGTGTACTTAAGGCTTTCACTAACTAGTATTTCATTGGCAGCTGGTCTTAAAAATACGTGCACTACTATCCAAATGGGGAAATATGTCGAGCAGAGACTCTGTAAAACGTGCTAAAGAGAATTATGTCTGAATGATGCTCAATGTACCGAAGAGCTTCCCAGTGTGCAGGGACGGAAAAAAATCGCCACAGCTACTAGGAGTTGTGTGACATACACGAAAGTTGGCAGACGCGTTTCTACATTTGAAAGATGATTTCTATAAAAATTTCCCATCAGTCGCATTATAGTGGCGTTGGTAGCGTCACTATGAGGATGAAAATCAGATTTTCCTTAAGTGCAAGTTGTAACGGTAGAGAGATTTCGTTTTCTTTGAGACTGGACATGTTAAATTAATGTTACTCAAGAATACCTATAACGTCTCAAAGACGCCATTAGCAACACCTCACAGATTGAACGAGATCGTGTAATAGGGCTACAAGGAGACAGATGTTTCTTCTTCGATAGTACATAAAAACTTGGCACGAATGTAGCAGCTGTACATGATTGCTGGCAGCGGTGGTCACGAGAACGTACGGTCGCAAGCCATTTCAACTTATTACACGCTGACACATTTATATTTTAGCACCGTTACGAATGTATATAAAAGCAAATGACAACGACATATAAATGTGTCAGCGTGTATATAGCTGAGATGGCTTAAAGCCAAAACATCTGCACTCGATAATGGCCTCAAGCCGAAATTGCAGTAGTGGAAATAAAAAGTTTGACAGTCACTGGCGTAACCATGATGTCTTTCAAAAAATGTTACAAATCGGTTGCTACAAGGACAGCTCCGAGCTAGACGCACTGTAGCATGCGCTCCACTAACCTCAAACCACCATTGTTTGCGAATTCAATGGTGTTAAGCGAGAGCTCACTGGAGGGAAGAGTGGAGGCCTGTTGTGTTTTCTGATGAATTCTGGTTCTGCCTCGGTGCCAGTAATGACCATATGTTGGTTAGATGGAGGCCAGACACAAACCGTCATCGTGCTAGACACACTGGAACTACACCTGGACTTACGGTCTGAAGTGCGATTTCGTATGACAGCAGAAGCATTCTTGTGTTTATCCCACGCACCCTGATTCCCGATTTGTACTTCAGTCTGGTTATTCGACCTGTTGTGCTGTCATTCATGAACAGCACTCCAGGGGGTGTTTTCCAGTAGGATAACGCTTGCCCACACACCGCTGTGGTAACCCAAAATTCTCTAGAGAGCGTCGACTTGTTCCCTTAGCGTGCTCGTTCACCAAATCAATCTCCACCCGAGCACATAGAGGACATCATCGGACAACTTCTGCGACATGCACATGCAGCATTAACTGACCCTGTATTGACCGCTTAAGTGCAACAGGCATGGAACTTCATCCCACATACTGGCATCCGGCACTTGTACAACATAATGCGTGCACTTTTGCGTTCCTGCGTTTAACATTCTGGCGGTTACAGCGGTTATTAGTGTACCAGCATTTCACATTTGCAATGGCGGATCTCATTCCCACATTAACCTTTGATCTTGCAATCTTACTTTCTTACTGGTATCAAAAACAAAAATAAGTCTAGTTTTTTGGTGTTGTTGCATGAGTAAAAATAAAATGATAATTTGTTCGTTAATATAAACGGTAAGCATGTATGTATACCCTGTAAACTGACTCGTTCCACATCATTTTGACAAAATAATTGATCAGATGATCTGTGGAACATGTAACTAACTATCGCATCTGATCGCTCCTTTTCGCAGAGTGAAATCTGATGATGCCAGTTTGGTGTCGAGTGCATCAAATATAATGTCGTTGATCGGTTTCTAGAAGTTTAAAAAAACGTCACCACGAAGGTTCAGGAGAATGTTAATAACATTCAGCTTCAGTGGCATGATTCGCCTCAAGTACGTACGTTATGATAAAACTGCCCACACTCAATTCTATGTATAAGTTTTGGAATGCCCCTTAGTACGCATATGGCGTTTTGAGAAAGACGTTAAGAGACCTTGAATATATAGTAAACCACACTTCAACTATGTGTCAGACATTGAGATCCCTGCTCACTGTGCCTAGGCTAAGTGTTACATAATCGTTTTCTGACGCCTACTGTGCTCCATGGAACTTGAGCTTACCCGATTCGGGGTGATTTGTCTCTTGCACAGTTTCGCGAGAGACATTCGAGCTTTACAAATCATTTAATAATTATGGCGACAATCGAAACGAATCGCTGGTTCATTTTACGGAATTCTTACTTCACCAGATACACTATACGATGAAAAGTATCCGGACATAGAAGTTCGTGGCGCCCCCTATAGGTAATGCTGGAATTCAGTATGGTGTTGGCCCAAAATTAGCCCTATTGAGAGCTTCCACTCTTGCAGGCATACATTCAATCAGGTGTTGGAAGGTTTCTTGTGGAATGGCGGCCCATTCTTCACGCAGCGCTGCGCTGAGGAGAGGTATTGATGTCGGTCGGTGAGGCCTGGCACAAATTCGGCGTTCCAAAACATCCCAAAGGTGTTCTATAGGATTCAGTGGAGGACTGTGGGCAGGCCAGTCCACTACAGGGATGTTATTGTGTAACCACTCCGCCACAGGCAGTGCGTTATGAACAGGTGCTCGATCGTGTTGAAAACTGCAATTGCTCTTCAACAGTGAACGTAATTCAAGCATCAAATTAAGGCTGTGCTGTGATAGTGGTGCGCAAAACAATAAGGGGTGCAAACCCCTTCCATGAAAAACACGATTACACCATAACACCACCGCCTCCGAATTTTATTGTTGGCACTACACACGCTGGCAGATGACGTGCACCGGGAATTAGCCGCACCCACACCATGCCATCGAGTCGCCACACTGTGTACCGTGATTCCTCACTCCACACAACGTTTTTCCGCTGTTCAATCGTCCAATGTTTACGCTCCTTACACCAAGCGAGGCGTCGATTGGCATTTACTGGCGTGAAGTGTCGCTTATGAGCAGCCGCTCGACCACGAGATCCTAGTTTTCTCACCTACCGCGCAACTGCCCTAGTACTTGCATTGGATCCTGATGCAGTTTGGAATTCCTGTGTGATGGTCTGGATAGATGTCTGCCTATTACACATTACGAATGTCTTCAACTGTCGGCGGTCTCTGTCAGTCAACAGACGAGGTCGGCCTGTACGCTTTCGTGCTGTACGTGTCCCTACACGTTTCCACTTCACTATCAGCTCGGAAACTGTGAACCTAGGAATGTTTAGGAGTGTTGAAATCTCGCGTACAGACGCATGTCACAAGTGGCACCCAATTACATGACAACGTTCGAAGTCCGTGAGTTACACGGAACGTCCCATTCTGCTCTCTCAAGATGTCTAATGACTATTGAGTTTGCTGATATGGAGTACATGGCAGCAGGTGGCAGCACACTGCACCTAACATGAAAATTGTATGTTTTGGGGGGGTGTCAGTATACTTTTGATCACAAGTGTATCTTGAGCCACTTAGAACAAAGTGCGGAGCTTGTAGAAATAACGGATCAAGACCTAGCTTAAGCTCGCCGTATAGTGTATCTGTAAATGGTTTGCAGGTAATGTATGACAGTTCACTATTATTGTAAAATAACGAGGCTAGTGAATATCTCAGTCGTCTTGAGGTAGTGTCTTTGAGTAGTAATAAAATGTCACGGGTTCCAGGATCGACACTTGGTGCTGTTTCAGTTCGGTATGACAATCGTCAGTGAAGACTTTCCGGTACAAGGAGTCACTCTCGTTCTGCGAACGGTCTTGTCATAAGGAGCGGGAAAGCCGACTGAGTTTTAGGGCAGCGTCTTGAAATGGGAATTGCCTCTGAAAGGCGAAATAATCAGCATTGATCAACGGTATGACTATGCATAAAGCAATGTATCCCACTGCGTTACAGAAACACTACGTGTATTCAAGGGCATGGTGTAATAACTCAAAAAGAGTCATGATGGTCTCTCCATTGGCAAAAGATTCCAGGCTAGAACCTCACTAGGATCTCGAGGTGGGTACTGCCTAGGAGAAGGTAACTATGAGGAAAAGGTCCAATAATCAACACAGCTTAACTTTCCAGTAGTTGCAGAGTGATATGTCAAAATTGTGACGTGGTAGGATCGCTAGAAATTCTGGGAAGCGAAATGCAACGGCTCACTCTAGATGTGATGGGATCAGTAAAATTAAATGGAAAGAAAATGAGGACTTCTTGTCACACGGATATAGGGTAATATCAACAGCATCAAAAGATAGTATACTAGGAGTAGGATTCGTTATTTTAGATCAGAAAGTTAGTTACTTCGAACAATTCCGTGATAGTAAATAGTCTTCACGGGTGTGCCGCCGGATGACGTTGTGCAAATCCCACAATATTTCCTCGGAGCAACTGTCAGACATCATCAGGTGGTTGAACCTCGCTGGTGGCTAGGTACGACCGAATTCCGTGATAGGGTTATTCTCATCAGAACCTACACGAAACCAACACCCACAATAATAATTCAGATATATATGTCGACATACATTTAGAAAATTAAGATATAGGATATATGAGGACACTGAAAGGCTATCATACTTAATATATGTGGGGAACTAGAATACTCTTATAGATGTAGGAACCGGAGACAGTGTTATAGCAGGATATGGGTTCAGCAGCAGGAGTGAAAGAAGAGAAAGACCAAGCCTCTAATAAATATCAGCTACAGTAATAACAGCGAATACACTCCAAAAATTCATAAGAGGAGGAGGCCGGGAAATACGGGAACAGACATGAGAAGATAGCCACTGTACTACGCTGTGGATATCTGATTTTGAGGCGTACCCAGGAACAGATATAGACTCTGATCACATTTTATCAGTAATGAAGAGTGGCCTGAGGAAGGACAAATTCAGCTAGTAGTAAAATAAAACTAGCCTACGCTGAAGTTAAAATCTAGGGTGTCAGCTTAAAGAGTTCAGGAGGAATTTCCGTAGTAAACATAGAGAAAGGAGCGGATAGGGGGAAAAATACAGTGAACCTCTCTGTGAGGGGGACGACATGTCTTATGACGTGACAGAAGAAGGTATGTAAGTAGATTTAGAAAATATGGTGATTCTTCGTAACTATGAGGGTTCAAATGGTTCAAATGGCTCTGAGCACTATGGGACTTAACATCTGGGGTCATCAGTCCCCTAGAACTTAGAACTACTTAAACCTAGCTATCCTAAGGACATCACACACATCCATGCCCGAGGCAGGATTCGAACCTGCGACCGTAGCGGTCACGCGGTTCCAGACTGAAGCGCCTAGAACCGCACGGCCACACCGGCCAGCTAACTATGAGGGACTTGTGATCAAAAAAGGCAGGAGACATCGATAAAACTTCTCTGGAATCTGTAAAATAATTTGGAGTAATGGAAAACGAACTACTATTCGGATGTAGTATTTTGGCTGGGAACACGTGATCATATATTTGGAAAAAAATTCCCCACAGTTCCGAAATAGCAAAGTCAGATGAGTGCGAGAACTATTGTGCACTTATCTTCACGTCTCATGCATCCAATTAACCGACAAGAATGCATAAGAATGAAATTGAAATTTAGGATCTCTTAGGTGACAATCAGTTTGGCTTTAGAAATGCAAACGAGCCTTGGGAAGCATTTCTACTAGTGTGCTTGATATTGAAAGCAAAGAGCTCAAAGAGAAATGAAGACAGGTTGATAGGATTTGTTGACGTGGGAAAAGCGTTCGAGAAAGTAAAGTGTGACGAGATGTTGAAAAGCTGCAAAAATAGGTGCAATCTGTAGAAAAGGACGAGTAATATACAATTTGTATAGAAACCTAGAAAGAACGTAAAATAAGACCAAGAACGAGGTGTTTGGATTAGAAAGTGTATAAAACAGGATTGCAATCTTTCACTCTTTCTATTCAGTATGTACACTGAAGTAGCGATGATGGAAATAAATGATAGGTTCAGGAATGGGATTAAAAACCAGGGGGAAATATTATCAAGGATAAGATTCGAGAAGGACATTACTATCGTCAGTTATTACGAGCAACGATCTACTGATTACAGGTAATGGATCGTGAGTAAATCAAAGGCAGACGAAAACAATAAGGGGTAGCAGATGTTTCAACAGCAATTAACTTATCATAGTTTGGGACAACGAAGCGGACGAAGTGAAGAAATTCCGCTATCTTGGAAACAAAATAACGGGTGAGGTATGAAGTAAGGAGAATATAAAAAGCAGACTAGCCTAGGCTAAGATGGTATTCCCCCCTCCCCCCTCCCCCCTCCCCCCTCGGAAATGTGGTCTCCTACTATAAAACATCGACTTTCATTCCTTCATTTGATGAATAAATTTCTGAGAATATACATCTGGAACCCAGAGTTGTGTGGAACTGGATCATGGACAGTGAAGAAAAATAAGAAGTGAAGAACTGAAGCATTTGAGATGTGGTGCTGTGAAAGGGTGTTGCCTGATAAGATAAGAAATGAGAAGGGACTGTACAGAACGGAGGAGGAAATAAATGTAATTTTTGGAGAACGCTGACAGGGACAGAATGATTGGACATCTGTTAAGAGTTGAGAGAATAACTTCCATAGCAGTGGAGGGAGATGGAGGGAGTAAAAATTCTAGTAGAAGACAGAGACTTTAATATGCCATACAAATAATACTAAGTATACTGGGTTTAACTGCTTCTCTGAGAGTGAGATGTCGTGGGCCGCATCAAACCAGTCGGAGAACTGACATACAAAAATGGTTGACTCTTCATTTTGGAATAGACCTTTATGTAGCTACGTATTATGTCAATATAACCTAATTACTACAACAGTCTTATTACCTGATTCGGCAATTTATTGACATCTTCAGATGTTTTAATTAGTCCAAAAACAGTTTCGTCATTTTTGTGGGTTAATTGTTAATTAATAATCAGAAGATGCAAGTAATTGTCAAAACTGGAACGGGACAACCGTAGTAATTAGGCGACCTTGACATAATAAATTAGCGTATCTATATATCCAATGTCACATGATTTCATTTCACAATATGACAATTCTTAATAGACATCCTTTACCCTATTTCTATTATCGGCTACTGGAACCTATGACTAATCTAGACTTCGATGCGTATTATCTGTAATTGTATCCTATGACTATTTCGGTACTGGTCAGAGTGGTGTACTGGAGAGTGTGAACTGCTGATTAAAAGGTGGCTCTTTTTGCATATAGAAACGTCTCCTGCAGTAAGTACAGATTTTCAGCCGTAAATGTCTCCTTTCAGCTGTCCAAAGGCTAACGCTGTAATTATTATATACTTTTTGGTACAAACAATATGCAGAAACTGCGACATAAGAGCAGCTAAGTGGGGAAGAAGTCGCCGCATCCTAGACTTGCTGATTGTTGTGTACCATAGTTTGTAGATTAGTAGCAGGTAATGTGCGAGTATATCACAGCCTCTCCATGACGTTCGCTATTAAGCCTTACCAGCCACGCCCAAAGTAAAGTGGCACTCTTTCACTACTTTCGGTTCTGAAAGCTTTTGTACATTTTGAGACCAACGTTTCCTATTTAGACAAAAGAATTCGACGAAATCATTCCCATATGACCATTTTGCGCATGAAGTAATAAGTTTTATGTTCTCCTGATTTGCCGTTTGCAACCTACAATAAAGTAGCTACAGTTATGTAAATAGTGGTCTGTGTGGTGCAATGGTACATAATTTTGGTATCATTGAACTATTAACTACATATGACGGCAGTATCTGTTTCCGAAAGAATAATTACCGTTGATGACCAGGCAGGAGATCCCGGGTTCGAGTCCCGGTCGTGGCACACATTTCCAACATGTTCCCAATGAAGTATATCAACGTGTGTTTGCAGCTAGGGTGTCCATTTAATTATCATTTCATTGAACTATTGTCTGTACTTCGATGTCACAATGTAAGTTAGTTACCTGTCACATAGATACAAGTAGTGATAAGCGTTATGGTCTGTAACACATTAATAGAACGAACATTAAACTCCTATATACACCTTACAATCAAAAAAAATAAAAATTGGAAAGCAGTATTTTCTTAGCTACATGCTGGCCATTCAGAGGCAGACTTTCTTTTTCAGCGTAATTCTTCTATGGTGTAAGAGGAATGGTCAAGGTGAAACACTTTTAATCTACATTTGAAAACACTTCCGCTTTATGTCAGATATCTTATCTTAATGTATAGATAGTCAACGATTTTATTTCACCAAATTCATTGAATAGTAATGCTTACAATTTTTCCTTCTGGTGCTGTACTTTTGAATATCTTTTTACTCTGCAAAGTAGATGGATTATCGATAAATTTCGAAAGTGAATAAATAATGTACCGTGGGCTCTGTTGAACATTCCCAACTGCTTAAAGAGGTACTTCCGAGATGCACATGTTTGAACTCCACACATTATTGTAAGTATTTTATTCTGCACAATGAATACTTCTGGCCTATGCGTGGAGTTATCCCAGAATATTATCCAATTAGACACCAGTGAATGAAAATATGCAGAAAACGTTGACTTACTGACTTCTGTGTCTCGAAAGTAGCTATTATTCTGATAGCAAAAATAGCTAAATACAAACGTTTTCGCACGTCCACTATTTGGTTTTTCGTTTCCAACTTTTCATCCGTATGCACACCCAAAAAAACTTAAAATTCTCTACGCTGTTTATTATCGCTTGTTCATTTACGAGAGTAATAGGAGCTGGGATGTTTTGTACGGTACAAAAGTGGATGACCTTTTTTTCATAGTTTAAAGCTAGTCCATTTGTGCTACATAATTCAGTAATAATTACTTACTATTTTCACGGTTGGTGATGTTTTGTTTGCCTTATCAAATGTGCTTGGATCATCTGCAAACTGAACTAATTCTGATTCCTGAGTCAAATAAAATTGAAGATCATTAACATACGGTAAAGCAAGAACGGTAGCGTGCCAATGGTCGAACCCTATGGGACTCGCATGGTACAGTTCCCATTTAGACTTGATCAAATCAAGTACTACAACTTTGTTTAGTGTACAAGAGATAATGAATCAGCCAAAAGCAGTTTGAAAAAGAATGAATAAGTAATGAACACGCTTGACACAACAGTTTTTATTTCACTGGCTACTTCCTTCGTTACAAAAATTTTCAGCAGGAAGTATCTTTTTGAAGTAGCATCTTGCTTTTCAAGCAATTAGCCACATCCTCTTCTCAGATCCCAAAACCTGTCACAGCGTACCATACACGTAAACATGAGGTTATTAAAAGGAAATACAAAACAGACTGACTAAACACATTTCAAAATCTTCTATTCTCTTCTTGTTATAACGGTTCATCATCCACATTTCTCTTCCGTACAGGGCCTGACTGTACGCTATTACCTCAGAGAAGATTTAATAACATTTAAATTTCTGTTTTACGATACCAAACAGCTCCTTTTCAGAAGTTCTTTCCTAGCAATTTCCGGTCTGCTGTTTATGTCGTTGCTATTGCAGCCATCGTTAGCTATTTTTCTTCTTAAATAACAAAACGCATCTGTCCCATTTCTTAATCCTTACGCTCCAGCCATATAAATGTGGCCGCCGCGTATGTTCGATGTCAACGTACAATAAATGGCATTGGGATATGCTTCCGGGCCAAGGGTGGAAGCGTTTCCGAAACGGCTAAGTTTGTAAGCTGTTGACGTGCCGCCATGGGTAAGGTATATCGTCCAAGGAAAAGTGGCGCTGTCCACAATAGGTGCTGAAGCAACTGCAGTACACCACGGGCCATAGGCTACAAGAATGAACGACGGCTGCAGAGTCGCGTACGGGCGAAAAGACGTGCGCTCCGCACCTGGCGCCTATTGCGGGCACCCATACTGACTGATGTTCTCCGCCTACGAAGGCCGGAATCTGGACGCCAATACTGAAACTGGACATCCAGTGGCGACCATGGGCCGCTTCGGATGACAAATGGAGGTTGGCCTCTACGACTTCAAACGTTTGAAGGCAAAACACCCAGCAACAATCGTCGGAAGGCTTCAGGCTGTAGGAGGAAGCGTTACGGTCTGTGGTATTTCGTGGGTGATATCGTCACTCTGGAAATCACAATGAGTTAACACAAGTATGTATCTATCCTTGGGGTACACGTCCACTCCTTCAAACAGTTTCTGTTTTCTCGCTACTATGGCATCCGCCTGCAGGAAAATGCAACGAGTCATACAGCTCACAGTGTACATGTGTGGTTCGAAGAGCACCAGAATGAGTTTCCCGTACTCCCCTGGCGACCAGACTCCTCCGATTTAAACCCAATCGAGAGCCTATGTGACCAACTCGATCGGGCTGTTCGCGTCATGGATCCTCAAACGAGATAATCAGCTCGCCACCGATCTCGAGTCGACACGGCTCCACGTCCCTTTCGGTACCTTGCATAACCACACTGACACTCCTCCTGCACGCCTAGCAGCGGTTCACGCTGCAGAAGATGCTCAAGCTTTTGTAAGATGGTCACACTGTTTACACTCTACAGTGTGATTCCCTCATTATCTCCTTATTCATTTCGACTGAGGTATATTCTAAATGTTTTCGTTATTGATGTTGATCTTATA
The DNA here is from genome assembly GCF_021461385.2 of Schistocerca piceifrons. Classification (NCBI taxonomy): domain Eukaryota; kingdom Metazoa; phylum Arthropoda; class Insecta; order Orthoptera; family Acrididae; genus Schistocerca; species Schistocerca piceifrons. The sequence continues at coordinate 183,282,798 of NC_060142.1, read as the reverse complement.
AACCCTTTTCAAGGTAGCATCCAGTTCGTCGAACGTTCCCCGTTCATTGCCGTCTAAGACAGATTTGCAATGTTATCGGCAAACCTCAAAGTTTGTATTACTTTTCAGCGAAGTTCAGTTCGCTTTTCAGGTTTATCTTCTGTTTATTGCTCAATGTACAAATTACAGCGTGGAGAGGTTGCAACCTTGTCGAATACTCCCACCTCAAATACTGCTTCCAACGAATCTTAGCTTATTAGATATTCAAATGCTTCTCTCCGTTACGTGTGTTGTTGTTGTGATCCTCAGTCCAAAGAAGGGTCTGATGCAGCTCTGCAAGCTAATCCTCCTCAAGCCTGTTTATCTACGAGTAACTACTGCAACCTATATCCTTCTGAATCTGCTTACTGTATTCATCTCTTGATATCGTTCTACGATTCTTACCCCCCTCCACACTTCCCTCTAATATTACCGTAAACTGGTGATCCCTTGATGTTTCAGAATATGTCCTATTAAGTCCGTCCTCATTAGTTACGGCCGGCCGGAGTGGCCGAGCGGTTCTAGGCGCTACTGTCTGGACCCACGCGACCGCTACGGTCGCAGATTCGAATCCTGCCTCGGGCATGGATGTGTGTGATGTCCTTAGGTTAGTTAGGTTTAAGTAGTTCTAAGTCTAGGGGACTGTTGACCTCAGATGTTAAGTCCCATAGTGCTCAGAGCCATTTTAGTGGCTCGATTTCTAAAATAATTCCCTCGGCATCACCTGATTTCATTTGACTATTCCATTATCCTTGTTTCACCGTTGTTTATGTTTATCTTTTATCCTCCTTTGAAGACGCTGTCAATGCCGTTCAGTTCCTCTTCCAAATCCTTCGCTGACTGATTTGCAATTTCATCGTCAAACCTCAGAGTTTATATTTCTTCTCCCTGAACTTCTAATCTTACTCCAAATTCTTCTTTCCTTTCCTTTGTTGGTTGCTCAATGTACAGTTTGAATAACGTCTGGGATGGGATATAACCCTGTCTGACTCCCTAACCACTACTTCCCTTTCATGCCCTCTACACTGTAATAACTGCAGTGTGGTTTCCCTCACGTATGACAGGTTTATTAATATTACATTGTTTGCGGAAGCTTGCAGTGCTTACGAATAAACTGACGGTCGTGGTGTTCTGCAGGTTCGATGGGAGGTGGCCTCGAGGAGCAGCAGCCAGCGGTCCCGATGCCTCCGCCAGCAGCGACTGACGGCGGTGACGATGCGCCCGGCGACCCCTGGGGGCGGCGGCGGCGGACCACGTGCAAGCAATTACGCTCGTAACAGCCAATTAGAGACCCGCCGGCCGCGCGACACTCTCCAGACGTCCTCGTTAGCCACGCACAAGCGGTGGCAGGGCAGCACTGCGGCGCCGTCGGAGGGGATGCCCCGAAATACCCTCCCCCCAACCCCCAGCTCCGCGTCTGTCGCTGTCTTTATTCACTGAAGAAGGGTTGAGCTTTTCTGGAGCCCTCATAATGAACGACCCTCATAGTTAACGACGTCTTTCATAGTAGTGTGCATTTCAGGCAGTTAATATTAACGCCGCTTTCACTTTCAAAGAGACCGCGAAGAGCGGAGGACTAAAGAGCAGCCTCTCTACATTTGCCTTAATATTCTCATGTCCTCAAAGAAAGTACGTATACGCAGTGACCCAGACTCTATATTTTGGGCATTATACCGCAGGAGTGTGCTGTCAGTTCCAAAAGCAAGATCATATTATAAACATTGTAAGTGGGCTTTCTTCATGCTAAGTATTATTGTAAGCGGGCTGTTTAGGTTTTTATATTGGTAACGCCACGTAGCGCTCTGTATGAAAATCACTGACTGTGCTGTGTGCAGTCTGTGGCTGGTTAGCATTGTTGTAATATTCGCTATTGTAGTGTTGGGCAGTTGGCTGTTAACAGCGCGTAGCGTTGCGCAGTTGGAGGTGAGCCGCCAGCAGTGGTGGATGTGGGGAGAGAAATTGCGGTGTTTTGAGAGCGGATGATCTGGACGTGTGTCCATCAGAGGCAGTAAATTTGTAAGACTGGATGCCATGAACTGCTATATATATTATGACTTTTGAACACTATTAAGGTAAATACATCGTTTGTTCTCTATCAAAATCTTTCATTTGCGTAGTATGCCTATCAGTAGTTAGTGCCTTCAGTAGTTTGAATCCTTTATTTAGCTGGCAGTAGTGGTGCTCGCTGTATTGCAGTAGTTTGTGAGGTAAGTGATTTGTGAAAGGTATAGGTTAATGTTAGTCACGGTCATTGTCTTGTATGGATTATTCAAAGTCAGACTGCTTTGCGCTAAAAATATTGTGCGTTAGTTTAGTGTGGATCAGAATAGGTAAAGACCGAAATGTCTGAGTACGTTCAGTTCTGCTCAGATGTTTGAAAATCAAATAATGTAAGAGGTTTATCAGCACAGTAATTCATAAATTTTTCTAAGGGGACGTTTCAACATTCCACTCGGTTTTTTCTTTTCTGCTAAACGTGCTCAGTATGCCGTAGACGCCGACTCTCCATTCGATGTTGGACAAGTATTTGGAACAAAAACTATTCATTGTTATCCTACAATTTTTATGTTCTGAAGAAACCAAAATATAAACAAAATAAGGTAAAGGAAATTGGCTCGGAAATCTTTAGACATTTCGTAGGGGCATTGCCTCTCCAAACCGCGGATTAGAAAGGAGATGCACCGGGCGTCTGGTCAGCAACCTGACCCCGTCCATCTTTTAGCCCCTACAGAAACAACAAGAAGTATTCAGTGCTCCCAACCTGACCGTCCTGAAAATGAGCTGTAAATATCGGGATGGACATAACAACGACTTGGATAATCCAGGAAAAAAAGCGAGTGTGTATCCACCCACGGATGAAACGGAATTCATTGTTTCCTCGGAAAAAAAAAAAATCAGCCGGATTGGAAAATGGAACGTGCGTCTCTTAAATGAAAGTGGCGGGCTTGCACAGATACACCGTCAGTCGAGTCTGCATTAATTAGACTTAAGGGGCCTTTGCGAAGTTCGATGCACGGGCAGCGCTCAAATACTCTGTGATGGTAAAATAATTCTTTACTTACTGCATAACGGGCAGTCTCTACATGGATTTGAGCTAGTAGGGAAGACTGTTGTATCTACAGCAAAGGTCTGCAGCAATAAAAAGAGAAGGCCGTCATTTCAAAATGGAATAAGGAAGTAAGAGGGTTGACTGAAAAGTAATGCCTCCACCTTCGTAACTCTTCAACAGTTGGCAGCATTGGTATGCGGCAGGTACTGGCTTGTTCCGTAGTCTCATCTCTACAGCATCAGTGGGTAGGAAGTATCATTCAACGGTTGCGTTGTTACAGTGTAAAGTATGGAACCTTGCGCAGACGGTTGGTCAATGCGATTTAAGCACCGTGCAGCCATTGAATTCTTGACAAAAGAAGGTGTCACCCCAATGGAGATTCATCAGAGAATGAAAGCAGTTTCCGGTGATTGTGTTGATGTGAGTACTGTGCGTCACTGGGCAAGTTTAAAGATGTTGAGGCGGGAACATCTGACTTGCGTGGCAAACAAAGATTTGGACTGCCTGTGACAGCCACCACCGAGTTTCACAAGAAAAATGTTGACAGATTGATTCAGGACGATCGTTGTATCACTCAGAGAGAAACTGGAAGCACATTCGGCATTTCAGAAGAACGTGTGGGTCACATTATTGCTTTGCTTGACAATCGGAAGATCTGTGCATGGTGCGTACCCCGGATGCTGACTACTCAAATAAAAGCGGAGAGATTTTCTTGATCGTGGAACAACAACAAATTGAGAGCGTTACATCACAACGCTGCGAACTCTGAGGCGACGTTAACAAGTTTCAGAAAGGAAAAGGGAAATGTTTTCCTGCAGCATGACATTGCTAAACCACACACTTCACTTGCCACCACAGCAGAACGTCAGAGACTGAATCTCACCACCATACGGCATCCTCCATACAGTCAAGATTTAGCACCGTCTTACTCCCATCTATTCCCGATAATGAAAGACGATCTGTGGGGACATCATTATGCTTCTCATGAAGACGTAGGACTGTGAGACTATGTTTGCAGTAACCGGATGTCGACTTCTTACGTGACGGCTTCAGAAAAGTTATTCATCGTTGGCATAAATGTCTCCAATTGGCCGATGATTATGTGGAAAAGTTAATATTGCTGTTTAAAGAGGAGATTCTAAGGATTATTCATGCGTTTGATTCATTAAAATATTCCGATCCAAAAACAATTAACGAAGGTGGAGGCAATACTTTTAATTCAGCCCTCATATATGAAACTTCTATTTTACAACTGGATAGAGGCGAAAGAGTGGAAAGTGTTCCCAGGTACTACTCTTCCCTTAATTAGTCAAATAGCGGCTAGGGGTCTGATTGGATAGAAACCAGTTAATGATAGAATCATAGCTGCGCTCTTTCGTTCTACTCACACCAGAGCAAGTAATGTGCTGATCTTCCACCGATGGAAGATTCATACGAATGAGACAAGGATGATACTTACGTGCAGCTAGACAATGTATTTAATTAATTACCTTTTCATGGCCTTAAATTCTTATTGGTGAAATAACTTCATTAATTTGCAATGATCGTAATGGCTTTCAGTATGTTTTTGGACACTTTCTGTCATCAAAACGCACGAACTGTAATTCTGAACTTTTCACCTTATTGGGTAGCTTCCACAAGCTCTCCGTAGGTCATAGTTTCATATAACATAAAATATACACAACAATACCACGAGTACTCCTGATGGAAATAGTCTGCATAAAATTGATTATGTTTGTATAAAAAGCAGATGAAAGCCATTTTTGTGAGATATAACTATGAAATTATCGTGGTGCGGATGTTAGGTCGGAACATTTCTTGGTGCGGACTTTGAAGTAAAATTCATGTGGTAGCAACACAGCGTAAACGATGGTTTGACGTGACAAAGATAAAAATCCAAGGAAGTAGAATATTCATTAAAAATCTATCGCAGGCATTACAATATCAATCTAATAAAGTCGAAATATAATTTTATAAAATCAAAGATTCTATTAACCCATGTGCCGAAGAGACAATTGGACGCGGCAGAAGAAAAGAGAAAGAGCGATGAAATCAAGATTAAACTTCGTACTGGTAGATGAAAAAGAGAAGGTGAAGCAACAACGTGAACAAACAGAATACCAAGAGAAGCTTCAGCTAATGAGACGAAAGTATGTTGAGTGATACCATCGTGTCAAGAAAAGAAGAGGGCTGAGCGTAGAGGTAGAGAGGCGTAAAATGCTGCCATTCGAAATGATAACAGGACATTATACGTCTCGTTCGACAACTTATTGGAGCCCCCAGTTTTCAAACGGGCCGTAATGGATAAAAATCTGAACTCAAATTTTGAAAAACTTATCTACCGACACAGTACATCAATGAAATCGTAAACCGGCCTAACGTACTTAATATTTGTAACTTCGAAAAGTCAGCAAAAACGCAAGATCCAATTGTAAAACAGGTAATATTCCAGAAACAGATCTTTGTACAGCAGTAACAACACTTACATACAGTAAAGCAGTTGGTTCCACGACATATCAACCGAAATTCTGAAATATGGAATGCCGAGATTCATTCACCATCTTACTAAACTGCGAAACACCTGTTGGCGAACGAGACACGTTCCAGAAGACTGGAGGCGTGGTATTTTTATTATACAACCAAAGAAAGTGAATCCAAGAGAATGTACAAACTGGAGAGGCAACGCGCTTCTCGTGGTACCAGGCGAAGTCTTGTGCCTCGTGCTTATAAAAAGGATACTAGAAGCAACAGATTGTAGGCTACGAAAAGAATGGGCTGCTTTTCGAAGTGGGGGAAAAATTATTTCTGCGGTATGTAATAGAATAAGGCACAGAATTCAACTGTAAATTGCAGCTAAAATTCGTTGATCAAAAAAGTTAAAGCAACTGACAGTATACGCTCAGAATAATTGGCGAATATTATAAACCCATACGGGAATCATGACCACCTCACTGACTTTTTTTTTTTTTAAATGTGTATCGAGATTCGAGTAGTTGTATGACAGAAGATAGGAACCCCCCTTCCTTTAGCATTCTGACAGTCATCAGACCAGGATGCGCTTTGCCACCATTCCTATTTATATTAGTATTAGATTTCACAATGGGAAAAAAGCAATGTGCAACTTCAACTCGGGCTTACGTTTAAATGAGCAATCTAGGCTCACTGGTATGAATTTTGCTTGTGACATCGTTCTTGTGGCAGAAGTAACACAAAATTTACAATAAACGACTACCAAGCTAGATGAAATGGCGAGATCTGGAGCGCTACAAAAATCGTAATGAAACAATAGCCATGTGCATAAAAAGCTGAAATTTATCTACTGAAACCTGTAATAAATAGGACGTACATGCAGACATCACCAGCAGAATTGGGTAGGCTGCTGCAGTCTTCCAACAAATGCGATCTATCTGGCAAATAGATTCTACTGTTACGCCTGTGAGAAGATTCATAGAAGGTATTACTGGAAATGTCATTAGTAACTTTAAACACAGCGTTTGTAAACATCCTTTGAGGATCTTTGAGAAAGAGGCCCTAGCTACATATCACTATACTTCTTGTAGATGATATCCTGTATTCTGTCAACAGCGAAATCGCTCACTTATCGCCCATCAGACACCGGATCGCTACAGCTTTAGACTACATTACATTATTATATTTGTAATGCACCTCAATGTCTAAATGAAAAATAAACAAATACAAGATAGCATATTCTTTCCGGCCAATACAAAATTACTTTACTTCGGTCTGGAGCCTCAATGTACAAGGTTTTAAAGAAGAGAAAGAACTGTCCAATAGCGAGAAATTCACACAAAAACTCAGACTGGGTGATAATGAAAAATAACTTCCGATTATGGAAAACAATTCCTACTACTCATCGCTAAGACAAACGCTGTATGCACTACGCTCCCTTTTACATTTATCTGGACTAATTCCTGTAGAGAACCCCCAAGAAACGGCAAAAGAGAACGTATCACTCAAGTTTTGTTTTTAGAGGATAAAAAAGGAATATGAACAGAATTAAAAATAAACTCTACCATCCATCTGTTCCAATATCCTAAAACTTTAAAATTATTTGTGGAAACAAGGTTTTTCTCAGAGAAACAGCGAAAATTCAGAAAGAACCACTCTCGTGTTCAATTGCTAATACATAATGCGCTGGATTTCAACTTACAGAAATCCGAAACGTATTTGACCGTTTCTAACAACCATACGGAATAAATTCTGAAATCTTTGATCTATTGAAAGAAGGTTTGACCGTCAGCATCACGTAGGCGTAGCAACAGCTGTTACTGAACGACACAGTATATCTATATGTTTTATTGAACGTGACTTTTCCTTGCTGTGACTTTACATCGCTAATTTTAATGAACAAGTAAAATAACGGTAAGTCTGCACTTTCAAGAATTTGCAGAGACTGTTACAACGTTTAAGCATCTGGAGGTAATTCGACGAAGTGAAAAGAAATTTAATGAACGCAACTAATCAGAGAAGGTAGATGGCTGCTTAAATTTGTTGCGAAGTTTCTAGAGACATCCAGCTATACGCCTACAAGCTGTTAATTATTGCTTCGGAATTTGAAACTCAGTTCACATACGACTTACACAGCATGGCGTAGAAATTCAAAGGAAACACCGTTAGGAATTTAACATGTCGAAAAGGAAATGAAAGATGCGGCAGAGACCAAGGGAAAGAAATGGAATTCGTTGGAAGAAAGGCGAAGTTGTTTCCGCAAAACCGATTTGTGTTGATTTAAAAATTTGTTATTCCTGTTAAGTTGGGAATAATTCTTGAAAGATGTTAGCTATTTGAAGAACGAGGTAAAAGGGTTTGATGCACGTATGGAGACATGTAGACAGTACTCTTTTCTTCAATACGTACGTGAATGTAACACCGGTGCGAAGCATTCTTTCGCTGTGCTCTATAGAATTCAGTCCAGATTATGTGTGTAAGCAGAAGAAGTGAAAGGTGGCTACACTGAGCCACTGCGCCAGAGATTGCGCCAAAGAGTATTATTAAGCCGCCTCCTCAGTGCCTGTTAAGAGCTCGTAGAAGTCAGTGCTTGTTAAGAGCTCGTAGTAGTCAGTGCTTGGAGAGAGCTCTTAGTAGTCAGTGCTGAGATGTTGTAGCAGAGAGTGTTTGTTGAGATGTGCTATTAGGCAGTCCTTGCTGAGATGTGATATTGGACAGTTCTGGTTGAGATATAATGTAAGGATTAGAGTGATTTTCATCAATATAAATGAGGTAACTAACTCCATTTGTTTTTATTTCAGTATCCTAAATAATGCGTCATTACAGGTTCAGTCAACAAAGCATCTGGCTTGTGTTCTTGTATTAGAGTGTAATTCTGCTTTCATTACGCGATTATAGTATTTGTAATTTTCTTTTATCACGGCAGTAAAATTGGTATTTAAAAATTCTTGTCTCGTTGAAGAAGGACCGTGCCAGATGTGCGTTGAGTCATACTTCCACATACAGAACAGTGATACTTGTGCTTGGTTTAGTAGGTTTTATAGTTGCTGGGGACTTAATTAATTAATTGTGTTAATGAAAATTTTCATTTCATTCTTTGTTGTTGTTCTTTGCAGTCAGATAGCGTAATAATACTAGTCAGGGCCAACCGATTACGAGACATAGCGTAATCGGACATACAGCTACTAAAAAAAACTAAAAAATATTTTCAATCATATTTAATTAAGACCCCATGCACGCCAAAGAGTATTATTAAGCCGCCTCCACAGTGCTTGTCGAGAGCTCGTGGTAGTCAGTGCTTGGAGAGAGCTCGTAGTAGTCAGTGCCTGTCGAGGTCTCGTGGTAGCCTGTGCTGAGATGTTGTAGCAGAGAGTGTTTGTTGAGATGTGCTATTAGGCAGTGCTTGCTGAGATGTGATATTGAAGAGTTCTGGTTGAGATATAATGTAAGGATTAGAATGATTTTCATCAATATAAATGAGGTAACTAACTCCGTTTGTTTTTATTTCAGTGTCCTAAATAATGCGTCATTACAGGTTCAGTCAACAAAGCATCTGGCGTGTGTTCTTGTATTAGAGTGTAATTCTGCTTTCCTTACGCAATTATCGTATTTCTAATTTTCTTTTATCACGTCAGTATAATTGGTATTTAAAAATTCTTGTCTTGTTGAAGAAGAACCGTGCCAGATGTGTACGTTGAGTCACACTCCCACACACAGAACAATTACATTTGTGCTTGGGTTTTGTAGGTTTTATAGTTGCTGGGGACTTAATTAATTAATTGTGTTAACGAAAAATTTCATTTCATTCTTGTTGTTGTTCTTTGCAGTCAGATAGCGTAATAATACTAGTCAGGGCCAACCGTTTACGAGAAACAGCGTAATCGGACATACAGCTACTAAAAACTAAAAAATATTTTCAATCATATTTAATTAAGCCCCCATGCACGTTTTTTCCTCGACAAGCACTGACTGCTACGAGTTCTCTCCAAGCACTGACTGCTACGAGATCTTAACAGGCACTGACTTCTATGAGTTCTCACAAGCACTGTGGAGGCGGCTTAATAATACTCTTTGGCGCAATCTCTGGCGCAGTGGCTCAGTGTAGCCACCTTTCATATGCCCCTCCTCCACAGGCCAGAATTTGATGGTATTTTTTGCCAGCATTGGTGGTGAAAATACCACCAAATTCGTCCAGAAAAATACAGACAAAAATAAAAGATAATATTAATACCTAAATATCACATCATTAGTTAAAATTTTGGCTTTGCACTGACCTTTCAATAACCTAATATATAAAATACAGCAGGCAATACAAATTCTTTTCATACATGTGGCTTTACATAATAGTTTACACAATACAAAAAAATCAGTTTATACAAATGTTCACATAAAATTCTTTTAATTATTGAAAAAAAAACAAATAGTTGATAATTCCAGCCCAGCAATGGTCAACAGGTGCAAACACCAACAAGTGACATCATTTTAGCAGAAACAGTCCATCAGTTGCACCCAGCAATGTTGAGAGCAGGTGCAGACACCAACAAGTGACATTTCAGTAGAAGCAGTCCATCAGTTGCACCCAGCAATGTTGAGCAGGTGCAGACACCAACAAGTGACATCATTTCAGTAGAAGCAGTCCATCAGTTGCACCCAGCAATGTTGAGCAGGTGCAGACACCAACAAGTGACATCATTTCAGTAGAAGCAGTCCATCAGTTGCACCCAGCAATGTTGAGCAGGTGCAGACACCAACAAGTGACATCATTTCAGTAGAAACATTTCTAATAGTGGCACCCAGCAATGTTGAGTAGGTGCAGACACCGGCAAGTGACATCATTTCCATAGAAGTAGCTTCATCTGTGCACCCACTAATGTTGAGCAGGTGCAGACGGCAAGAAGTGACATCATTTCAGTAGAAGCAGTCCATCAGTTGCACCCAGCAATGTTGAGCAGGTGCAGACAGCAACAAGTAACATCATTTCAGTAGAAACAGTTCTAACAGTGGCACCCAGCAATGTTGAGTAGGTGCAGACACCGGCAAGTGACATCATTTCCATAGAAGTAGCTTCATCTGTGCACCCAGTAATGTTGAGTAGGTGCAGACAGCAAGAAGTGACTTCATTTCCATACAAGTAGTCCATCAGTTGCACCTAGCAATGATGAGCAGGTCCAGAGAGCTGTCCATGATATTCACTATCACTGATCACACTGTTCACCAGAGTATATAAGCACAAATTTAACATGTCCTAGTGGCACCAATCATGTAGAAAAAGTACAAGTAACAGTCCATAATATTCATTATCACTGATCACACAGTTCATCAGCAGAAATTAAACATGTCCTAGTGGCACCAATCATGTAGAAAAAGTACAAGTAAAAGTCCATAATATGCACTATCACTGATCACACAGTTCAGGCATGAACAATAGTTTGAATACACATACAAATGCTTTTACAATGCTCTTACACTAAACATACAAATCATAACCAACACACAAATGATGTCAGATAATTTTCATATTAACTATTACAAATACTCAAATATCAGTAAACCTATAATATTTATGAGTGTCAGTGCAATCCACTACAAACAAATAAAATAATATTTACGAGATAGGTGGGTAGGATTAGGAAAGGAAAACACACAAAACACACTCATTCATCTTTCGTCCACATTAAGCACTACTGTGTAATTGAATAGTGTTAACTGTGTAAATGTAATTCTGTCAAAATCTGATGTTCATCATGTGTATCAAGTAATAGTGGCAGCAATGTATAACAGTCAATAATAGTTAAGTCAACGTCATAGACCAATGTCTGCCAAGCCAGATCAAATGTACTGTTGTTGAACAACTGTCAGTGAGCCAAGATATGCAAATACTTCCTCTCTTCAAAAAAAAGTATATACTGCTTAGTGATTTAACAAAGTGTGTGTATAGACTATCTTCCTTCTACTTTAGTGTTCTAGTCTGCCATCTTCATCCTCCTTGTTCCATAAGACCAACAAAAAAAATATGCATCTCACTTACTTTACCTCTTATCCACCAAAACTCCAATAATCATCAACTTCACACAATCTCAATAATACCTCAATAATACCTCTTCAATACGTCGATACATATAAACCTTATTGCCAATATATGCTCCTCACTTACTTTACCTCTTATCCACCATAACTCCAATAATCATCAACTTCACACAATCTCAATAATACCTCAATAATACCTCTTCAATACGTCGATACATATAAACCTTATTACCAATATCATTTCACTTCCATAACAACTCTTTCCTCTAGTCAGTCTCCTCGAACAAGTACAGATAAAATCCTAATGCAAACCTCATCATCCCATACAATCCGAAGACACATTGTCAACACACAACCTCTGTGTAATCCATCTGAGCCAAATCTTCCACTCATTATGAATTATAAACAAAAGAAATGCATACATGACCTCTAACAGACTTAGTTCGAATAACTCTCAGTAATTAAGTACGATTACGGAATGTGAATGATCATAATATTTCACAGTGTGTACACCACTTCAAGAATCGTGGCAGAAGCAAACATGTGGAGTATTTCTTGTGTCAAGTGTCACTTCCTATTTCAATTGCTCGCGAAAAATGCAGTGTAATAACTGTCAATGGTCTAAACCTAGTTTTGGTATGTCATGTCGTTAGCTTCCTTCCTATTATCATAAATTTATACAGCTTCCATAAAACCTCAGCTCATGTGACTTCTATGAAGTTTCTTGTACTAATGTCGTTCGTCGAATTATAGCAGTTCATTTTCTTATCTCAAAAATATAAGGCACTGAGCGTAAGCAAAACAAGCAATAGCGAGTAAATATACCAGTAGAGAACAGAATGTCAACAAGTGTATGCAGCACAATTCTTACAACGAGGCTCTGCCAAGCAAACAATCTATAATTAATACAATAGTGTGACCTAAACTCTATGTTCATACACAGTATATCAGCATTTCTATACACCAAATTAAAGAGTAGTTATGACAACAAAACAGAAATGTGTAAATACGCAATCCATAAGCAGAGCAGCAAACAGGTCATTAGCATCATATCAGCATTAGCAAATAAATGTTCATATGTCATCTTAATAAGTAAACATGAAGGCGCAAGCAGATAAATCACAAAGTATAACTTACACGCCTAACCACATCAGCACAATAAATCAGGTGACAATTATAATTTAAATAAATAAGCACAGCAGGCACATAATTAAAAAAAATATGACATCAGTGAAAAAGCAGTGCAGCCAAGCGATGCATAATATACACAAGTTACAACCCAGTTCATTAATAATCATTGTCAAAATCAGTTAACGTACGCAAGCACGTCGCTTCACGAGTAATTTCATAGAACATGAAATTTATCACAAAGTATGAATCACGTAATTGCGATCAGCAAATTACGTCTAAAGTACGTACCTAAGTGGAAATATGTTACCTGAAAAATGAACTCAATTAATAGTTACCTTTTTAGTTTATTAGTTTCTTCTTGGAAATTACATTCTTTCTGAAAATTTCTCGATAGCAAGTCCTCTTAACGTCGGAGACACACAGAATTTACCTGAAGTTCTTAAATATTTTATAGAACCGTATCCTGAAAAATACTGAATGTTAATAACATAATTCATCAAGTCACTATAGCTTTATACTGAATTCAGTCGGAGAAATTAAACTGTGTATTTGTTTACGGCTGTCAGTGCATTCGCACTGAGCGCTCGATCAGCTGTAGGCGCGTGACCTAGGAAGCAATTGTTCGCGGTCAACGACTGCCTTGTGCGGCGCGCAGACTTGACTGTTGCCTTGAGTATGTGCCGCCGCCAAAACACAGCGCGGTATCCTTGTACTCTCCGCATGTTTACATCTAGCTGTGAGTTTCTCTAAAGTATGTCATTCCACAAAAATTTTTCAAAAGTATATCATTCCACAAAAATTTTTACGTTGGATATGTGATGTATTCCCTTAGAGCGTCGAGATTTAAGAGTTTCTACTTCAACAGTGTTATCATGAATAATTTTGCGAATTCTATATGGACCGTTATAAAGCAAAAAAAAATTGCGACACAAGCCTTTTCCTTTGTGAGACAAACGATGAGACTTAATTAACACCTTCTGTCCAACTGACAAGATTTTTAAACGACCCGGATGTTTAGCTGATTTCTCTCTTCTAGCAGCCGCAGATGCAATATTTTGCAAAGCCATGTTCACAACTTCAGAATGCTGCAGTTTCCGTGAAGGCGGAAAAGGAACGATTTCAGATATGCGATTTGTCGGTGCTTTGATTTTTAATATCATTATAGGCGGTAAAGAAGTTGAATCATTAGGGAGTTCATTCAGAATGTTTTGAAAAATATGAAGATACTGATCCCACGTTCTGTGATTCTGATGACAATAAAGTCGACACAATTTATTGATATCCTTCATCCATCTCTCTGAAGCGTTAGATTGAGGGTGAAAAAGTGAAATGAAAATTGGTTTAACTTTACGACGCTGTAGAGTACGAAGCCAAATTTTAGAACGAAACTGTGATCCATTATCTGATATAACCTTATCAACATGACCAACTTCTTTAAGAAAATGGTTACTGAAAGCATTAGATACTGAACGAGCTGTTGCTTTGCGTAACGGTGTAAAACACACATATTTTGACGTCAACTCCACTGCTACGAAAATGTACGCAAAACCATGAGTAGAACGAACCACTGGACCGAACAAATCGACTGCAGCCATCTCCTTTAATTTCGCTGGAATGATAGAAAACAACGGTGCTCTGTGAGAAACTGTTGGCGGCTTAGCCTTTTGATATAATTTGCATTTGGCAAGAACAGATCGAATACGTTTTTACATATTACTGAAGTAGCAATTTTCTCGTAATTTATGAAAGCATTTTCTGGGACCAAACTGTGCATAACTGAAGTGCATATACCCAATCAGCTTATTAACCCACTCATCAGGAATACAAACTAACCAAACAGAGTTGTCGACCGATTTTCGTTTAAAAAGAATGTCATTGCGAACTAAATAATGCTGTCTAATCGCCACGCTTTCCTTTCTCCTCCACTTCTCCTTAATGTCCTTCCAGATTGGATCCTTATTTTGCTCCTTAGCGATGTCCTGGAGCGAAGACGAAATAAAGTTCTCAAACGCAACGCCTTGAATATACATCAAACAATAATTGTTTTCCTTGCAGTCCTCTTCAGCACTTTGTTTCAAACCCATAGGTGCACGTGATAAAGCATCAGCTACAATATTTGAAGAACCCTGTATGTAAACAATACTAAAATCAAATTCCTGTAGGTACAACGCCCATCGTGACAATCTGCCATGAGTTAATTTTGTCGACATAAGAAATTCCAGAGCTCGATGATCGGTGTAAACCTTAGTATGTCTGCCAAACAAAAATGTCCGAAATTTTGTAAAAGCCCATACAACAGCCAAAGCTTCAAGTTCCGTAATGGAATAATTCTTTTCTGATTTAGAGAGAACACGGCTTCCAAATGCAATAGTTTTCTGGACTACAACGCCGTCTTCTTCTATCTCTTGAAATAAATGTGCACCTAGGCCCTTGTATGATGAGTCCGTCGCCAAACAAAATTCTTTAGATAAATCCGGATGTGAAAGAAGTGGAGCAGCAACTAAAGCATCACGAAGTTGCTCAAATTCTGACTGAGCTTCCTCATCCCAACACCAATTAGATTTCTTTCCAGATAGTTCACATAAACGAGGTGTGGCCAAATCGTCCAATTTAACAAAGCGTCGAAGAAAATTACAGACACCAAGGAAACTACGAACATCACGTTTTGTAGTAGGAACAGCATAATTACGAATAGCGTCTAATTTTTCTGGATCAGGAAGAATACCTTCTGTAGAAATAATGTGGCCGAGAAATTTCACCTGAGAACGACCTAATTCAGATTTTTCTAAGTTCACTGTAATGCCAACTCTTGCAAAGATACGTAATAATGAATCCAAAATTTTGTTATGCTCACTCCAAGAATGTTTAGCAATAAGAATATCGTCGACATATGAAGTAATATTGTCACGAAGATAAACAGGTAAAATCTCATTTAAGCTACGAATGAATGCTGCTGAAGATACAGTAAGTCCAAAAGGTAATTTCCGAAACTGGTAACAATTACCAAAGGCTAAAAGGGCTGTGTATTTTCTACAATCAGGGTGGAGTTCTATTTGCCAAAAACTTGCGCGCATATCAATCGTGGATAAAACTTTAATTCCATGAAAATGTTGAAGAAGTTCATCTAAATTTTGTGGGCGGTCAGTTTCAGGAATGATGATGTTATTTATCTGTCCGGAATCCAGAACCAATCGAATTGACCCATCCTTTTTAAGAACAACGTGTAATGGGCTAGTATAAGGACTGACTGCATGCTCACTAATGCCCTGATCTAACATGTACTGAAGTTCATTCTTAACCTTGTCTCTGTAAGCCAAAGGAATAGCGTACGTTTTCCCGCGAAATGGTGTGTGTTCTTTTACTTTAAATAAATATTGTAAGCCTCGTATAGTTTCTGTGTGATGACTAAACACTGTAGCATGTGAAGTCAAAATTTGGTGCAGCTCTTCTCTTGCAACGTCATCTGGCACTTCAGCTTTCTTAACCTTTTCATTAATTAATTCTTCGCTATTAATTATATCATCCATCGCGTCCCTGTATCTATTGTCATTGTCATGAATGAACACATTGTCGTCATAATGCTCAACGAAAACATCAGAAGTAAGAAACCTTAAACATTTTGTATCTGACTCAGATCTTGTTAAACACTCGAAAAATTTCAAACATTTCGGCATTCCTGCATCAGTCAAATTTACACTTCCTTCTTTAAAGTTCAAAATTGCCTTATGTGCGTTAAGAAACTCCATACGTAATATAATTTGGGTACTGAGTAATGAAACAATAATAAAATTAGCTGAAAATTCGTAACCTTGACAAATGAAATTTAAGTTGGTTTGTTGTTTAACTTCCACACTTTTTCCAGAAATCGCTCCTCGAATTGTAGTTTTAGAAATAGGTAACACAGGACAGGCAATCGTTCTTTCACATATACGAAAAACTGATTCACTAATGACATTCAATGGGCTCCCAGAATCTAAAACTGCAGTGAACTTATTCTTACCCACACATACATCAATAACAGGATGTAAAAATGCGTCTACTTTATTTTCCTTTTCATCTAGCAAAATGTCTCTCATGTCTTCCAGGCGCACGTAGTGTAAAGTCGTAGTGTCATTACTTTCTGAACCGTCTATATTGCTGCCAGAAGCCGAAGCTGCAAGTCATTGTCGATTGTTTGCGTCACGTCTTTGATTATTCGCGTCATTTCGCGGATCAATTTCTACTATTTGCACTTGTCTCTCTGAAGTTCTGTCACGTGGAGGATGCCAATTAGGTCCTTCCTGTCTGTTAGATGCAAATTCTTGGTTGTGTCTGTTATTAAAATTTCTATTTTCCTGTCCGTCTGCATAACTACTTCTGGTATAATTTCGACTGTCACTTCTGAAATTATTGTTGTATCTACTACCCTGATTATTTCTGTAGTAAGAATTTCTATTACTGTTTGAATAATTTCTGTCTTGATGATACCGATTACTGTTTCCGTATGATTGATCATTCCGGTACGAATTACCGTTATTATAATTGTCTGTGTAATTTCTGTTAGAACGTCTGTTATTGTCATAAGGCTGGTATCTATTGTCCTGTCTGTTACGTCTGTCATTCGCAAAGTTACTCATATAACGCCCGTTCCGATCACTATCCCTTTTCTCTGAAAATCTATTGTAATTACTGTTACTGAAGAAGTTACAGGAAGTCCCGTCGTCGTTGTCATACTCAAGTTCTTGCAACAAAGTCTTAAAAGTCTCAATGTCGTCTTTACATCTTCCGGCTAAAGCAATTTGTCTTATGGATTGTGGCAGCTTAGTTAACCAAATGCGAATAAATTCAGTCGGGCTGTAAGGGTTGGACAAGAACTGATTCTTTCGAATCATGTCTTCAAAATATTCTGCTGGCGTGCGGAACTCAGACTGTTTAAAATTGCGCTGCATAATCAGACTATGTTTGACTCTGTCTTGTGTGTTTTCGGACCAATATGCCGATAGAAATGCATGATAAAAATCATTTAGAATATTACAATCTCTAATGAGTGCGCGCATCCGCGTCGCCGGTTCGTTTTCTAAATATCCACACATAAATTCCAGTTTGTGACTTAGTGGCCAATTTGGTGGAAGTGCGTACATACACTCCTGGAAATGGAAAAAAGAACACATTGACACCGGTGTGTCAGACCCACCATACTTGCTCCGGACACTGCGAGAGGGCTGTACAAGCAATGATCACACGCACGGCACAGCGGACACACCAAGAACCGCGGTGTTGGCCGTCGAATGGCGCTAGCTGCGCAGCATTTGTGCACCGCCGCCGTCAGTGTCAGCCAGTTTGCCGTGGCATACGGAGCTCCATCGCAGTCTTTAACACTGGTAGCATGCTGCGACAGCGTGGACGTGAGCCGTATGTGCAGCTGACGGACTTTGAGCGAGGGCGTATAGTGGGCATGCGGGAGGCCGGGTGGACGTACCGCCGAATTGCTCAACACGTGGGGCGTGAGGTCTCCACAGTACATCGATGTTGTCGCCAGTGGTCGGCGGAAGGTGCACGTGCCCGTCGACGTGGGACCGGACCGCAGCGACGCACGGATCCACGCCAAGACCGTAGGATCCTACGCAGTGCCGTAGGGGACCGCACCGCCACTTCCCAGCAAATTAGGGACACTGTTGCTCCTGGGGTATCGACGAGGACCATTCGCAACCGTCTCCATGAAGCTGGGCTACGGTCTCGCACACCGTTAGGCCGTCTTCCGCTCACGCCCCAACATCGTGCAGCCCGCCTCCAGTGGTGTCGCGACAGGCGTGAATGGAGGGACGAATGGAGACGTGTCGTCTTCAGCGATGAGAGTCGCTTCTGCCTTGGTGCCAATGATGGTCGTGTGCGTGTTTGGCGCCGTGCAGGTGAACGCCACAATCAGGACTGCATACGACCGAGGCACACAGGGCCAACACCCGGCATCATGGTGTGGGGAGCGATCTCCTACACTGGCCGTACACCACTGGTGATCGTCGAGGGGACACTGAATAGTGTACGGTACATCCAAACCGTCATCGAACCCATCGTTCTACCATTCCTAGACCGGCAAGGGAACTTGCTGTTCCAACAGGACAATGCACGTCCGCATGTATCCCGTTCCACCCAACGTGCTCTAGAAGGTGTACGTCAACTACCCTGGCCAGCAAGATCTCCGGATCTGTCCCCCATTGAGCATGTTTGGGACTGGATGAAGCGTCGTCTCACGCGGTCTGCACGCCCAGCACGAACGCTGGTCCAACTGAGGCGCCAGGTGGAAATGGCATGGCAAGCCGTTCCACAGGACTACATCCAGCATCTCTACGATCGTCTCCATGGGAGAATAGCAGCCTGCATTGCTGCGAAAGGTGGATATACACTGTACTAGTGCCGACATTGTGCATGCTCTGTTGCCTGTGTCTATGTGCCTGTGGTTCTGTCAGTGTGATCATGTGATGTATCTGACCCCAGGAATGTGTCAATAAAGTTTCCCCTTCCTGGGACAATGAATTCACGGTGTTCTTATTTCAATTTCCAGGAGTGTAAATTGATCTAACCATGCACATGGATGTATGTCATTCTTAGAGTTGCGGAAGATCTTAAATTTCCGAACAGTCAAAAAGTGTTTATAGTCAAAGTTTTCGCCTCGTGGCGACAAAGACCTACCGCGTCTGTCCCAGTCCCAGTGACGATTATTGTCAAGTTCGCGCGCCTGGCGCTCTCTTGTCGCCTCTCGTAAATGAAACAAATTATTTTCTTCAAACCCTTCTGATATCTGTGATTCCAAATTTCTTTTGCTGTCTTTTCCTACAATTTCGCCTTCGATCTGTTTGACTTGCTTTCGTAATGCCTCAACTTCCCTTTTCACGCGTTCATTAAATTTTCCCTGATTTTCAACATGTTTATTTATGTTCTGATACTCTTCGGTTTCTGCAAATGGTAATGGAGCTGTATCATCCGAATCTCTGTCCCCATGTAAACTAAGATTTGTCAGTTTATCTGAAATCTCCTCAACTCTTTCCGATAAGTCACCTAATTGTTCTTTCTGTTTATTTACGTCTTCCGTAAGTGTCGCGACTCTGGTTTCAGTATTGACACATTCGGTAGTTAACTGCTCATACTGTTGTGTTAGGTTATTTAATCTGTCATTTGGTACGGATTCCTCGATCCTCTCAAGTATTTCTTCCTTATCTTTTCCACGTCGTAAATTTAACTCTGGAAATTTTTGTACTATCACGCGATCTCTTTCTTCCTGTTCTCTATCCTGTTCCCTTTGTCTGATTTCTACTGCAATTAATGTATTATTGTGAGCATTCAAAATCGGTTGTACTTCTTCTCTGATTCCTTTCTTTAATTCATCTTTCATATTTTTGAAACACGTCCCTATTCGTGAGTCTAACCGTGTTTCCAAAGTTCTCATCTCTGTTTTAATTGTTCCAATCTCTGTTTTAAATTCAGATCCTAACCGTGTTTCCATTGTTCCCATATCAGTTTTAATCGTTCCCATCTCAGTTTTAATTGTTCCCATCTCAGTTTTAATTGTTCCCATCTCTGTTTCTAAACGTGTTGCCACTGTTTTAATTCAGATCCCAAATTTAATATTGCACCCATCAACTGCTCCGTATGAACTAGTTCAAAATTCCTTTCGCCCCGAACATTTCCCGCAAAACCAGTTTCCTTCGTCATAGCTGTAAAGCTACCTGTGTTCGATACTATTTCAGAATCTTCTGTCGTTAATCTCAGATTCTGTGAATTTTCTGATTGAGAAAAATTTTGAAATGGTTCTGGACTGTCCTCCCGACTTATTAAATTATTTTCAACTCCATTATTCATCATACTGTTGTCCTGTGTTGGTGAGTTCGCCATGTCAACAATTTCATCATTCTCCCTATTCATCATTTTCGCCTTTTTCATAGATCGCGTAATCATTTACAAAACATTTACAAAACATACAAAAAATTCGTCACTGTACGAAAATTACACACAATGACTCTTTATCTCCAAGAATACCATTCACATGAAATGTTTCCCTCAAACACGATTAACAAACAATTGACACAATTGCACTAGATTGTCAAACCCATAGACAAGACAATAAAAATTAAATTTTGAAAAATACCATTA
Source organism: Schistocerca piceifrons (assembly GCF_021461385.2). Classification (NCBI taxonomy): domain Eukaryota; kingdom Metazoa; phylum Arthropoda; class Insecta; order Orthoptera; family Acrididae; genus Schistocerca; species Schistocerca piceifrons. The sequence goes on along the minus strand of NC_060142.1, from coordinate 183,261,980 downwards.
GAAGAATGCCAATTACCAAATCTATACATGCAATATAAACTACAATTACTAAACTACAAATTACTACAACAATACTACTGTCTACTATTTTTACAATCAGAAGAATTCCAAGGGACGATCCGAAGCAGCGGTCGCCACGTGCATGGGGTCTTAATTAAATATGATTGAAAATATTTTTTAGTTTTTTTTTAGTAGCTGTATGTCAGATTACGCTATGTCTCGTAATCGGTTGGCCCTGACTAGTATTATTACGCTATCTGACTGCAAAGAACAACAATAAAGAATGAAATGAAAATTTTCATTAACACAATTAATTAATTAAGTCCCCAGCAACTATAAAACCTACTAAACCAAGCACAAGTATCACTGTTCTGTGTGTGGAAGTATGACTCAACGCACATCTGGCACGGTTCTTCTTCAACAAGACAAGAATTTTTAAATACCAATTTTACTGCCGTGATAAAAGAAAATTACAAATACTATAATCGCGTAATGAAAGCAGAATTACACTCTAATACAAGAACACAAGCCAGATGCTTTGTTGACTGAACCTGTAATGACGCATTATTTAGGATACTGAAATAAAAACAAACGGAGTTAGTTACCTCATTTATATTGATGAAAATCACTCTAATCCTTACATTATATCTCAACCAGAACTGTCCAATATCACAGCTCAGCAAGGACTGCCTAATAGCACATCTCAACAAACACTCTCTGCTACAACATCTCAGCACAGACTACCACGAGACCTCGACAGGCACTGACTACTACGAGCTCTCTCCAAGCACTAACTTCTACGAGCTCTTAACAGGCACTGAGGAGGCGGCTTAATAATACTCTTTGGTGCAATCTCTGGCGCAGTGGCTCAGTGTAGCCACCTTTCAGAAGATTTAGCTCTGATAGCGGTTGGATATCTAGTTTGATGTAACTGGGGTAGACTAAATGAAAATAACAGTTTATCTGATGCTGAACCTTCCTTATGACTAAGTACTGAATCCGAACAAGCAATTGAATGACGACGTCTATTCATTTGCAGGCTTTTATTTTAGCCCCTAGATTGATGTATTTCATTTGCAATTCTGCTAGGACAGACGGGTTACTTTCAAGTCGTAAAGTGGTATCGTATTCAGAAGTAGAATATTCTGCAACTTGGGGAGCAACGTAAGTTGCTAGGAAAGTGAAGCAGTGCCCCCATAGAAGGCATCGGGATGCAGCACGCACTTTCGTGTCGCTTCTGTTCACTGAACGCAGAGATGTAAGGTCACAAATGACAGACTCACTTGTATGTAATATCTTTCTGCGGAACCTTTCCCACTTATTCTTTGTTAATCTGTTGTCTGCTTGTTATGTTTCAAAGCATCAGGTTCAGGAACGTGATTAGAATAATTTATTAACTCTAAGAATCTGAACAAACATGACACAGCGTCATTAGAACATTATTGCACCAGTTATACTGAAATCCATGCCACTGTTGAGTTTATTACCGCGTAGGTGTCGTCTGTCCTTCTCTCCCTTTTCTTTTTGTTTTTGTATGTGAGCTCATATTCAACTTCGACGTTTTTGGCAGATACCTTGGCATATGAAATTTGAAATCTGGTTTCAATTGTTTGCATCTTCTTATGAGGGAGTTGAATATCTTTCTACATAGTATGAAGTATTTGACATCTATACAAGAATACGGGTATCATCTGCAGTGTATAGGTGTGTTGTGCGTAACTTACATCCAGGTTTCAACCATTTACAGCCCGCATCTCGTGGTCGTGCGGTAGCGTTCTCGCTTCCCACGCCCGGGTTCCCGGGTTCGATTCCCGGCGGGGTCAGGGATTTTCTCTGCCTCGTGATGGCTGGGTGTTGTGTGCTGTCCTTAGGCTAGTTAGGTTTAAGTAGTTCTAAGTTCTAGGGGACTGATGACCATCGATGGTAAGTCCCATAGTGCTCAGAGCCATTTCAACCATTTACAAAAGTGACAGCAGAAGGCGACCATTTCACAAATATAGCAGAGCTCTACATTTTGTGACTTCAAACGTAACTGCTTACCTTAAACAACAATACAGTGTTTCCACGGAAACTAGCAAGGATTCAAGGTTTCCTAGAAACACGGCAAATCCTCCCCCCCCCCCCCCCCACCACTCCCCCGTTCTTCACAAAAGAGACACTAAGAGCAGTGGACAGAAGTGACACGCTGAGCTGACTATTTGCTAGTCACAAAAGCTTTGAAATAATTGTCACATTACTGCTAATTTTTTAAAAAAGTGGTGGCAATGGATTTATATCTACGGATGCGATTGGACCGAAAATCTTTTGCAGATATAGACATTTTTTTAATATTACACTTTCCACGGATGACGGGTATATCTACCAACAAGAACTATCCGATAAAACTGTGTTCATATATCGTGAGACTGGTACAAATCATCATCATGAAATAATACCTCGACTACTACGCAGTGTAAGTAAAGATAGAATTGTGAAATTCAGAAATTAAAAAAAATTATTAGCGCTTGAATATAAGAAAAATAAGTCACAACTCGAACCAGCCATTAAAATTACTTATGAGTAATAATGAGTGTGGATTTCATTTAGAACAGTCACATCGATTTCATTGATAAAGCAAGTAGCAGTTTACATATAAAGTAGATCGCCCACAGTACCATTCTAAGGCATGTACTGAAATATTGTTTGTGTGAGATCCAAAGATCCGTTTCAAGTCGGGTCACAGCTTGCCTGTCTGCCAAGAAACAGTGCTTTTTATAGACCTCAGCTGACATACTTGATGTAAAACGATAATACCTCACGGAAAACTCCTAAAACGGGTGCTAAATGTAGAAATTTTAGTAAGGTCCCCAGTTACATATAACAACCGTGAAGATAAAATTAGATTAATGAGAGCACCTGCAAAGAAGTATCAGTAGTAACAAACTGCCCCAGTATGAAATAGGATCTGAACATAAAATATGTACTTTACGATTACTTGAAAGAATAACCGCGAATAAAAATGGAGAGCACATGTAAACATCAAAGATCTAAATGAGAAATAGGAAAACCGTCGAAAGGACAATAATGAAATCTAACGACTGACCGAAAATTTTATCATAAAAAGATATATAAATGTAGCTGCATTTAAGCGCATTTAGCAGTGAGGAGTCTGAGTTCAGCTTTCAGCAGATGTACCCATCATCAACAACATGGAACAAAATAATGAAAAATAGAAATCGTTATACGTGGTGCATAATAGTCACGGAACGTGACACTGAAAGTTCAGACTGCTGATCGACAAAAGAGTTATTAGTTGTCCATAGCATACCGTTTTCAAGGTGAGAGATTTTACATTGGTTAATTTCACATGGAAAAGTCACTTGTCACATTAGTCACCACTGTACATACCGACTGTGGAAATACAGGGCCAACATTTTCCCGTGATTTTTTAAACGCTAGGTTTTGTGTGTCTTCTTTTAAACTTCACTGTGAGACTGCGTTGCAACAACTGCAGAGAACTGTAAATGCATGAAATGTTGTGGGAAGTGGGTTGAAGCGGTTATTAAAATTGCCTAGCTCTAGCCAACATTACGGAATGGAGTACTGCATGCATATGCATCTTTTCTTCAGTTTCTGCAATCGCTTCGAAGATAAGAGGCAGAGGGGTGAAAGCCGTACACAAGAAACGTCTAAACATATCTACTAATTAACATAAAAATTTGCATACATTTCTGTTGTGCTAAATAGCGCGAAAGATTATAACGTCCGAGCTGTAAGTAATGAGAGGTGGAAAGATAACTACTACATTTAAGGCTTTATCAGTTATTCGTCATCTTTACTCAATTTCAATTCATGTGGTAACAACTAGAGACTAAGAAATGAAACATCTTCGGACCACAATTCATTTTAACACCACCTCTAAATGTATGTGAAGGAACAGAGGGAAGATAATTATTAGCTCATGGAATTTTTAACAGGAAATTAACTACTAATACGAATATCCAAAGAGGAATAACATTTCCGTGAAATTATCCAAGTAATGAAAAAAAACTATCAGAAACTGCTAGGAGAGCATTTATAAACAACTATCCTCGAAATCGTTGACGTCTTGTCACTTTATTTATGTCATCTTAGCCGTGTTTTGTATATTAGGTCCCTCACCCATAGATATAGTTCAGAAAATAATACTTCTGAGTCTCCTTAAAAACTCTGAAACGATTTCCTTATTTCAATTGCTGCATAATTGCACATTTTTCTCTTTCACATCACCTATATTCCTTTACACATACATTTCTTATACGTGTATCAATTAAGTTCGTTCACTTGTCAGTCGGTACTTACTTAGGTACAGTAGGACAATGGATTGTCGTCGCACCTGCTGATTTGACGAAGTCTTGTAATCATGTTAGATATGTTTCTATTGATTCGCACTTGATGTGTCATATGTTAAAGGAGAAAATTTCTGGAAATCACTGGAGTTTAAACTGTCCAGTTCCACACAATCCTAAATATTGCATATCTACAGAGTATAGATTGTTAAGAGAATTTGAAACTTCTTGACACAATGTAAACTGGGTAATGGTTCTGGGCCCTAACTTGACATCTTGGTTTTCACAAGCAGTATTATTTTCTCCAGGAATATTATTCCACAAATGTTTGAAGGAAAGCCGTGAAGAGTTGAAGCTGTGAGGGTTGGTCGTCGGTCGTGTCTGGACATCACGGTGCGTATGACTTTTTCACTTTAAAGACAAGGAACCGGCTTTGAGTCCCAGTCCGGCCCATAGTTATCTTCTTGGAATAACTTTCAAACTCCCTCCATCGTTTTCCTCTGGGAAAATTCTATACGCCTAATTTCACTTCAGACTGTCAAAGATTTGTTTAGAAACGACGACCAACGTTTAGACAGGCGTTAACAACATTTATAAAGATGGCACGACGCAATCACTTTGGGTAGAGGTTATGCCTATTTTATAAAGTTCACGTAAGCTGAAGTATTATCTGAACCAATAATCCACTTAGTTCCACATACGATCCAATCTGCCACCTCCTTATTCCTCCCTCCTTCCCTCCCGCTCTCCGCCTCGCTCTCTCTTTCCCTCTCCCCCCTCCACCCCTCCCCTCCCACTCTCTCTCTCTCTCTCTCTCTCTCTCTCTCTCTCTCTCTCTCTCTCTCTCTCTCTCTTCACTTTATATATTCCAGGTTTAAATATTTTTGTATGCCTTTGGTGCACTCTAAAAGATGATTTATATTCTGAGATTTGCAAGACACTCCGTCATAACGGCCTACTTCACGGTTCTTCTTACGACAGTGTCAAGAGTTTGTCTGCTTTAAGATCTGATGAAGGCGAAATGAGAAAACTTATTTTGCTAGATATGAAGGGGACTTAAAGCGGAAATGACAAAATAGTAGAATATTAGTAGAAAAGTGATGTGTATGCGAGTTATTGAAAAACTGTTGCAGTTTTCATAAAACGTAATGAGTGAATTTGCACTCATGGTGTTCTTTGCGCCGTTTCTATCGAATTAGAATCCAATAAATTGTGTCGCAGTCAATTTAAGTGATGTGGCGTCATTATTTGCGATGCAGATGTCCACGAAATCCTGGGTAGCTGACAAGGGGCCCGTGACTTCTCGCCGTTAACGATTTCATATACATTGATGGTTTATTCAGGGCTTGGCCCGAAACGAAAGAGACAAAATGGTACCTCAAGATGGACAAGCGCTCAGAGAAAAAAATCATATTTGGCGCGGACGAGGACGCCGGCGTGGCATCAGACATATATGTTTGCATCGTTTGTAGGCAACGGCTGGCACAGGGTGCAGAGTACAGAATGGTAATCCGACGGTCGTATGGTCAAGTTCATATGTCGAAAGTTGCTTTTTATTTTCTATTTTTACATTACTACATTGCAAATAAACCGGAATAATCTTCAATGTATTATGTTTACTAACATTTCCATAAAGGAGATTAAAAGAAATGGCAAAGGAAAATTTGGGTTGGAAATAATATTTCAAGATGGGATTGAAAATAATTTTTCAAGAAGGGATTATAAGCCTTATGCGATGACTTCATAAACAAAATTTAATACTTTTGTTATTTTGCAATTCATTATTTACTCATACTGTCGTGGTATTCGTCGCAAAAACTGGGTAAGTAATAATTTTCTCGGCATCATAGAAACGTTACAAACAACGCAGTATTTAAATTTACATGGTTGTCATAAGACTTCTGTAGGGAAAAAAAAAATCTTTCTCACATATGAAAGGTTCTCTCTTATCGCACACCTTGGCAGCAAACCGGGCATACTGCATCGTACTTTATAGTCAAATACTGGAAAGAATACCTGGTGACGTATAATGGATTCCATTCTGACGTAGCCTTGTCGGGGATGCGATATCTTTTGCTTTGTCATTGGATAAGAGCATTTTGAAGCTTTCCCGAAACAGTTATAGTATATAGCCCTGTACACAAGTGTATTACCTTGTTCCTATTTCCTTTTATGTGCCGTGTAAGTAACGTAAAAACTGAAAATAAAGAATACAAAAATTTTCCGCTTATGGACCATATCACTGGATTCTCGGATTAACATTTTTGTACTGTTTCCGTTACGCCAACCGCTGCCTCTAAACAACTGTCACAAAAGTGGCTTGTCCCTCACCGGACATGCGCCAAAATTGTAACTTTTTTTTTTTTTTAATAGATGCTTGGCCATCTCGAGGACCCACTTCTCCACTTTCGTCACTTTCGTTTCTGACCAAGCCCTAAATATACCATAATATAAGGTGTTTAAGAAATAGCGTTTGTCTTTGCCTCTGTAATTAATAGCTGATAGGAAAATTTGTTGCTCTAGGTCAAAATAACGAACGTTTCACATTCTGCGAAGCTATGGCCATAGTTTACTGTGTTATTTTCCAAACAGTTCCAACAAAGAGGTTCAACTTTTAAATGGAACAATAGATGCTTCTGTTATGCAGTAGAATCATTTAAACCAGCTGTTTTAGTTTGAGAGCTGCAATACGTCGGAGTTCCAGTTGCGGGTATCTCACGCTACATATAACGCAAAGCGCCTTCTAAACGACGAGATGTAACGTCGCCATCGTCACCGAATGACAAGCTTCTTCGATGGGCTGCTAGTCTGTCGACTGCCGCCACACACGGCCGTATACGCGACAGGTCGGGAAAAAAAAATAATAATAATTAACGGGCTTCAGTCCGCCGCGGTTACTGACGTTGGATGAAGATGGGATACACGTACAGCGAGTACGCTGACATGTTGCTGATGCTCGGCGAATGCCGATTCGATGTCACTGAAGCACCCATGGCGTATGTCATGAGATATAGGACAAAAGCTCCGCAGCCAGTACGTTTATAAGTGCTGAAAAACGACTTCGGGAAACAAGTAGTTATTGAAGGCGCAGCAGTGACAGACGATGACATGCAAGAAGTGAGGTGACGGAGGTGTTTGTTTTACCTGCAATACACCACGATTCCCCAGTCAGCTTACGAGACGCTGCTGCAGTCGCTGGTGTTAGCCTTACATCTGTGTGGCGTATAGCACATGGTCGCAGGTTTCAGCCGTACAGCCTGTCCCAGACCCAGGAGCGATATGGGAAAGATTTCAATCGTAGAGTTATTTCCTATGAATGGGCCAAGCGTAATTTCACTCTGACTCTTTACAAAGTGTTACGTTCTCTGATGAGTCCACGTTTACAAACAGTGGTGCAGTGAACCGTAATAACACACACTACTGGGCCGCAGACAATCGTCGGTGAGTACGACCTGTCGAACATCAACGTCGTTGATCTATTAATCTATGGTGTGGAATCGTTGGGGATGAAATCATCGGTCCATACTACTTCACATGTACACTGTCATTTGAGATGTATCGGGCTTTTATAGTCGACAGTTGGGGCCTCTCCTAGGACATGTGCGGCGTGGATGCAGCACGATGGTCAACTAGCCCTTTCTGTGCATGCTGTTGTGGAAGAACTGAACAACAGATTTCCTGGAAGATGGTTCGGGTGCCGTGGTCCTCACGAGTGGCCCGCACTGTCGCCCGATTTACCACCAGTAGATTTCTTTTTGTGGGATAATCTAAACAATCGTGTTCACGGCACTGAACCCACAAGCCCAGATGATCTAAAACGGCGCGTCGAGGAAGCATGTCGGTCCACAACATAGGAGACGTTTCCTTGGGAAGGCACAATGCGTTGTGCCTTCAGGAACCATGGACACACGTTTCAACTCCTCACTGAAATCAACATTCCGCCGCCGGAACATTAATCAACACGCAGTCACGAATTATGTGCTGCGTGTAGTACCGCCCCTGAAACTTCGGATGGTTGCCGCTACCAAGCTAAATATGATAGGAATGTTATTCTAATTTATTGGTACACAGCTGGTTTCAATGACTCCAGTACATGATTCAAACAACTATTGTTCCATTTGAAATTGTATCTTTTTGCTGTAACTCTTTGGAAAATGACACAATAAATTATGACCGTACCTCCGCAGAAAGTAACGTTTCTAATGCTGACCGACCGCAATAAATTTTTCCATCACCTATTACTTTTTAGGTTACAGGGGCAAACACTAAAACTTGCACCGTAGATTATGCGGTAATGGAAAGTGCTATTGGTGTGCAATTTTTCACAGAATGGACTGGCAGTCATGGGCCCTTATTATTAGCCAATAAACAGATTGTAATAATAATAATAATAATAATAATAAGAAAGTGTATATTTATTGCAATCATACAGTTTCCATTGGAACAGTGGGAATTTATAATAACAGACTACAGCAGGATACATTAAAATGTCAATGGTGTTTGAACGGCCGTTGCGGCCGAGCGGTTCTAGGTGCTTCAGTCCGGAACCGCGCTGATGCTACGGTCACAGGTTCGAATTCTGCCTTGGGCATGGATGTGTGTGATGTCCTTAGGTTAGTTAGGTTTAAGCAGTTCTATGTCTAGGGGAGGCCGGCCGGAGTGGCCGAGCGGTTCTAGGCGCTACAATCCGGAACCGCACGACCGCTACGGTCGCAGGTTCGAATCCTGCCTCGGGCATGGATGTGTGTGACGTCCTTAGGTTAGTTGGGTTTAAGTAGTTCTAAGTTCTAGGGGACTGATGACCTTAGAAGTTAAGTCCCATAGTGCTCAGAGCCATTTGAACCATTTTTTGTCTAGAGGACTGATGACTTCAGATGTTGTCGCATAGTGCTTAGAGCCATTTGAACCATTTTGTGAATGGTGTTTTTTGTAGAATTCTAGTGGAAGACGTTTACGAGATGCCATATTTTGAGAAATTTCCACACTAGCAGATATTTGTGCCATTCAACCCGCGTACAATGTTGTTATATTAACTTATAGTGTGCTTGTTTAGTCCTTGAGTGCATTGTGACTTGCTGGTCAGTTAATAAGTGACAGTCAAAGCAGCAGGACGTGAGTGGACGAACGGATTTACCAACGCAGAAAAAGTCGACACGCTCATGGTGTATGGAGCATGTAGGAAGAAAGCAGTTCGTTCTAGTACAGTGAATGCGACACGTTATCCCAACAGCCGTCAACCATCTCGGCAATTATTTGTCAACCTCTTCAACCACTTATGTGAAAGTAATAGTGTAACACCTAGACAACGTAACTGAGGGCGGTGGTAAGAGCCTTTGAGACCAAACTGCTGAGGTCATCGGTCCCTAAGATTACACACTACTTAATTGAACGTAACCTTACTCTAAGCACTACACACACATACACCGATGCCCGAGGGAGGACTCGAACCTTCGACGGGGGGAGCTGCGCGAACCGTGACAAGGCGCCCTAGACCGCACGGCTACACTGCGCTGCTAAACGGAGGGAAAGAAGTGACGACAAAAGAGGAGGAAATTAATGTTCTCGCTGCTGTTGTAGTAGAATCGCACGTTAGTTCCCGCGCAATCGCACAAGGAAGTGGTATGTGTCAGGCAAGTGTCCTATCAATTTTCCATCGACGTAGGTTCCATCCCTAACACATCTCTCCCCATTGAGAGCTGCATGGAAAGGATTATGAAAATCGTGCTAACTTATACCCCAGATACACCATGCATCTTGTTTAGTGATGAAGCCTCATTTACCAATCATGGGAAGGTAAACCGCCGAAACGTACACTACTCGGTCCGTTGACAATCCCTGTTGGCGTCGTCAGGTGAAACATCAGCTCCATGGAGTGGTATAGTGAATCAGCACCTCATAGGTCCCTTTTTAATAGACGGAACACTGTTGCAGCCTCCTAACAGACCATCTTCCACGGATGCTAGAAGATATTTCTCTGCAGATAAGGAGGAGCCAGTGGTACCATCATGATGGTTGTCTAGCCCACAGTACACGAGGTACTACAACTGTCTTCAAGAAACGTTTGCAGATCGTTGTATTGGACACAGAGGACTTGTACCTTGGTCGGTCCGTTCCCCGGATTTGACGCATGTAGACTTGTTGTTCTGGGGAAATCTGAAAGACGTTGTCTACGAGGACATACCTACTATACTCAATGGTATGCAACGACGTATTACTGCAGCCTACTCGCACATACCCTATGAAATGCTAGAACCTGTGCAGTAGTCTTTTCACGCTATAATGGATGAGAGTGTTACACCTGCTCGTGAGCATTTTGAACATAATCTGTGATGATCACTTGTCTCGTTACTGGCCAGAATCCACACAACTAGTGTATGCACCTACCTTGTTCTTTAGTGTGTGCTACCGCAGGTCTTGTACAAGTATCAGTGTGGCCACTTGGCAAAATACACTATCCCGTAATCGACTCGCACTTAGAATACTGCAACTAACATCACTAACATTCTACGTTATCCTACTTTTAGTCTGTTATTGTCAAAAACTGTATGTTTCTAGAAAAAATACACTTGATACTTATTATTTCAATCTTATATTGGCTAACAATACCAGCCCTTGCCCACCAATACATTTTGTGAAAAGTTCCTGCAGTATCTGCGGTCAACCTATATTGATTACTGATTCGCCATACATTTTATATATATAGTGAATCACCTAAAACTCTTGGTACATGTCGGTAAAACGGATATCGCACGTAACTAATCTGGTAGAGCTCTTACCAGTGGCCACGTAAAAATCCGATTTAAAAAGGTTTTGTATCAGACAGGGAACAAACAAGCGCACTGTATAAACGCTTGGCGTTGCATGAGACATTTGATGACAAGTATTTGTTTGTGCTGACATCAGCTATACGTTGCAAAAACTACATTGCAAGTATCTGCCGCAACACCAAAGAAAGTGCCACTGACGACTATGAGACTTGTATCTGTTCTAAGAGTTGACATGTATTAACAGGAACATTAAAACACGATGAACAACCGATATTCCAACAGCGCCTGAGCAGCAGGCGTCTGCATGGTGGTAGCAATCAGGACGAGCCCAGGTGGTACTGTCTCTGCTGGAGTACTTGATATGTCTCGTGTGTTACTGTTCCTGTTAATATATATCGGTAAAACGAATATTACGCTGGACTGAGACTGCTCTGTCGAATGCGCAGGTAATGTTCTACTTTAAAGATCATTTTGGTTGCTGAGGGAAACAAAATTACGCCTTCTATAGACGTTGCTGTCGCATGAAAAACGTGCTGAGTAGTATTTGTTTCGGCTGACTCCAACTTTAAATTGGAAAAGTAGAATGGCAAATATCTGCCGAAACACCAGAGAATATGCGCCTCACTCTTAGGACATACACGCTTTACATGTAATCCTTTTATGTCAATTGAACTTCCTTTCTTCTTCTAGTTCAGCTACATGTGACCATTGCGGTAGTAGTATAAAGTATTCTTGGTTCTACAGAACAATGTCTGTAGTTTAGCATTAACGTATTGTACTAGTGAATGTGTAGCACTATTGCTAGGATTAAGTGTGTAGAATAAGGTCGCTCCAATCTTATCCCTTAAGGAAAAATTACTGTGTTTGCTAGGGCAATTTAAACAACACGTCTACTTTTGCATACACTGAGACCATTTTTCAAGCTACCAGTCAGCTTCCACACACATACAAAAGTCTTTTCTCAAAGTAAGTTTCCAACCTCTTTCAGATCTGCAGCTTCGGTACGATTAAGGTGCCAGGTTTCCTAATTCGCCGCTCCTATAGCCTGAGTCGCACTCAGGATAAGAAGGCAGCGACGATGTAATAAACCCATGGAATAAATTACAGAAGTCACAATAACAAATTACAAACTATAAGCTTAATGTTACTTCCATAGATGCGGCGCGGAGTGGCCGCGCTGTTTGAGGCGCCATGTCGCGGATTGTGCGGCCCCTTTCGCCGGAGGTTCGAGTCCTCCCTCGGGCATGGGTATGTGTGTTGTCCTTAGCGTAAGTTAGATTAAGTAGTGTTTAAGTCTAGGGACCGATGAACTCAGCACTTTGGTCCCTTAGCAATTCACACACACGCTTCCATAGAGTCATGTAATGAGAGAACCCATATAAAACAAAATATAAATACATAACAAAGTAAATTGCTTAAATTGGCATATTTATGCTGCAGAAAATTGGCATATTAAAAATCAGTTGTTTTGCACGGAGATGTCAAAAAATATTTCTTAATTTTACAACTGAATTGTCTCTAAATTTTTGGTGGGTGTGCTATGTCCATCCAGTGAAAGCGAAATTTGTTTCTACATCCTTCTTCCTATCTGTCAACATCGTATAATTTTCTAGCCCTAGAACAAACAGTTCTGATATCATCTGTCCATTTGTGGAGCATTCAAGTGCTGCGGTTCGTCGAGTTCCCCTTTTTAAGACATAATTCATTCTGCTCCACTTAAATGTCAACAATGGAGGTATGAATGCGCCTCCTGGATTAATTACACTTACAGATGACGTTGTAAGACCCCTTTCTCCGCATGTGATTGCACCCACATAACATTTGCCATCTAGAACAATTGATTTAGATGCTTTTGAACTGTGGATAGTGCGGCGTTACCTAAGCTATGTATGTGGTCAGTGGTAAACTTATGTTCATTGAGTATTTTCTCATATTAACACGGTCTTTATTAAACCCCTTCCTTCGTTCGATCAACATTGCTTCGGGAACTCGCAAGGACTAATTGGGATGATCTTTTCTAAACCCGTAATATCTGTTTCTACTGGCAAACTTCATTTCTTTATTGAAGAGAAGCGGTAGGTCTTATTTCTCAGGAAGGTAGTAGATAAGTTCCCCAGATTCAGTAATAGCTATTTACAGGAAACCGGATTATTATATTCTGCACTAGCTCATCTTCCATCTCCGATGTCATATCATTACGTCTTCCAAATTTTGATGTTTTATTTAAACTATTCAAATAACTACGCAGTGTAGACCCTGCTATATTGTATCTCCTACATGCTTCATTAAATCCAATTTCACTATTCCCACGTTTCAGCAAAGCATTCTATATGTGCTCCTGATTCCACATATCGTAAACTCCCTTCATCATAAAAATCAGCTGAGAAAATAATTTTTAGTTGCTATGTAACTGCTATCAACGCCAAAGTCGCACCCGAACGCTGAACGAATTCTCCGCATGTACGACCTACGCGGTGAGATCTTCACCGTTTCAAACCAGATCTCCAGTCATAACCCCAAAGTTTTCTACCGTTTGATTATGCTTAAATGAATGACAGAGTACCACGAAAGTAGGAGTTACACAAAAAATTACTTAGCATTCATATTCTTCTCAGGAATTTCTTACAAATGTACCTGGAGAATGAAAGAATAACTTTCAAACAAAATTTCTTCTTAATTATTTTTCCTTAACGACACCCAGCGTTCCGCTCGCGTATTTTCATCCATTCGCACGAATATTTTGTTCAGGTTTACACCACGTGATGCCTCATTTTACAAACATGGGATCAAATAATAGTGGAGTACAATTTTGCCAGTGTTACAACTAACGTAACTTTACCCTGTCTTTAAAAACTGAATTAAAAATGGGAATCAAACAGCGTTTATTCTAACGGCGGAGAAAACTGAATACAATTGTCGGTTTCTCAAAACATACTCAAACAGTATCAGTTTATATATTTTTTAATGTAGTTCAGTGACGACCGCAGTTTCCTCAAAACTTTAACCGGTGATGCTATATCGCAAATTCTGTAGATATACTAATATCACGTCGCTAATAATTTTGTTATTTAATTTCCTAACGAAACTGTTAATGATGAAGAAAAATCAATAAAAACTGTTACCACGCTTTTGTGGTATTTGCAGCGAAACGGAAACTCTGAAGTAAATCCCATGCTCTGCCTCTGATGGGTATCGGTTTTTGTATGCATGTATTTTAGGGAACAACGGGTACCTGGTCACGCAAAGAGGCCGTCGCACTCATACACTATAATGAAACTTTATAAACACCATGCTCGGTGGAACTGTTTGCGAAAGCAAGATGAAAATCTACTGTATCCACCTGAAAACGAAAGGAGGTTCTTTCGCGAAGCAAACAAATTACGGTTGTAAAGAAAGCGGTACGTTTGATCCCGCAAACACTTCTATGAAAACGCAGTACTTGTTCATAAATCTGCTGAGGTACCATATTTCACGACCTTATATAGAAAGCGAGGAAGAGAACCTCGGGGAAACGGTAGGATTACGTGGAATTTATGGTGGCTGTTCTTCAAGCGCGCTACAAGAAACCGCTGTGCATAAAAAGCCTTAACACGTTTCATAAATAGCGTTTGTATGCCTCAGTTGTGGAGCATTCGTCACAAGAGTTTTTCGATCTCGCTGTTCTTGAGACGTGCTCCTCTGCAGCTTAAATAGTGGTTTTACTCGGTCCGGCAAAAAAGCGGAAAAACTACCTCCGGTTTTACTTCTTAGTCCCAAGAATGGGAGGAATCCGCAAATGTTTTCAATATTGTGTAGATTCAGTTTTCTTTTAATAACGGCGATCCCTTCGTACCCATCGTATAAAACATTTTCTTTAAGTTTGTACACCGATATATTTGCTTAAATTGTCCTCGTCCGAGCGAGGCGGCGAGAGGTGGAAGTAAGGTTTAAATGCTTATAAGATTATTTATATTTTGATCCTTCCTTGATTTCACTAATTCGCTTCAGGTCAGTTCTGTAATACTTACTTTGAAAAGACAGCGGAAGGTGTCCAATCCGAGCTTGTGCGTCGTCTACGGAGTTGTACGAATACGGTATTGTACGAATTTTCCCCTCCTCTCCGTAATGCATCAATACTTTGTAATTCTTTCTTTGGTTCAATAAGTTAGAAATTGTGTTTCCTCCGTAAGGGAATAACCAGTACTCCTTAGAGCCTAACGGTGTTTTCCAATACCATTTCAACTCCATCAAACTCCTCCCTTTAATAATGCTTGTACAGTTATTTTCTTTTTGAGTCACTACCTGGCTTGCTGCGGCCGGTAACAACTTCTTCTTGTGTGGCAACCTCTTCATCTGAGAGTAGCTCTTACACCGAACTTCCTCAAGTAGTTGTAAGATATCCTTCAATCCGTACCTTCCACAACAGTTTTTACTCTATTAAAATTAAACAATCGTGCCTCTGTTTGACGTCAACATGCAATAGCCACTCACAGGTGGCAGCAGGTGGCAGCACTAACAATGAAACTTCCTGGCAGATTAAAACTGTGTGCCGGACCGAGACTCGAACTCGGGACCTTTGCCTTTCGCGGGCAGGTGCTCACAAGAGAGCTTCTGTAAAGTTTGGAAAGTAGGAGGTGGGGTACTGGCAGAAGTAAAGGTGAGAGGACGGGGCGTGGGTATTGCTTGGGTAGCTCAGTTGGTAGAGAACTTGACCGCGAAAGGCAAAGGTCCCGAGTTCGAGTCTCGGTCCGGCACACAGTTTTAATCTTCCAGGAAGTTTCATATCAGCGCACACTCCGCTGCAGAGTGTAAATCTCATTCCACTAACAGTGAAGGTTACATAACGTAAGTCGGTGGGAAAGAGGGGGTAGGACGCGGGAAACAAAATGCAGTCGTTGCCGTAATGCGGGAATGGAACGACGTACCTCACGTCGGAAAGGCCATGATCATTGGCTTTCGTGTCAAAGGTGGAAGCATTACCGAAACGGCTAAGTCTATAAACTGTTCGCCCACCGTTGTGGTTCAAATGGCTCTGAGCACTATGGTACTTAACTGCTCTGGTCATCAGTCGCCTAGAACTTTTTTTTTTTTAAAAATAAAAAAAATCTTTATTGATAACCATTATAATTATACAAATTGACCCACTACCTTAAGCTCATTGGTGGGTCCTAACAGTTATACAGTTATATTGAACTGTGCAGCTGGCTTTTAATTTAATAGTGAGCTACAGTTACACTAACAACAATGGGCGTTTAATATCAATATCTACTGTTTATATCTAGTTCCTATAACTAATTGAATTTATGTATTTTCTGCAGCGTCACATGTGTGCCAGTAAGAATATAAACCTACTTAATATGCCTTGTTCTTCGAGCTAACCCCGAAGAACATGCCCCTGGCACTGGGCAGGCCTCGACGTTATAAATCGCTGCAGTACCTATTCTAATTTCCTATAACTAAGTCCTACAAACTAACTTATCCTACGTCATATTCGGTGTCTCGTAGTCGGTATTTGGTTCCTGCTCCCCCTAGTCTTGTACATGGCGGATTCCAACTCGGGTGGAGTTGGCCAGTCCACGCACAGACGGTATGGGACCAGGGCTCTAGGTCACAATCGGTAATAATTACTTCCTTGTTCTTACTGTATCTCTCTTAAATATTCAGATAAAACTTTTCGAGATACCTCGTTTGCCAAGGTGTTTAGTGTCTGAAAGGTTTCCTCACGTCTAAGCAGTTGATACGTGTCATGGTTAGGAAGTCTGTCTCGTAGTGTATTTGCAACATCATTGAAGAGAGGGCATTCGTAAACAACATGTTCGGGTGTACCCTCCGGATCGCCACAGTCGCACGCTGGTGTCGCCCTTTTCCCAAAGCGACATAAGTATGTCGGGTAGGGTCCATGGCCAGTGAAAAAGTGAATCAGACCTCGTGTAGGCTCGAAGTACTTCATACCCAGGCGTTCCCTCACATCAGGTAGAAACTGGAAGGTTCGTCGTCCAGCCTCTTCTACAGCCCAGGTCTCCTGCCAGAGTTCCTCCCCTCTTATCCTTATTTCTCTTTTGTCCCCCAATCTGATACCCATAATATCTACAATCTTTTCGTAATTATCCCTTTTGGCCCAGTACCAGGCCGCTTGTTCCCTTATCTTGATGTCCAGAGGGCAGAGCCCCATTATGACTAACAGGGCCCCCCCTGCAGATGTTCTGTAGGCACCCACAGCTCTTAGTAGCATGCTTCTCTGGACCCTTCTCACTGCCATGGCGGGCACTAACCCTCGTGAGCCTGTGCGCCCAGACTCCCGAGCCGTAACCCACGACTGAAGTTAAGATGCTGTTGTGATATAGTCTGATTAAGTGTGAAGGAAGGTGGAATCTTTTATGACCTATTGAGATGAGATTGTTTAGTATCTGAAGGGCTCTCTGGGTGACGGTATCAATGTGCTTGCCGAAACTCCACCTCTCATCAATGACGACTCCTAAGTAGCGTGTCTCGCGTCGTCTAAGAACTGGTGAACCGTCTATTCTGACAGTCGGATTTCTAATGAGATGTCCTTTTAGCAGGAGGTAAGTAGATTTGCTGGGCGATATCGTCATTTTAGTCGCGTGGCACCACTGTTGCAGTTTGTCTGGTGCTGTCTCTATCTTTGGTTCAATGTCTTCGCGGCTGCGGCTGCCAACCAACAGGAGGAGGTCATCCGCATAGGCTATCACCTCTTCACTCTGTTGTAAGCTATCTAGCAAAGGCTCCATATGGATGTCCCAGAAGAGGGGTCCTAAGACGGAGCCTTGGGGACATCCTTTAGTGATTGTCTTGCCAACCCTTGGGGACATCCTTTAGTGATTGTCTTGCCAACTCTTTCGCTACAGGATGATAGCCAGACCTCCCGATCCTCACAATAGCTCCTCAGGCAACCATATAGCGGCCCTGGACACTCTTTCTCCCGCAAGCAGGAGAAGAGCGAAGGCCACCACAGGTTGTCGAAGGCGCCACTGATGTCAACCATGGTGCCAACCACGTATTTGTGCGGGGTCGAGCCACAGACCTCGGCCGCCAGGGCGATTGCATCAGATGCCGACCGCCCCGGCCTGAACCCGAACTGCCTGTCACTCATCCCGCACAACACCCGGTGTGCTGTCAGTCTGTCAGCCAGCAATTTTTCCAATATTTTGCCAAATATATCCAGCAGGCAAATCGGCCTGTAGGATTTCGTTTCTGCGGGATCCTTATCTGGTCCTTTCTTTATGATGACTACATGTGCCATTTTCCATATCTTAGGGAACTTACGCCGTCTGAGGCATTCATTGTACAATTGTGTTAGTGGTGCAGTCAGTTGGGGCGCCAGAAACTGCACCACCTCCGCCACAATGCCGTCTGGCCCAGGTGCTTTTCCTCTTTGCAGAGATCTTACGTGGGTTGCTACCTCCTCTTCTGAGAAGGGGTAGACAGCCGTATCATTGGTGTATATTTCGCGGTCTTGATCTGCTGCCTCTCTGTTTCCCCATCCGCATTGTCGTCAGGCAGCAGGGAGTGGAGGAGGACCCCCGCAGTCTCCTGCCAGGACTCCGTCATCCTATCCCCGTACCTGACTGTGGATAACTCCAGAGGAGAGCGGATTTTTTCTCTAACTAGCTTATATGGGAGCCCCCATGGGTCCGTGACTAGCTGGTTGAGCACGAAGTTTTCCCAGCTTCTCATTCTGACTTCCCACAGTTCCTTTTGGAATTTTCGCTTTTCCTCCCTCTACAGCAGCTGCCACCTTTGTCGTTCCTGCCAGACGACACTGCGCTGATAGTACCTCCTCAGCCTTCTTACAGACTGACGCAGTTCGCTTAGTTCGGCAGACCATGGTGACGGTGAGGCCGCCATGGCCCTCCTCCTAGTAGGTACGGCTGCCCTCACCGCTCTTGTCACTGCGTTCACCAGTTCCCCCGCCCTCTGATCCACGTCCATGTCTAAGTGCATGTCGTCTTCCGGTAATGGAGGAATGTCACACTCCCTCGCTAGGCGTTCCCAATCGGTTCTTTTATAATTTAGTTGTGTTTCCCACCCCGTGGCCCAGTGGCTCTCTCTTTCTCCTATGGTGAAAGTTATGAGATTGTGGTCGCTTGTGGTGGCATTCTCCGTGACTCTCCAATTTTGAAGGTTATTGGCTGTATTCGGAGTTACAAGGGTGATGTCAATGTTTGTGCCCTGTCCTCCACCTGCAGCGTAGGTGGGAGGATTGCTGGGTCTGTTAGCCACCACAAGTTGTGATGCCATAATAAATTCTTCAACCTTTTCACCATTTGCATCTCTTGTGCCACTGTACCACAGGGGGGATTTTGCATTAATGTCGGCAGTTATTATGACTTTTCTTCCCCGCAACGCCGTGGTAACTCTCGCTAGGTGGTCTATGTGAAGTTCTATATTGTCCCCATACTGAAAGTACATATTAATGAGAGTTATAATTCCTGTAGGGGATTGAAGCTCCACGACGTTGCAGTGGCTAGTTGTGAACTGCGAGAGTGTAGTGACTCTCAAGAGTTTGTTAGTGATTATGATTGCTGCCTTCGGGTCATCCGCTCTACTGACTATTTGCCAGCTTGCTGCAGAAAAAGCTATTTTCCCAGCTAGGGAGTATGGCTCCTTTAGACAGAGTACATCAAGTCTCCTCTCCTCCACCTCCCTTCGGAGCTCTTGCATTACGAGTCTGCTGTTGTGTGTGTTGAGCTGTCCTATAGTAATTTTTGTCATTATGGGTAGTATGTATGTATTCGGTCATGTGGCCAGGTCTTGTTCCAGTCGAATGCAATTCGTCCATGTGCCACTACTGATTGTTGATAAATGTCGTCAAGGTCGAATTTCTCTCCTCGTCTTTCGAATGCTTTCTTGAGCAGGTCTCGCAAGGCTCCAAAGTCGGTGGGGAGATTCACTGATTTTAGCTGGATTCTGTCAACAGCCTCCATAACCGGAAAGGTTATTTTTCTGCCGTCGTCATGTCCTACGCGGACCATATGTCGCAAGGCAGTGGTCAGGGTAGCCGGCTGCTCCAATCTGGATAGCTGCATGGTGTACTCCAAGTTGGGGTACACCCTAACTGGATCGACCGGTGGTAGTCTAACTATTGGTGTGCACTGAGTGCTGGGGCTCATACTAGAGCTCGTCACTACATTTTCCTGTATTGGTTGGTTATTAGTGTTACTGTCCTTATGAGTTGCTGGAGCCGCAGGATGCCCTTGCCGCTGTTGGTGTGGTTTCGGCTTTGTTTCCCGGCTTCCAGAGGAGAGAGTTTCTGCCATGGGGAGATTTGTTTGTATTCCTATATCCATTGTTGGAAAACCAGTTTGTATAGCCATGTCCTTTGTTTCAGTTTTGATGACTCCCGTAAGCGACCTCAAAAAGTCCTTGAATCTACACTCCTGGAAATGGAAAAAAGAACAAATTGACACCGGTGTGTCAGACCCACCATACTTGCTCCGGACACTGCGAGAGGGCTGTACAAGCAATGATCACACGCACGGCACAGCGGACACACCAGGAACCGCGGTGTAGGCCGTCGAATGGCGCTAGCTGCGCAGCATTTGTGCACCGCCGCCGTCAGTGTCAGCCAGTTTGCCGTGGCATACGGAGCTCCATCGCAGTCTTTAACACTGGTAGCATGCCGCGACAGCGTGGACGTGAACCGTATGTGCAGTTGACGGACTTTGAGCGAGGGCGTATAGTGGGCATGCGGGAGGCCGGGTGGACGTACCGCCGAACTGCTCAACACGTGGGGCGTGAGGTCTCCACAGTACATCGATGTTGTCGCCAGTGGTCGGCGGAAGGTGCACGTGCCCGTCGACCTGGGACCGGACCGCAGCGACGCACGGATGCACGCCAAGACCGTAGGATCCTACGCAGTGCCGTAGGGGACCGCACCGCCACTTCCCAGCAAATTAGGGACACTGTTGCTCCTGGGGTATCGGCGAGGACCATTCGTAACCGTCTCCATGAAGCTGGGCTACGGTCCCGCACACCGTTAGGCCGTCTTCCGCTCACGCCCCAACATCGTGCAGCCCGCCTCCAGTGGTGTCGCGACAGGCGTGAATGGAGGGACGAATGGAGACGTGTCGTCTTCAGCGATGAGAGTCGCTTCTGCCTTGGTGCCAATGATGGTCGTATGCGTGTTTGGCGCCGTGCAGGTGAGCGCCACAATCAGGACTGCATACGACCGAGGCACACAGGGCCAACACCCGGCATCATGGTGTGGGGAGCGATCTCCTACACTGGCCGTACACCACTGGTGATCGTCGAGGGGTCACTGAATAGTGCACGGTACATCCAAACCGTCATCGAACCCATCGTTCTACCATTCCTAGACCGGCAAGGGAACTTGCTGTTCCAACAGGACAATGCACGTCCGCATGTATCCCGTGCCACCCAACGTGCTTTAGAAGGTGTAAGTCAACTACCCTGGCCAGCAAGATCTCCGGATCTGTCCCCCATTGAGCATGTTTGGGACTGGATGAAGCGTCGTCTCACGCGGTCTGCACGTCCAGCAGGAACGCTGGTCCAACTGAGGCGCCAGGTGGAAATGGCATGGCAAGCCGTTCCACAGGACTACATCCAGCATCTCTACGATCGTCTCCATGGGAGAATAGCAGCCTGCATTGCTGCGAAAGGTGGATATACACTGTACTAGTGCCGACATTGTGCATGCTCTGTTGCCTGTGTCTATGTGCCTGTGGTTCTGTCAGTGTGATCATGTGATGTATCTGACCTCAGGAATGTGTCAATAAAGTTTCCCCTTCCTGGGACAATGAATTCACGGTGTTCTTATTTCAATTTCCAGCAGTGTATTTGCCCGCATGGCATCTCTCCTCCTTTTGCTCGGGGACTTTCGCTTTGGCATCCTGTTCGGTATACTGGGCTCAGCCATAATCAGTCCTGGAGATTAGTCTTTGCTCGAGCATTCTGTATGTGGGGCAGTTTCTACCGGTGATTCCACAAGACTTTTTCCTCGAATCTTACACGGTATGCAAACTACCGCCGCCTTGCAGTCTTTGCGGCTATGACCTTTCTCCCCGCACTTGGTGCACGCCGGCTCCGTGGTGCACAGCCTTAGGATGTGATCCAGGTCACCACAGTTGTGGCAACGAGGTACCACGACATAGTCTCTTGTGTTGATGGCATGGAAGCCAACATACAGTCTGCCCATTGTTGTTACATTTTTCCACATCGGCGCCGATACTTCGGCGACATGATGAACAACATCACGACCCCGCGGACCAGTCTTAAATTTTAACTTAAAGTTGTTCTTGAATTCATCTTCTTTCATTTTATCAAAGTTCTGTAACCTAATTGTTTCTGCTAGTTCTTCATTCGTCATAATTGCAGGTACGTCATATAATATGACGAGAGGGTTTCTTTTTCTCGGTGGTTCACATTTGACCACCGAGTTCAATTTCTGGTTGTTTAGTAGCTTTTCTTTATCTTCTTCCGAGGCAACTTCAACGATCACGGAGTTTCTGCTTGGTTTTACCTTTTTGATTTTGATCTTATCTTTAACGGGGTCGATAGTTTTTGTAAAAAGTTCCTGTATTCTCTTGACACTTGTGTCTTGCCCAGGTAGTGTCCTGAGGAAGACAGCGGTGTCTGTCCTTTTTGTGACCTTGTCAATGGTGTCTCTAGTCGTACTCTGTGGGCGCTTGGTGGGTGCTTGCGCAGCCACAGCTGCCCACGTCTTTGCCGGTTGCCTTCTTAACCTGTCATTCTCTTTCTCAAGTTCTTCTACTCTTCCTCCAAGTTTGGCGTGGGCAATGGCCCATGCATCCAGCTCATTTTTTATGATGGCAAGTCCTGCTTGGCTGATTTTGCCATTGTTTATTTGTTGCTCCATGAGCAACGAGATTCTCGAGTACCTCTCCATAACTGTCTCATTCTCTGCCTGTCCCTGCTCGTCCTGGGGAGAGGGATCAGGCGCAGCGGAAGACATTCGAGGCGCACACGAATCACTCGTTTCGTTTGTCGCCATGATTTACGAGTGATCAAAAAAGGGGTGGGAGCCCGTCTCTTGCCCCGGACCGGCTCCTCTGGCATGGGGGGCGACTTCTGCAGCTCGCCCACCGACCTCGCCCCAAGGTCAAGGGCACTCCAGAGCTGCCGGGTTCAGCGCGCCGTCACCAGCGCACTGGTCCCCATCGATGGCCTCGTCATCGACGATTTCACACGACGCTCCTCGGCATCTGCACCCCGCACTCCGGAGAGGCGGATGCACCCCTCGCCCTTCGCCGCCTACTTGCCCGAGCTTCCACCAGAAGGCCGAGGACCCACTCCTACTCAGGTGGTGGGTCGGTCCCCCAGTCGTTCAGCGGTCTGGGCCCATCTAACCTAGCCCAGGTGATGTCACCATCTCCTGAGTTTGGCAGAACACGCCCCGGTTACCCAGGGGCGCGGCGAAGCACCCTTGCCGATTCGCGCCGTGATCCCACGCCGACAAACGAAGTCGCCGGCATGCAGAGCACCTGCTGGTCTGTGCCCTGCGAACAGAAAGGGACTGGTGTTCGGTCCCTCGACACAGCTCCCCCTGTGCCACGCATCCTTCGCTTTCGCATCGGGTTGGGTCGCAGCTCTCCCTTTTGTCGCAAGGCAGAATGCCAAGCTTAACATCTGGCACCACGGGAAGGCGGAAAGAGCCACTTGGGAAGGAGAGGCTATAAGAAACGCTTCACTTCCCTTGTGAGGACCGCCGCGGCACACCCAACTGGGAAGCGATACGCCCCAGTGCGAGCCTCCGTGCCTTACCGCGCGCCGGCAACGGGCGGGCCCGCGCCGAAACGAGCCGTCAAGCGACTGACCTCACGCCAGACTCGCCTAGAACTTAGAACTACTTAAACCTAACTAACCTAAGGACATCACACACATCCATGCCCGAGGCAGAATTCGAACCAGCGACCGTACCGGTCGCGCGGTTCCAGACTGTAGCGTCTAGAACCGCTCGGCCACTTCGGCCGGCTGCCTACCGTTGTGGTTGAAGTATTCCAGAAAGGCGCTGGGCAAAGCCAGCGCCGAGGCAGTTGTGGTTCATCACGAGCCATAAATGACATGTTTCAAAGATAGCTGCAGAGAATTGTGCGGGCAAATAGAGACTCAACTGTGGAGCAGATGACCGTCCAGATGAACCAAAGGGCTGTGTATGGGCCTTCGCAGCGGGCACCTGCTTCACACACCCATGCTGATTGCAGTTCATCGGCATCGGAGACTAGAATTTGCACGCCAATAGCGCAACTGGACGTACTCTGACTGGCGACGGATGACTTTTTCATATAAATCACGTTTTATGTTTCATCAGGCAAACGGCCGTTCACGTGCTTGGCGTCAAATGTCTGATAGCAAACGCGCTGCTACCAAGAGGGTCCCTTCTGGGCTTGGATATGTTTTCGTGGCAGCCCATGGGTAGCTTTGTTATTCTGTAAGGCACAATGGATCAACCCCAGTATGTATCTATGGGGACAATTTCCTCCCATAAATGCAGTTTGTTTCTCCTCGTCACGACTGCATCTACTGTCAGGACACTGCAGCGTGTCATGCACCCACAGCGCACGTGCGTCGACACAACAGTCCTTGAATTTAAACCCAGTCAAGGATCAGTGCGATGTCCTCGATCGGGCTATATGCGCCACGGATCCTCAACCCAGAAACGTAGATAAGGTGGTCATGGTACAGGAGTCGGGCATGGCTCCACATCCTGGTAGGTACTTTCCATAACCTGTGTGACTCCCTTCCAGCGGTGCACGAGGCAGAAGGAGGCTTTTGACACATGGTCATATTATTGTGACTGGAAGGTGTATTTTCATCAAATATCAATTCCAGCACGCTCATTCTTTTAATAATGCTCACATATTTTATTCTCAGTCCTCTTTGTTTGATGCTGCTAACAATGATCCCCTCTCCTATAGTAATCTCTTCAGAGTAGTACTTACATTCAGTGCCCTAAATGAATTGTCGATATATTTCAATCACTGTCTTTCCCTTGGAATGTTATCCACCCCTCTCCACTCTCCTCCCCTTCCCCCTCCCCGCCATAACTTACTTCTAGAAGACGCCTCTCCATTCCTACCACCATCCCCATACCTATCGATGTTACGGTCGTTGTCGTACCGGCTCACACCAAATCAGTCAGAAGACAGATGATCCAAAGAAGAAACTTGGTCCTCTGAGGTGATACAAGGGGTGTCTTATCCTGAATGTTAGAAGCATGTGTACCAAGTTCTGAAATTCCTCCAGACAGTTTAGAACTCCCTTCCATGCGCAGGCCTCCAATGAAGACGCCACAGTATTGCTTTGCAGGTAATATTAGTGACTATACAAAATTTAGTGAAAATAGCTCCATCCATGTCTCCGTAAAGTTTGAACATTCATACGAGGTGCGACAAGAAAGGAATGAAACTGATGTGAAAAAAAAAATGCTTACCGTTTTAGTCAAGTTTAGTGTTGTCCCCTTCAAATATTTCACGGATAATACTCGATCAGATTGTACGAGTTCACACACCCTGGCCAAGTTGACATCCGTCAGTGAGGTTCATGGTCGTCCACTGCGGTCTTCATCTTCAACATTCGGATTGCACTCGCTTTTCCCAGTGCTTCTGCCATTGATGCTAACATTTCTGGAACTCCTCAGTAATATTCTCCAAGACCCTGGTCACAAATTTTTGGACATCTTGTGTTGTTTGAAAATGGTGTCTCTTGACCGCCGTTTTGACTCTTGGAAAGTCGCACAGAGTGACTGGATCTGGTTAATAACGTGGCTGTGGTAGTACCGAAATTTGTTGTGAGGTTAAAATTTGCTGTACCGACAGAACAGTATGGGATGGCGCATTATCGTGATGAAGAATCCAACTATCAGCAATGTTGGCATCGACACGGAGAACTCTTTTACAAAGTCTTTCTAAAATTTCTTTGTAGTAATATTGGTTAACTGTCCAGGAGGCTTCCACTCCTTATGATCAAGTCCCTTGGAATCTAAGAAGCACACAAGCATGCATTTCACTTTTGACTTTTACATGCGAACTTTTTTTGGTCTGGATGATCGCTTTGAGCACCATTGCGAACTTTGGCGGTTTGTCTCTGGATCGCACTGAAAAAAACAACTTTCATCACCAGTGATAACAAGGCTCAACAATTCTGGATTGATTTCCGTTTGCTTTAACAGACCGGTTGCCACATTTTCCGTGTTTCTCGCTGGTGTGGTGTGAGATGTTTGGGGATCATTTTTGCAGAAATCTTTCTCATACCAAGATCTTCAGTAATTATTAGACGAACCGTTTCTCGATTGATGTTCAATTCTTCTGCAATAATTTTCACGGACAATATTCGATCATATCGTACGAGTTCACACATCCTGGCCAAGTTGACATCCGTCCGAGGATTTGATGGTCATCCACTGCGGTCTTCATCTTCAACATTCGTTCTGCCTTCACTAAACATTTTATACCAACGGAAACCTTTAGCTCTAGATATAACCTCCTCTCCAAATGCCTTCTGAAGCTTACCGTAAGTTGTCGTCGCGTTTTCACCCAATTTAGCGCAAAGCGAAATGGTATACCGTTGCGCAATATTACGCGGTACCATTTCCGTGATGAGTGACACAAACACGTGTTAACTTATTACAGCACAACTCACGACTGGGGATTTGCATCAATGTGCCGCTTGGACTAGAAGCAACTTATAGACCCATGTCAAAGACACTGTGCCTACGCAAGACTGCACAGTTGCCACATCTTGCAAAGAAAATCAGTCTCGTTATTTAATTGACACACCTCATACTTCCACTAAGCTGGATGAAATCCAATGGAACCGATTTGATGTATCCAGAGGAAATACACGTGTATATTCCCGAGATATCTCCGGTATTCATTTATAGTTAACAGTGTTATCCCACTAAAAATACGTATGAGATTTAAAATACGGTGTGAATAATGTGAGCCATTTAACTATTTTGATTAATTCCATGTAATCTCTGTAAATTTTACGCATGATATATCTCTCTTCAAGACTATGTTTTCTTATTTAAAAACTGGATTATGGATTATTATAATTTTACTCTAGACCTCTGCTTTTATATATTTCGCACTGAACTATCTTTGAGAGCCTTTTGTCATCTCTCTACATGCTGTGACTGACCATCTGCGTCGTATCCCTGCGTTCTTGGATTGACTGATTCTTTTTTTAATTCCTTTGCGATATGTTCATCGTGAAACCCGCCATCTCTGGTATAGACTACTTCCATTAGAAGTAATGTTTTATATTTCAACTCGTAAGCAATTATTTCCTGTGCCGATAACCATGTCTTACTTTTCACACAGCAATGTGTTCCTTGTGTTGTTTTAATCCTCAATGTCGTATATGTGGCTCAAGAGAATGCTATTAAGTTAGAAGGCGCCACTCTCAAACAGTACAAGGGAAACACAGAACGAGATTACACCCAGGAGCCTAGGCATCATAGCTGCATACTGTCGCAGCTGCGTTAGTGTAGCAGAAAAGCTCCGTCGCTAATAGGAGGCACTGGAGCTCAAATCGTAATAGGCACCAAAACCTGACTGAGTACAGAATTCACCTGAAATTTTTACAAAGGACCAAACGGTGATTAGAAATGATAGATTAAATATAGTTGCTGCAGGCGTGCCTGTTGCTGATAGAAGTAGTTTTTCCTGTAGCGCAATTCGTACAGATGGTTCCTGTGTTGGCATCATACAGCTACGAGACAAATAACTTTGTAGAAGATCTGCCGCCTCTATGTTAACACTCAGCCAACAGTCCTGCACTGTGTGGGAACCTCGGAGGAGTCACGTGGCTAGCAGTAAGCATGGGAGGTAAAAGTATTTTATTAACTGTGTGTATTTTATCAGCCGGCCGGGGTGACCGAGCGGTTCTAGGTGCTTCAATCTTGAAACCTCGTGACCGCTACGGTCGCAGTTCAAATCCTGCCTCGGGCATGGATCTGTGTTTTGTCCTTAGGTTATTTAGGTTTAAGTAGTTCTAAGCTCTAGGGGACTGATGGCCACAGCTGTTAAGTCCTAAAGTGCTCAGAGCCATTTGAACCACTTCTATTTTATCAACTGCGTTATTATTAACATATGTTAACCTGTAGAGTGCTTCTATGCTTTGCCTTCATATAATGTAACATGTCAGATTTAAAACAAGTTCCATAAGATCATATGATTGCACCACAAGAGTGTTGAAATCGATCACCTTTAATCATTAAAAGTTTCTACACTGCAGGTCACTGTGTAAGAAGTGTGTTCTTCATTTCCAATCATACAGATCGCCCCCACACCACAGCATGTGTACCTTACATAAATTCTCGAGTTAGTGTCAGAAATGTATGGGAAAGAATTACATGTAGTTCCACCTTCTCCTTGCATGACATGATTCAGTACAAAATTTATCTGCATATATTTTAAATTTAGTGCTGTGGCGGTAGATTGGTGACACAGCACCTGACTTTCCGGGCAATGGAGCACTCGCTGCCTGCCACCTATTTCGCCTTATGTGCGATCTTCAGATAAATGGAACACCCTGTATGAGAGAACCTTCCTTATGAATCACTATGGCTGTTTGTGAAAACTGTACCAAAATCCATAGAGCAGTTCCTGAGATTAGCAAGAACATACAGACAGAAACTGCATTGGGCTACTTTAATTTACAATATGTATTTATAGGTCGAGAGATAGAGTACAGCCATGGATTCTAGGTGCGCTGGCACTGAGAACCAATAATTATTTGAGGTAAACTAAGTACAGCTATTCGTAATGTCTACACACTGTTTTGGGTGCTATCAGACTGCTACTGATTTACTGTGTATCATGTTACATGATAGAGTCCCATGGATGTCTTCACGACACGTGGCTCATTACTTACCAGAATCTTCATGTCTACTCCTTCTTTTATTGACAGTTTAAAGTCGGAGAAACTGGCATATTCGTCGACTTTCACATCATCGATATACAATGAAGACCCAAAGTATGGTACACGTGCTTAATATCGTGTAGGGCCCCCGAGATCTCACAGAAGTGCCGTAACACGACGTGGCATGGACCCGACTAATGTCTGGAATAGTGCTGGAGGGAACTGACAGATTAATCCTGCAGGGCTGTCCATAAATCCGTAAGAGTACGAGGGGGTGGATCTCTCTTCTGAACAGCACGTTACAAGACGTCTCAGATATGCTCAATAATGGTCGTGTCCGAGGAGTTTGGTGGACAGCGCAAGTGTTTAAACTCAGAGGAGTGTTCCTGGGACCACTCTGTAGCTGTTCTGCTAGAATTTCCCAAGTCCGTCTGAATGCACAATGAACATGAATGGTGGCAGATGATTTTGACAGGATGCTTACGTACGTGTCACCCCTCAGAGCCGTATCTATACTCCAACTCCAACTGCATACGCCCAATACTATTACAGAGCCTCCACCAGCTTGAACAGTCCCCTACTGACATGCAGAGTGGATGGATTCATGAGGTTGTCTCCATACATGTACACGTCCATCCGCTCGACACAGTTTGAACATGTTTCCAGTCATCAACAGTCCAATGTCGGGTTGACGGGCCCAGGTGACGCTTAAAGTTTGTGTTGTGCAGTCATCAAGGAGGCCATAGCTCAGAAAGCCCATGTAGATGTTTCGTTGAATGATTTGCACGTTGACACTTGTTGATGGGCCAGCAATGAAATCTGCAGCAATGCGCCGAAGGGTTGCACTTCTGTCACTTTGAACGATTCTCTTCAGTCGTCGTTGGTCCAGTTCTTGCAGGATCTTTCTCCGGCAGCAGCGATCTTGGAGGTTTGATGTTATAGCGGATTCCTGATATTCACGATACACTCGTGAAACGGTCGTACGGGAAAATCCCCATTTCATCGCTACCTCGGAGGTGCTGTGTCCCATCACTCGTGCACCGAGTGTAACACCACGTTGAAACGCATTAAATCTCGATATCCTGTCATTGTGGCAGCAGTAACCGATCTGAAAAATGGGACAGACACTTGTCTTACATAGTCATTGCCGATCTTAACGCCGTATTCTGCCTGTTTACATGTCTTTGTATCCTAAGCACCAAAGAAACTGATATAGGCATGGGTATTCAGTGTATAAGGAATGCCTTTATTTTTATTAAGGATTAACCAGTAGTGATTAGTATTAAGTGAAGTACTTGTAGGTGTTTTATTTCTTAGAATGATTGGCTGCGCTGGCAATTTCACAGACAGAGTTGACCAAGTGGGTGGAAGGGCACTATTGATTTAACTCAGGTTGTTGAGGTGATGCTGACACCAGGCAGGACAGCGTACGTCGAAGGCTGTTGTGTGTACTGGACAGGGCGAGGGGGACGCCCGTTGCGAGCTGACGCAGTGCGGGCAGCAGGTAGCGCCATGGTTGTCCGGACGGCCACAGAGGAGTCTCTAGAATTCTGCACAATATGTCCGCCACTGCCACGTTCCTGAAGCGTTTTTCTACGATTTTGCTGCTCGCGTTGCTCGAGATCCAATGACTGTTATCAGAATATGGAATTGGTGGGTTCAGGAGGGTAATACGGAACGCCGTGCTGGGTTCCAACGGCCAAGTATCGCTAGCAGTCGAGATGACTGGCATCTTATACCCATGGCTGTAACGGATCGTGCAGCCACGTCTCGATCCCTGAGTCAACAGATGGGGACGTTTCCAAGGCAACAACCACCTGCACGAATAGTTCGACGATGTTTGCAGCAGCATGGACTATCAGCTCGGATACCATGGCAGCGGTTACCCTTGACGCTGCATCACAGACAGGAGCGCCTGCGATGGTGTACTCAACGACGATCCTGGGTGCACGAATGGGAAAACGTCATTTTTTCGGGTGAATCCAGGTTCTGTTTACAGCATCATGATGGTTGCATCCATGTTTGGCGACATCGCGGTGAACGCACATTGGAAGCGTGTATTCGTCATCGCCATACTGGCGTATCACCCGGCATGATGGTATGGGGTGCCATTGGTTACACGTCTCGGCCACCTCTTATTCGCACTGACGGCACTTGAACAGTGGACGTTACATTTCACATGCGTTACGACCAGTGGCTCTACCTCTCATTCGATCCCTGCGAAACCCTACATTTCAGCAGGATAATGCACGACCGCATGTTGAAAGTCCTGTACGGGCCTTTCTGGATACAGCAAATGTTCGACTGTTGCCCAGGCCAGCACATACTCCAGATCTCTCACCAACTGAAAACGTCTGGTCAATGGTGGCCGAGCAACTGGCGCGTCACAATACGCCAGTCACTACTCTTGATGAACTGTGGTATCGTGTTGAAGCTGCATGGGCAGCTGTATCTGCACACGCCATTCAAGCTCTGTTTGACTCAATGCCCAGGCGTATCAAGGCCGTTATTACGGCCAGAGGTGGTTGTTCTGGGTACGGATTTCCCAGGATCAATGCACCCAAATTGCGTGAAAATGTAATCACATGTCAATTCTATTATAATATATTTGTCCAATGAATACCCGTTTATCATCTGCATTTCTTCTTGGTGTAGCAATTTTAATGGCCAGTAGGGTATGTTGTAAAACCGTTCTAGCTACTTGGGGCTAGTTCATTAATTGTTACTAAGATAACTCGACAGTTACCAGCTATTCCTATAATTTGTATGTAATATTACATGGGAGAAATAGTAAGTCTTTTCGCATCTCAAAATTCCTGTTTACTAAGGTTAAAAAAAATAAAATTCGTAATTATATTTTTGTTTTCTAGGTACATGTATGATGCCCTTACACACACGGGAATCCCTGTGCCCCGGTAGCGTGGCACGCTGCTACAACACTCAAAACAAATTTATCCAGCCCATCGAGAAAATGGAGTTCTGCCGTTATACTGGACGTCACGTGTGCTTTTTCGGTAATAAAGTGCGTACGTTAAGCGGTCTCAGACGAATGCCCGAGTGCAGAAATCTCGTCGCTGGTCGGTACTGTCCGCAACAAGATCCGTATCCATCTCATTAGCGCCTCAGCCGTTACAGTCCCGCATGTCCCCCTCCCCTTCTTGCTTCTGACTTCGTTCACGTGGGCAGAATCGCGTTCAGCGCTACTTGTTTGCGCGTAATCCCGCGGAAACAAAGGCTACTTGCTTGTGAAGTCCGCGCCGCTACGTAGCTTACGAGGCCGTCGCGGTGAAATATTCACGCCTTTCGGCCGATACAGATGGACGCAGGTAATAATAATAGACCGGGTACGGGGAGAGGGGAGAGTGGGGTGGGCTCCGCTTTGAGGACATCGCGATGGCCGCGGGACTTTGGCCCAGGTGCGCGCCACAGACACAGACACGTGCCACTGTCCGGCGCGCGGCGCATGCGGGCAGCGCAAGGCAGCCACGCTTTGACTGCGACGCCGCGTTCGCCTCTGCAGCTGGCGGCAGCGTGCTGGCCGGCTCTGACAAACAGAGCGCCTCTCAAAACAGCCAGAAAGCTCTGAAAACATGCAAGCGCCCGCGGCAGTCTCGCACACAAATGTGAGGGCAAGTCAAAAAGTAAAGGCCATTTTTTTGTACAAAAACAAACTTCATATTGAGTAAACAACACTGCAACTTCAGTGCACTTTGTCCTTCTCTTGACAAGCTTCGTACGTATTACCTTAAAGCAACATCCAAAACTAATGGTAAGTCCAGATCAGGTGAACCTAGACCACTTTTCGCTACATGCGATGGATAAAATGCATGCAATAACGAAAGAGCAACATATTATCACTCCTAAGACTATGTAGGAAACCACTAGCATTCAAAAAAGCTTCCAGACATCTCGGAATGGTACCGGGTGATCAAAAAGTCAGTATAAATTTGAAAACTTAATAAACAACGGAATAATGTAGATAGAGAGGTAAAAACTGACGCCGGCCGCGGTGGCCGTGCGGTTCTAGGCTCTGCAGTCCGGAACCGCGGGACTGCTACGGTCGCAGGTTCGAATCCTGCCTTGGGCATGGGTGTGTGTGATGTCCTTAGGTTAGTTAGGTTTGAGTAGTTCTAAGTTCTAGGGGACTGATGACCTAAGATGTTAAGTCCCATAGTGCTCAGAGCCATTAGAACCATTTAAAAACTGACACACATGCTTGGAATGACATGGGGTTTTATTAGAACCAGGCGCTCCACCCCATATTGCTAGACGCTTGAAAGATCTCCTGCGAGCATCGTTTGGTGGTGATTGTGTGCTCAGCCGCCACTTTCGTCATGCTTTGCTTTCCAGGTCTCCAGACCTCAATCCGCACGATTATTGGCTTTGGGGTTACCTGAAATCGCAAGTGTATCCCGATCGACCGACATTTCTAGGGATGCTGAAAGACAACATCCGACGCCAATGCCTCACCATAACTCCGGACATGCTTTACAGTGCTGTTCACAACATTATTCCTCGCCTACAGGTATTGTTGAGGAAGGATGGTGGACATATTGAGCATTTCCTGTAAAAAGCATCGTCTTTGCTTTGTCTTACTTTGTTAAGCTAATTATTGCTATTCTGATCAGATGAAGCGCCATCTGTCGGACATTTTTTGAACTTTTGTATTTTTTGGTTCATTCCAAGCATGTGTGTCAATTTGTACCTCTCTATCTACATTATTCCGTGATTTATTCAGTTTTCAAATTTATACTGACATTTTGATCACCCAGTACATACAGATCCTGTACGGTTTTTCTTTTTGCAAAATAGTTACAAATTTAGGTGACGAAAATGGTCTTAGATAACGATCACGCCCTCTTCTCTCCTCAGCATATGATAATCGTTAAAACAATAAGTTGTCAGGAGACGGTTACTGAATTATTTTTTATACATTTAATATTCCAGAGAATTTTTAAATCAAGGGCAACCAAAGATAAAATACTTATATATTTATTACAGAACTTTTAAGCAGTAAAACCCAGACGTTGAAATGGGTAAAACAGACGAACAAGTAGCCGAATAAAAGGTCGTTAATCACTACAGCTGTATTTATTTAACTCTTCGTTGACTCTCACTACCGATTTCGCAAAAATTTTAGTTTCATCTTATCATGCAACAGTTATACATGTACCAGAAGATGCAAAGATGTAGCGAAAACGGCAGTGTGAGTTTACTTGAACTTCAGTATATACAGGTATACTGAATTAACGACCATCCATTCAGCTATATGTTCATTAGTTTTACCAATTTCTTCATATGTATTTTATTGAGTGACATTTGAAACACCTTTGCACTATTTCATGATTTATAGTAGCCGCAGACAGCTGGTGTACAATGATTCCGTCCCAGGGAGTACGGGGTTGCGGCAGGAAGGGCATCCGACCACCCCTTCGAACTAACCATGTCAAATCCGATTGTAACAGTGCCGACCCTGCGCAGACTTCAGGCAAGTGCTCAAGCAATTGTATAAAGGATTACTGATAAAAAACTAATTCGTCAAACGATGTAATACTGTGCTTCGCCAGCTAC
The DNA here is from genome assembly GCF_021461385.2 of Schistocerca piceifrons. Taxonomy (NCBI): domain Eukaryota; kingdom Metazoa; phylum Arthropoda; class Insecta; order Orthoptera; family Acrididae; genus Schistocerca; species Schistocerca piceifrons. Next base: position 183,227,491 of record NC_060142.1, on the reverse strand, counting down.
CTCAGAAACAGTTGTCGACGAGTTGAAACGTCCCCTTAGAACAATTATACATGACTGTGTTTAAACTGACACACAATATATTTTAGCGCAACGCAATCTGAGTTTCAATAATCCCTACAAAAGAATGGCCCTGACTAACATAAACCTATACCTTTCACAAATCACTTACCTCACAAAAATCTTCGTTACTCGAACTACTGCAATACAGTGAGCGCCACCACTGCCAGCTAAATAAAAATTTCTAACTACTGATGGCACTAACTACTGATAGGCTTAGTTAGCAAATGAAAGATTTTCATAGAGAACAAACAATGTATTTACCTTAATAGTGTTCCAAAGTCATAATATATATATAGCAGTTCATGACATCCAGTCTTACAAATGTACTGTCTCTGATGGACACATGTCCAGATCATCCGCTCCCAGAAATCCGCCATCTCACTTCCCCACATCCACCACTGCTGGCGGCTCACCTCCAACTGCGCAGCGCTACGCGCTATTAACATACAGCTGCCCAACACTACAATGGCAGACAACAATGCAAACTAGCCACAGACTGCACACATCACAGCCAGTGATTTTCATACAGAGCGCTACGTGGCGTTACCAATAAGAAAGCCTAAACAGCCTACTTACAGAGTCTTCTTTGGATTGGAGGATTCTTCTTGGATACATGAGCACTCTGGAATGCACCCAGGATTAATTCTTCGTCCACTGCTTTCCTGACCTTTTCCTTGTATTTAACCCTTGCCACATTTGTGTTACTACACTCAGTCACATGCAGTAAGGGAAAGAGGGAAACTCCCCATCGCACCCCCCTCCACCCCACCACTTCCAAATTTACTTGTAAGATGGCCCAGTGGATAGCCCATCAAACACTGAACACAGAACGAGCGCGGGAACAGAAAGGAAGTGTACTGAACTGTGGAAAAAAAGCAAAATAGAAACAGCGAACGGTCCAACCTTAATAAGTGCAAAATTGCGCCTTGGTGAACAGTCGCGGCGTGATGGTTTAGTGGTTGCCGGCACGGTAGCGCAATGTGAATGTGTCAGAACTAAGAAAACGGAACGCGACTTAAGAACCGTTGAAAACATACGTTTTGACACAACACAGAATAACTGTGTGACTGTGAAACTGTTGCGTTCATTTGTTGCAGTTTACTTGACAAACTATTATGTTTTCATTATTTTCTTGGGAGCGATGACATTCACAATCACGCGTGCGCCTAAATCGGGCTGGGAGGTAAATGTCACTCACCTGACAGATGTACAAGTTAGGTGCATCGGTAAGCCATTCCTACCATATGGCACACGTACTGTCACTAATGCCATGTATGGCAGACCAGACGTGTGTCCTGGTAGAGGACTCGGTTGACTTGTCGCCTTGTGATCAAACGTTTGCAGTTCCCATTCGAAAGCCAATTCCTCTCGGCTCCTAATGGAGAAGATGTGCAGAGTAAACTGTCATAGGTTCCCTCCTGTTCAAAACGGACTTAGTACCACGACACAGACACAAATCTGCATACAGCGAACAGCGAAGGAAAAGAAAAAAAAAAAGAAAAAAAAGCAGCCCTGCTGTTTCCTCCATCCCTGTCAGTTCCCTCCAGCACTACTTCAGACTTTGGTAGAGTCCTTGCTATGACGTGTTGCGGCACTTCTGAGTTCTCGGGGTTCCCTAGACGAAATTAGGCACGTGTACCAGTTTCCTTGGCTCTTCAGTGTATATGATCTGCTGACTGTAATGAAGCATCTAATGAGTACAGAATATGGACTGAGAGTAAATCGAACAAAGACGAACGTAATGAGACGTAGTAGAAATGAGAACAGCAAGAAACTTAACATTAGGACTGACGGTCACGAAGTAGATGAAGTACGTAGGCACCAAACTAGCGCCGCGCGGGATTAGCAGAGCGATCTCAGGCGCTGCAGTCATGGACTGTGCGGCTGGTCCCCCGGAGGTTCGAGTCCTCCCTCGGGCATGGGTGTGTGTGTTTGTCCTTAGGATAATTTAGGTTAAGTAGTGTGTAAGCCTAGGGACTGATGACCTTAGAAGTTAAGTCCCATAAGATTTCACAAACATTTGAACATTTGAACCAAAATAGCCGATGACGGACGGAACGAGGAGGATATCAAAAGCAGACTAGCAACGGAAGAAAGGGCATTCCTGGTCAAGAGATGTCTACTAGTATCCACCACTCACCTTAATTTGAGGAAGAAATTTCTAAGAATGTACGTTTGTAGTATGGTATTGACACAGGGACTGTGGGACAACCGGAACAGAAGAAAATCGGAACACTTGAGATGTGATACTACTGACAAATAATGAAAATTATGCGGCCTGACAGGGTAAGGAATGAGGAAGTTTTGCGCAGAAACAGAAGGGAAAGGAATATGCGGAAAAACTGACAAAGAGAAGGATCAGAGTGATAGGACATCTGTGTACGCGGTGCGGTGTGGTTTTCCGTCTCCTATCGCGATAGCCACTGAGGCGGCGCGGACTCCTCGCTTGTTACGGGACTCCTCGCTTGTTACGGCACCTCTCTCTGTACGCTAAATTCTTAATTTTTATGACATTCGGATTTAAGTTTAAATCAAAGTGTCCGCTACCCTAAGCAACCCTATCCAAGCCTTGCCTCTGCTAGCCCTGCTTTACTTTGTTATAGCTGCCTTAAAATTTGCTTTGATTTGAAGACATTCCAATCCTTTCATTGATGGTTGCTAAACCTGTAAATTTTAAAATCGTTCTTACCTTTCTGTTCGAACACCTTTAATGCCCAAAGGACACTCCAATTTTTTTACCGAATCCCGGACCTGTAAATTTTAAAATATTGTTGCCTTTACTGTTCGAAAAACTGGTTACGGCAAGGAGATTCTCCAGATTGGTGAAATACTGATCATTAACATCATAGAAATTATGTTACCGTTAGTGTCTCAGTAAGTGCTATGGCGTATGGGCTTCAGAGCGTTCAAATGGTTCAAATGGCTCTGAGCACTATGGGACTCAACTTCTGAGGTGATTATCACTCCCCTATAATTTTGAACTACTTAAACCTAACTAACCTAAGGACATCACAAACATCAAACCTGTGACCGTAGCGGTCTCGCGGTTCCAGACTGTAGAGCCTAGAACCGCACGGCCACTCTGCCTGGCGAGAGCGTCAAATCTTGAATATCGTTAACTTCTTGTTTGAAAAGTTGTTAATGTTAAAGACATCTCCAGTTTTATGAAATGCTGAACCTGTACAGTTTCTTTTATTCTTTTTTTTTTTTTAAAAAAAAGAGGGATTATCCTTAGGTTTCTAAATTACTGGTGCCAAAAGCGACATCAAGTTTTTTAATCGTAATTTTGAACTTCTGAAAATTTACTAAATTCGGGCCATCTTTCTTGTTTTAAATTGTTTGGTAATCCTCTTTGCGCAATTGTACAGAAGTCACATTTGCCTGGGTGAAATTTTACGAATGCCTAAAGGCCTCTCGAGCTGTATTTTTACGAATGTTGAACTTGTTATTTTAAAGAGGCATTACTTGTGTAAAAAAATTGCAGCTGCTTAAAGGGGTACTTAAACGGCCCTATGTAACTTGTGTTAACTTGTCTTAAGCTTCCTGTTCTGCACGGCTACTTTATTTTGTGTTTGGTCTTTCTGGTTTGTCGCCCTGAAATCAATCTCGATAAGTTACTATTGATTTGTATGTTATTGATTATTTAAGTGTACCTTGTTAAATAACGGATTACGAACTATTGTGAAGCAACAAATGGCTCTCCGTAAACACAGCCTGCACCTTTCTCCTCACATTAAGTTTGTTGTATCCTGGGCCGCCCACTGCGATCTCAATCATAGATTCTGGTATCAATGTTCATTTCATCGAACGAAAAGATACAAATACCTCACCTGTCAGTCAGTCTTCCAGACGGCATTTTCATCGTCACTAAAACATCCTTCACAATACATGGGAGGCTAGTGAGATAGCTGTCTAGCCAAGAACGTAATATCGACTTTGTAGGTAGAGGATATTATAGTTTTTCCTGAGATAATTGTAAATTTTCTGCTAAAATGCGAGCGATGTAATGGACTGAAGAAGGTACTCATTTCCCCGTCGAACCAGTTTTGACCAGAGGAACAAACATCCCATTTGGTGGGGGTGAAAGCATTTATCTCAAAATTCGATAAATTTCTCAAAACAAGTGCAATTTTATTACTTTCTTCATCGTTCAGGCGAGTGTCTTTGAGGAAAACTTACTTCTCAGACCTTTATTACGTACTCGTTATTTCATGCACATATTTTTCAGATGACCAATTCTCTTCTGCAATAGCGCTACCGAGTTCTTCAAGCTGACTTATCTGAACCATTTCAAATATATTTTCCGTAAATGTGTATTTAGCGGTACTCTTCTTCCGCGCTGAAAACTTTTATAAAGTTTTTGTTTCATCTCTGAATTATATGTTTGTTAAAACGCTTCTTCCTTTCTTCAGTTGCACAGGTGTGCTACCACTCACGCTATTACTTCAAGGCAAATCACACTATGGAAATGTATCACCCGTGAGCTCTCGTTTCCGCGGGAAATTCATCAGTGCGGAACGCAGGTTCCTAGCGTAATCAGTTTCACTGAAAAGCCGAGAGCACATTCTAGCATTTACAAAATTAACAGCATCATTTGTACAACACTTCGAAAGCCAAATCATTTGCAATCTAGCATCCCGAAAGAGAGCATGAAGTACTTCTAAGATTTTGAGCATTACAGCCAACGACAACATGTGACGTCTTATGCACACACTCAGGATACTTTTACTTACTATATTCTCGCTACACAAAAGTTACTAATCGGAAACGACTCCATTCACGAGAACACCATACAAATATGAACACAACATGCAACATCGTAACTTTAGCAAACACACGTTTGGTTCTACGCATTGTTTCGTGCGTCTCCATGACTTTAACGTCTGCTACGCTCGAGCGTGGTCAAAAACAGGCTGCTGTAAGAATCGTTGTTGACCCCAAGGATGCGTAACTGTGCGCGTTGTATTTGTTCTGGTAGCCATCGAGAAGCAGCAATGGTGACCACACATCAGGGGAGCTATTAATTTTCCGACCAGGGATTTCTTATGTGACTGAAAAATCTCGTCTCATGTGAATAAAAATCCATGGTAATGAGGGCCAAACAGAGCAAAATACCTAGTCACGCAAGTAGTCCAACAAATATTACAAAATGGCAATAGAAGGAACATTATGTAAAGTCAAACACTAATATATTGTGTGCCTAATCTACGTCTAACCCCTTTTTTTGCTTCATTCAGTTTCAGTCAATGCGTGTTCGTGTTTGATGCTAGCAAATGTTCATGACTTAAATAAATGTAACCTGTCCATTTATTTTATTTGCAATATACTCCATTACAATATTTGTGTGTGTGAGTGTGTGAGTGTGTGTGTGTGTGTCTGTATGGATTGTACTGTAGTGTTGAAATGGCTCTGAGCACTATGGAACTTAACTGCTGAGGTCATCAGTCCCGTAGAACTTAGAACTACTTAGACCTAACTAACCTAAGGACGTCACACACATCCATGTCCGAGGCAGGATTCGAACCTGCGACCGTAGCGGTGATGATGATGACGAGAGAGGGAAGAGGGTGAAAGGCAGTGCCGAGAGATAGCCTACTCCTCGAGAACAGCACGAAGGGAGTCCCTAAGCATAACGACTCCTTTCGACGGAAGGATAACCATCAGTAGTGTCACATGGCCTCACTTTATTAGACACTGCAGAGAGGTTTAGTATATAAACCAGGACATTGATGCAAAATCTAGTACCCAGTACCTTTAAGGCAGTGGGAGGCCATTGCTGGACAGATACTGACAATGAAAATGTTTTCCACCATCAGGAATGGAAACGGCTTAATCCCAGGTAAAAAGCCACTGCACAAGCCTGTATAGTAACATCCCTGTTCTTTAAGAATTAGCTGTTATTATGCAAAACCTAATAAAATACAAGAATCTCTCAATGACAGCAATGCCAGAATCCGTCAACCTTCTTGAATTGGTACTGAAATATAATTAGTTGCCTTTGAATGGAAAAATGTATGAACAAACGAATGGTGTAGCTATGAGTGCCAACATATCAGAAGCTATAGCCAAAATGTTCCTCAACCATCTAGAGCAAAAACATTAAGGAAAAACTCCAATATGCACTCAAAAAGTTCAGTTCTACAGAAGATATGTAGATGGTACATTTCTGATCATTGATGGGGAAAACTATGCTGATCTGCGGGACATCCTCCAAACAACAAAATGCATGAGAATATTAAATTCACCTGTGAACAGGAAATAAATAATTCCATTAGCTTCCTCGATTTAACAACCTACAAATAAGATAAATATGTCTTCCAAATTCACAGGAGACCAACCACCACACACATAAACATACATACTTCCTTCTGCCACACCAACATGCATAAAGTAGCTGCTTACCGTTCAATGATCCATAAAGCTCTAAAAATCCTACTAAGTGATGAGGGCCTCCAGAACGAAATAAATATCATAAAACTAACAGCTGTAGCTAATGTGTGTAAACCATTACTAAGAGACAATTTAGTTTTAAAATTAAAAAGAATATGAACAAAATAACCACCAAGAACGAAGGAAAAACACTAACAACATCCATCCTCTTCCATGGTAACATCTCACAAAAAGTTGCCAATATTTTCAAGCGACACAAAATAAGAATTGCAGTCCAAACAAATGAAAAAATTCATCCCTCATTAAGTTCAACCTACAAGTCTGATCTGTTGTAATCTTCTTATGAGTAAGACATTAGTATAGTAATGGAAGTGTACACAAATGTACATTCAAGTGCCTCCCTTTCACATATTTTAAATAAAAAAGGAAAACATATTTATGTACACTTCCATTGACTCATTATTTTCTAATGCAGTGCTGCAACGTATTTATATTTAAAAAAAGAAAGTACATATAAGTACCTAATACAATAACTGAGTTACGCACATGTCAGTATTCTGATGCAATCAATTTATCTTTATATCCAATGTAAACAAACGTATTTGTAACATGTACAGTACCTCAGAAGTGACAGTCTAAAAGTAATTGCAGCAGAGAGAACACACATCAGGCAACGGTATGCAGACCTTTTACAACTTTACAGTTTCTGTAAGTACAATCACTGTCAGGAATTCGTGTATCTTAACCGTAATGTGCCTTTTCTATATAAACAATTTTTATGATTAGCAAAAGTTGCAAAATAACCTCCACTGATCTTGGTCTGCGACAGTGAAAAAACGTCTGTACTCTTTACATACTCCAGCCATATAAATAAATAGTTCACCCACTGAAGGTGGTGGCGTGAACCATTAAAAGGCATAGTGGCAAAATAAACCAGTCACAGACGCAAAAGTTGTTTGTATTTGTCTATAGTCGCGTCACCCATAAAGCAGTCCCTTACGAACGAAATATTGAAGCGTTCATCAGCGAAACACACTGTTGTGTAACAACGAATCAGACTAGTATTAGCAGTAATACATGACAGAATGTCAGCTGTGTTCTAGTCGCATCTAAATCCTATTTAACATCCTAGACAGAAGTACTAACAATAACGTTAACCATAATAACTGAATAGCACAATATTGAGGCTGTGTACAGTAAAACGAAGATGGAAATCACTACCAAACTTAAGCACAATAATTTTCGATAATGCACTGAAGCTGCATTTTATCAATCTGAAAGACAAATTTAACTGTGAAATTGACTAAATTCTAGAAGAATGAGCTCGCTGAAGCTGCATAAAGTAGGTGCCTGACGACTACAATCACACAGATGACAATAAGTATTACTCCTAGACTACCACAAACCTTAATCATCCACAGAAACAGACGAAGTTCCTTCAGTTAGACTAAATGTATGAAAATTGAAAAATTATCATGTAGGGTTCACCCACTTTCCTAAACATATTACAGAATGTATAACGAGAACAAATTTATATGTACATCTTAATCACTTATTCAAAAACATCTCTCCGTTAAACAATTGAAGGGATACACAGAAGTAACACAAACACAGATATTTTGCAGATTATATACGAAGCAGTCGGTGGAAGCAGCGCTGAAAGGCTAAATATAGAGAGCTCTGCTTTTAGTGAACCTCAACTATTTTCAACTGGCTTAGACAAGGAGGGCATTCCTGGCCAAAAGAGATCTACTGATATCATACACTAACCTTCATTAGAGGAAGAAATTTCTGAGAACCTATATCTGAAGGACAGGATTACGTGGTAATGAATCACTCCCTGTGGGAAAACCGGAAAAAAACAGATTCGGAGCATTTGAGATGTGTCAGTTGTGATTATGTAAGGAAATAAGAGATTCCAGGCTACATCTGCGAAGATGAGAGTGTATGACTGGACAGGTATTAAGACTCAGAGAATATCTCCCATCATACCAGAAGGAGTTGTAGGGACTCAAAAGTGTACAATTAACGAAGGAAGTAAGACACAAGTTCTACTGCGAGATGGAGAGATCGGCAGAAGAGAGGAATTCTTCGCGTGCCTCCTTGACCAGCCACATGACTCATGACATGAAAAAGATACTACAGAAACAGATACATGAATGAGAGACACTGAACAAAATACGTTTACAGAAAATTCTCTGGGCGGGACCAATTCTGGAACATTCACAGACTTGGAATGTTGTCTGGCGATACTACCTTTATTTATTTATTTTTTATTATTTATTTATTTATTTATTGAGGAGATAAAGTAAAGAATTGAAAGCGTTCCCCAGACAATTTTTTTAGCGCCAGTGTTACTACAATAGCACTTTCCTAGTCAGATTATGTTCATTACATGAGTTCAGTGCACGAATACATCTTTCATACTTCATGCTTCAGATTCGTCTCCGACACAGCTATGATATTCAATATTGAAATATTATATGTGATTTAGTTGTTCTCCTAGCTGGCGTCTGATTCACTTTAACACAAATCGAAAGTTTTATATCACAGGACATCATTGCTCTCTTTCAGGTGATTCTCGTTGTCACTAACGAATTACCTAGATATACTATGATTCATTTGTTTCGTCTGTTTGAGTCTGACGATATAGATCTGGGAAAGATACTTGAATTTTTTTATGAGCCGAGTCAGTCAGGAGGAAAGGTACATGCTTTGAGGGGTCATACCAGTGGTGATTCTGAACAAAAACTCCTAAAATCGTATGCCCTTTTCTTCACCGTTTCCGGGTAAACCAATGAAAACAACTAGGAACGGGAAACGTCTAGCGTCGTCCTTACTAACCGTGTCAGTACGCAGTTCACTAGCGCATTGTGCAGTTGTTTGCCTCAAGTCTCAGTCCAACAGCGCTTGTCGCAGTGCACGGTAGTACATTGTTGTTACGTGAACAACGAACACAGTTTTGTGTAGAGAAAATACCACGGATATTCCACATGCAGAGTAAAAATAAGTTGCTCTCAGCACTATGGGACACAGCATCTGAGGTCATCAGTCTCCTAGACATAGAAATACTTAAACCTAACTAAGGATATCGCACATAACCATGCCCGAGGCAGGATACGAACCTGCGACGTAGCAGCAGCGCTGATCCGGACTGAAGTGCCTAGAACCGCTCGGCCACATTGGCCGACAGATGCAGAGTATGCTGACATGTTTTGTCTGTGGGTTGTCCAATGGCAATTCCAGAGTTGCTGTGCGAGAATACCATTAACAATTTCCGGATCGCGTAGTGCCAGATTGCAGGGTGTTTAGCAGGGTGTTTCACGGATTGCGTGAACGTGGTACGCTTCCCAGCGTAAATGTTGTCTCTGAACGTCCAGTACCACGAACTCTTAATGAAGTTGAGAACATTGTTCAAGTAGAGAAACGCAACCCTAATACTAGCTCTAGAAGAATTGCTACCCAACTTGGTATTCCACAAACGCGAGTGATACGCACAGTACACGAGCACGGTCTGTGGAGTGTACAACATCTGCATGAAGGAGATGCTGTCGACCGGTAAGAATTCTGTCAGTGACTCATTGTCAGTGATCGATTAATTCCACGTATTCTGTTCACTGACGAGTGAACATTTACCCGCATCGGAATTAACAACACGTGCAACTTTCTTGCATGGGCAAATGAAAATGTGCACGTTACTGTGGAAATGAATTTTCAACGACGTTTCTCAGTTAACGTGTGGTGCGGTATTATTGATGACCGACTAATCGGTTCAGTTGTTTTAGATAACCGTCTTATTGGGGCATACGGAATCTTGAGTTTCTTCAAAATGTGTTACTACGAGGGCAGTTCAATAAGTAATGCAACACATTTTTTTTCTCGGCCAATTTTGGTTGAAACAACCGGAAATTTCTTGTGGAATATTTTCAAACATTCCCGCTTCGTCTCGTATAGTTTCATTGACTTCCGACAGGTGGCAGCGCTGTACGGAGCTGTTAAAATGGCGTCTGTAACGGATGTGCGTTGCAAACAACGGGCAGTGATCGAGTTTCTTTTGGCGGAAAACCAGGGCATCTCAGATATTCATAGGCGCTTGCAGAATGTCTACGGTGATCTGGCAGTGGACAAAAGCACGGTGAGTCGTTGAGCAAAGCGTGTGTCATCATCGCCGCAAGGTCAAGCAAGACTGTCTGATCTCCCGCGTGCGGGCCGGCCGTGCACAGCTGTGACTCCTGCAATGGCGGAGCGTGCGAACACACTCGTTCGAGGTGATCGACGGATCACCATCAAACAACTCAGTGCTCAACTTATCTCTGTTGGTAGTGCTGTCACAGTTGGGATATTCAAAGGTTTGTTCCCGCTGGGTCCCTCGTTGTCTAACCGAACACCACAAAGAGCAAAGGTGAACCATCTGTGCGGAATCGCTTGCTCGTCATGTGGCTGAGGGTGACAATTTCTTGTCAAAGATTGTTACAGGCGATGAAACATGGGTTCATCACTTCGAACCTGAAACAAAACGCCAATCAATGGAGTGGCGCCACACCCACTCCCCTACCAAGAAAAAGTTTAAAGCCATACCCTCAGCCATTAAAGTCATGGTTACAGTCTTCTGGGACGCTGAAGGGGTTATTCTGTTCGATGTCCTTCCCCATGGTCAAACGATCAACTCTGAAGTGTATTGTGCTACTCTTCAGAAATTGAAGAAACGACTTCAGCGTGTTCGTAGGCACAAAAATCTGAACGAACTTCTCCTTCTTCATGACAACGCAAGACCTCACACAAGTCTTCGCACCCGAGAGGAGCTCACAAAACTTCAGTGGACTGTTCTTCCTCATGCACCCTACAGCCCCGATCTCGCACCGTCGGATTTCCATATGTTTGGCCCAATGAAGGACGCAATCCGTGGGAGGCACTACGTGGATGATGAAGTTATTGATGCGGTACGACGTTGGCTCCGACATCGACCAGTGGAATGGTACCGTGCAGGCATACAGGCCCTCATTTCAAGGTGGCGTAAGGCCGTAGCATTGAATGGAGATTACGTTGAAAAATAGTGTTGTGTAGCTAAAAGATTGGGGAATAACCTGGTGTATTTCAATGCTGAATAAAACAACCCCTGTTTCAGAAAAAAATGTGTTGCATTACTTATTGAACTGCCCTCGTAGAATACGTGGAGGATATCCCTTTGGCAACACGAGCTCGTATGTACTTTTAGCACGACGGGGCACCTATACATTCCGTATGGTCGGGGACACAGTATCTGAACACGACGTAGCCTGGTCGTTGGATTGCCGCCGTGGAGTCATTGCTTGGCCACCGAGGTCATCTGATCTTAGCCCATTGGATTACTGTTTGTGAGGGTGGCTGAAGAGCCACGTCTAGAACCGCAGAGTGGACAAAAGAGAGGAACTTCTCGCTCGTATTTTACATGTTTGTGCCCAGGTAAAGGAATGCAAAACTGAGCTCCGATCGGCGACACAGCACCTGCCTACAAGAGCAGCAACAGACATTGAAGTTGACGGGGGACTGAACATCTTCAGTGAGGAAACGTACACAATTAAACAAACCATAACATACCAATATTTTAATTTACCGTCACCTGCACCTTTTCGATTCCTACCTGTTTTCATTAGTTTATCCGGAGACGGTTAAGAAAAGGGCATATGTTTGTTTATTAGAAGTTTCTTTATCACCAGTAGTATCACCTGTCGGAGCATTTACCTTTCCTCCTGTCTCACCCTGTACGTACTTTACATTTCACTTTTAGAATTACGAGTCATCGTACCTTACATAAAAACATTCAAATTTTTAGGAATTGTCGGCCATTTGTTTTGTCCACGTAGCGAAATGGCTGCTCGTCATTCATTTGAAACATTTATGGGCAAATTTACTTACTTTGTTAATGAGGGTGTATTAAGGAACGTTGAGGTACAGTTATGAGGTAGGTGGCAGGGTCCCATCGACGGGAGAGTGAAATTTTTAGACGGATCAGATACGTTAACTCAGATGGTGCAACAGCGACATTGGTTCACACAACAGGACAGTCCTAGATTACTGTAGGAGTAACTATTGTTCGAATGTGGCAATTCGAATGCAAGTGCTGTGAATCACGGGAACCTAAGACCCTTTGCAGTTCTCGACAGCGCTCGTTTGCAAGCCAACAAGCCTTGATGCAACTTTTAAAGGTAAATACGGAAAATTACTATTATTGGAATCAGATGCTCGAGGCGGTACTAATGAAAAAAGTGCCCAAATAGAAAACTTCTCGTGGAAACACGTACAGAACAATAATAATAAAAAACTGTGAAAACAACGGTAACCAATTATTAGACGAGCGTGAGAGGCAAACTGCCACTTACGCATTGCCAGCATACGAACAAAACAATAAGCAAGGGAAAAATTGTTAAGATATCTGACGATGGCCTAGGAAACCGAAAGCCGGTTCATAACGAACTATTAAATAAACATTATCGTGTGACATCAGTACTGTGTTAATTTTAATGTCAATAGTCAACAGCAGCATTTGCACCGTTTACCTAGAATTTACCTAGGTTTCAGTCAGGATAACCCAAGCTTCTTCAGAATAACAGTAACTACAGTTTATCCATAGTGGGCATCGTTAAGCTAAAACTACAAATCCATAAATTATCGTCAGACAATGAAACTTATCTAGGCGGGCCTTGTGATGCTAGGGTAAGTTCCAGTACAGCACTCGTGGCTGCCGCATCGCGGTCGCGAAGTGGGGCCGAGGCAGTTCCAGATAAGTTTTACAGGCTGACGATAATTTATGGATTTGTAGTTTTAGCTTGACTATGTCCACTATGGACAAACGGTAGTTACTGTTACTCTGAAGAAGGTAGGGTTATCTAGACTAAAACCTAGGTAAATTCTAGGTAAACGGTGAAACTGAGGCTGTTGATTATTAAAATTAAAATTAATATTTATACAGTTGCTGATAGGGCCGCGAAATGTTGGATATTTCAGTACTGTGTATTCAAGTTTCTAATATGTCTATGTGTCTCTAAGAACTGAGGGAATGTTCTATAAATACGATAAATGCCTAGACTATAACCCGCGCCCTCTCGAACTTAGAAGTTCAAAGACAATACTTAGGATACTTTCCCGCACGCATGAATGGGCGGAATTCCATTTAATACTTGGGATACATAAAACTCCATCTAGGGTACTCTAACTTCCGTAATGCCAATAAAGTGGTGTAACGCCAGAAATATAATTCAGTCTCAGTTTTACAGAAAAAAACTCTACTACTTAGTCCCGTAAGGAAAAACTGTCACGTTCCTCCCTTACGTACTGTTTGCAAGGAAACTTAACACTTCGAAGCTTCAGAAAAATCGCTGTTTTACTTCTGCAATCTTCTGGAAACGTAAGAGAAATAAAGCATGTACAGGATGAGCCAAAAATCACGCTTTGTGATGCCTCAGTGCTGTTCCGTGAATACCAGTAATAAAAACTGCAAAATGTCTCTACCAAAACTGCGTGTCGTATTCATTTTCAGTAGAAAAAACTGGAAGGGAATTTGGCAACACTGGATCGCTTGTACGACAAGGATCTCTAATCACTACTGTTTAGCAGTTCTGCAGTGTGTAGAGCTCTGCATAAGAATACTCAAGTTCAGGAATTCAGTACCACAGGTATGTTCGCTTTCTTTTATTGCCAGATATTGATCTGTCCAACGGTGATGTATGATAAAATTTTTCATCACTCGATACCTACAACTACAGTGTCTTTAACACTGAACATACAGGGTGTTTCAAAAATGACCAGTATTTTTGAAACGGCAATAAAAACTAAACGAGCACCGATAGAAATACACCGTTTGTTGCAATATGCTTGGGACAACAGTACATTTTCAGGCGGACAAACTTTCGAAATTACAGTAGTTACAATTTTCAACAACAGATGGCGCTGCAAGTGATGTGAAAGATATAGAAGACAACGCAGTCTGTGGGTGCGCCATTCTGTACGTCGTCTTTCTGCTGTAAGCGTGTGCTGTTCACAACGTGCAAGTGTGCTGTAGACAACATGGTTTATTCCTTAGAACAGAGGATTTTTCTGGTGTTGGAATTCCACCACCTAGAACACAGTGTTGTTGCAACAAGACGAAGTTTTCAACGGAGGTTTAATGTAACCAAAGGACCGAAAAGCGATACAATAAAGGATCTGTTTGAAAAATTTCAACGGACTGGGAACGTGACGGATGAACGTGCTGGAAAGGTAGGGCGACCGCATACGGCATCCACAGAGGGCAACGTGCAGGTAGTGCAGCAGGTGATCCAACAGCGGCCTCGGGTTTCCGTTCGCCGTGTTGCAGCTGCGGTCCAAATGACGCCAACGTCCACGTATCGTCTCATGAGCCAGAGTTTACACCTCTATCCATACAAAATTCAAACGCAGCAACCCCTCAGCGCCACTACCATTGCTGCACGAGAGACATTCGCTAACGATATAGTGCACAGGGTTGATGACGGCGATATGCATGTGGGCAGCATTTGGTTTACTGACGAAGCTTATTTTTACCTGGACGGCTTCGTCAATAAACAGAACTGGCGCATATGGGGAACCGAAAAGCCCCACGTTGCAGTCCCATCATCCCTGCATCCTCAAAAAGTACTGGTCTGGGCCGCCATTTCTTCCAAAGGAATCATTGGCCCATTTTTCAGATCCGAAACGATTACTGCATCACGCTATCTAGACATTCTTCGTGAATTTGTGGCGGTACAAACTGCCTTAGACGACACTGCGAACACCTCGTGGTTTATGCAAGATGGTGCCCGGCCACATCGCACGGCTGACGTCGTTAATTTCCTGAATGAATATTTCGATGATCGTGTGATTGCTTTGGGCTATCCGAAACATACAGGAGGCGGCGTGGATTGGCCTCCCTATTCACCAGACATGAACCCCTGTGACTTCTTTCTGTGGGGACACTTGAAAGACCAGGTGTACCGCCAGAATCCAGAAACAATTGAACAGCTGAAGCAGTACATCCCATCTGCATGTGAAGCCATTCCGCCAGACACGTTGTCAAAGGTTTCGGGTAATTTCATTCAGAGACTACGCCATATTATTGCTACACATGGTGGATATGTGGAAAATATCGTACTATATAGTTTCCCAGACCGCAGCGCCATGTGTTGTTGAAAATTGTAACTACTGTAATTTCGAAAGTTTGTCTGCCTGAAAATGTACTGTTGTCCCAAGCATATTGCAACAAACGGTGTATTTCTATCGCTGCTCGTTTAGTTTTTATTGCCGTTTCAAATATACCGGTCATTTTTTAAACACCCTGTAGCAATTACTGGTGGGACGTGTCAGTAATAATCTACAAGAGTAATAATCAGTTACAATTACCTATCAAGGGGCAGGAGCAAGTACAAAACCTATCAGAATGGATGTTAGACGTACGGTGGAACATATGAATAAGGTGAAGGAGTCATGGGATAGCGATGTACAAATATGCATATGGCGTTACTACCGCACTCATGTGATTCATTTGAAAAGGCTTCCGTTGCGATTACAACCGCACGACAGGAATAAACAGGCTTCTACCGCTGAATGGTAGCTGGAGCTAGATGAAAGGGACATTGCATTTTGTAAATCGTTAAGGAATTCTATATTTCGAACCCCACCGTGTCAGGAGTGTGCCGAAAACGCCAAGTTTCAGGCATTGCTCCTCCCAAGCACATCGCAGTGGCCGACGGCCTTCGCTTAACGACCGAGAGCTGCGGCGTTTGTGTAAAGTTTTCAGTGCTGACAGACAAGCAAGGAGGAGTGAAATAACATCAGAAATCAGTGTGGGACGTGTGACGAGCGTGTTCGTTAGGGCAGTGCGGTGAAATATGTCGTTAATGGGCTATGGCAGCAGGCGACCAATGCGAGTGCTTTTGTTAACAGCACGACACCGCCTGCAGCGCCTCTTCTGGGCTCGTGACCATATCGTTTGGGCCGTAGACGACTGGAGAACCGTCGTCTGCTCAACTGGTAAGGGCTGATGACAGCTCTCGAATGTGGCGAAGACCTCACGATGCCATGGTCCTCTGGTCCAACTGAACCGATTATACAAAGTGGTCCATTGATCGTAACTGGGCCAAATATCTCACGAAATAAGCGTCAAACGAAAAAACACAAAGCGGGAAACTTGTCAAGCTTTAAGGGGGAAACCAGATGGCGCTATGGTTGGCTCGCTAGATGGCGCTACCATAGGTGAAACGGATATCAACTGCGTTTTTTAAAATAGGAACCCCCATTTTTACTACATATTCGTGTAGTACGTAAACAAATATGAATGTTTTAGTTGGGCCACTATTTTCGCTTTGCGATAGATGGCACTGTAATAGTCACAAACATACAGCTCACAATTTTAGACAAACAGTTGGTAACAGGTAGGGTTTTTAAATTAAAATACAGAACGTAGGTACGATTGAACATTTTATTTCGGTTGTTCCAATGTGATACATGTACCTTTGTGAACCTATCATTTCTGAGAACGCATGCTGGTACAGCGCGGTTACCTGTAAATACCACATTAGTGCAATAAATTCTCAAAATGATGTCCGTCTTCTTCAATGCATTTGACAATACGTGTAACGACATTCCTCTCAACAGCGAGTAGTTCGCCTTCCGTAATGTTCGCACATGCATTGACAATGCGCACGTTGTCAGGCGTTGTCGGTGGATCAAGATAGCACTGTCCTTCAACTTTCCCCACAGAAAGAAATCCGGCGACGTCAGATCCGTTGAACGTGCGGGCCATGGTACGGGGCTTCGACGACCAATCCACCTGTCATGAAATATGCTATTCAATACCGCTTCAACCGCACGCGAGCTATGTGCCGGAAATCCATCATGTTGGAAATACATCGCCATTCAGTCATGCTGTGAAACATCTTCTAGTACCATCGGTAGAAGAAATCAACATACATTTCACCAATTAGATTGCCATCGATAAAACGGGGGCCAATTATGCTTCCTCCCATAATGCCGCACCATTCATTAGCCCGCCAAGGTCGCTAATGTTCCACTTGTCGCAGTCATCGTGGATTTTCCGTTGCCCAATAGTGCATATTATGCGGCTTTACGTTACCGCTGTTGGTAAATAACGCTTCGTCGCTAAATAGAACGCGTGCAAAAAAATCTATCATCGCCCCGTAATTTCTCTTGTGCCCAGTGGAAGAACTGTACACGACGTTCAAAGTCGTTGCCATGCAATGCCTGGTGGACAGAAATATGGTACGGGTGCAATCGATGTTGATGTAGCATTCTCGACACCGAATATTTTCAGATTCCCGATTCTCGCTCAGTTTGTCTGCTACTGATGTGCGGATTAGCCGCGACAGCAACTGAAACACCTACTTGGGCATCACCAGTTGTTGCGAGTCGTGGTTGACGTTTCACATGTGGCTGAATACTTCCTGATTCCTTAAATAACGTAACTATCCGGCGAACGGTCCGGACACCTGGATGATGTCCAGGATATCGAGCAGCATACGTAGCACACGCCCGTTGGCCATTTTGATCACAATAGCCATACGTACTTACATCTTTGTGACTACTACAGCGCCATCTATCACTAAGCGAAAAAAGTGGTCCAACTAAAACATTCATATTTCTTTACTTACTACCCGAATATGTAATAAAAATAGGGGTTCCTATTTTAAAAAAACGCAGTTTATATCCGTTTGACCTATGGCAGCGCTATCTAGCGGACCAACCATAGCGCAATCAGGATTCCCCCTTCTAGCTAAACAAGTTTCGTTCTTTGTAGTTTTTTCGTTTGACGCTTATTTCTTGAGATATTTGGCCCGGTCACTATCAATGGGATATTTTTTCTTAAAAGGAAAGAGGAAGTCGCCGTTTGATTGTGTATTATCTTCCGTCCTATCAAGATTCCGGCTTTTTTGCCATTTTCAAGTACGATGCCAAAAATTGCCAGACCTTTATTGTGTCATATGTGTTAATACAGTTCATCTTAAAACCATGTGTTAGTTTCGTTTACGTGCTTTAGATAGCATTAACATGTATGACATAATAATGACCAAGCAACTTTTATCAATGTACTTGATAACGGCATAAAAGCCGAAATATGGATTCTACAGAAGATAACTATAGTAATACAGAGTCAAATTGCGGTTTAGTTCTTTAAAAGAATATTGCATGATTGTGACTTAACACCACCGAAAACTGTTGACTGTCTGATGTTGTTCCTAGCTAGGCATCCGTGTCAAAGGTTGGAACTGTCTTATTTTATTTTTTGACTTGAGCATATCTGCTCTTGCTTTTGAGCATTGCTTTCTCTCAACGTAATCTTACGATTTCTAAAAATTTCATTCTGATGAAGACACCCTTAGAGGTGTCGAAACCTAGGTCAATGTACCAAACAGTTATTTCCAACAGGTTGGCTGTATGATTCCTATATTGAAACTGATGTACAGGTTCTGAGAAACAGCCATAATTAAAACTGCAGGATTGGAAATGGATATATTCGGCTACTACGAGACGGGTTGCAGCTATTCATGGACTCCATGTTCCCAAACAAAGATGGATTTTTTTATGGACTACAGTGCTCCATGTCAATGGGCTACAGTTGTTCGCAATTGTTCTGAAGAACGTTATAGACAGTTAGAGCGAATGATTTGGCCACCAAGACGCTCTACAAGACTCCCATCAAATATTTATGGGAAACAATAGAGAGGTCAGTTCGTTCACAAATGCGCGGTCATCAGCGCCCGTACAAAGTCACAACTTTTACACAATCCAATCTAGCCACTGTCACCAAAGATGATGATGATGAAATGATGAGAACTACACCAACACCCAGTCTCCGGGCAGACAAAGTCCCCAACCCGGCTGGGAATCGAACCCAGGACCTCGCGATCCAGAGGCATCAACGCTAGCGAATAGACCACTAGCTGAAGACCGCAATTATGGAGACGGCTGTGGAAGCAGCTTGGCTCAATATTTCTGCAGGATACTTTCTACGACTTTTTGAATCCATACCACTTCGAGCTGGCGCTCTGTGCCGTGCAAAAGGGAGTCCGATATTGTTTACGAGGTATCGCATGACTTTTTCACCACACTATGATAGTAATTAAAAATAGTAGTAGACATTGGTAACTACTGAGAAGCCGGTTTTAACTCTTCTGGTGACGAAATGTCGTAAATCAATGTAATGGAAGCGAAAGTACTAAGAGTAATAGTAGTAGTAATCGACTAAGCTAATGGCAAGCAGGTATGGCGGAAGGAATGTGAGTTGTGAAGTACTGCGGAACAAAGTACATAGACGATGTTATTCCCACGGCTGCAGGGAACTGTAGCGGATAAGAGAATCAGGCATAAACCAAGGTGTGGAATTGCGTGGAGGGGGGGAGAGGTCGAGATGGGTTTTTTATTACCTTGAGGGAAAGGGTACTACGGAAGAAAAGGTGTCTTTAAGAGTAAAATAATAAAAAGACGATTGTACTGCGTCAGTGGAAAATAATCCACGTAAGATCTGCTATAATAGTTGTATGATTAGTAAGAAGCTAAATACCGGTCCACACAGTCTAAAATTAGAAAATAAAAAGATACAGGGAAGCAAAGTGGCGACCTCGAATATTCCAAAGCAAAACATCAGCCACTGCAGCATCAGTGCAGTACAGCTATACTCTATTGAATAGAGACACGTGTCACGCACGTGAAAACACTGCTGCCGAAATTTCTTTCTTTGACATCCATTTGCTACTGAAAATATTCACAAAACGAAATTACAATGAAGTTTCGTTTTTCTTTTCTTTCTTTCCTGTCAGTAACTAAGAAATAGTGCTGCGGCCTCCGTGTGGTCGAATTTTGTTTCACGCTGTGTATTCAAACGTGTCGGAAGAGTTTTTAAATGTTGGGAACTGTGAAAACATAACAGAGGTTTCTAAATGAGCTGTTTCGTTATTACCTGGTGAAATTACTCGATGTAAACAGCACGTAACTATTCCGAAAAGAGAGAGTGGAGTGTTTTCTCTTCGAATTTGTGTGAAATAACACTGGCCATTGAAAGCTTCGAATTGTCCGCGTACCATCAAAGCAGCTATTGCTGACATTTGACATTTCTACAGTGCTGGAGAGTGTAGGCGGTAGTCTTATTTGAAACACAGAGATGATGGTGCAATAGCTTTTCTTTGAAATGGTCAGAGTAAACAGGAGAGAGACGGCGGAAATAAATTTGAGAGGTTACAAAAATATGAATTTGTCTCAAGAGATTTCAGAATATATTAGTTGTTACTGAAACAGGCGGACGTATGTTGCAGTAATGACCTTCCTGACAAAAGTGCAGAAATTTAATTCTTAAATTAATAAAACTAGTCCTTAATTAGGTCGTAACGTTCTACTCAAAGAAACTTTTATGATGCGTTTACAACGTTCTGTGTTAGGAAGAAAGGAACTCTACCGAGTGTACAATAATATGAAAATAGTTCTCAAAGAAATCTAATACTATATTTTTGGGGAATACTTGATTGGTGTTCTGGAGAAAGAGGGGTACTGAAACTATGGGACCAAACTAAAAACAGTCACAGTAGTTCAGTTATGTTAACTGATTACCTAACTTTCAGTGGATACACTAAACTTATTCAGACGCAGTTATACACTGTTCTGCAAAATATAAGGACGATTTAGATAAACTAATATGTGATATTAAAAACTCACTTCCAGTGAATGAAAGTGCGGGAGCAATTTGCCAAAAGTAGTCCTGTCGTGTACAGAAATCTGGACGTCAAATGGCTTGAGTTCAGCGTGACTGTAGCGTCAAATAGGGCTAGCCCCGCAACATGAGGAAGTCGAAGGAACGGGGAAAGACAGTGTGTGTATATTAGCGTGTGGTTACGGTGCACTGTGGTGGTATTCTACACGACAACATGGCCCGGGAACAACATTTGGATGACTGCACATGCAGGAACAGTTGAGAAACTGAGACGAAGGACGAAGTGTGACGTGTACATCTCAGGAGTGTCATAATACTCACAGCACAGTTTTAGGTGCATCGTACTGTTTCGCGAGAAGAGGAGGTGGTCTACCACGAGCTACTATAGTAGCAGACCACCACTAAACTGTGTTATAGGCAAGAAAGGACCCACGCCGATCTGCGGGTGCAACTGCAACCGCATTTAACAGGACTGCGAGGCACCCGTCCCATGCTCCACATTGGCACGATGACTGATGACTGCATGGGGGTGGACCCTTTGCACGGCGACCAGTACGTCGGATGCCGTTGACACCTAAGTATAGGCGGCAACGTTTGCTGTAGTAGCAAAGCACAAACAGAACCAAAGACGAGCGGCTTCGCGTGCTCTTCTCGGATGAGAGCTGAATCCGTAAGTAGTGAGTGGATGTACCGTCATATGGTGAAAGGTGGAAACACTGAAGGCAACGTGGAACATTGTAGTAAATTATCATTACGGGGGAGTGGGTTGCCTTAATGTAGCGCGAGCATACTGACCTCCAAGTATTTTAACAGTGTGCAGTCACGGGCAATATTATTGTGACACCGTATTCCATCCCTATGTACATGTACTCGGCACTAGGAGTCGCGAGGTGGAATGTCAGAGGTTTGAGAGTAGTAGGGAACCTAGAATATCTGAAAATGGAAATGAGAGCCTCACTGTAGATATAATGGAGGTCAGTGAAGTGAAATGGAAAGAAGGCAAGGTTTTCTAGTCAGATGAGTATAGGGTAATATCAACAGCAGTAGAAAATGCTCTAACAGAAGTAGAATTCGTTAAGAATAGGGAGGTAGGGCCCGAAGTAAGTTATTGTGGACAGTTCAGTGATAATATTGCTCTCATCAGAATTGAGAGAAACGAACACAATGTCGGAAGATAAAGATGAAAAGATAGAGAAAGTACATGAGGATATTGAATAGATAATTCACCACGTGCAAATGAGAATCTTAGCGTCATGGGAGACTAGAATGCGGCTGTAGAAGAAAGGGGGTTATGGGTGCATATGGCCTCGGTAACAAGAATGACAGAGAAGAACGACTAATTGAGTTCCGCAGTCAATTTCAGATAGTCGAATAGTCTGTTCAAGAATCACGAAGGGGAATACCTGGAAAAGCCTGGAGGTAAGGGAAGATTTTAATTAGATTACATCATGGTCAAGCAGAGATTCCCAAACCAGATATTAGAATATGAGGCCTACCCAGAATCAGATATAGACTCAAATCACAAGGTAGTAATGATGAGTAGGTTAAAGTTCAAGAGACTAGTCAGGAAGAAACAATGAGCAAAGATATGAGACACGGAAATGCTAAGGAATGAAGAGATACTCTGAGGACGTAGATACTGAAATGATGAATAACTCAGTGGACGGTTCAGTAGAAAAGGAACGCACATCTCTGAAATAGCCAGTCACCGAAGCTAGAGGAAAAGTATAGGTACAAGGAAAGTAACTGCGAAGACACCATAGGTAACAAAGAAATACTTCAGCTGATCGACGAAAGAAGGAAGTTCAAAAATGTTCGGGGAAAGTCTGGAATGCAGAAGTACAAGACGCTTACGAATCAAATAACAGCAAGCGCAAGGAAGCTAAGGCGAAGTGGCTACACGAAAACGTGAAGAAATCGAAAAAGAAATGATTGTCGGAGGATAGTCTCAGCATTTAGAAATGTCAAAACAACCTTCGATGAAATCAAAGGCAGGGAGGCTAAAATTGAAAGTGCGATAGGAATTCAAATGTTAAGAGCAGATTTGAAACAGGATAGGTGGAAAGAGTATATTGACCGCCTCTATGTGGGGAAAGACATGTCTGATGAGGCGAGAGAAGAAAAAATAATAGTCGATATAAAAGAGATAGGGGATCCAGTACCACAATTAGTATTTAAAAGAGCTTTCGAAGAATTGTGCTCAAATAAAGCAGAAGTAACAGACAACATTCCAACAGAATTTCTAAAATCACTTGCGGAAGTGATAGCTAAACGACTGTTCACGTTGCCGTGCAGAATGTATAAGTCTGGCGGTGCACCATCTGACTTTCGTAGAAACAGCACCCATACAACTCCGAAGTTTACAGGAGCTTACAAGAGAGGGAAATGTCGTATAGTCAGCTTAGCAGCTGTTGCTCCCAAGTTTCTCACAAGAACAGTATACAGAGGAACGGAAAAGAAAGTTGAAGATATGTCATATGATACGCAGTTTGGCCTTAGGAAAAGTACGGGCACCAGAGAGGCAGTTGTTGATAATGAAGAAACGGGTAAAGAAAAGACTAAAGAAAAATGAAGACACCTTCATAGAATTTTAGATCTGGGTAAAGTGTTCGACAATATAACATGGAGCAAGATGTTTGAAACTTTAAGAAAAATAGGGATAAGCTACGGAGAAAGACAAGTAACGTAAAATATGTATAAGAGCCAAGAGGGAGTAATTAGAGAGCAAGACCAAGAATTAAGAGCTAGAAATAAAATTGGTGTATAGTCTTCTGCCCCTACTTTTCAATCTACACATCGAAGAAGCAATGACTAATATAACGGAAAGGTTCAAGAGAGGAATTAAAATTCAACATGATAAGATTCCCTGACGACAATTATTTCCTCTACGAATGTAAAGAAGAATCACAGGATCTGTTGAAATGAACAGTTTAATGAGTACGGTATATGGACTGAGAGTAAATCGAAGAAAGACGTTACGAAAAGCAGCATAAATGAGAACAACGGAAAACTTAAATTCAGGATTTGTGATGATAAAATAGAACAAGTTAAGGTGTCTACTGCCTAGACAGCAGAATAACCTAGACGGACAGAGCAACGGGACATAAAAAGCACACTGTTACAGCCAAAATCGGCATTCCTGAACAAGTGAAGTCTACTGGTATCGACCATAGGCCATAATTTGAGGAAAAATGTTCTGAGTATGTATGTAAGGAGCACAGCTTTGTATGTTGATTTAACATGGACTATGGGAAAACCGGAACAGATGAGAATCGAAGCATTTCAGATGTGGTGCCAAAGAAGAATGCTGAAAATTATGTGGACCTAAAAGTTAAGGAATGAAGAGGAGAGGAATATGCGGAAAATACTGACAATAAGAGGAGACAGGATGACAGGACGTCTGTTAAGATGTCAGAGAGTAACTTCCATGGTACCAGGAGAAGCTGTAGAGGGTAGAAACAGTAGAGGAAGACAGAGGTTGGAATACATCTAGCAAATAAGTTAGGTTGCACGAGCTACTCAGATGAAAAGGTTGACTCAAGAGAGGAATTCGTGGCGGCCTCATCAAAACAGTCAGGAGAATAGTGGAGAGGGGGGGGGGGGGGGAGAGAGAGAGAGAATAAAAAAACATGCAAGCTGGGAAGCTGTTGGAACGAGAAGATATTCGGCGAATGGACTAGCCTGACCGTCACACCGACTTAGCGGGCACGTGTGGATTGCTTTCCGGAGACGATTGCTGCACGTCCCCATGCTCCGACGATCGCCCTGCACTTATCAATTTCGCAGCTGGAAGAATCAACACATTACTACGAGAACTCTTTGCAACTTTTTGATCAGCGTGGGAGCACATTGCAGACTATCCATTGCTGTCAGCGGTGATTGCACAATCTGTAAAGAATCACGTCCCGCCTTTTGTAGTGTGCTGGGGACCATCATGAATCGCGGCGATCTCGGTGTAACTGTTGTCTTTAAACAAAACTGTCATTTCCTTCTGTGTCATTGCACATTTCTTTCAGTTACCTCCTGGCCATATTACAGCAGTTCTTTTTATCAGTGGAGCGAGTTTCACCGATCTGTGTTACTTGGCAGTGACCAATCATGCGAAAGCTACTTTCATCCTCAAGTTGGGATACCAGTGCATAACTGTCTTGGGTACTTCTTTTTGACACTAAAGTCAGCCGGCCGCTGTGGCTGAGCGGTTCTAGGCGCTTCAGTCCGGAACCGCGTTGCTGCTACGGTCGCAGGTTCGAATCCTGCCTCGGGTATAGATGTGTCTGATGTCCTTAGGTTAGTTAGGTTTAAGTAGCTCTAAGTCTAGGGGACCGATGACCTCAGATGTTAAGTCCCATAGTGCTTAGAGGCATCTGAACCATTTGAAGTCATTAGCACTTTCATAGTCATAACGGAATTCGTCGCGTGCTTGCCGTTAGTCTTAAGAATCTAAATTAGAGCAACAGAATATTTGAATAACACAGGAAGTAAATGCTAGTGGCAAATTAAATGTGTGTGTGTGTGTGTGTGTGTGTGTGTGTCTGTGACACTATCCAAAACATTTAAATTTCGAGTGTGAAACTCTTGCCGACTATACCATCTTGGGATTCTCGTGAACTTCATTCACATCTTCAGGTGCAGCCAGTATGTGACGCGTGCTCTCAAATTTTACAGAAGATATCCTGTAGGAAAGATATCGTGCATGTATGCACACAAAGAATAACCGAAATTGCCTTGGGCCTCTCTGGCTTCTGCATTGTTATGACTGCTCAGTTAACTACATTTCCAGTCAATGCACTTGAAATATGATTTTTTCAAGATTTAACGTTGTTGAACTTTTTCACTTATCCAGTACATAGGAAGTGTCTCATATTTGTCGCACAACTGGTATAACTGACATTTAATTTTATGAAGTATACCTCTTGCATCTATTAAATCTGAATTATTTGTTAGAATTTCATACGAATTATTGATATTTCATAGTGCTACAAACTCTCCAGTTTAATACGTTTAAAGCAGTGGTCGTTCGTCAGTATTTCCTACGTTTCGGAAGTTTTCCATTTCGGTATTTTTACTTTTTGTTCTCAATAGCAATTCATTACATACTGCTGTTGATAAGATATTAAATCCTCCGATAACATTTTTATTTAGTGTTTGTAATACTGCCAAGAGAAAAAATATGTGAATGAAACCTATGCTCAAACGTATGCTGCAATCTGTGGAGGCAAGTGTATAATACGGTGAAGTACCATGCGAGAGCAACAAATCTTTTAATACTAAAGTGATCATCAGAAGATTATTGCACACTTAACATGTATTGAAAATCTTCCATGTGTACAACTGAACACTCTAGACGAAGGAATGTTCATAAAGTATGTAAATAGATTCGAAAAATTTTCAAACTGGCTCTTCAAAAGAATGTAACTATAAATTAAACTGTTTCTGTTGATTCAGACACCATTACAATTACATATTTTTGCATGCAGATTACGGGAGACTATTTTGGTATATTTTCTCATCACTTGCCGATCGATTTCGTTGTTTCTCTGCTCATAGGAAGTATTTATGTTTCAGTACTGACCTTTGGTGTAAGTATGTCATCCAATGAACGCCTAGGGCGTGGTGGTACCACATTAGCGCGTTGTATTTGAAGGAAAGTAAGGGGGCAGTTGTAATTTGGGAATTAAAGAGAGTCAGGCCGCGCAGGATTAGCCGAGCGGTGTAAGGCGCTGCAGTCATGGACTGTGCGACTGATCCCGGCGGAGGTTCGAGTCCTCCCTCGGGGATGGGTGTGGGTGTGTGTGTGTGTGTGTGTGTGTGTGTGTGTGTGTGTGTGTGTGTGTGTGTGTTTGTCCTTACGATAATTTAGGTTAAGTAATGTGTAAGCTTAGGGACTGATGACCTTAGAAGTTAAGTCCCATAAGATTTCACACAGATTTGAACATTTGAACATAATTATACAGAGTCAGTTGTATGGAGGAAGTTCTGTGGACATGGTCAGATCTCTGTAGTCAGCGTACGCGTAGTCATAAGTGGGCTTACCATGTAGACCAGTGCATGCTATAATCAGTTACTTGATGCAGAGCAGTTCTGAGCGTGAACAGCATGTTATTGTGAGCTGACGCGGCCGGCCGGGGTGGCCGAGCGGTTCTAGGCACTACAGTCTGGAACCGCACGACCGCTACGGTAGCAGGTTCGAATCCCGCCACGGGCATGAATGTGTGTGATGTCCTTAGGTTAGTTAGATTTAAGTAATTCTAAGTTCTAGGGGACTGATGACCTCAGAAGTTAAGTCCCATAGTGCTCAGAGCCATTTGAACCATTTTTTTTTTTTTTTTTTTTTTGAGCTGACGCGAGCTGGCAGTGCTGAGCCGGAAGAGGCCGGTTTGGAGTAGTTGTATCAGACGAATTCTGGACTGATAATGCACGTGCTATTCGCTTGAAGAGAAGAGATGCGGGATGTTCGTATTTAATACCTGCAGCTGGAATCTGGTTTCGCAGGACAGAGCGGATCAGTTTGTGGAAAGAGGCCAAGGTCACTTACTGTTAGTTACACAAGAACACACACAACCTTATTCCTCAAACCAACGCACAGTTTCCTCTTTAAAACAACAAAGATCAATTCACGGCTGAGGGCCCAAATAACTTCTCCAGAATAAATTTAAATGATCGCTTTTAAGACATCAGGATTTAGAGTAACAGCTGAAGGCCTTACTTAAGTAAAATTAAAATATCTTCTCGGCTAAAGGCGGAAATAATATTTCAGATCAGCTAAGGAAATTCTTTAAAAGTAAAGCATTTACAAATTCCGGCTAAAGGCCATATTTAGGAAAATTCAAGTTAATTCTTCGGGTGAGAGCCCAATTAAAAAAAAAATTCTGTAGAAAATAAAAGAGACCTTAAAGATAAGCCTGTACACAGTACAACATAAAGACATCTTAAGAAAACTTGAAGTGTCTTGTCGGCTGAAGGCCCAAGCAATTACTTAGGAATAATTAAAGACTACCTTAAGATAGGATAATTAAAGAGAAAGCTTACAGGCAAGGATTTACATATTAAAGCCACAGATTCTGAAACGAACGCGGCTGAAGACGCAATAAGAATTTGAAATGAAACACGGCTGAAGACCTAATCTTAAAATAATTGTTGTGAAGTTCGGCTGAAAGCCATATACTAAACATAGACATAAATACACTGGTGAAGGACTGGAACAGTACCTGCAACCAAATGAAATGACAATCACAAACAATAAACAGAGGTACTCAGGAGTGTTCCAAGGGTCGGCCTGGGGAGGAAACTCCAACCACAGTTTAGGTGAGACAGGCAGCAAAGCGTAACACGGAACAATCGGGTTGCAACACGACCTAGGGACGGCTGAGGAACCAACCAACAGCCCAATCATTTCCCTTCCACCCGAAACACTCGCTGCTCTATTTCAACCGATAGACTGACAACTCCTGTACGCAGACAGCATTCATCTGATCAGTGAAAATCACAGAGGCTACACATGGTTCCACGTAAACACACTTGCACAAGAACCCGAACAACTGTAAATTAAATCACTGTGGTACAACAAGGACGAATCAGTTCGACAGACAGAGAGTTTCCACAAGCGGTCGGCGACCAAATACACGTAGTCCGATGAGACGACCGACCGAACGACCAACCCAGGTCGCTCCCACTCAAGTTACGTGTATCGGCAACGGTCGGGCGGGTCTTGGCTGTCCAAAGGTTACTGCAGCTCCAACCCGACTCAACCCGATGTCCGTTAGGAATTTGGAGACACGGCAACCCGGGCATACTGGCTCGTACCCATCCATGCAGAAGTAACTCTCGCCCATTGGCCACGACATCTCTGCACAAGGAAGGAACCGATCCACGTCCAGCACGATGACCAAGTGACGAGGCCCACAAACGGTCAAAAGACCAAATACACGTCATCCGATGAGACGACCAACCGAACAAACATCCAGCGGTCGTCGCGCTCCAATCACCTTCCGTTGGACAGTTCATGTGTGTTGTTAGCGGCCGGCGAACACTGGCTGTCCGCACCTCACTGGCACTCCGTCCTCTACTTCACTGTTGCTGCGTCCGGACTCTCCTTCGTCCTCGATAGCTGCTCCGTCCCCGACTGCTGCTACGTGCCCGACTGACTTCCTGACACACGACGAACCGGAAATACTATCGGTCGCTCTAGAGATAGTACGACAGACACTTATCGATAAGCTCTGCTGCTGCCACTCACGGGCAGGTAAGGCAGGAAGTTAGTGACGCCGGTAAATGGAATAAGAAAACGAAGCGGCAGTACGGTAAGAGAAGATGAGAAACAATAAACAGAATGAACACGAGCCGTGCACGGCTCAGCAATATTAGTTTTGAGAGACCAAGGTACGTTTTTTGGGTTCGGTGCCTCAATGTGTAAAAACAGAATCCGTACAGGGTGTCTTCGTCGCCCGTCCGTCTACCTGCCGGTCTGTCCGACTGTTAAGAACCCATTTTCTCAGAAGCGGGTGGAAGTATGAAGCTCAAATCTATTCCTCATATTAAGGTCCATGGTTCTTTAGAGGTGTAAATATTTTAGGCTTCTAAGTCAACGCAATCAAAAGGTACGGCCATTTATGTCACATATTTTGGCAATCCAAAACTCACTCATCAAAACGTATAGGGAGCTTCAAATAGTTCAAATGGCCTTGAGCACTAGGACTTAACTTCTGAGGTCGTCAGTCCCCTAGAACTTAGAACTAGTTAAATCTAACTAAACTAAGGACATCACACACTCCCTTGCCCGAGGCAGGATTCGAACCTGCGAACGTAGCGGTCGCGCGGCTCCAGACTGTAGCGCCTAGAACCACTCGGCCACTGCGGCAAGCTAGGGAGCTTCAGGGTGAAATACAATCATAATATTTGACAAAAAGGAAGTCTTGACAGTACAAGAAAAGAAAGAAATTCGAAAATTCTTAATTTTTAATTATATCTCACGAAAAAATGGTCTTTTTTATCCGTCTGTCCCTCTGACCGTTGTCTTTTCGTGGAACAGGTCGGCCCGAGCTCTTCTCTTATTGTTTTAGATGGTATAGCGTTGGCAGCCCATGCACGAGTAATTGTAACTGTGATTTAATTTCTTATTCTCATGTCTAAGATTGGGGACTGGCTGTTAGTAGCCTACAGAGGTTGGTTATTAATCGAGCCAAACCACTGACAGCCACATCACTAATAGATTACACCTTTGCGCAAAACATGAACTCGTATTTGACGAACCGTGCTTTGATGTACTTATATGATCATCATCGGTATAGATATCTTCTCTTAACAGGCTCCAAATACAAAGTAATGTTAATTTTCATTTTGGTCACATATCGCTTGATAAATTCACGCCTAAGAATGACTGAACTGCAGCAACTGAAAGGGATTTCGCTGCCATGGTAATTAAGAAGTTCTTGTGACTTGTTGCTGTATTATTACCAGACGAATATACAGTAAATAAATCCGTTGAATTTGTTTTCTGAACTAGTCTTTTCATTTATTAATTCCAACAAATACTGTTAAGTTCCACATCACCCCACTCATTTTTATAAATCAATATGAAGCTCCCAACATTATGTACTGATTTCATCTTATAGTTCTCAGTTGTAAAGTTCTGTTCATGTAATGCATAGTCAGTGCACATAATGACTGTTGTACAGATGAATGAAGTACTTAAGGATTGATGCACGATGTCATGCAGCAGTTTCCTTAGCTACCTGAGTAGATATGTTAGAAATAGGAGTTAGAATTAATACCTCAGTTGCCTTGTGACACACCTTCCCTTTTGTCCATTGTGAAGGGACTGAAAATTTTAACACAGTACGTCCCTGCTACAAGACCTCGTCAACGGAACGCTATGTAAGCGTAGCAGTAGGTTTTCTGGTGTTTTGGAGACGGGAAGCACGTATAATGTCATAGTGTATTTGTGTGTGTGTGTTAGCGTGTGTGTGTGTGTGTGTGTGTGTTTGTGTGTGTGTGTGTGTGTGTGTGTGAGTATGCTGTTCGTACGAGAGCATTAGGAAGGGCGGCAGGAGAGCGGGAGACTGGAGCACGTAGCATTGTGTAGTCCTTAGAGAGAAGAGAGCAAGGGCACAGTGGTGTTCACAAGCAAGTAGCGACTGCCGCGTCTCTGAGTCCTCTGTACGCCCACGGGAATGCACTGCATGTACCGTGCTGCCTGATGCCACAGAGGCGCAAGAGTCGCTCCAGCGAGCTGCCTGTTGCCGACCACTGGATTCCACAAAGACTGTAGCCACGAGGGTTTATGCTACGGGTTGAATGCTAAATACAGGACTAAAGACACAGTCCGTCCCACACTTCGTGACGAATCACCGTAGATGAAACGTCCGTCTTTTCCCTAGCGTTAATCCATTCGTAAAGTATCCACTGTTTTCATGATTTGGCAAAGTTATTATATGCTAAACTTTTATTCGTACGCTATTCCTGTAGCCACAATTGTAAACTAACCTAAGGGAGATCGTTAAAATTATCCGTCAGTGAATCGCATAAAGTTAAGCTGTGTTTCGTCGCATTTGAAATATATGTGTGCTTTGTTTTCTGAGTAAGGCAGGACCACCTTGTATTTGCCCAAAAGACCTTGTAATACCAGTCGAAACCACAGACATGAAGTGTACCACATCAGAGGTCGTTGGTCCGCAACGGGCTGTGTGTGGCTCATCTCGCAGTATCACAAGCTAGGGCGTTGAGGTTTCAGATGTTTCCGATCAGGTCCACAATATGATATGTTTTATTCCTTTAGTAGTGGAAATACGAGAAACCAATACTGAAGATACATTTTGAAATCAGTATTGGAGAGTGACTAATGTCCATTTACATGATTTGTTGATGCAGGTGCATCTTGCGACAATGTTGATTGATAAACTAGTCTTGACATTTGGAAATTATTAGAGATGAAATGCAGGTAGTGAAATTCCGTAACATTAAACCTGGTCTACGGAGCAATGGAAGTAAGGCGTTTGGTAGGATGCGTCCTGTATGACACTGTTTCCAACTCCTGTGCAAGTTTAAGTCCAAAGTGTGAAAAATGACCAGGATTCAATAACGTTTTCGGCAGACATATCGTTGTCTTCCATGGGCAGCACGGCCACTCCGCAAGGTCGAATTACCGAATAGGGTTATGTGACCTGTTTGGGTTGTGGGGACCAACGGTGATGGGTGTTCGAAGTCGACAGGTCCCCAGTTCCCGCAGATCGCGAGGTCCAGAATTTGTTGTGCGGGCAGAAGGATCAATTGTTGCATCTCCCATGATGAGCAGAGTTCAGATATCTCAATATGATTCAACTTTTGTCGTTTACATGGAGGTAATGTTGCTTGATCGCTATCCACCTCCATCATCACTACCTGAAACTTCCCTATTTCGCAAGGAGCATGATACTACAGTACCTTGAAAACAAAAATTATTTTCAATGTAAACGGTTTTCATATGCTATGTTTAGCATGGTAATACCCGGCAGGTTAGCCGAGAGCGGTAATACGCTGCTTCCTGGACTCGGGTAGGCACGCCGGCCCCGGATCGAAACCGCCTGGCGGATTAACGACGTGGACCAGTGTGTTGGCCAGCCTGGATGTGGTTTTTAGGTGGTTTTCCACATCCCGCTAGGTGAATACCGGGCTGGTCCCAACATCCCACCTCAGTTAGAGGACACGCAGACATCTGTAACACTTCCGCACTATTTCATGGTTTACACTAGAAGCAGACAGCTGGGGTACACGGATTCCGTCCTGGAATGGGGGAGGGGGGGGGGGTATGGAGTGGCAGCAGGAAGGGCATCCGGCCACCCCTTTACATTAACCTTGCCAAATCCGTTGTAACCACGTCGATCCTGTGAGCATTGCGGGACAAAGGCGCAAGTGAAAGAAAGAAAGAAAGTTTATCATGGTAATGTATTAGCACAATGGTGTTTCCTTATATTGTAACGTTCTCACCGACAGTGTGGGTGCTGGCAAATTGTAGGGCAAACCTTATTAACAATTTGTGAATCGTGTATGTTGTCACTTATACAGTAACCGAGCAGGAACAGGCTCCAGTAAGTGGAAAGTTGCCTTATTAAAATCCGAGCACTTAAATAAAAATTCAAAAATTCATTAAATCCAAAAAACAAATTTTTAGCTCCACAATTACTGTTTCTGTACACAACACATAGCTTGAATTAATCTTACAATCTGATCAAGTCAGCTGGGTTCTCCGCCACAGTACAACCAATGCAAGTGGACGCATAGCTTGTATACAACGCAACGGTCTCAAGGGGCCGCAGGCACCAAGCCGACACAAGTAATATAAACGATATCTCAACGAAATCATCTGAAAGGGACCTGTCCATAGAAGCATTAAACAGAAATTCCCTTTGCTCACAGGGTTGGAATTTCCCCTTCGACTCCCGTACATTCAAACCTGTGTGACTGTGCAAAACTGAGTTACGCCGCTAAGCCAGATACCAATGGATTAACCAGTATCTAAAACCTAAGTTATGCTAACTGTAACAACATTCAGCAGTTCACACAATCTGAAGGAAAATGGTCAGCGTTACATTTCAGCTTCTAGGCACGGTTCTCAATAGCCACTTGGAGCACAGTGACAAAAAGATTGACAAAATAACCAGTAAAAGACCAGGTAAATTCACTCAGGTTTACTGCGAATAATGATACGGGCTTGGTGCGAGTTCATTTACACACACATATCAGGCCAGAAACGTGACCACAGGAGCCACAACAACAGCTCGATCTACACCCAAACAACAAGAGTAATACAAGAACATACACAGATGAAGCCCACTGTCTGTAATCACTTACACAAAATACTGACGCACTTAATTCAAAATGGTTCCAATGGCTCTGAGCACTATGGGACTCAACTGCTGAGGTCATTAGTCCCCTAGAACTTAGAACTAGATAAACCTAACTAACCTAAGGACATCACAAACATCCATGCCCGAGGCAGGATTCGAACCTGCGACCGTAGCGGTCTTGCGGTTCCAGACTGCAGCGCCTTTAACCGCACGGCCACTTCGGCCGGCGACGCACTTCATTCATGACAACCTGGAGCTAAACACAAATTTACCTGAAGTGGCTGCGCATCGATTGCAATACACAGATCGTCTAAGGAGGATAGCCAAGATATGACAAACAGCAATAAAGCACACCAACAACCTTGATCCGTGGTAAAAATTGCTGTTTTGAAGAGCGCGCCGCAGCGCCTAGTGTGAAGCAGTCGCCCTCCATTTCTGTCGGTGGCGCTACTGTGTCAATCACAGCTTCGGTGTCTCCCTCTGGTGTGAAAGGGGAAAGGTAGCCAGTTCACGTGCAGCTAAGGGGGCTATGAGCTCGCTAGGCGGCGAGTCTGGTCAGTTGATCAGCCGGGTCAGTGTGGGGCAGCCAGTGTCCGTCTGTCGTCCGGATTGCTAGTATGCGTTAGGCCGCCAGTCTGTTCGAGTTTGTTCAGGCAATGGTCGTTTGCGGTTGGATCGATCGGTTGGTCTGTCGCGCACCGGGACACAAGATGACTTGTCCGTCTTGAGCGTTGGCGCATGTGAGGTCGCCACGTCAGTTCAGTGGGCCGCACTGTATAGCGAGGGGTATTGGCTTCGCGGCCGACACGAGAGCAAAGAAGTCAACCCCGGACATCGGTCTGGCCGGTGCGAGCTGCGACGCCATGAGACGGGAGATCGGCGCGCCTTCCTGAGTCCGTTGAAGCGGCTGGCAGCGGACGGTTCAGGAGAGCGTTTTGGGGGTGCTGCGTCAGGTCTTCGCCAGACATCGCAGTTTATTAGGAAGTTAAGTGATTTGTGACACGTTTCATTTACTTGTTAAATTCTACTTGTTTTCTTGGTCAGTCTCTCGTCCCCAGCTTGCTCGTCTGTCTCTCATACGCATTTGTTAGGAAGTTAGTGTCTGTCTGTCTGTCTGTCTGTCTGTCTGTCGGTCTGCCGTACGTTAATAGCTGCTTCTGTCATGTTTGTCGGATTCGGTGTTAACGAATTTACTGCTTGAAGTGTAACGGCCGTATTCCTGAAATATGTTTTTATCTTGCCTATCATTTTGAGAGGCGGTATATGTATAATGTAGAGCATGTTTGTATATTTTATGTAAGACTGCATTCCATGGGTTTTTATTTAAATGGTCATTTTAGTATATAAAGTTGCCATCATTCCGCCGTAAATTTTTTTGTAAAATCAAGTTGCACCTTCGGTGGCAAGTAAATTTTTTTAATGTTAGTGTTTTGTACCAGTTCCATCCCTCGTACGGGGTTCATAGTTTATGTGCTTGTGTGAGTAGTTAAAAATTTTAGTTTAAACTAATCTGGTGTGTTGCAGATTTCCACCAGTGTAGTCTTTCAGAGGTTGTTGTGAGCGGTCGTGACTACGGCCGTGTTAAAAGGCAGCTGCAAGGTTCTCAGCCCGAAAGCACACACTGTCAATATTTGTTCTTTCTGCCTCTGAATAAAATTGTAACTTGATATTTTGAGGGTACTTTCTGATTATGATTTTAAATTTCAGAATGAGATTTTCACTCTGCAGAGGAGTGTACGCTGATATGAAACTTCCTGGCAGATTAAAACTGTGTGCCCGACCGAGACTCGAACTCGAGACCTTTGCCTTTCGCGGGCAAGTGCTCCACCACCTGAGCTACCGAAGCACGACTCACGCCCGGTACTCACAGCTTTACTTCCGCCAGCATCTCTTCTCCTACCTTCCAAACTTTACAGAAGATCTCTTGCGAACTTTGCAGAACTAGCACTCCTGAAAGAAAGGATACTGCGGAGACATGGCTTAGCCACAACCTGGGGGATGTTTCCAGAATGAGATTTTCACTCTGCAGCGGAGTGTGCGCTGATATGAAACTTCCTAGCAGATTAAAACTGTGTGCCCGACCGAGACTCGAACTCGGGACTTTGGCCTTTCGCGGGCAAGTGCTCGACTCACGCCCGGCACTCACGGTATAGTCGTGAAATTGTCGCATGAAAAAATCCTCACTGCATCGCTACCTCTGAGGTGCTGTGTCCCATCGCTCGTGCGCCGACTGTAACAGCACCTTCAAACTCACTTAAATCTTGATAACCTGCCATTGTAGCTGCGGTAACCGATGTAACAACGGCGAAAGACACTTGTTGTCTTATATAGGCGTTGCTGACCGCAGCGCCGTATTCTGCCGGGTTTCATACTTCAGTATTTGAATACCCACGCCTTAACAAAATTTTTTGTGCTTTAGAGTCCCTTCCGTCGCCTGTTCGATGAGTTCACTTTCCCGAAGATTAGAAAGTCATTAAAGGAGACTGTAGTGACCGTAGCATGGGCAAGCCGTAGAACGAGCCAGGTGGGCAAGCTTGTGTTTGATTTAGTGCACAGAAATAACTTAGTAATCCGGAATCATGGTTCTGCCATTAGAATATGAAGTCCTGGCGAAGCCCAGTAGGACACAGATGTCGTTCTACCGTCTCCTTAGCTGACATCTCCTGACGTATGAGGATTCTGCAAGACACTGAGGGTTCGGGCCATTTTACGATATATGTCCACTTTGCCAGTGATCGGATTGCTGTCAGAACATTAATATTTATCGTATGAAAGCGTAGTGTCTGTTCATTCTGACATGTCCCTAAGAACAGGCACCAAGGGAAATCGTTGGATGCGGGAAGAAAGGAAAAGAAAAAGAAGGAACTATTGATATTAGCTGTTCACGGACTTTACGCGGAATCGGCGGCGACGAGCGAAACTGTGTTACAGACTAGGATCTCCTGCTGACTAGGCAGTAGGGTTAACTAATGCGCCATCCGGACACAGTGCTGATCGCAACTGCGCGGAGTGTTGCGGTACACCCATCGGGCGATCCACACTTCAACCTAGCGTCACCTAACCGTAGTCACTGCCCATGCCCTCCACGCCCGCTACTTCGAGATTCCCGCAGGATGTCAGACGTAATTGTGCACCGGTACTGAAGAAGATGGATTCGTTGCCATTTAAGGCAAATTAATAATATCAATGCGTAATGTACGTTCTTTTAGACATGTCCGAAAGAAAAGACACCATGCATTCGTATTATTAATTTGCCTCGATGGGCAACGAATCCCGGTCAAGCACGCATCTTCGTTCGTCACCTGTTTTTTTCCGTTGTTGATCGTTGTGTTTGGTCGTTGCGGTCGTCACATGACATCCGTTCGTTTGTTGATCCTTCCAGTCAGTTTATTTATTACAGAGGCCAACCGGCTCTCTGTCCTAATACCGTGAGCTACCGTGCCGGTGACCCTTCTATTCCACGTAATGTCCCTGTACAGATGACGTCAATAATCCCCTTTCCTCTCCCTCCTTCCCCCTTACAACTTCAGTTTATAGCAGTAGTTACGTTCAGAATACGAAAAAGGCAACGCGGAATAATTCTCGTCATACATTTAATCCAGAGACGTAGTGGACGACTGTAAAGGAATGAAAAGTTTCATTGAGAAGGCAACCGGCCACATAGACACCGCCCATACCACACTCCAGGCGAGCGGCCTTGAAGATAGTGCCATGGTGAGACGAGGAATGCCAAGCAGCGATCTCAGAAAGAGGAGAAGCGCTACAGTTTAAGCATACCAGAAACTTACTATGGGGGAAAATGTTGTTCGGCTTAAAGCACGCCAGGCACGGGTAAAAAGAAAGCTTAATGAAAAGAAAAGGTGTAAGTGGGCAGAACATTGTTCAATCATCATACCGCAGTAGTGATAGTGTGGCAGCAAGTTCGATGGTTCCATACTGCTATGGATGCACGGCTCTCCACAGTGACAAACTGCATCATTATTGAGGAAATACTGTCTGGGCTAACCTCACCAACAGTAGGGAGCGTGACTGAAACCGACCGAGTCGAAAATGATTACCAACATCTTAAACAGAGTCTAACTTTAATTGAGCTAGAAATAGCCTTAGAGTCGTCCAAACGTACTGGCTCCAGACCGCGTAACATTTGCTAAGGCATGATCGTGTTCTTTCCATTGCCATCAAGGGGAAAACAGATGATGTTATGCTCTCTTCGACTGTAGCTGAGCTACAAATGGCTATAAATTCCTCTAAACTTACTGTCCCCAGACTGCATAATATTTGCTATCCCATGATCATTTTCTTGCCTTCACGGGGCAAACAGATGATATGCGTTACTGTCAGAGTATAGAAGGATGGAACTAAGATTTCGCATGTAAATACAAATCGGGCACATTTTAAAGTAAAGGAAAGGCTTCATACGTGCTGATTCATATACTCCGTTATCGTTGTTATCCTGTATGATAAAATACTAAATAGATAATTCCTTATCAGTATTGGAAAAGAATTCGGCTTAGATCCCAAAACTACAAACATTATCAAAGATACATTGACAAACACATCATCTGTAGTCAGGTTCTGTGGATAATTGTCCAAAAGCTTTGAATTAAAAACAGGAGTCAGACAGGGAGACGGGTTGTCGCCTATACATTTTAATTGTGCCCTATAAAAATTGATTAGAAGCATAAAATTAGGAAGCTGAAGTAATAACATCTGTGTAGATTGCTTGTCATTCGCGGATGACAATGCCCTGAACACAAGCAAACGGGAGAATACGAAAATCCAAATAGAAAATCTGAAATCCCTGGGCTAGCAGGACAGAGCGGATGAGGCTATGTTTTGTGAAGAGGGACCAAAATAAGTTACTGTCAGTTGCACTCAACATATAAACTTTATTTCTTAAAATACACAGTCACACAATCAAGAATGAAAACTCTCAATGTTTTAACGAAAGACCTCCTTTCAATTAATTTAGATTACCTGAAGGCCACATCGAAAATCCAAGGCACAAGGCCTAAGCAAGGAATTGAGGTACAGTTGTTCGTCTGGAAGTTTCACTTCTTTAGAAAATACTTTTTTATCTTCACTATAAATAGGCTGAAAGCCTTAGATTAAATTTTTCCCGTAGAACTCGTCTGAAGAACAGTGTTACGGCTGAAGTCCGAGACAAAATTTTGAAAAGTTTAATGTACATAGGCTGAAAACTCGGCCGAAGGCCTCATATCAACAAAACAATTTAACCGCTTAAGCCTTAGGAAAAAGAGCTTTCAATTTGAGAGGCTGAAGGCCTTATCTCAAAATATGTCGTCTAAAAGTCGTCCGAAGGCCTCGTACTAAAGAATAATAATCTTATGACTTAAGGGCAAGACAGGGATTTAGAATTAAAGAGACATTAAAACTCGGCTGAAGGCCACTCACCATGTAGAAAACAATTTTACGGCTTAAGGCCTAAAGGGAAGAGCTTCTAAATTTCAACTAAAATAGGCTAGAGGCTTTATCCTAAAATGCTTCACATAACTCACGGCAGAAGGCCACATTCGAAACCGAAACAATCTCATGGCTTAAAGCCTAGACAAAGCTATCTCCAATTTTTAACTTAAGCCATAAAACTCCTCTGAAGGCCACATAAAAAAGAGAAAATATTTGTTATGACTTGAAGACTAGACAAAATTTTTCAGCTTTTGATTTGGAAAGGCTGAAAACTCGGCTGAAGGCCACATACCAACGTGAAACCAATGTATGGCTTAAGGCGTAGGCATAAAAAATTTTCACTTTTAATTTTCAAAGGCTGAAACTCGGCTGAAGGCTGCATACGAAATAAGAAAAAAAAATTTTTTTTTGAGCTTAATGCCTAAGAAGAATATGGCTTGCAATTTTAATAACGTGAAACTCATCTGAAGCCCACACAGAGTACTTAAGACTAAAAAGGAAATCACTATGTAAAACACAGGGACCAACACTCAGAAGGTAACACTAACGCACGTTTAGGTGAGACAGACAGCCAGATCGACAACCTCTTTAGCGGTGTAGAACGTCAAACGGGCCGACTTAGAGCAGGAGAGGCACCA
This sequence comes from Schistocerca piceifrons, assembly GCF_021461385.2. Taxonomy (NCBI): domain Eukaryota; kingdom Metazoa; phylum Arthropoda; class Insecta; order Orthoptera; family Acrididae; genus Schistocerca; species Schistocerca piceifrons. The sequence goes on along the minus strand of NC_060142.1, from coordinate 183,187,466 downwards.
CAAGACATTTTAATTTCCACTGTCTATACTTTTACAAATAAATTCATAAAACTTTGTCAACATGACCAGGAAGGATTCAGGATTCACACTCATAGCAACGAAAGTACAAAAACATAACACAACAAATTTTGTAAGTGTGAAATTTCATCGTTTCTTCACTTACTATTGGCTGCATTTGTTGCTGTAGGTACACTTTTCTTCATAAGTAAGAGAGAGTGTTCGATGAATTTCGCACAGCATACAAACCATACTTACAGGTGTCTGAAACTCTAGAATCTATTTAATTTATGAAAAAATGAATGAGCTGTTACTTTTTAAACTTTATGTTTAGAAAAACATCAAATTTTGACCCTACGACTTACCTTAGAAAATAGATTAAGGAAAGGCAAACCTACGTTTCTAGCATTTGTAGACTTAGAGAAAGCTTTCGAAAATGTTGACTGGAATACTCTCTTTCCAATTATAAAGATTGCAGGAGTAAAATACAGGGAGCGAAAGGCTATTTACAATTTGTACAGAAACCAGATGGCAGTTATAAGAGTCGAGGGGCATGAAAGGGAAGCAGCGGTTGGGAGGGGAGTGAGACAGCGTTTTAGCCTATCCCCGACGTTATCCAATTTGTATATTGAGCAAGCAATAAAGGAAACAAAAGAAAAGTTCAGAGTAGGTATTAAAATCCATGGAGAAGAATAAAAACGTTGAGGTTCGCCGATGACATTGTAATTCTGTCAGAGGCAGCAAAGGATTTTGAAGAGCAGTTGAACGGAATGGACAGTGCCTTGAAAGGAGGATATAAGATGAACATCAACAAAAGCAAAACGAGGATAATGGAATGTAGTCGAATTAAGTCGGGTGATGCTGAGGGAATTAGATCAGGAAATGAGACCCTTAAAGTGGTAAAGGAGTTTTGCTATTTGGGGAACAAAATAACTGATGATGGTCGAAGTAGAGAGGATATAAAATGTAGACAGGAAATGGCAAGGAAAGCGTTTATGAAGAAGAGAAATTTGTTAACATCGAGTATAGATTTAAGTGTCAGGAAGTCGTTTCTGAAAGTATTTGTACGGAGTGTAGCCATGTATGGAAGTGAAACATGGGCGATAAATAGTTTGGACAAGAAGAGAATAGAAGCTTTTGAAATGTGGTGCTACAGAAGAATGCTGAAAATTAAATGGGTATATCACATAACTAATGAGGAGGTTTTGAATAGAATTGGGGAGGAGTTTGTTGCACAACTTGACAAGGAGGAGGGACCAGTTGGTAGAACATGCTCTGAGGCATGAAGGGATCACAAATTTAGCATTGAAGGGCAGCGTGGAGTGCAAAAATCGTAGAGGGAGACCAAGAGATGAATACACCAAGCAGATTCAGAAGGATGTAGGTTGCAGTAAGTACTGGGAGATGAAGAAGCTTGCTCGGGGTAGAGTAGCATGGAGAGCTGCATCAAACCAGTTTCAGAACTGAAGACAACACCAACAACATCTCAGTTTTTACCACAGTTTTTAATAGATTTGGAAAATTCTAGAGTTTCATACACCTGTAAGTATGGTTTGTATGCCGCACAAAAGTCATCAAAGAATCTCTCTTACTTCTGATGAGAGATGTACCTATAGCAACAAATGCAGCCAATTGTAAGTGAAAAAATGATGAATCTTCACATGTAAAAATATGTATTTTGTTATGTTGTTTACCTTCCACTTGTATGAGTTTGAATCCCGAATCCTTCCTGGTCATGCTGACAAAGTTTTATGAGTTTATTTGTAAAAGTATAGACAGTGGAATTTAAAATGTCCTACGGTGCCCCTCCTCCTCCAAGAAGGCCTGTTTCATGTTCGTCCCCCCATCATCGGAAGGCAACCCTACCGAAAGCCAGCCGACGAACCAACCAACAAGATCAGTTCTGCACCAACAGTGCAGCAAAACGACAACAAGATGTCAATAGCACAACGCTCTGGTTACTGGTGCCCAATCCAGCCAAGTCATAATGAACGCCCAAAACTACCAACAACACCTCAGCTGTCGAACTACACGCCATGATGGACAGCATCAACATGACGAGGAAAGCACACTTCCAAAAACTACATCAACGATCAGGACAGGTCACCGGAAAGTCAACGGCCTCAAGGCAGAAGATATGCTGGTATACTTCATTAATGAAAGAAGTAAGTTAAACACCACACAGAAAGACGGCTGCAATTATAGCCGACTTCAATGCACACACGTTGTTGCTCGCAGGAATCTCCCAGAAAGCGACAACCAGGATCAAACGAAGAGATGTGATAGCAGTTGAGGCTCGATAATAGGTTAAGTGAGCACTCAACTTTAGGAGTCCAGGATCGGTGGGCGACGAACTTCGTAACCCTCGCAAGAAGCGCCTCACAACTCCAACCGCGCTTGCACGCCGCCATTGGCTCCAGCCTGAGCAAGCATCACAGAGACTTCCTCGATGCTCTGCCCCAACCGACCGACTGCCTAGGCCCAGAAACGGACAAATACACGTCGGCCGATGTGACGACAGACCGAATGACCAACCAACGGTCGTTCCTGCTCCAGTCTCCTTCCGTGGACAGTTAAAGTTTGTCGCCAGCGGTCGACGAGCACTGGCTGTCCCCGACTTCACTGCTGCGTCCCGACTGAACTGCAGACACAAGACGGCCCGGAAATACTATCGGTCGCTCCAGAGATGGTATGATAGTGCACTTAACGATAAGCGCTGCTGCTGCCACTCTCGGCAGGTAAGGTAGGAAGTTAGTGACGCCAGTACATGGAATAAAGAAACTAGGCGGCAGTACCGTAATAGAAGATGACAAACAATAAACGGCATGAACACGAACCGCGCGTGGCTCAAAATCTAAGTGGACAAGCAAGAAAAGTCGATTTACTAATTTCTTTCTCAAAGGCACAGTTTCTAGCAAATGTAAAAAATCGCCGAAAGAAACTACTTGCACATCGAAACAGAATCAAGAAAGCCAATTCATTCCAATCTCTAGGTTGGTGACTAACCATAAACAATGATGAGAAAGAAAGGCTAGAAATAATAGCACAGCATTAACATCGCGTTCCAGGCCACCAGGAACACAAATAAGAAGGCAATATCTTGGGACACCAAAATTAAGCATCACAGTACAGTGGTGATAACAGAGGCTCTGTGCGGTGCAGAAACACTAAACCTGTTGCAAAAAGGTGGGCAAAATAAAGCAATGAAACAGAAAGCAGATTGGTTACAAGCATACTCGGCCCAGAGACATCAGGAACAGAATACAACAGACGAAGACTCAACAAAGAAATCTACGAACATGCAGAGAACATAGTACTATGCGCAAAAGAAGAATGCCATTCTTTGGACATCTGCCGAGAATGGAAAACGACAGGCTCAAATAAAAGTCTTTAATAAAATAATGAAGTTTAAACAACAACCTGCGTGGTTTACACAGACCGTAAATGACCCCAGAGAAGCAAACATTGAGGTAATGGCGACACTCACAGAAACTTATACAAGAACGAAATTGAGAAGGTGATCTTCAGGGAAGAACATAGAGAAAAAGTGAGCAGCTTCATAACTTCGAGGAGCTTCGAAGACAGATCAGAACGAATGAAATTAATGTGGGCAGAAAGGAAGAAGGAAAAAAATCCAGAATTTAGGTATTGATTTAATGTGCTCTGTAAATGTGCCAATCGAATGAATAAAATACTGGAACCTGTGGGTTTGGAATGGTAAGCAGAACATTTTGAACTAGTATTCGGCCGTGGAAATTGCACGCAGATATGTTACCGCAATGATAGAGAACATCCAAATGTGTTACTTCACATATTTAATGCCCTTTTCTGTGGGTTTAGATCACGGGCCCAACGAAGTCTTGTTGCTAGTCCCGGCCCAAAAACTGAGATATTTGCAGGTACCACGATGTTCCGTCTGCGGGCTTCTGACAGTTACGGGAAAGGAGGTAAATAATGTTTTCGGATCAAGGCACTTCAGAACATCAACTACATGGACTAACTCGGCACAGCTTCCAGCCGACCCACCACCCTTCCACCCAGTGCCACCCATCTACAGTCCGTGTCTATGTCCTCCAGGTTAATTACTCTGAGATTCCCGTGGGAGACCGGACGTATTTGTGTACCTGTGCTGAAGAAGGTGAATGACTTATATGAATGCATGGTATCCGCTTTATTGGGCACGTTGGTTGCTTTGTTTGTTGCTCTCTTGACCCAGTGCTTCACTGTCTCTGACGCGGAATTATGGTACACTTTGTGAACAAAAGTATCCAGGCGCCCCCAAAAACATACATTTTTCGTATTAGGTGCACTGTGCTGCCACCTACTGCCAGGTACGCCATATCAGCGATCCCAGTAGCCATTAGACATCGTGAGAGTGCTGAGCGGGGCGGGGCGCTCCGCGGAACTCACGGACTTCGAACGTGGTCAGGTGATTGGGTGTCACTTGTGTCATACGTCTATACACGAAATTTCCACACACCTAAACATCCATAGGTCCACTGTTCCCGACGCGATATTGAAGTGGAAACGTGAAGGGACACGTGCAGCACAAAAGCGTACAGGCCGACCTCGTCTGTTGACTGACAGAGACTGCCGACAGTTGAAGAGGGCCGTAATGTGTAATAGGCAGACATCTATCCAGACCATTACACAGGAATTCCAAACTGCATCAGGATTCACTGCAATTACTATGATAGGTAGGCGGAAGGTAATCAAACTTGGATTTCATGGTCGAGCGACTGCTCATAAGCCACATATCACACTGGTAAATGCCAAACGACGCCTCGCTTAGTGTAAGAATCGTAAATATTGTAACAGAGGAAAAACGTTTTGTGGAGAGAGGAATCACGGTACACAATCTAGCGAGCCGATGGCACGGTGTGTTATGGAGAATGCCCGCTGAACGTCATCTGCCAGTGTGTGTAATGTGAACAGTAAAATTCGGAGACGGTGGTGTTATGGTGTGGTCGTGTTTTTGATGGAGGGATCTTGTATCCCTTGTTGTTTTGCGTGGCACTATCACAGCACAGGCCTGCACTGATGTTTTAAGTTCCTTCTTGCTTCCCACTGTTGAAGAGCAATTCAGGGATGCCGATTGCATCTTTCAACGCGACAGAGCACCTGTTCATAATGCACGGCCTGTGGCGGAGTGGTTACACGACAATAACATTCACGTGTAATGTCGCGGAATTGTAAAGAGTTGGAAACGTGGAATACTGTCAAAGTTTCGTTGCCTATCCCGAGAGCCAGAGGCAGTTGATCAGCCAAGAGGTAAGGGGATTGCACATATCTGAATGTGTTGTCACGCAGGGGCAATGGCCTGGTTACACACAACAGGCGAGAGAGAATTGCTTAGCACACGAGTTTGTGTTGGACGGAGACTTTCGTAGAGTGCAAGACAGAGGTATAGTGTCAACTGTACTGCATTTCACAACTTCGCGTAAGTCTGCCTTAACAACACGTAACTCTGTCGCAAGAACACCTAAGGGGCGAGTACGACAGATGAATCAGCAGTATAAGTGCAACGAATGCGTTCATTACAAACAAGCATGACGTCAGGACGTCGCTCGTGCCAGCTTTGATAGCAACAAGGCACTCGCAGTTAGACTTGCCGTGAGATGTGTACTGGGTCGCTGCTTAGCGCTCAGATCGATGATCGACATGTTAATCTTTATTAAGGAGATGTTGCAGTAAGGGCGGCCCATCCAGCAGCAGACGTGAGGGGACAGTACCAGCTCTGGTCCTCTCGGCTGCCGCTGTCAATTATCAACCCAGGATTAAGCAGACATCGCGGCAGACTCGCTCATCGCCAATGCTGACCACATCAGTGAGCCGTCGTCGAGATCGTGCGGGGTCTAGGCCCTGTGCATCCGCCGTCACAACCGGGTGAGCCGACGACGCTGGGGCACTGCAGCCCGTTCCGCCCTTTCACCGCAGACGAGCCACCAGGAGGAGCAGGGAAGAAGACAGGGTGGGATGGAGTAAACTCCGCACTACGAGAACGCCTCTCGTGCCGACAGCGTCGGGACTCCTACCCGGAGCCATCTACGCGCAGCAGCTTGCTGTCCGCAGCCGAGCCGACCGCCCAGCCGGGCGCCGCCAGCTACGCGAGGCCGAAGTAAGGACATTCCTCCGCTACGTCACAGCACGCGGCGCTTCGCTAGCAAGACTGTGCGGCTCGGATCTGGTGTCATCGCTACGAGTCAGAGGGGACTCGGGGAAGGTCGTTGATATCACCAAGCCACATTGTACTCGGCAGGAATACAGTTGTCATGAATTAATAATGTTTCTTTGGCGTTTCTAACGCTTCTACAGCCATTACCTAGCATCCTGACAACTGGAGAGGTCACTGCTCGGCCATCCAGTCCACCTTAGGCGACCGGGATCACCGGAGCGTCTACACATGTAATGGACTAGCCTGCACAGAGTCCTGACCTGAATCCTACTGAACACCTTTGGGATGTTTTGGAACGCCGATTTCGTGCTGAGCCTCACCGACCGACATCGATACCTCTCCTCAGTGCAGCACTTTCTTGAAGAATTGGCTGCCATTCCCCAAGAAATCTTCCATCACGTGACTGACCGTATGCCTGCGAGAGTGGAAGCTTCATCAAGGATAAGGTTGGGCCAACACCATATTCCAGCATTACCGATGGAGAGCGCCCTGAAGTTGTAAGTCATTTTCAGCCAGGTGTCCGGATACTTTTGATCACATAGTGTATATGAATGGAGCAGATGAGATATGCTTCGATGGTTAAATTTCTTGTCTGTTCTGGTTTTCTGTGTGCCCTTCACTCCTTACAACGCTTGTGGCCAACAGATAAAGTAGTCTAGAATACCAGAATGAGATTTGCACTCTGCTGCGGAGTGTGCATTGATACGAAACTTCCTGGCGCATTAAATCTGTGAGCCGTACCGAGACTGGAACTCGGGAACTTTGCCTTTCGCGGGCAAGCCCTCTACCGAGTCTCGGTCCAACACACAGTTGTAATCTGCCAGGATGTTTCTATCAGCGCACACTCCGCTGCAGAGTGAAAATCTCATTCTGGAAACATCCCCTAGGCTGTGGCTAAGCCATGTCTCCGCAATATTCTTTCAGGAGTGCTCGTCCTGCATGGTTCGCAGGAGAGCTTCTGTAAAGTTTGGGAGGTAGGAGACGAGGTACTGGCAGAAGTAAAGCTGTGAGGACGGGGCGTGAGTCGTGCTTGGGTAGCTCCGTTGGTAGAGCAGTTGCCCGAGAAAGGCAAAGGTCCCGAGTTCGATTCCCGGTCCAGCACACAGTTTTAATCTGCCAGGAAGTAGTCCAGAATATCCAGGACGCCCTCTTACTACAACGGCTGGGGAAGGAGGTATTTTTCTGCTAGGTACCAGAACACGTGGTTATTGCGAGGAAAGAATGGGCGGAAGTAGCAGCCAAGGAGGCGTGTCGTAATTCTCAGGTATTTCAGTGTGCCATCCCCCTGAGTGTCTTCGCCTCACTGCTGAGGTGCACAGACTTGCGTAAATGGGAAGACGAGTGGCTGGAAGTGACGATTAAGATGCTGCGTTTCGTAAAACCCGCTACGTGGCCGTGGCGTATCTCCTTTCGGCCATAAAGACTGGATGAGGGCCTCATGACTCTTCGCGTAGGCCACAGTCCTCTGACTCGTGGCTTCTTGCTCCGGCGAGAGGACACTCCAATGTGTGGTGTTTTTGTGGCGCACATATTTCTATGCTCCGTTTTTTGTGGAGTGTGTTTTATTTTCGGACGAGAGAGCAGAGGCAGATTTGCCGGCAGATTTACCCTCTAGTCTAAGTGACTTTCAAAAGAATGTCGTGTGGCTTTTAAGGTTTTGTGACGCTTCTAACTTGTTTCTGGAAATTTCAGAGAGTTGCTTTTAACGTGTTAAAAGGGTGACTGGCTCACTCAAATTCTTTTGCAAGAGGTCAGCCAGTTACATTTCCCTGTGTCTTTCTTTCAGTTCTTTTATGGTTTTACATCTGTTTTATTCTCCTTTTACCCTCCCGAAGTTGCCATCAGGCGTGTGAAATTGAGTGATGAGTGTGGGTCAACGCGAGTGAGGTGGAAGTGAGTGAGTGTCACTTCATAGATTTACTCCTCACTGTGTGCAACATTTTTAGAGGTTTTATGCACATTTGTTTGTTTTATAAGTGTAAGGGCACCGAGGACCTCGCCGTTGAGCGACCCTGAGTACCATAACACACAATAAAACACACACACACACACACACAAACAAACAAACAAACAAAACATACACTCCAAACATGTACGCATATTCATTCAAGGGCCGAAAAAACGTTGTAAATCATGATGACCGATGGGTGAATGTGTGACACTGTAGGGCAATTTTACCACCCAATGTCAAACTGTCAATACCAGGACATAAAGTTTTTGCGGATTTCATTCTGTGTACTCACTGGGACAGTAACTAAGCCTCACAGTCAGGCGCGTGAACAACATACGTAGATACCAGAACTCGAGAGATGACTGAATTTGGGGTCAAAGAATCAGGTTGGAGTAAACGGCGAATCGACCGACAATTGACTCGGAGCGGTGCCACTATTCGACTATGTTGATAGTAATGGATGAACCACAGCCCAACACAGCGTCAAGAAGGGAGCGGTCGGTCGAGGGAGACGATAGAATGTCATAACCAAGCAGTTGTCAGAGCGTCAAATGGTTCAAATGGCTCTGAGCGCTAAGGGACTTACATCTGAGGTCGTCAGTCCACTAGAAATTAGAACTACTTCAACCTAACTAACCGAAGTACTTTACACACATCCATGCCCGAGGCAGGATTCGAACCTGCGACCGCAGCGGTTGTGCGGTTCCAGACTGAAGCGCCTAGAACCGCTCGGCCACACCGGCCAACAGCGCAGGATCCAGTATTATCATCGATCCTATGCGTAACTGGTGCTTTAGTGACCACAAGGACCATGAATAGGTGGTTACCAGGAAACGGAGTGAGATTACGGTGCCCCTTGCGCCTCCTACCGTTTACCATTAAGTTCCTTTGCTGCAGTGTCGGCCACATTCGGCCTGGAATCTCACTGTCTGGAGTACAATCGCCTTAAGTGAAGCGGAAAGAACGAACAGCTATATTATCCCGTACGAGCTCTGATTTCCCTATGTGGGTCTGTGTCAACAAAATATTTTCGCATTCGGAGGAGGAAGTTCGTGATTGGAATTTCGTGAGAAGTTTTAGTGGCAACGAAAGACGCCTTTCTGTAATAGATGTCCAGCCGAAATCCTGTATCATTTCAGAGACACTCTCTCCTAAATTTCGCGATAATACGAAACGTACTGCCCTTCTTTGAACTTTTTTTCGAAGTACACTCTCAGTCTTATCTGGTAAGGATCCCACACCACGCAGAAGAAGACGGACAAGCGTAGTGTAGGCAGTCTACTTAGTAGATCTGTTACATTTTCTAAGTGTTCTACCAGTCTTTGCTTAATCTTCTCCACAACATTTTCTACTTGTTCCTTCCCATTTAAGTTGTTCGTAATTGTAACTCCTAGGTATTTAGTTGACTTTACGGCCTTTATATTTGACTGATTTATCGTGTAACCGAATTTTAGCGGATTCCTTCTAGCACTCATGTGGATGACCTCACACTTTTCGTTATTTGGCGTCAACTCCCACTTTTCGCACGATTGAGATATCTTTTCCAAATCTTTCGCAATTTGTTTTGATCTTCTGATGACTTTATTATTCGCAAAACGACAGCGTCATCTGCAAACAACCTAAGACGGCTGCTCAGATTGTCTCACAAATCGTTTATATAGATAAGGAACGCCAAAGGGCCTATAACACTACTTTGGGGAACCTCAGAAATAACTTCTGTTTTACTCGATGACTTTCCATCAATTACTACGAACTGTGACCTCTCTGACAGTCACAGATCCAGTCGCGTAACAGAGACGATATTCCATAAGCACTCAATTTCGCTATAAGCCGATAAGCTGCTTATGTGGTACAGTATCAAAAGCCTTCTGGAAATCGAGAAATACGGAATCGATCTGAAATCCCTTGTCAATAGCACTCAACACTTCATGCGAATGAAGTGCTTGTTCAGATGTGTGTGAAATCTTATGGGACTTAACTGCTAAGGTCATCAGTCCCTAAGCTTACACACATTTAACCTAAATTATCCTAAGGACAAACATACACACCCTTGCCCGAGGTAGCACTCGAACCTCCGCCGGGATCAGCCGCACAGTCCATGACTGCAGCGCCGCAGACCGCTCGGCTAATCTCGCGTGGCTACTAATAAAGTGTTAGTTTTGTTTCACAAGAACAGTGTTTCCTGAATGCATGTTGACTGTGTGTCAATAGACCGTTTTCTTCGAGTAATTCATAATGTTCGAACACAATATATGTTGCAGAATTCTGCTGCATATCTATATTAATGATACGGGCCTGTAATGAAGTGGATTACTCCTACTACCTTCCTTGAATATTGGTGTGACCTGTGCAACTTTTCAGTCTTTGGGTACGGATCTTTCGTCGAGCGAACGGTTGGAAATGACTGTCAAGTATGGAGCTAATGCATCAGCATACTCCGAAAGGAACCTAATTGGTATACAGTCTGGAACAGAAGACTTGCTAAATGATTTAAGTTGCTTCACTACTCCGAGGATATTTACTTCTACGTTACGCATGTTGGCAGCTGTTCTTGATTCGAATTCGGGAATATTTACTTCGTCCTCATTTGTGAAGCCATTTCGGAAGGCTTTGTTTAGTATCTCTGCTTTGGGAGCACTGTCTCCGATAGTATCTCCACTGCTAGCGCGCAGAGAAGGCATTGATTGTTTCTTGCCGCTATATACTTCATATACGACCAGAATCTCTTTGGACTTTCTGCTAGGTTTCGAGATAAAGTTTCGTTGTGGAAACTGTTATAAGCATGTCGCATTGTAGTTCGAGGTATATTTCGAGTTTCTGTAAAAGATCGCCAATCTTGGGGTTTTTGGGTATGTTTAAATTTGGCATGTTTGTTTCGTTGATTCTGCAACAGTGTTCTATCCCTTTTTGTATACCAAGGAGCGTCAGTTCGGTCGTTTGTAAATTTCTTTGGTACAGATCTCTCAGTTACTGCCGATACTATTTCTCTGAATTCAAGCCACATCTGGTCTACAGTTATATCGTTAATTTGGATGGAGTGGAGATTGTCTCTCAGGAAGGCATCAAGTGAATGTTTATCTGATTTTTTGAACAGGTATATTTTTCGTTTATAATCGGAGTATTTGGAGGTTACAATATTCAATCTCGCTACGACAACCCTGTGTTCACTAATCCCTGTATCCGTTTTGATGCTCGTTATTAACTCAGGATTATTTGTTGCTAAGCGATCAAGTGTATTTTCACAACCACTTACTATTCGCGTGGACTCATGTACTAACTGCTCGAAATAATTTTCAGAGAATGTGTTTACCACAATTTCGGATGAAGTTTTATGCGTATCTCCGGAATTAAACATGTATTTTCGCCAACATATCAAGGGTAAATTAGAGTCACCACCAACTAGCATCGTAGTAACTGGATAACGGCCAGAATTGGAAGCTCTTTTTCTTCAATAAATGGTCGAGTTTCTCTGAAATGCCGCGCGGGGTACACGCGCGGTCTCGTGCGCTTTGCCGCGGTTCGTGCGGCTCCCCCCGTTGGATGTTGGAGTCCTTCCTCAGGGAAGGGTGTGCGAGTTGTCCTTAGTGTTAAGTTAGTTTAAGTTGGATTAAGTAGTTTGTAAGCCTGGCGTACATTCGGCCTGGAATCTCATTTACTGTAGTACAATCGCCCTTAGTGAATAGCTCTTTTCGAACTGAGCTGTTTGGTCCCATAGGAACTTACTACAAATTTTTTTCTGAAACTGTAATCAGTAATTAGTGGTTTGGATGTACATGTACATCACATCTACTGATTTCCGTCGCATTCGGATAATTCTTTCATACTACGGAGGTTTTCTTTCTTTTTTTCCCTTATAGTCGATTATTACACGCAAACTGAGCGGTAGTTGACAGCTGTCTTGATATTTGATTATACTAGGCAAGGCGCACAGGGTACCTTAACTACAAAAAAAGAAAAAAAAACGGTATTGAGAAGTCATGAGTATGAAGATATCTTACAAGCTCTTGGTCGACCTATACTTGAATGTTGCTCGTCACTTTGGGATCCATAACATATATGATTTGCACAAACAATAGAGATTATCCAGGTAAGAGTAGCGCGTCTCGTCACTGGTTCGTATAGTAAGAGGTTAAGTGTCAGGATATGCTTATAGATCTCCACCAGCAGACGCTGCAAGAGATGCGTTGTATAGATGAAGTAATTTTATGTATTTTTGTTTTCCATGAAGAAAGTGATATTTGGATTGTTGTTTACCTTGTCCGTACCGCTACACAAAATGTGACAGCAGAGATGGAACCCTTTGTCATCCGCTCTCAGACCGCGCCCGGTCTCCCTCCTCGCCAAGGCAGGCAGCGCGCCCGTGTATCACCCACGTGACCGGCGCCACGCAGGTGCGTGCCCGAGGCGCACCCCCACTGAATCACGAGGCTGATTGTCCACGGGAGCTGCCCGCGGGCTACCGACCCCTGCGCGGGGTGATTTATCAGCGCAACTAATATCAATTACAGGGTTAAATACCAGGGAGACGGGACGCCGTATTCCACCCACAGCTTGTTTACTCCCCTTTTCGCTGCCGGCTAATAGAATACACGTAACATGAGGGGAAATGAAAGAGAATTCATTTCGAAATTGAGAAAAAGCACGGAGGGTAGTCCGCTTCGTGTGTGCAGTCGTTGGACAGGTGGATCGCCCGAGCGACCTTTGCTGCCTCTACCATTCCTTTTGATATCTCGCTCCGATTTCCGTATTAATAATTCAGCATTACAGCACTAAATCACTTGGAATTTATTCTGATGTTGAGCAAAATACAGAGAATCTAATCAGAGGATCCGACGTAAAATTAAATTCGATGCAGTGTATTATGGATATATAACAGTCCGGAAAATGATTTGTGCGTTAATTTTACGTCAAGCTAAGGTTTTGAGAGATGAAACACGAAAGGCAGCAGAAGATCGCATACGTAAAAGGACAGACGCTAGTAGAAATCCCAGGACGACATTTAATTTTCGAAAAGAAACTGTACAGCTGCAGCAAATGATAAACTCGAGATGGAATACCATCGTCCAAAATACGAGACTGATTGGAAGTGCAAAAGCCTAAGCAGGAATCGATAGAGGACACGTGCAAGGCGGTAAAAATATGCATTACTAAGGGAAGGATAGAAGCTGGTATTACGAAAATTAATGAGACTTCTGGAGAAAAAAAGCTGTGTAAATATTAAGACCTCAGATCGTAAGCTTATACTACACAAAGAAGTGAAAGATGAAAGGTGGACGAGTGTATAAACAGTTTATGTCACGGCATAAAGTGACAAACAACATTATAGAAAATGAGGAAGAAGTAGATGAAGATGAAATGGGAAATTTGATACTGCGACAGGAATCTGACAGAACACTGAAAGGCCTAAGTGGAAACAAGACTCCAGATGACTGAAAGAGGCAGGTATGAAAAAATTATTCCACTTTTTATAGAAAATACATAAGACAGTCTTAATTCCTGAGATACCAGCAAAGACTGATGACTTAAAAAACAAACAAACAAAAAAAGAGCAAAGTGGAAGATTTCAAGTTGGTAGGCGTGCCTCTAAGTCTAAAAGATGACATCTATTCAAATTTCTTGCCAGTCTCGTAAGAGGATGCAAGTCAGATTTGCTTTAAATACGCGATTTAACGCTCGTGAACTTTACTTACGTTTGAGGTTGGACGTGGTGAATGAATGTTAGTCAAGAATGCCATTAAGGCGACAAAGATGCCATTAAGCACGTCTCACCTCACTGAGTTTCAACGAGATCGTATAACAGGGATATGAGAAGCTGGACATTGCTTCCGCGGAAGACTCGACAGGAATTTAGCGACTCTACATGAGTGCTGTCAGTCAGTGGTATTCCCGGGAATGTATGGTCCCAAGAAGACCAGTTTCCGGAGTGTAACGAGGCACTACCGAGAGGGAAAATCATCGTGTTCGGCATATGTCTCCGGCGCATCGTACTGAATATGGAGCAGAAATTTGAGCAGCACTTGGCACCAAAGCGACATAAGGACAACTCTAATCCAGACGCCCTGCAGTGCGCATTACACTGATCCCAAACCACCGCCGTAAGCGACTTCAGTAGCGTCGAGCGAGAGCTCACTAGAGGGCAGGTTATAGATCTGTTGTGTTTTCTGGTGAAAACTTTTTCTTCCTCGGTGGCAGTGATGGCGTGTGTTGGTTAGAAGGACACTAGTTTGGGGGCCTGCAAGCAAGTGTCTGCCTGCTAGACACACTGAACACACACCTGGAGTTGTCGTCTGGGGTGCGATTTCGTATGACAGTAGAAGTGCTCTGGTGGTTATCCCACACAACCGACCTGCAAATTTGTACATCAGTTTGCTGAGTTGACCTGCTGTGCGGTAATTCATGAATAGCATACCAAGTGATGTGTTTCAACAGGATAACGGTCTCCCAAATACCGTTGTTGTAACTGAAAATGCTCTACAGAAAGTCGACATGTTGCATTGGTCTACCCGCTCTCCAGATCAGCCACCAATCGATCACATATGGGGCACCATAGTACGTCAACTCCAGCGTCATCGTCGAACAGTATTAACCGCCCCAGTATTGACCGACTAAGAGCAACAGTCATGGATCTCCATCTCATAAACTGACATCCGGCACGTGTACAACACGATGCATGCACGTTTGCATGCTTATATTGAACATTTGCAGTGGCTTATTTCGCGCTTATGTTAACCAGTAAACTTGCAGTTTTCATTATTTAAGTACGTTACCTAGACAAACGTTTTCCGGAAATTTCACTACATTACATTAATTATTTTTCGTTGTTCCTATTCCTATTCTAAAAAAATTTGTTGCTCACAGGGTTGAATACTGCCGAACCATAATTTCAGCATGTCATAGTTGCAAAGCACAAGGTAGTGCTAAAAAGTAATGTCTACAAATTTTTTACTTGATTTCTCTTAAAGCTTTTTTAAGTAAAATTCTATTTCTCCATCCTCTATGTCGACGTATTTATTTCTCAACATAGGCATCCTGGCGACGAATGTATTACTCCCAACGAGAGACCAGCATGGTCATACGGTTACTATTGAATGTTTGACGTTGTTGACAGAGCCACAACTTCAGCTCTGCTTGCTCTGTCAAAGTCATCGAAGGTGTTCTTTAAGTTTTAGAAACAAGAGGAAGTCGGATGGGGCCAACTCGAGACAGCATGGAGAATTACAGTGTATCGATGACGTCGGATTGCTGAGGATGTAGCAGCGGTAGTGTGTGTTTAGGCATTGCCACGCAGAAGGAGAGGGCACTTCTTGTGTGGAGGAACTCTTCTAATTTGTGCTTTCAGTTTTCTGACGGTCTGTGAGTACAGAGACGTATTTACATTACACACCGTCATGTTGCAGGCTGCGATTCGGAGCCGTCCAGTGGCGAAACGGGAAAGTCATCGATCTTGACAACAAGATAAAAAGTTCAGCCATATTACTCGTACAGACACGAATAATTTACAGAAGCATATAAAAACTAAAGAAGCCGACCTCAATGAAGATCAGTTTGCTTCCGGCAGAAACGTAGAAAGACGTGAGGTAATACTGAGTCAGATTGAAGAACGGTAAACCGACATCTATACGGATTGTAACTTTGGAGAAAGCTTTTGACAATGTTGGCTGGAATACACTCTTTGAAATATTTAGTATAGGGGGAATACAATACGGGATGCGAAAGGTTATTTACAACTCATACAGAAACCACACTGTCGTTATTGGAATAGGACACGAAAGAGAAATCGTAGCTTAGAACGGAGTGAGACAGATTTTTAGCCTGCTATTCAATCTGCACACAGCAAGTTATGAAGGAAACCAAAGAAGAATTCGGTCAGCTAAATCGTAGATGAGAACAGGTTTGTAGCTATTTAGTCTGTACTCTTTGCAAGCTGTGAAGGGAACCAAAGAGAAATTCGGAATAGGTATTAATGTTAGGTAGCATAAATATTAACTTTTAGATTTGTCAGTGAGACTGTAACTCTGTCAGACATGGCAAAGGACTTTGAAGAGTAGATGAACGAAATGTGTAGTGAGTTGAAAAGTAATTACAAGGTGAACAACATCAAGAGTAAAACAAGGGTAAAGGAATGTAGTGTAATTAAATCAGGCAATAATGCGGCAGTTAGATTAGGCAAACAACTCACCAAAAGTCTTAGATGTATTTGGGCCGAAATCTGTAGAATATGCATAAAATGAATGGCAAGGAAAGCATTTCTGAAAAATAAGAATTAGTTAACATTTAATATCAAGTTGAGTATTAGGATGTCTTTTCTGAAGGTATTTATCTGGAGGGTAGCCTTGTATGGAAGTGAAATGAGGACGATAAGCAGTTTAGACAAGATAATACAAGCGTTTGAAATGTGGTGCTATTGAAGAATGCAGAATATAATATGGGTAGATCGACAAACTGAATCGAACTGGAAAAAGATATATATGACTCAGAGTTATTAAAAGACATGATTGCCTGATAGGACAAATTGTGACGGGACTGGTTGTTCCGCCCCATCTTTTCGCTTCAGGTTACAGAGTGTTCTTTATTATTAATGACACATTGGTATTTTCACAGCTTTATTCAGGTACCGAGAGCCACCACCCACTGCGTTTATTTATTTATTTCATACTCACATAATTCTCCCATCCCTATTAAGTTGGAGAAAGAAGCATCCGCTAACTAAATTAGGTATGAATAGGATTTTCCTGTGCTGGGAGCGAACTTTTGCTGTTCATCCAAGTACGAACACACATTTTCGTACCGTCGATTTCCAATCACCCACATGCTGTTGGCGTCGATGAGCAGCGGACGTTCTTATGTAACTTCCAGTTAGGATTTGCGTATGGTGCGTCTGAAATTTTACTATTAATCCAAGATCGGACCTACATGGTGAGCACTTATTTCGGACACTGATCTGCAGTGGCTGCACGCTCACTGCAGACTGACGGATCTTGTAGAAGTTCATGGTACGCTAAACGTGTGATCTTGAGAAGGATTTGCTAATATGTGCTGATGATTTAAATGTACTTTACTATGTGTTATTTTGTTTGCTTCGGATCGCTTTGGCTCCTTTGTGTATCTTGTGAATACGAATTTATTGTTCCCGCAAAAACTATTCATCCCACCAGTAGTCATGTTGTGCAGATTGTTATTAAAAACAGTAGTGATTAACCAGTGTTTGGATGCCATGAGTATGGAAGTGACGTTTGATAATCACCTTAGTCCCGGAAACAACGTAATTTTTCTCCCAGTCCCATGCATAATAACGTGCGACACGCCTAGGTTCAGATACTGAACGCCATCACCGCATAAAATGTGATATTTCTTTGTTCACCACTGAGATATTTGGCAAATTGCCACAATAAACTGCATCTTTAATAACATTCAACGGTGTATGTTTAAGCTAGTGATTTCAGTCACCTGCCTCCGCCTGATACAGCAATCCTGAATAGTTTTAAACCTAAAGTAATACTAAACTGGTCATTAATTACATCACAATAGTATGTGACACAGGCAAGAGATTGTGTCTTAGGAGTACACCATCCAACAAATCCCAGAGGATGAGCTGGGGAAAACTATTGAACATTATTTGTTACCAAGTACTCGTTAAAATGCTCTAATAACCAAGGCTTAAGTGAACAAAAACGCGTTAAAGATTAATCTTGAGCTTTCACCTTTAAGATTAAATGTGAAGCACCAGAAACAAACAAACGTTTTTCCACCAAAAATTGCAAGTAATCAAAACACTAAACATTAATAATTTACACTGGAAGTAATGCCGAAGCACACCATAACCTCAAAATTACAATACGTAATTGCGTGGCCCCACGTGGGGTCAGGCCACAAATAAGAAGACGACACAGCAGACTCCAGACGTAGTGACTTCGGTGCCCAGCCTCACGACAACAACAACCCGGGAGAGGATATGTAGCGCACCACAACATATGAGCAAAGTTCTCTTAAGCAGTGAACAAGTTAAATAAAACCAAAGCCTTTGCCCTGGCTCTAAAAAAAATCCAATGATTAGTATTAAGATTAAAGCGCCGCTGAATGTTAACTGGCCTCGTGATGCTAGTCTTAACAGGGTCAAGCGAGACACACACACAAATCGGAATTGCTACCGGCCAAAGATCAAAATTACTAGCATCTTAAATACAGATCCAGTATCACCAAAATCTTAATAAATGGAAAAGCAGCCTTAAAACTAGCATCCACAACACAAGCTATACCACGGCTTGCTATTAGCTTAATGATCAAATCAGAGGTTCTTAAGAAGTTTTTAGAACAGTTTA
Source organism: Schistocerca piceifrons (assembly GCF_021461385.2). Lineage (NCBI taxonomy): Eukaryota > Metazoa > Arthropoda > Insecta > Orthoptera > Acrididae > Schistocerca > Schistocerca piceifrons. The sequence goes on along the minus strand of NC_060142.1, from coordinate 183,169,024 downwards.
CATGTCACTTAACAGAGGCATGCATCATTTAACTGTCATATAAAAAAGTCCAAAGCAGTCTTAAAACCATCACCCACATACCGTACATTATCATTACCATAATGACCAAATGACAGGTTATTAAGAATTGTTTTTTGCACAGTTTACACGTCATTTAGCAGAGACATGCTTTGTTCAGACATCTTATAAAAAATTCTACTTCTGCCAGAGACAAGTTAGTACCACTAAATAAAGCAGATCTCTTTTCTAAAGGCCAGCATAGTAACAAGATGTCACTTATAATTAGGCACCAGCCTCTAGGCCTTAAAATTTTATCACCAAAACAAGAGTATGAAAGTTTCAGCATAATGGAGCATGAGGTAACTGTCGTTTATGGTAATGATGGAAGGAAGCGTATGTGTGGCGGGAGGGGGTAGGGGAGGAAATTGGTGAACGGGGGTGATTAACAACTGTAGAGAGAGACCAAGACTTGAATACAGTAAGAATACTCACATGGGTCTAGGCTGCGATCATAATGCAAAGATAAAGACGCTTGAACGAGATGGACCAGAATGCTGAGTTTCATCAAATCAGTCTCTGGACTAAAGGCCAAGAACACCAACAACTGTAGACATAAGTGTCTATTTACAAAAAAGTGTGACTAGGATACTTCCATTGAAGTGTCACATACAAACGAGACCTAGTGAAAGAGCACCTGAAGTGGACGACAAATATCCTAACATTCTTCTGATCCTAACAGAAACATGATACCTTTATTCCAGGACGAGAGGATGATGCACGACCAGAAAACTAATGTCGCAATGTTTACATTTCCATGATAATTTAAAATGAAACTTTTACTGTTGCTGTTAGTGAACACGCTTACCACATCTCTTGTGAAAGGTCCACGGGCCACAAATAATGGGTACACAAATATGCTGACCGCTCATACAGTGCACGCCATATCCTCGTATGAAGATGGTAGAAAGTTATGTTTCAATGAAAAACAGTTACTGATCACAACAGTAAATGTGCTAATGCGGACAGACGAACGGGAAGTCACACAAATCGTATCACTAAATTTTACGAAACAACTATAACGCCTGAATTAGCACTGTCACCGCAGTGAAAATACAGATTTGTCATCACCTCAGCGCTATTAAAGAATTTCAAAGATGGTCGGAAACGTTCCTTGAATTACATGATGAATTTCTTCGAGATTCGTTTCAGAAATGAATCCATTTCTTGCAGGTTTTCTAGCAGATAGAATATTCCAAAATCTTTCGAGCAAGCGGCTGGGACAACATTGTTTCTTCTTTCCAGCTTATGCGATTCACTTTAATAATTAATCAGCTGATTCGCAAGCAACATGAATTGCTGATTATCATGTTTCATTCATAGATGCGTCATATTTTCTCAAAGAATGACGCTTTTGTGGCCGACAGTATTATCTCTAACGCACATGTATTTAAACCACAGTACTGCACCCGCCCTCTATGGTTGCAGACGAGGTAGCTCAGAGCATTCGGTCAGACAGCTATGTGCACTCTGTATCAAAAATAAATAAATAAATATGTGGTGTCACCGCCAGACACACTTGCTAGGTGGTAGCCTTTACATCGGCCGCGGTCCGTTAGTATACATCGGACCCGCGTGTCGCCCTATCAGTGATTGCAGACCGAGCGCCGCCACACGGCAGGTCTAGTCAAGAGAGACTCCCTAGCACTCGCCCCAGTTACACAGCCGACTTTGCTAGCAATGGTTCACTGTCTACATACGCTCTCATTTGCAGAGACGACAGTTTAGCATTGCCTTCAGCTACGTCATTTGCTACGACCTAGCAAGGCGCCATATTCATCTTCAAGAATGTATCCTGAACAGATGATATTGTGAAACATGTACCGTCAAGAGCGACGTTCATCATTACTGGATTTAAGTTAAGTATCAAACTAATTACGTCCGCTTTCTGAATTCTCATTCCTCGTCATGTTCCAGACCTCATGTCAGTTTAGTTCTTCCCTCCTCACGCCAGCCTGCGTGAGCTAAAACGCGTGCATTTCGGCCTCCACTCGCAACACGGTGTTGGCTCTTTTACTAACACAAAAAAATTAATGAATGAAGTATTCAACGATCAAGTTAAACGGGTGCCATGTGGTGTCCGCAAAAACCAAATATCGACAACACTGATAAAAAAACTGGTGGCGGAGGGAGGTCCCCTTCTGTGTTTATTAATCAAAACGGCGTCGGTCCCGGGTTCGACCCTCGGTACTGCTTAAATTTTGAATTAAACCACCAGCAGTAGCATAAGAAGTCACGCTCATTCTGCCAAAGGCCTTGTCAAAGGGGGTGCAGTAGTGGACAGAGGTTCAGGGCACTCTTCTTGGGATGCAGATCTGCCCCCAAAAAGGTGGAAGAGACAGCAATGATCAACGGCATGAGAACTCAGAACGGAAGCCACTGCAGTAAAGAAACAATGTGCATTCGCAGGACACGTGACACGTAACTGAGAAGGTGTCGTATGTTGTTTTTTGTTGTGGTCTTCGGTCACGAGACAGGTTTGATGCAGCTCTCCATGCTACTCTATCCTCTGCAAGCTTCTTCATCTCCCAATAACTACTGCAACCTACATCCTTCTGAATCTGCTTAGTGTATTCATCTCTTGGTCTCCCTCTACGAGTTTTGCCCTCCACGCTGCCCTCCAATGGTCATCCCTTAATGCCTCAGAACATGTCCTACCAACAGATCCCTTCTTTTAGTCAAGTTGTGCCACAAACTTCTCTTCTCCTCAATCCTATTCAATACCTCCTCATTAGTTATGTGATCTACCCATCTAATCTTCAGCAATCCTCTGTAGCACCACATTTCTAAAGCTTCTATTCTCTTCTTGTCCAGACTATTTATCGTCCATGTTTCACTTCCGTATATGGCTACACTCCATACTAATACTTTCAGAAATGTCTTCCTGACACTTAAATCTATACTCGATGTTAACAAATTTCTCTTCTTCAGAAACGCCTTCCTTGCCATTGCCAGTCTACATTTTATATCCTCTCTACTTCGACTATCATCAGTTAATATGCTCCCCAAATAGCAAAACTCCTGTACTACTTTAAGTGTCTTATCTCCCAATCTAATTCCCCCTGCATCACCCAACTTATTTAGACTACATTCCATTATCCTCTTTTTGCTTTTGTTGATGTTCATCTTACATCCTCCTTTCAAGACACTGTCCAATCCGTTCAACTGCTCTTCCAAGTCCTTTGCTGTCTCAGACGGAATTACAACGTCGTCGGCGAACCTCAAAATTTTTATTTCTTCTCCATGGATTTTAATACCTACTCCAAATTTTTCTTTCTTTTCCTTCACTACTTGCTCAATATACAGATTGAATAACATCGGGGAGAGGCCACAACGCTGTCTCACTCCCTTCCCAACCACTGCTTTCCTTTCGTGCCCGTCGACTCAAATAACTGCCGTCTGGTTTCTGTACAAACTGTAAATAGCCTTTCGGTCCCTGTATTGTACCCCTGCCACCTTCAGAATTTGAAAGAGAGTATTCCAGTCAACATTGTCAAAAGCTATCTCTAAGTATACAAATGCTAGAAGCGTAGGTTTGCTTTTCCTTAGTCTAGCTTCTAAGATAATTCGTAGGGTCAGTATTGCCTCACGTGTTCCAATATTTCTACGGAATCCAAACTGATCTTCCCCGTGGTCGGTTTCTACTAGTTTTTCCATTCGTCTGTAAAGAATTCGCGTTAGTATTTTGCAGCAGTGACTTATTAAACTGGTAGTTCGATAATTTTCGCATCTGTCAACACCTGTTTTCTGTGGGATTGGAATTAGTATATTCTTCTTGAAGCCTGAGGGTATTTCGCCCGTCTCATACATCTGGCTCACCAGATGGTAGAGTTTTGTCAGGACTGGCTCTCCAAAGGCTGTCAGTAGTTCTAATCGAATGTTGTCTACGCTCGGAGCCTTGTTTCGACTCAGGTCTTTCAGTGCTCTGTCAAACTCTTCACGCAGTATCATATCTCCCATTTCATCTTCATCTACATCCTCTTCCATTTCAATAATATTGTCGTGAAGTACATCACCCTTGAATAGACCCTCTAAATACTTCTTCTACCTTTCCGCTTTCCCTTCTTTGCTTAGAACTGGGTTCCATCTGAGCTCTTGATATTCATACTAGTTGCTCTCTTTTCTCCAAAGGTGTCCTTAATTTTCCTGTAGGCAGTATCTATCATACCCCTGGTGAGATAAGCCTCTACATTCTTACATTTGTACTCTAGCCATCCCTGCTTAGCCATTTTGCACTTCCTGTCAATCTCATTTTTGAGACATTTGTATTTCTTTTTGCCTGCTTCATTTATTGCATTTTTATATTTTCTCCTTTCATCAATTAAGTTAAATATTTCTCCTGTAACCCAAGGATTTCTAGTAGCCCTCGTCTTTTACCTACTTTATCCTCTGCTGCCTTCACTGCTTCGCCCTTCAAAGCTAGCCATTCTTCTTTTACTGTATTTCTTTCCCCCATTCCTGACAATTGTTCCCTTGAGCTCTCACTGAAACTCTGTACAACCTTTGGTTTAGTCAGTTTATCCAGGTCCCATCTTCTTAAATTTTCAACTTTTTGCAGTTTCTTCAGTATTAATCTACAATTCATAGCCAATAGATGGTCAGAGTCCACATCTGCCCCTGGAAATGTCTTACAATTTAAAACCTGGATTCTAAATCTCTGTCTTACTATTATATAATTCTATCTGAAACCTGTCACTAACTCCAGCCTTCTTCCATGTATACAACCTTCTTATTTGATTATTGAAGCAAGTGTTAGCTATGATTAAGTTGTGCTCTGTGCAAAATTCTACCAAGCGGCTTTCTCTTTCATTTCTTCCCCCCAATCCATATTCACCTGCTACGTTTCCTTCTCTCCCTTTTCCTACTACCGAATTCCAGTCTCCCATGACTATTAAATTTTCATCCCCCTTCACTATATGCATAATTTCTTTTATTTCATCATACATTTCTTCAATTTCTTCGTCATCTGCCGAGCCAGTTGGCATATAAACTTGTACTACAGTAGTAGGTGTGGGTTTCGTATCTATCTTGGCCAAAATGATGCATTCACTATGCTGTTTTTAGAAGCTTATCCACATTCCTACTTTTTGATTCATTACTAAACCTATTCCTGCATTACCCCTATTTGATTTTGTATTTATAACCCTGTATTCGCCTGACCAAAAGTCTTGTTCCTCCTGCCACCGAACTTCACTAATTCCCATTATATCTATCTTTAACCTATTCATTCCCCTTTTTAAATTTTCTAACCTACCTGCCCGATTAAGGGATATGACATTCCACGCTCCGATCCGTAGAACGCCAGTTTTCTTTCTCCTGATAACGACGTCCTCTAGAGTAGTCCCCGCCCGGAGATCCGAATGGAGGACTATTTTACCCTCGGAATATTTTACCCAAGAGGACGCCGTCATCATTTAACCATACAGTAAAGCTGAATGCCCTCGGTAAAAATTACGGCTGTAGTATCCCCTTGCTTTCACCCGTTCGCAGTACCAGCACAGCAAGGCCGTTTTGGTTAGTGTTGCAAGACCAGATCAGTCAATCATCCAGACTGTAGCCCCTGCAACTACTGAAAAGGCTGGTGCCCCTCTTCAGGAACCATACGTTTGTCTGGCCTCTCGACAGATACCCCTCCGTTGTGGTTGCACATACGGTACGGCTATCTGTATCGCTAAGGCACGCAAGCCTCCCCACCAACGGCAAGGTCCATGGTTCGCTGTGAGTAGGAAAGTAGGGCAGAGAGGGAATTGCTGTGAACAGTTCAGCGATAGGACTATTGTCATCAGAATCGACAGCAAACCAACACCGACAACAACAGTTCGGTTTAACACACCAACGTCGCAAGCCGATATGAAAAGATAGAGAAAGTACATGAAAATATTGAACTGGTAATTCAATACATCTATGGAGATGAATATCGAACAGTCATGCGGAATTAGACTGCAGTTGTAGGGGATGGAGTGGAAGAAAGGGTCAGTGTTATCCAATAGATGTCAGATGGTAATGGCTAATTCTCTATTCAAGAAGAGAACGACATGAAAAACGTGAAGAAATCGAAAAACAAATGATTGCCGGAAGGACTGACATAGCATATGGAAAATTCAAAATAACATTCAGTGAAATTAAAAGCAATAGTGGTAATATTCCACTGTTAACTTCAGCTGAGAGAGCAGATGGATGGAAAGAGCATTTTGAAGTCCTCTATGGGTCGGTGGACGTACCTAATGACGTGATAGAAGAAGAAACCAGAGTTGATAGTGAAGAGATTGGGGATCCTGTACTAGAATTAGAATTTAGAAGAGCTTTGGACGATTTAAAATCAAATAAGCAGAAGGGGCCGATTACGTTCCATCGAAATTTCTGAAATCGTTGGGGGAAGTGGCAACAAAACTTTTATTCACGTAGGTGTGTAGATGTATGAGATTGGAGATATACAACCTGACAGAGCGAGATGACGCCGTGGTTAGCATACTTGATTCATATTCGGGAACACGACGGTTCAAACCCGCACCCAGCCATCCCGATTTAGGTTTTTCGTGATTTCCCTAAATCGCCTCAGGCAAATGTCGGTATGGTTCGTTCGAAATGGCAAGGCCGACTTCCTTACCCGTCCTTCCCTAATCCGATGAGATTGATGACCTCGGTGTTTGGTACACTCCCCCTAAAATCAACCAACCCTCTGACTTTCGCAATGGAAAAGGAATATTATACACAAGAATGCGAAAGAAAATTGTTAGATAGCGATGCGTTTTGCTCCAGTTCTCATATTTTGGTAGGTAATGGAAGCAAGACTGAAAAAAATCAAGAGACCTGGAAAAACATTCGACAAAGTAAAATTCTGTGAAAAAATGAGGGTAATCTATAGTGAAAGGTCAGTAATATATAATATCTACGAGAATAAAAACGGAAAAATAAGAGAAGAAGACCAAGAACGACTTGCACAATTAAAAAGTATCTAAGACAGCAATGTATAATATCGCCCCTCCTGTTCAATCTACTCGTCGAAGAAGCAATGACGGAAATAAATGAAAGTTTCAAGACATGGTGAAATTCAAGGTGAAAGGATATTAATGTTAAGACCAGGTTGACGTGAAGAATGAGTGGGACTCCAGTAGAAGGGATATGACGGCATGAGCACATTTTGAAATAAAATAGATATGGAAGTTTAAATTGAGCTGGCATATGGTTCTCTGCCTCTTCCATTCACACTCTTCCCCCACACACCCTACTGGTACGAGATTTCGAGTATTGGTGCGAATTCCTTTGTTCCAGGGCTGTTATGATGTCCCACCCCCCAACCCCACCGGGTAACTGACTGGAAATTAAAAATATCGGTGCTCTATCTGGGACTCGACCCCTGGTCTTTCTGGATAGAAATCCCGAGTGCTCCCCCAGACACATGGAAATGGTCCAGATGGAGGCGTGGAAGGCTAGGTTAGTGTATTTATTTTGATTGGGAAACTGAAGTAAAGTTCGGTACTAATTACGAACCGATCATAAAAATCGGTCCCAATTACAGAACTATATACAGGGAACGCCTCAAATCGCCTTACAGCCCAGAAACTGATGATGCCATACAGCTAGTGCTATCTTGCCGCGAAATAATTACATAATACCACTTGAAACTAGTGGCAGACATACTTAAACTGTATCCTACAGTTATAAGCTGTGTTATGGCTGAGGATGGTACCTATCGCTGTTAGGTGTCAGAATTAGCCACAATTGCTTTCCCCTGCATTCCTCGACAATCACCCTGCAGCTCCGGAAATCAAAGTCAATGATGCCTCACGGTTCTAACTACACATTGAAATTGTAATGGAAAAGAGAAACATCACTCATAACCAATGGGTCATAATGCAGCACATGTACAGGAGACTAGGGAAATTCGTCATTCAAAAGATTGCAACAGGACAGAGGGGCAAGTTGAACAACCGTTCTCCTTGATGTGCAGTCAGGAACTATTGAAATTAGAGCTACTCTTACCTCACCCGTCGTCTCCGTCCCTCTGTCCCTCCACATACAGTGGTGACATAGGATTTTTCAAATGGCCAGCTACTGCCACTATAGCTTGGCGAAATTAGAACTACTCTTACCTCACCCACTGTCTCCCTCCCACTCTCCCTCAAACTACAGTGGTGACATAGGCTTTCTCAACTGGCTAGCTACTGCCACTCTAGCTTGGCGCCTATGGCAACCGCAACCTCCTGCCTATATCGCTGCAGATTCTTCAGTCCAGTTGCTCCAGCGGAGCACGTGGCTAGGTGGTCTAATTGCTGGCTTTGCTCTAACCCAAATGGCAGTAATGCCCCATAAAAAAGTGAGGAAAATTATGAGCACTTCAAGTAATACTTACTTGGTCATCTAAAATACAGCCCTGCAATGACCAGAACACAGCTGGGTTGCGCGACCACACACACACACACACACACACACACACACACACACACACTAGTCTCGCCGTTCCTTGCAGCTGCTTGCTGTCTGTGATTGAGAGTGCATGTATTTAACTTCAAGATACCCCTTAAGTGAGTATCCATTAAAAAAAGAAAACATAATCGTGACGATAATAAATGTCCTCGTTCCACGAAAGTAGGCGAAGTCCATTTTCTTTTAGTTTTGTGAGCAAAATCGGTATGGTTATATGTTTGACTGCAGGATAGAATTCACATCTCCTCCCAACCCCCCCCCCCCCCCCACCAACACCACCAATCATTTTGCGATATCCTACGAATTCAAAAAAAACCTGCAACACCGCCGACAATTACAGATGACCAAACTACAGAGGTCAGGATATAGATCGGTAATACATCTCCACCCTGCATAAAATCGTAAAAAACTTTCACTGCTTTGCTGCAAAAAGTAGCAATCACTAGCGAATGTCCTCGTTACTTCGTAACGGTTATTGTGGTAAAGAAAAAGCGAGAATCTTTCAGCTTGATGGACAAACTGAAAAGCTTGAGATGGTCCATCATGTGCAAAGCAGTGTGTGTGTGTGTGTAAATTCCTGAGGGACCAAACTGCTGTGGCCATTGGTCCCTAGGTTTACACACTACTTAAACTAACTTATGCTAAGAGCAACACACACCTTTGCCCGAGGGAGGACTCGAAACTTTGGTGGGAGTGGCCATGCTATCCGTGACATGGCGCCTCAGACCGCACGGCCACTATGTGCAGCTCCAAATGAGTGTCTGCAAATAAATTGTCAGGCAAATACATATTACAAACATTTCAGATATGTGACATAACATTACAAAAAAAAAACCTTTCACAGCATTTTGCTCACATGTCGGAGGAAACACGACCCTTTTATGTTCGACAAAAGCAAGTTGTAATTCAAGAGGACATTGCTGTTTCGTACACTATGATGGGTCCCTTTTTACCAGTGTGGTGCTATATCTCACTGGCGTTTGAAAAACAAACCATGAGAGCGCATCTTGTAACAGAACCTCCTAACATCATATAATAGAGAACCCTTTCAGATTTCTCCAATACATCAAAAATAAATACCGCATGCGTGATGACATCTGAGAGTTTTTCCTTAATAATTCGCCTGTAACGACCAGTGCATAATATTTCTATCATCCTGCAGACAATCATTCATAACATCAGCAGATTCTTGTGCTCTACTTTTTTAAGCAATTTTATCATCACAGAACAGCCAGTAAACATGCGGATAATAATACAATGAGTCACGATTCCACTTGAATAGGTAAAGTCGATTTCTATTAGTTTCATAAGCAAAACCGGTGTAGTTTGAGAGCATTCCTTGTGTTCAAATTACAAATTGTCACGCATGAGGGTATCACATTTCTCTCAGATGTATAAATACTAATACAGATCGTCATCTATACAATCATTTAGTACATTTAAGAGGATTCTTCGTCATCATTTTGTAACATCCAGAGTATGTAGAAAACTACGAACTATCAGCATCTAAACTTTAACTAGTCTTTCCACTACTTGTAAAAGAACCTCCTATAAGGTTTTACTGCATTCTTTCCTAAAATATATCGAAAAACAGATACCGTCTGCATGTTGACATCGAGCATATTTCATACACAGACTCCACTGGAGCTGGTGGCCAGTGATCGAAGTTGCTTGCAGAGACCTGTGTAAAGTTTTGTGGCCTCTACTGGAAGAAGACCACAACAGAAGGATCCTGTGCTGCACCTTCATAAAGTATTTAATACAATGTTTTTCAGCTGTAACGCATCCAAGCAGTGTATGACTACAGATCTGTACACTGTCATAGACGTGGTTTTCGAACTATGGCTTCGAAGCCTGTCTCAGGTGCTAAAATGATGTTAGCAGGTTTCAGTCCACTAGCCCTCACAGAAAGCTGAAAATTGCATGGTGTAAACTATGCTTTTCCCACAACACTCAGAATGGTAGAAATTAAACACAGTGACGATGTTTCTTTTCGACAAAAACATGGTAGACATCACACCATATGCAAACTGGAAGAGTCTGGAGCACTGTGGAGAATTTCCAAACAGCTGTCTGAAGGTGGTGACCTATAAAATAAACCTCATGATGGAGTAGCAGAAATCTAGTGTTCCACCAAGATCCTTTGAATCTAGTGTTTCAGAACACTAGTGTTTAGCGCTACGTGGTATGGACACTGAACAAAACTTACAAAGCTTTTTCCCCGAGTGAGGCATTAGACTCATCATCAGTGGACTAGGTCAACTGTAAGCTCCTTGTTTCTTAGTTTGTGGCTCCCCATCTAAGAGTGACACTTCTCTGGTAGTGTGCAGTTGGTAGGACCCTGTGGGCATGTGTGTGTGGACCCTTAAGAATGGGCTGTAGCCAATCTCCACCCCCACAAACGCAAACACAAGATGTGTCTGTGGTATCTAAGTGACTCAAACCTTCTGCTAATATACATATTTTTGTGATTCAAATCCTGCCTCTTATACATGTATTTTCAGCACTAAACGAAATTGAGTGCAGAAACACTGAATTGAGATTCCCACATGTAGAAATGCATAAGTAAACAGAACACATTGCTGGAAATTATACAATTTCAGCGATTGAACAGCACTATTCTCAATTTTTCCGTAAATTACACACATTCTGATCAAGTGAAATAAGTGGTTATGGATTTATCGTCAATTACAAGTAGCTCTAACGCTTAGTTAAGTACGAGGAAATGCCGCAGTCGCTAACTGCAAATTCATGTTCTACTAGCAAGCATTAAGATCGCATACTTATTTCGTCAAATGTGTTGTCTAACAGTGTTTTCACTTCAGGTTTGGTGAAGAAGGTCTCTTGTACAGCTACAGGACATAAATTTATATTCGGATGTATTCTGACTGTCCAGACATCCCCACCCACAGCTATGTGGGTAATTCTAGGGTAGCTCATCCTATAGGGATGTAATCGACCTACACCCACCATCATGTCATACATGGCTCTCCAGGCTCTACCTCTTGTTATCAAACAACACCCAGTCATCACGAGGCAAAGAAAATCCTGACCCCGCCGGGAATCGATCCCGGGAACCCGGGCGTGGGAAGCGAGAACGCTACCGCACGACCACGAGCTACGAACGTTTGATACCAGTAAACTTCTTTTGGTTATGAATGTTCTTTTTTCCAGCGCTAGTCTGCTTTTGATGTCCTCCTTGGTCCGTCTGTCGTGGATTATTTTGCTGCCTAGGTAGCAGAAATCCCTAACTACAACTGCTTTATGACCATCAATGCTGATCTTAAGTTTCTTGCTGTTCTTATTTCTCCTAATTCTCATTACTTTCATCTTTCTTTGATTTACTCTCAATCAATACTCTACACTCATTAGACTGTTCATTTCACTAAGCAGATCATGTAATTCTTCTTCACGTTACTCGGGATAGCAATGTCAGCAATGAATCGTATCACTGATATCCTTTCACCTTGAATTTTAATTCCACTACTGAACTCTTCCTTTATTTGCATCATTGTTTCTTCGATGTATATATTGAACAATAGGGGCAGAGGGCCGTCTTACATAATTTTTAATCCGAGCACTTAGCTCTTTGTGGTCTCTCTCATTATTCCGTCTGGGCTCTTGTGCATGTTGTGTATTACCTGTCTCCCCCTATAACTTAACCCTATTCTTCTCAGAATTTCGAAACTTTTTGCGCCATTTTACATTGTCGAACGCTTTTTCCACGTCAACAAATAATATGAACGTGTCCTGATTTCTCTTTAGTATTGCTTCCATTATAAACCGCAACGTCACAATTGCCTCTCTGGTACCTTTACCTTTCATGAAGGTAAGCTGATCATCATCTAACACCACCTCAGTTTTCTTTGTCGTTCTTCTGTATATTATTCTTTTCATGAGCTTGGATGTTAGGTTGATACTGTGGTAATTCTTGCAGTTGTAAGCTCTTGCAGACTTCGGAATTGCGTGAGGGATATTTTTTCAAAAGTCAGATGGTATGTCGCAACACTCATACATTCAACACATCAACGCGAATAGTCGTTTCGTTACCACTTCCTCCAATGATTTAAAAATTCTGATGAGATGTTATCTTTCCCTTCTATCTTATTTGATCTTAAGTCCTCCAAAGTTCTTTTAAATTGTGATTCTTACACTGGTTCCCTTATCTCTTCTAAATCGATAACTGTTTCATCTTTTATCACATCAGACAAATCTTACCCATTATAGAGGCTTTCAATATACTATTTCCACCTATCAGCTCTCTCCTCTGCATTAAACAGTGGAATACCCACAGCACTTTTAATGTTACCAATACAGTGTTTAATACCGAAGACATTGCTCTCGCATGCTTTTGATGTGGTTGAAATATTTGTAGGCAATTTCAATAATGGAAATGTTTCAATTAATTTAACTGTATATACATCGTTTTCGATGTTACCGACTGATGTGGAGCTTTGGACAGAGACAACTGAAGTGCTCTGAATGAAAGAGGAGGAGGAGAAAAAGGTGGATTCAGCTCTATGGTAAGTGCGTTACAGTGTTCATCAGCGGAGTGGTTTCAGTTGCATACAGACCTTGAATGAATAGTCAGTACAGTAAATGTATGTGTTATCGTTCCAGCCGAAGTTACTAACAGAATTTTAGCGCTTCTCGTTGCATTAAAGATCCATATCAACGCGCGCACACACACACACACACACACTGGTCATCATCCATGGAATTGACTGCCCGTTGTATTAGCATGAAATTCGTGTTTAAAATCTTCCCTTTCCTCCACCAGCACGTTTGACAACTGATGATGCACTGCATACTTCCACCTATCATCATCAGCAATCTGCTCTATCTGTGAAGCGTTCCCAGTCCCTATTTTCTTGACCACTTTGCAAGCGGCTTAAGAAGTAATCTACGATAATGGAATGACTACAGTTCAATACATGCTCTAGTTTTCGAGTACCCTGATGCTTATGAATGTAGGTTAATGCGTTAAACGATCTTCAACGAACCTGACAAGCCAGCAGCGTCGCCGAAAGCGAAATAACTATTTTCTTATAATTCTCTGTCTGTTGCCATTATCAGCGTACACAGCACAAAATGTTACCGACCTGCTGTGAGCTCTCTATTGATTCGATTTATATCAGACTGTGACGAAAGTTACAAAGACATTACGAGGATGAAACAGCGAGCTTCACATATTAATAGGGGCTAGTATCGCCCGTGTCGAAATTAAGTCAAATGATTCTGTGGACATCTCGACAAACTGACTTTCCATTATCAGAGTTCAATGATAATGACATTTTATTACTTAAAGTAACCCCAGATGCTAAATTAATGCATTACAGAATATGCACTGTAAACTGATCAAACAGCAATTATAACCCTCAAATTATTTGGTATTATGTGAATTGATCATTTAAATTTTTCTTTCTATGCAGTAATAGAATCATTATTAATCTGAACATTATGTCTAATACGTTGTCTGCAAAAATATTACGCATCTTTGGGTCTTGGTCTTTCAGTCCATCCGTTTGTGTTCTAAAACAAATATAATTTCTATATAAAAAAAAAATGTCGTGGCTATTCAAAGTAAAGGAACTGAAAATTGGGAATTTACTTAAATTTTGTGGTATTGGAGGTAAATGTACACGAAGTTACTCCTACACATACGTAAGTGGAAAATTATGCTAATGAACGGTACACGTGCTGGCTGGGACGTTTTCGTTACTACGATGTTTTGATTTTCAGTGCTGAATTTTCATCGACCTAACAAATGGAGCACTGTAACTGCCCGGCATGCATGTGCTACTGCACACGAATCAAGTAAACTTACAGGGTGTCCCATCTATCTGGACCACTCTAAACTGTTTGTCCTGATGCAAATTACAAAATGTTTCAAGCAAAGGTTCTTAAGCCGTCAGGAGGGACATGAATCAGTATGATTGCCTTCGTTGTAGCTTTGTTTTTCACAAAGATATGAACAGCGATATGACTTTTTTAAATGGCACCCTGTATTTTTTATTCGGTAATTCATTTCCTCTCCTAAAGATCTATTCAAAAATGTATCACAGTGTATCATTCACTGAAACAACATTATTAATTACATAACACAACATTGACGTTGACGCTCCCAGCGATTAGTGCAGGTACTCGGGGTAATGGACCACATCCACGTGCTGACGTTTATAGAGGACAAATGTAAACATAAGAAGAATGCACATCCGTCATTCCGTCAACCATCGTCAGTTGAAGAGTTGTGTGAGTAGTATGTAGAATGAGATGCTACTCATATATGGGGAAAGTAAGTTAGCAGAACAGTAATTGCAATACTATTTTCTTATGTACGAGTACATTTAGCACAGTAGTTTAGTCCTTTTAAATATGGTTGTGTAGAGCAGGCATAAAGTAAAGGCTGTCCTTCCTACGAACTGCATCGATATAACGTTTGTTTTATTGTTGTTAATGTAGGCGAAATGCTACGCAGGCAGCGGAACCGTACAGAGAGCGATGTCTGACAAGAACCTACCTTCCCGACAATATTTTCTCGTCTTGTTGCGGTGCTTCAGGATACGGGAATTGTCAACCCACGACAACGAAATCGTCGTAACACCCGCACAGATGAAGCTGCCGAAGTTACTGTTCTCGCTTCTTGCTATGAATCCACATATGAGGACACGACAGCTTGAATTCGAGATCGGCATTCCTAAAACCAGTGTACATCGTATTCTTACACGTCACCGGTTCCATCCTTACCATGTACTCCTACATCAAGAATTGCATGGAAATGATATCCAGTATCGTGTATAGTTCTGCCAGTGGGCACAGCAGCAAATCCTCGCCAACCCTAACTTCTTCTCCAATGTTCTATTTCCCGATGAATGTTCCTTCTCAAACAAAGGACAGGTAAATACGAGGAACATGGAATATTAGTCCCCTGACAACCCACAATGGCTGACACAGGTGGATCATCAGCGTCAATAGAGAGTTAACGTTTGGTGTGGAATGCTTGGTACAACAGTTATTGGCCCTTATTTCATTAATGGTAGTCTAAACGGCATAGTTTATGCCAACTTCCTCAGACGAATTCTTCCTTCTCTTCTGGATGAAGTGCCACTAGGAACCTAAATGCTTACATGGTATCAACACAATGGATGCTCAGCACATAATGCCTTGCGTACACGTCGTGTTCTGAACCGAAGGTATCCTGCCAGATGGAATGGTCGAGGAGGAACAGTTACTTGGCCTGCTAGGTCTCCTGATTTAAATACTCTGGACTTTTTTCTTTGGGGTGTATTAAAGACGTTCCCAGAATGAGATTTTCACTCTGCAGCGGAGTGTGCGCTGATATGAAACTTCCTGGCAGATTAAAACTGTGTGCCCGACCGAGACTCGAACTCGGGACCTTTGCCTTTCGCGGGCAAGTGCTCTACCAACTGAGCTACCGAAGCACGACTCACGTCCGGTACTCACAGCTTTACTTCTGCCAGTACCTCGTCTCCTACCTTCCAAACTTTACAGAAGCTCTCCTGCGAACCTTGCAGGACTAGCACTCCTGAAAGAAAGGATATAGCGGAGACATGGCTTAGCCACAGCCTGGGGGATGTTTCCAGAATGAGATTTTCACTCTGCAGCGGAGTGTGCGCTGATATGAAACTTCCTGGCAGATTAAAACTGTGTGCCCGACCGAGACTCGAACTCGGGACCTTTGCCTTTCGCGGGCAAGTGCTCTACCAACTGAGCTACCGAAGCACGACTCACGTCCGGTACTCACAGCTTTACTTCTGCCAGTACCTCGTCTCCTACCTTCCAAACTTTACAGAAGCTCTCCTGCGAACCTTGCAGGACTAGCACTCCTGAAAGAAAGGATATAGCGGAGACATGGCTTAGCCACAGCCTGGGGGATGTTTCCAGAATGAGATTTTCACTCTGCAGCGGAGTGTGCGCTGATATGAAACTTCCTGGCAGATTAAAACTGTGTGCCCGACCGAGACTCGAACTCGGGACCTTTGCCTTTCGCGGGCAAGTGCTCTACCAACTGAGCTACCGAAGCACGACTCACGTCCGGTACTCACAGCTTTACTTCTGCCAGTACCTCGTCTCCTACCTTCCAAACTTTACAGAAGCTCTCCTGCGAACCTTGCAGGACTAGCACTCCTGAAAGAAAGGATATAGCGGAGACATGGCTTAGCCACAGCCTGGGGGATGTTTCCAGAATGAGATTTTCACTCTGCTGCGGAGTGTGCGCTGATATGAAACTTCCTGGCAGATTAAAACTGTGTGCCCGACCGAGACTCGAACTCGGGACCTTTGCCTTTCGCGGGCAAGTGCTCTACCAACTGAGCTACCGAAGCACGACTCACGTCCGGTACTCACAGCTTTACTTCTGCCAGTACCTCGTCTCCTACCTTCCAAACTTTACAGAAGCTCTCCTGCGAACCTTGCAGGACTAGCACTCCTGAAAGAAAGGATATAGCGGAGACATGGCTTAGCCACAGCCTGGGGGATGTTTCCAGAATGAGATTTTCACTCTGCAGCGGAGTGTGCGCTGATATGAAACTTCCTGGCAGATTAAAACTGTGTGCCCGACCGAGACTCGAACTCGGGACCTTTGCCTTTCGCGGGCAAGTGCTCTACCAACTGAGCTACCGAAGCACGACTCACGTCCGGTACTCACAGCTTTACTTCTGCCAGTACCTCGTCTCCTACCTTCCAAACTTTACAGAAGCTCTCCTGCGAACCTTGCAGGACTAGCACTCCTGAAAGAAAGGATATAGGGGAGACATGGCTTAGCCACAGCCTGGGGGATGTTTCCAGAATGAGATTTTCACTCTGCAGCGGAGTGTGCGCTGATATGAAACTTCCTGGCAGATTAAAACTGTGTGCCCGACCGAGACTCGAACTCGGGACCTTTGCCTTTCGCGGGCAAGTGCTCTACCAACTGAGCTACCGAAGCACGACTCACGTCCGGTACTCACAGCTTTACTTCTGCCAGTACCTCGTCTCCTACCTTCCAAACTTTACAGAAGCTCTCCTGGGAACCTTGCAGGACTAGCACTCCTGAAAGAAAGGATATAGCGGAGACATGGCTTAGCCACAGCCTGGGGGATGTTTCCAGAATGAGATTTTCACTCTGCAGCGGAGTGTGCGCTGATATGAAACTTCCTGGCAGATTAAAACTGTGTGCCCGACCGAGACTCGAACTCGGGACCTTTGCCTTTCGCGGGCAAGTGCTCTACCAACTGAGCTACCGAAGCTCGACTCACGTCCGGTACTCACAGCTTTACTTCTGCCAGTACCTCGTCTCCTACCTTGGAAGGTAGGAGACGAGGTACTGGCAGAAGTAAAGCTGTGAGTACCGGACGTGAGTCGTGCTTCGGTAGCTCAGTTGGTAGAGCACTTGCCCGCGAAAGGCAAAGGTCCCGAGTTCGAGTCTCGGTCGGGCACACAGTTTTAATCTGCCAGGAAGTTTCATATCAGCGCACACTCCGCTGCAGAGTGAAAATCTCATTCTGGAAACATCCCCCAGGCTGTGGCTAAGCCATGTCTCCGCTATATCCTTTCTTTCAGGAGTGCTAGTCCTGCAAGGTTCGCAGGAGAGCTTCTGTAAAGTTTGGAAGGTAGGAGACGAGGTACTGGCAGAAGTAAAGCTGTGAGTACCGGACGTGAGTCGTGCTTCGGTAGCTCAGTTGGTAGAGCACTTGCCCGCGAAAGGCAAAGGTCCCGAGTTCGAGTCTCGGTCGGGCACACAGTTTTAATCTGCCAGGAAGTTTCATATCAGCGCACACTCCGCTGCAGAGTGAAAATCTCATTCTGGAAACATCCCCCAGGCTGTGGCTAAGCCATGTCTCCGCTATATCCTTTCTTTCAGGAGTGCTAGTCCTGCAAGGTTCGCAGGAGAGCTTCTGTAAAGTTTGGAAGGTAGGAGACGAGGTACTGGCAGAAGTAAAGCTGTGAGTACCGGACGTGAGTCGTGCTTCGGTAGCTCAGTTGGTAGAGCACTTGCCCGCGAAAGGCAAAGGTCCCGAGTTCGAGTCTCGGTCGGGCACACAGTTTTAATCTGCCAGGAAGTTTCATATCAGCGCACACTCCGCAGCAGAGTGAAAATCTCATTCTGGAAACATCCCCCAGGCTGTGGCTAAGCCATGTCTCCGCTATATCCTTTCTTTCAGGAGTGCTAGTCCTGCAAGGTTCCCAGGAGAGCTTCTGTAAAGTTTGGAAGGTAGGAGACGAGGTACTGGCAGAAGTAAAGCTGTGAGTACCGGACGTGAGTCGTGCTTCGGTAGCTCAGTTGGTAGAGCACTTGCCCGCGAAAGGCAAAGGTCCCGAGTTCGAGTCTCGGTCGGGCACACAGTTTTAATCTGCCAGGAAGTTTCATATCAGCGCACACTCCGCTGCAGAGTGAAAATCTCATTCTGGAAACATCCCCCAGGCTGTGGCTAAGCCATGTCTCCGCTATATCCTTTCTTTCAGGAGTGCTAGTCCTGCAAGGTTCGCAGGAGAGCTTCTGTAAAGTTTGGAAGGTAGGAGACGAGGTACTGGCAGAAGTAAAGCTGTGAGTACCGGACGTGAGTCGTGCTTCGGTAGCTCAGTTGGTAGAGCACTTGCCCGCGAAAGGCAAAGGTCCCGAGTTCGAGTCTCGGTCGGGCACACAGTTTTAATCTGCCAGGAAGTTTCATATCAGCGCACACTCCGCTGCAGAGTGAAAATCTCATTCTGGAAACATCCCCCAGGCTGTGGCTAAGCCATGTCTCCGCTATATCCTTTCTTTCAGGAGTGCTAGTCCTGCAAGGTTCGCAGGAGAGCTTCTGTAAAGTTTGGAAGGTAGGAGACGAGGTACTGGCAGAAGTAAAGCTGTGAGTACCGGACGTGAGTCGTGCTTCGGTAGCTCAGTTGGTAGAGCACTTGCCCGCGAAAGGCAAAGGTCCCGAGTTCGAGTCTCGGTCGGGCACACAGTTTTAATCTGCCAGGAAGTTTCATTAAAGACGTTGTCTATCGCGATATTCCAACAACTCCAGAGCACACGCAGGAACGTATCATGCTTGCTTGTAATTCTCTTCAACAGACAACACTGGAAGCAGTAAATAATTGTTTCGTTCAACGAGTGCACCAGTCTGTCGGTGTCCAGGACCACCACGTTGACCACCTTTGAATGTTCTACTCCTGGGCAATGGTACAGGAGAGTCAAAGTCAATTTTGTGTTTTGTTTATACTTGGTTTTCATTTGTTTTCTGACAACTCCAGCAAGTGGACGAATTTGTGACCCCAGGCTGAAAGTTAGTGCTGTGTTAAGTAATTTATAACGTTGTGTTTCAGTGAATGGAACACTGTGATACATTTATGAATAGGTCTTCAGGAGAGGGAATGAATTACCGAATTAAAAATACGGGATGGCAGCTATAAAAGTCATAAGATTCATATCTTTCTAAAGAAACAAAGCTACAACGAAGGCCGTCATGCTGATTGATGCCCCGTGATGGCTGAAGAACATTTGCTTGAAACATTTTGTAATTTGCATCAGGACCAACAGTTATTTAGGGTGGTCAAGATATATAGACAAAGTAATAGGAATAATGTGGATTTTGATCACAATGATGTTATTGTTGTAATTATAGATGAGAATCGATTTCACAGACTGTTGCTACTTTCGTGTCTCATTTCAACCACAGCACCTGATAGATGTTGGTACCAGTATTAGCGAAGTGAGAGACAGGGGAATTCCCGATTTTCACGTATTGGTGATTTTAATGAATCATGGGGAAGTTATTATCAGAGTTATGAATATGAATGTATCTAGTTCATTTTACGACTGTTAACAGCTAAATATACAAATAATTTTTTTTCTTTATATACATCTGTAGCAAAGTGTGTTTCGACTTATGTAAGTTCAATGGCCTCCTTGTACAATTAATACAAAAAATCTGAACTTGAATTTTTGGGTTAATTTATTAACATTATTAAGACATTTAACGGCTTACAAAGCACTGATTGCGTCTGTTAAACATGCTTGGGAAGTTAAACTGATTCGATAATTATTTCCCCAAATAAAAATGGAGCTGTAAGCTACACAGCTTATTGAACAGGAAATTTCAATCACGTTATACATCATCATATTTGCATTAATGTCGACAGTACTTGATTCCTACAGGAATACAGCAGTTACGTTAGTTCACTTGTAGCTGGAGACAATACTTTACAGTTCAGACTAACACAGTCAACCAGAAAAATAATAACATTGGTGCTGGACCTACGTCGTAAATCTTTTATGGTTATCGATAACCTTAACTACAGTGTTATGCTTACTAGTGACATACACAAGTTATTTTCATCTAGGTTGAACATTGGATGACATGCATCAACTTCCCTTCTTAGTACTGTACATAATGCCTTTCAGATGTATATAAATTTCTCTCCCCTCTCTCTCTCTCCCCCCCCCCCCTGTCTCCTCTCCCTCTCCCCCCTCTCTCTCTCCTCCCTCTCATCTCTCTCTCTTCTCTCTCATCTCTCTCTCTCTGCTTGTTAACATCCATGCTGTGCTTCTTGCAAGTGATGTCTCCTGATTGTTCGTACCCCTTGTTTTATACCACTTACATGCAGTATTGGTTAGTGCTCTTTGCACTTACGAGTAAGGATCACTACATATGAGATTCGTTATGAAAGTGATGCTGTTTGATTTGTTATGACAAGGTATCTACGGTGGGGTTTGCTAATACATAGAAAATTAGTGGTGGATTTGAGTACATTGCTGATGTTTTCTGTGTCTGCTCCAAAGAGCTAATTTCATTTTTATTATTTTACACATGCATTACCGGGTAGCCCTGCATTGCCATCACCACCACCACTACGGGAACCACCAAAGTGGTGGTATGTATGTCATTTTCCTCGCACATCTTCTTCCAGTCTATTTAAATTATTCCCTCCCTTGTACCTCACTACACATTCTCAATTTGAACTATAATTTTGATGCCTCTGTCAGCTGCTATGCTGACATAAATACCCATACGCTATATGTGGAATATAAAGGAGTTTTTTATGGTGACAGGAAGTTCACACCACGTTATCTGCATTGTAATCAGAGAGAGGATCTAACGACATATCTACCCTCTCAAATGTATCCGAAAGTATAGCAACCATCCCTTCACGTTGCAAAGGACTAGTCCACCATTCAGTTTGAAGACGTGGGGTACCACTCCCGCTCAGGACATGACGCCATCTTTAGTCTGAATAAGTTTGCTATTCCTGTTTCACTAGGCACCCAGTGCCCTGTTGCTGTAATGAATAAATTGAAACCAGTGTAGTAAATGTGTGTGTTCGTTCCAGTCGAACATAGTGAATAGCGCTTTAAATCTTTCAGTACGTTTTACATATCCATCAACCCACACAAACACATCGATCATTAACAATGTAATTTCCAATTGTTTGCTGAACACCTGTTAGCTATCAAACTCGTCTGATCTGAAAGCCAGTTATCCTGCTCTAGTTGACAGCTGATTTCTTGGAAATAGTAGTTACAGCACTTGATTGTGAATGCAGTGCAGTTTCTTTTGGTGTCCATATCCTAGTGCCTGACGCTGCGGTTTTACAACACTACTTGAATGAGTTTTGGTGGAACACAAGATCTTCACTATGCCATCACTGTGGAAGATGAGGTAAATTATGTAGGTCACCACCATTAGACAGTTGTTTGGAAATGGTCCACAATACTCCAAACTTTTCCAGTTTAGATATGTCATGATGTCTTCTACGTTTTTGTCAGGAACAAACATCATCTCTGCGTTTCATTTCTACTATGCTGTGTGTTGTGTGACCAGCATAGTTGACACCATGCGTTGTTCAGCTTCCTGTGAGGGCAAATGGACTGAAACCTGATAATGTCAATTTAGC
This sequence comes from Schistocerca piceifrons, assembly GCF_021461385.2. Taxonomy (NCBI): domain Eukaryota; kingdom Metazoa; phylum Arthropoda; class Insecta; order Orthoptera; family Acrididae; genus Schistocerca; species Schistocerca piceifrons. The sequence continues at coordinate 183,146,665 of NC_060142.1, read as the reverse complement.
ACCAGATACCGGCCTCAAAGCGATGGTAGAAGTTTTTTTCGGTTTTACACAGGATGGAGATGTGTAGGAGATGTGTATTCTGTCCTCAGCAGTTTGATCATCTGTAATCGGCGGCGGTGCTGCAGTTTCTCTTTTCACTTATTTAGATGTCGCAAGATAATGGGAGGCAGGGGAAGAGGGAGTTTGGAATTGTATCCTACGGTTAAATGAAAAAACCATACCGATTTTGCTCGTAAGACTAAAAGAAAGCAGTCGTCGCCTATTTTCATGGTAAGATGTAATTTATTATCGTCACGATTGAGTTTTTTAATAAATTCTCCCTTATAGGAGGTGCGTTGACATTAAATACACGTGTCGTGTTCTCCTATTGCACAATGGTATGCCGCTAAGGGCAGTGGTTGGTACAGTGTCGTGTGTGGTCTCCCAACCCAGCAGTGCTCCAGTCAGGACATGGTTACCTTTCAGACGACGAAGTGAGTAGTGCTACTTGTCCCCGTCATTTATCTCATTTTCATTAGGGGGCGTTGTGACTTTTTGTGTTTAGCGCAGAGTCGCCACCTCCACTTCCCAGTCACGTACTCCAGTGGGGGCACATTGGTGGAAGTGCTGTTGACGTAGAAGCCTTCCAGAAGTGATAGCAGCTGGACATTTGGAAAAGTCTGCATTGCAACATTTAGTTGGAGGAAGGGAGGGAGAGGTAGGGTTAGAGGAGTAACTCAAATTTCGATAGTTTCTGACTGCACATCAGGAGAACGCTCGTTCAACTATCGCCCCTCTCTCCTGTTGTAGCCTTTGAAGATGAAGATTCTCAGTAATCCCCTGTACATATGTAGCATTGTGATTCGTTGATTTCTATAAGATTTTATAGTTTGTATTGACTGCAGCATGACTGTCGAGCAACGCAGGGGGAGGCGACTGCAGCGAACTCTGACGTCAAACAGAGACCGATACAGTTCTCAGCTGAATTTTTACAGCTGTACTCTCATTAAAATCCTCTCTGCCCAACACCAGCATCCCAGCAGCTGAAGTCAAGTACTGCCAAAAACCAAAGATACTACCTTCGATTCCAGCCTTTTCCCAGTCAAGTAGTAGTTGAAGAGTTGAGTCTGAGCATGACTGCCATTAGTTGCGAGTTGTGTTGTGTAATCTTTTCCCAGCAGGATATACCAGTTGTACGGTATCGCGAATTATTGCACTGTATTGCGATTTTAGGCGCTCGTTGTGTAGCGCTATGCATATAGTTGTATAATTAGGACTTATGTTTAGATCTAATTACGTAATTAGGACACTTCCCCAACCAAAATAAATAATGTGGACTAATGTAACCTTCCTCTCCAGTATGTAGACCGTTTGCATGTGTTGCGGGGTGCAATTCTGAGTCGTGTTCAGAAGCACTAGAATTCAAGTCTCGTAAAGACACCGCCATTTTTAATTTTCCGTCAATTCAAAGTGCTCTCATCAATACTTTTGGTAGATGGATTTAACTTGTGGAAGTTTAATGACAAGTATCCTGTGCAATTTTTACTTTCTACATTAAAGGGTCGATATGCTACAACTTTGAGGAGTTGTTGTTTGGTCTTCAGTCCAGAGACTGGTTTGATGCAGCTCTCCATGCTACTCTATCCTGTGCAAGATTCTTCATCTCCCAGTACCTACTGCAACCTGCATCCCTCTGAATCTGTTTAATGTATTCCTCTCTTGGTCTCCCTGTACGATTTTTACCCTCCACGCTGCCCTCCAACACTAAACTGATGATCCCTTGATGCCTCACAATATGCCCTACCAACCGATCCCTTCTTCTAGTCAAGTTGTGCCACAAACCCCTCTCCACCCCATTAGTTATGTGATCTATTCATCTAATCTTCAGCATTCTTCTGTAGCACCACATTTCGAAAGCTTCTATTCTCTTCTTGTCTAAACTATTTATCGTCCACGTTTCACTTCCATACATGGCTACACTCCATACAAATACTTTCAGAAAAGACTTCCTGACAGTTAAATCTATACTCGATGTTTACAAATTTCTCTTCTTCAGAACGCTTTCCTTGTCATTGCCAGTCTACACTTTATATCCCCTCTACTTAGCCCATCATCAGTTACTTTGCTCCCTAAATAGCTAAACTCATTTACTACTTTAAGCGTCTCATGTCCTAATCTAATTCCTGCTGCTGCATCACCCGATTCAATTCGACTACATTCCATTATACTCGTTATGCTTTTGTTGATGATCATCTGATATCCTCCTTTCAAGACTAAGTCCATTCCGTTCAGCTGCTCTATCAGGTCCTTTGCTGTCTCTGACAGAATTACAGTGTCATCGGCGAACCTCCAAGTTTTTATTTTATTTCTTCTTCATGGATTTTAATTCCTACTCCGAATTTTTCTTTTGTTTCCTTTACTGCTTGCTCAACACACAGATTGAATAACATCGTGGATAGGCTACAACCCTGTCTCACTCCCTTCCCAACCACTGCTTCCCTTTCGTGCCCCTCGACTCTTATAACTGCCTTCTGGTTTCTGTACAAATTGTGAATAGCCTTTCGCTCCCTGTATTTTACCCCTGCCACCTTCCGAATTTGAAAGCGAGTATTCTAGTCAACATTGTCAAAAGTTTTCTCTAAGTCTACAAGTGCTACAAATGTAGGCCTGCCTTTCCTTAATCTATTTTCTAAGATAAGTCGTAGGGTCAGTATTTCCTCACGTGTTCCATCACTTCCATGGAATCCAAACTGATCTTCCCCGAGGTCGGCTTCTACCAGTTTTTCCATTCGTCTGTAAAGGACTAACTGATAGTTATGTGACCTGATTCTTAAAACTCAAAAGTGGTTAAGTGTGTTCTGAACATTAAGTCATGTTTTCTTCTGGTATTGTATCAGTTTTTTTTTTAAATTTCAACTTAAGGGATTGTAATGCAACTTTTATCCATGGAGGTTGTTCCACAATATTGCTTTAATATTGTTGTTTAAATGTCTTTCGGTGTTGCTTTTGCATAAGTTCTTGCGAGAAGATGTTCGGAAACAAAATAAAAGAATTTCAGTGTAACATGAAACTGATTAATTAATGGCTGTTGTACCTTCAATAAATAATATTTTGGTTTGTGGGGCTCTCAACTGCGCGGTCATCAGGCCCGTACAAAGTCCCAATCATGACACAGTCCAATTTTTTTTACAGTCCAATCTAGCCACTCTCACGAATGATGATGATGTAGAAATGATGAGGATAACACAAATACCCAGTCCCCCGGCGGAGAAAATTCCCGCCATAAACAAAGGAAGTTAACTGACACTTGCATTGAAAAAAATCAATGAAATGGTCGGACATGGTGCAAACTGTTCACCAATGTACAGAAAAGATTGCTGGGCCTCTCTAAATTAATAAACTTCTGCAGTAAGTGTGTTCGATTTTCAGTGTTCAACCAGACCGCTCCACTTCCCCACTAAATCTGTATCTCTGCCTTTCACCAGCAACTAATTGAAGACATAAGTTACAAGAGCTATTCCGACATGAAAGGATTCGTGAAGGAGACGAGTTCGTGGAGGGCCACATCAAACGACTCAGAAGACTGATGCCTCAAAAAAAAAGTAAATAAATAAAAATTTGTTGTAATTCTGTCACTGACTTGCTCTGAAAGTGTTTGCGTCATTCTCATACGAAATGCTGGAAGGAAAAGTAATATTGTCTTGGATACACATCCGATAGATGATGGAATAGAAAAAATGACCCTTCCGTATTTCCTGCTCAAGATGTTTCATAGCCGTTTGGTTTACGTACAAACTGGTCGATTGTTATTAGCTTTAAAAAATGCGTTTAAAGTCAGAACATATGTGAAAACGTAGGTTGTTATTACTCTGAATGGTGGGCAGAATGTTCTTACCAATGCGTGTGTAACCTGTCTTGTACACGACGGACCACAGTGAAAGTGATGAAGCTGAGTCATGTCCCAAGACGGAAAGGCTCAGCAACCTGCGTTGAAATACTGAGGGGTGGAAGGCCATTCTCTCATTTCAGCAACATTGTCAGTCACATTAACGTTCACACTTTAGGTCATGACCTCTATGTTCCTCAGTACCACTTTTGGTATGTGTGGTTTATGACTTTTACATGCGCAAATGGTGGGCAGAATGTTCTTACCAATGCGTGTGTAACCTGTCCTGTACACGACGGACCACAGTGAAAGCGATGAAGAACCGAGTGATGGATTGGGGGCCACAAGTGCTGAGTGCAGTGCCCAGGCTGTGTGAGTTACTCTGCGAAGCAGCGCTTAGTGGATCGCTCGTGCAGAAGGACTTCTGGCCGTAAAACTCTTCTCGATTTGCTTGGGGTCGCACAGGAGGCGCCGTTTCACCTGGGCCAGATGACAGCCTGTCGCAGTAGTGGCCAGTTGGCAGGAAGTGGGAGAAGGAAGCCGTGTAAGAGAGACTGCTGTAAACTGATACTTTGTGGAAACTGTGAGGAGGTCATAAAATTCCCAGTATTCTCATGTTACAAGCTGGCAAGATACAGACAGAGCGGCTGGTTCACGTGTTTAGTGGAGGCAATAATGACGCCAGGATGTCGTGAGGTTCCTTTAGCGACCGGCAAAAACGTATATTTCCCGGGCACAACTGTGTGGGAAGCTTAACAGCCCTCTTTCAGAAATCGGAAATGGTCGGCTTGGAATGATTAGATCTCTCCGTAAATGAGGGACTGTGGTCTCGTACTTGAAGATGCTTTTTGCCAAAAAATTGCAATGCTAACCATGGGACCGACGCCTACCTAGTCTAAAACCTTCCTTTTTCGGACAGGAGAGATTAGGAGGATTCTGAAAGTGGAGGCTTGCTCCCCCAGCGTGAGAATCCCGGGGCGGTGTTTGATTGGCTAGCAGGCCAAAAGAAGAGTCAAGAGGGGAGATTTAATGAGCAGAGGATAGTTCGACTGGTTTGTGCAATGTGAAGGTGGTTTCGTTTTTGCAATTTCGGTCAAATATACCGAGGCTTTGTGGATAGTGGTTATGTTTCCCTGACTTCTTCCTTTTCTGGTCCTTCCCTGGTGCAGAACTACAAGTCTTTTGCCAGTGGAGGAGACTTGTGATGTGTACTAAGAGCCAGCGGGAGTTTCCAGCTGTACCGACAGTGTTGCTGCATATCATCTCGGACATACCGTGTGTCACGAGGGTGAACGTACTCGTCTTGAGTCGGCCGTCTCACGTCTGACAATCCCAGCACGCACCGTCGTGACCGTGAGTCAAATTGGTTGGGCTAGACCAGGGAACATGTGCATCTGACAATGAAATATTCCGGGATATCAGGGCTCTGACAGGGAAGATTTCCGCTTTCTAATAACCAGAAAGCCAGGCAGCGTAGTTTGCTGCAGAACGCCGCTTCTTGCCCACAAAGCGCCGTTTTATGCTGTCACCTGAATGTAGGTGAGAGGTTAAGGTATTTCTGCTCCGGTGTAGGACTGTTAATTGATGTTTATAGCTCCCTGTTCTCAGGTAAACCATAATTTGTAACATACTTGGCGGTAGTTGTTTCCATTTGAGTAGAGTTGTGCCTCAGTTGATTCATGTAAACAAAGTCAGTTTGTGTTGTAGAAGGGATTAATTCAGCGGAGAATTTTGTACAGCTTTCACCCGAATGTATGCTTTGCCAATCACACGTCATTCCCTTTCCGATTTGTGTTTGTCATCTTTGATCAACTAGTTGTAGTTACAGAAGGAGTAACAAAACTTATCATAACTTTGTAAGCTTAAATACGACATAGTTCTCATTCATAGTGCCTCAGCTTTTCTAAGCTTTTATTATATTGTAGTGGTATCGGGGTACTCCAGCTATTTAATGTTCAATGTTGTTAAACTAATTAATTTGATTGTTAATTTACGTTCTGAAAGTAGCCACAGCCATAGACCACAGGAGTGCAATAATCAGTTCACGAATTCATATAAAAAACCTAAGGGTGTAGTTCACGATCTGAAGATTACTAAGAAGATAATACTTCTTTTATGTAAAAATAATAACATTTAGTATCACTCAGACATATATTTATGATTTAAGCAAGCGGCGGCCTGCAATACGATACAATTGGGTTACAAAACAGGTGAAGACATACTGCGCTCAATGGCCACAAATCATCAGAGGGCCTACAAACGTAAACGGAATGACGTAAAAATATACTGCTCGCTTTGTAACGTGGAAATTGGAAGTTTGTGGTAAGTGTCTATGGGACCAAACTGCTGAGGTCCTTTGTCACTATGCTTACACACAACTCTAAGGACAACACACACACCCAAGCCCGATGGGGGACTCGAACATTCGACGCGGGTAGCCGCGTGGATCGTGGCAAGGCCCCTAGAGCGCGAGGTTGCCCCGCACAGCCGTGTAACGTGGGAACATCACCTTCTGCAGCACGTTTGGGCAAACGCCGGCCAGCGGGCCGTATCTGGCCCGCGTGTGTTTACAGTCTGGCCTTCAGAAGAAATTCGTGGGAGAGTAAGCGACGTGTTGCAGAATTCTGCAACACAGGTTCTTAAGACAGCTAGTATAAAATGTCTTTATGTAAAGAAACGTAGAACATCTGAATATAGTGTGGACATAATATTAATCGATTTTAAAAAAAGAGAGTTTTAAGGCATAACTTGTTGACATAACATGTCGGGAAGGGATGACATTCATATGAGTAGCCCAGATGCAAAAGCCGCTGTATGCATTACTTGTCGATTTGATCTGAGCACACTACCGTATAGATTTTTTCAACGCGTACACAATGGAAAAGGTTTCAGGGTGCTAAACCCGCTATAAACGTTTGAAATTGACTGTAGAAAATCGTGTTCGGTCGCAAAAGCCGCTAACTCCACGTTGCCTTCGGTTGAAAAGCCCGCTAAATATCCAGTGTTTGCAAAACCCGTCAAGTTGAACAGGCATGGCAGATGTCGTGCCATATCTGGATGCAAAGCACGCCAACTGACATTCAAAGCTACCTTTCAGTTTGTTATTATTAGACGCGATAATTTTCTTATTCAGAGCTAGATTGACTGTGCTATAGCGAACGCGAACGCAACAGTGAAGCTCTCGTTACTGATGTTTTGTCGAAATATACTCTGGTAAGCACAGTTCAGCTGGTCAATGGGATGTTTGTTGACGTATTTGCGTGAGTCTTTTGAAGAAAATAAGTGATTTTGTGGGCGGCTTAAATGAAGAAGATGGTACACAAGAAGTGGGAATAATTGAAATAATAGGAATTTTGCAAGAAGTCGAACCCATCGTTGCAGTTGAAAATCACGAGACCGAGGGCGACGGTCCCTAACGCAAAAGAAAGATGCGACCTGATCAGTCGAGAGGAAATAATTCCAAATCAGAAAGGTAAGAACATCAGAAGCATTATTAAAACAATGTTATGCACTGATAACTGTGATGGCACTTATTGTTATGATATACGTGGAACGTTTTCTGAAATTACTGAAAACTGGCATTTAGAGATTCAAAAAGCCAAAAAAGTCCTGTTCAAGAAAACCAAAAACAAGAAGATTTGTCCAGTTCGTGGAGAGCCGTTCTACAACTTTGAAGCTGGAGAGTGGAAGAGCTTCCTGGGCCATCACCAATCACAAATTGTGTAGAACTTTCAGAGGTCAAACTCGGAGATGTCAAAAGTTCCACTTTTGTGAAGACTCTATACGAGGTGTCAGACGAGCAGGAAGGCACCCATTGAGTCGCTCCTGTCGCTGCCAACCATCAGAAGAAGCGGGAACAGATAATGAGTTGATGGGCAGCGTTGATATCGGCGTCACTTAAAAGCAATTTTGAGGTAATGTCATTTTTTAGAATTTTTGTCGCTGTTTTATTTAAGATACCAATTCCCTTCAATTTTATTGTTTCCTAAAATTTTGTCAGTGACTTAGTAATACGCAATTCGGAACTCAATTTATCTTCTACAATCTCTTGAGATGTCGAAAGAGAAATGATGTATTTTTTTTATTCTAATGCTGAGCATTAATATTTGTTCTCTTTTTGACGTTAAGTAACTCACTTTTTCTGGTAATGTAATATCACCTTCGTATTTTTATATGCCAATTTTGTGAAGTCATCGGACTTCTCTTTGAAATAAAACGTACTCTTTTTATATTCGCAATAACTAAATTCCACTTTTCTGTCATTCGAATAGTTCAAATAGCTCTGAGTGCTATGGGACTTAACATCTGAGGTCAGCAGTCGCCTATAACTTAGAACTACTTAAGCCTAACTAACCTAAGAGCATCACACACATCCATACCCGAGGCAGGATTCGAATCTGTGACCGTAGTGGTCGCACGGTTCCAGACTGAAGCGCCTAGAACCGCTCGGTCACACCGGCCGACTTTCTGTCATTCCTAACATATCAGGGAGTAGCGGATTTTGTAACCAAGTATTTGTTTTGTGATTGGATCGATACGTTTGCAAATCCCACTAACTGCATAAATCGGGTGATAACCCTGCTCAGACAGTATAACAGTATAAAAAGCTAATTGCAGATTTCAGCTATTAATACAGTGTAATCATTTTTTACTTATTTTCGGAAAGGAACTAAAGTTTTAACATTAATAGTTTGGATGGTATGAGCTTTCCGTGCTTAACTCAGTCTCACCTGTAATGCAGTTAGCGGCTATTGCAACTGGGCTTCTCAAATCGATAGGTTACCCCATGAACATTAATGTCAGAGGCGCTATAATTTTGACGTTATGCGCTAGGAGCGCTCCTGTCACAGTACGTGACGAGGTGGCCTGCAAGGTTAGTATGTATGCGAATCGTGCCCGCGGCTCACAAAAGGTTGCCCTTGCCTTTTATACACCCGGAGACTGCCAGAAACTACGGCACTATTGGAGGAGAATGTTCAGATGCGAGCTCGTGGAGCTGTACTTGTCTCATGGATGGCTTAGACGCCTAGGGTGGGTACCGACTGCGAGAAAATTTTACTGTTTGCCCAACCGCTCGGGAGCAGTTCCTGCATTACTTGAGCAAACAGTAGCGCTCTTACATGATATATGTACTAGCGAACCTGGCCAAGCTTCGCAGTAGCTAAGTGCAGGCGGAAGCGGATATACGTTCTGATCGCCTTCTCAACTCCTTCACCTCTTTTTGTCTATCACCCCTCTGCCCCCACCCCCTCCGGCCCACGCCGTGCCCACTTCCTCGTTTCCTCTTTCTATGTCCATCACCCCCCCACCCCACCCCTTTCGCTGCTCATTTAATTGTCAACGACACCTTGATTTGGACCTGAAGATATTTATTATAAATATTTAAATCTGTTGGGATCGTTGGTATGCGGGGTACGAGGGGCATCTCCTTTTAATGGATCTGTGGGGATAGTAGCTGCAGTATTTCGCACAGTTTTTATCAGCAAACGGGTTTACTAAGTTTCGGACGATTCATATTCCGTAGTAATATTCCACTCATAAGCTAATAACTTTCCTGCTTTCTGTTAAAGCCGACTTCGAGGAAAAAATTAGTGGCATATTGTTAAGCATTCAACTATTATTAAAGGGGAAAAATTACGTGTGGAAGATACAGTCTGCCTAATGGCTTAAATGTCTTTCTATAATTGTTAAAACTAACTGCGAGAAAGAAAACGAAAACGCACATTTTCACAGCATAGCATACACATTGTGTCCCAGTTAAGTTAGGACTGCATCTGCGAAATTCCAGGCTTCCACGCTATCGCGTGGGGAGTTGCATCATTACAATTCTCGAAGTTTCAAAAACATGTATCTAGAAAGCCAAAGAGATAGCAGTGCCGCTCAAGGCCTTCCGGCCGCGAATGCAACGTACGTATCTGACACTAGTCAGAAAACGGCAGTGAGGCAAGGTCAGTTTCTTTTTTTGAGTTCTCCAGCGTGAAAAACCGAGAGGCAGGTTCCAGGTTGCTCCTCCATGACGATAGTCCATCCCACAACGTGAACACTGTGAACGAGTTTTTGGTGAGCAAATGGATCACAGTCCTGAATCACCCACCGTATTCGCCGGATTTGGCCACAGCCGACTTCTGACTGTTTCCAAAATTTAAGGTAGCAGTGAAAGGACATGATTACGATGCAATTGAGGACAGTCAAAAAAACTATACTGCAGTACTAAATGCAGCTCCAAAAACGGACTACAGTGCCTGTTTCAAAACACTTTTGAAAAACGATTTCAGCTGTGCTTTGATTCAAAGAATTACTATTTTGAGTAAATACAGTGATTTTGTTAATATAGTCGATGAATTGTCATTAGTAGCGGAATTAGGGACACGCTGTGCGTCTTTCCTCATACTGGGCTGTAACAAAAAACTTGTACAATGATGTTTAACCAACATGTAACCTATGTCGTCTGAATGTTCTTGGAGATTAGTGTAAAAATTTGCAGTAAATCGGTCAACAACTTTTGGAGATTTTCATTGACAATTTTGCCCTTTGCAAGTACTCATGCGTGTATACGATAGATAATAAGTACGTGACCTAAGACCGTTCGAGCGTTTATCAGAGTATCATGAAAGAATGTGACGTAAAATGGTCAAGATATTTCGAGATTTTTGTTACTACGTAAAACAACGACTTGAGTTTGTGTAACAGTTTACATAAATCAAGCAAAATGTAACATACATGGAAAGAGAAATCGTGTGATTTAAATGTAAGCCAGCATTCCTTGTCATATGTTTATTAGTTTTAATTATTTCCAGTAGTATCATCTGCGGAGAACGCCACATTGTACACCAAATGGATACGCAATTACCTAAACATGAATGCAAGAACTTGTTTCTGTCATTCAGACTAGGTAAAACCCACAGCTCTGACAGACTGAATGCCGATACGTGTTACACACCTTGTAAGGATGGCAACTTTCGGAAAGTTTAATTAGTGTTATTTGTTTACTCTTGTCGTTTACGGGCTTATTTAAGCCATTTCAGATAACACATCCTTATATATTAGCTGTTTTAATACGGGGTGTTCAAAAAGTCTCTCCGCAGTGCCGTATGATTGTTAGCCGCGCGTGCTCTATGTTTGTTCGCCTGCCTCGCTTTTTCAGCAAACCAATAAACACAACGATAATGCAGTTATATTCTGTACCCATTCATAGGAGAACTTGTGTTAACTGAAATACTGAACGGTTATTTTCAGCAAGATGGTGCAACCGCGCATACAGTTTCAATGTCTTTGCTTGCTGATGTTTTTGGTGATTGCATAATTTCACAGGGACTTTGGCCTCCACGATCGCCTGACGTAACGCCACCTGACTTTCTTATGGGGTGCAGCGAAAGCAACTGTCTATAAAAACCGTACAAAATCTATCGATGAATTGAAAACTGCAATATCCACTTTCACTGATTCTGTTACAGAAGAAATGTTACAGCTTGTATTTGGAAACATGATTAGACGAACTGAATAGTATATTCAACAAAAGGGGGGAACACCTTCATCATTTAATGTGAAAATTTGTAAGTAAAAATGAATATTCAGTAAATTAAAACTTATGTTTCACTGAGTTTCATTTCAGTATATTCACTGCGGCATACGGCACGCGCGGCTAACAATCATGCGGTACTGCTGAGAGACTTTTTGAACACCTCGTAGTAGCCGTGATTTGTAGGTGATATTAACGATTGTGTTTATACCGTAATTTCGTGGTTAGACCGTTCCTGACATCTTATGACTTTTGAAAACCTTTTGAATAATTACGCAAAGAGAAGAAGTTCCATGCTCGAGAGAGAAGCGTCGAACAATCATCTTGCGTTAGAGGAGGGTGCGACAGGCCTTAGGGAGAAAATGTGATTGTAACAGTGGGATGCTATAGCTATATCTACAATATACACTATTTAATCACTTCACATGTTTCTACCATTGCTGTAATCTGTATTTTGACAGTCCCCATTTTATGTGTGAGCAAGGCTTTGACACAAGTGTGCTTCTGGAATCCTGTTTCAACCCTCAAAACCACGTTTGTTAACCTGTGGTGGGGCGGGGGAAACTACCCCGCTACCACTTTGTCACCAGGGCATCCAGTGCGCGAACAGCAAATGATTAATGACAGACGCCACGTGAGAGATCAGCAGCATACGCGTTAATTTGTTTGTCTCTGATGCCTCAATTAATGGACTTTCATATATATTAGCAGCGAGCTTGACGTTCACGCCGCAGACGTCGCCAGATAATGTGAATCATATATAAATGGAGACACGGTGATTCATCGCCAGGATTAGTAGAGGGGCGAGTATCACTACAAAAGAACACAAAGTTGTATTGCTGACTGCATCTTTCATCATATTCACTATAGTCCACGATTAACAGAAAAAGTGAAAAAAATCTCTAAACGGAGAGCTGATGCTTGTACGAGGGACATTCAGTAAGTAATACAACACTTTTTTTCTCTGAAAGCATGTAACTTTTATTCAGAACTTACGGCAAGAAAAAAGGGAATAAAAGTGAGATAGTGTTAATACTTTCATTCTTCTTTATCTCCTCTGCATTACTGCAGACAGCGTGTCACTGAGTACATTTGTACTGTGTATGCAGTACACGTGAGGTGCCTAGTTGTCTCCACTGCCCTGTATGGAATACATAAGTTCTTGTACACTTCACTAGCCTGCTGTCTTCATGATGGTGGTGGTGATGTCCCCAGCGCAGAAAACAGCACGCAGGTAGTGGATTCTTTTTCTTGAGGCTGAAGTTAACTTCGCAAAGAACTGCTGCTACGAATAAACTATAACTCATTTGGGATGCCATTCGCGTTTTTATTGATATAGAGACGAGAAACTATTATTGATCACAACGTATTGAACATATCTTTCCACAGTCATTATATCTGGCTAAAATTACATGAAATACATCCTGCCACAGACAACATGTCTGTCTACTGGAACGGTCAGAACTGGAGAGCCAGACTGCCCGAGACACTTCGCGCGCCAAGCCAGCAAGGCGTGACCCGAACGCCACCGAAGTGCATCGGCAGTAATATCGTCAGTCTTTTGTTTTAGTAATACTTTGATCTTAATAATTTTGAAATGACTGATTGATAGCTGGCTGTTGAGAGATGTTTATTTTAAAAAATGAAGTAATTTGGAAGACAGGTTTAATTAATAATAGGAACTAAAGTTTAACGTTTTGGCGCCCTACCGCCGAACACAGCAGCAAATCACAGAGCAGCAGCATCATACAGGCGGTCTTTCTCACGTGAATGGTACCGAATCTAACATCAGTCACCGGTACCGCATCCCACATTGCGTCATCGCTGTGCTTCTTGCATCTCCACTGCCCTGGGAATAGCTTCCTGGAGCCTAATATAATGGCTGAATAAGCCAGATATATTACAAATTCCAATACACTAAATATTCCCCAGTCTTTGGCTACAGAATTATTTTTCAACACAAATCTCCGTGGAATGCGACGCCCTTATGCAACCTTACTGGGAGGGGCTGCGTGCCTGCATGGTACCACTCTACTGGTCGACGTCGGAGTCAACGTCTTTCTCTATCGATAACCTCCCCATCATCCCACGTACTGCTTCCCGCGGAGTGCATCCTTCATTAGGCCAAACAGATGGAAGTCGGAAAGTGAGAGATCCAGGCTGCAGGGTGGATTAGGAAGAACAATGTAGTTTTGAGAGCTCTTCTGGGGTGCGCAGACTTGTGTAAGGCCTCGCTTTGTCATGGACAAGGAGAAGTTCGTTTGAACTTTTGTGGCAACAAACACAATGAAGTCATTTCTTCAATTTCATGACGCAAGCACAGTAAGTTTCAGAGTTTATCGTTACACAATGAGGGAGAACATCAAACGGAGTAACCCCTCCAGAGTCCCATAAGACTGCCATCGTGACTTTACCGGTGGAGGATGCGGTTTTGAACTCTTAGAAGAGGTGGTGTGGTGCCTCTACACAGAATGACGTTCTGTTTACTGTTCTAAGTGATGAACTCGTGTTTCATCGCCTGTGAATATGTTCGGCAGAAGATCTTCACAATCATCTCGCAGCGCACAAGTAGCTCAGCACCGATGGTCAGTCGTTACTCCATACGGTTTTCTGTTAGGCGGCGAGGAACTCAGCTGGCACACGTCTTTGAGTACCCCTACAAGTGGCCAAGTGGCCCGCCCGGCTAGCGGTTGCTTCCCGAGCTGAAATGCGTGCCGGTCCCCGGCATGAATCCTCCCGTCGGATTAATGTTGAGATCAGGTGGGCCGGAAAGCCTGTGGATGGTTTTTAAGGCGGTTTTCCATCTATCTCGGCGATTGCGGGCTGGTTCCCCTTATTCTGCGTCAGATATATTATGTTGTTAATTGCTGCGCAAACACTGTTTCCACGTAGGCGTAAACCATAATTACCCTACGAAGAAAACACCGGGGTTACAGTCGTGTGGTATGAGACGTTCCCAGGGGCGAAGGGGGGGGGGGGGGGCGGCCGAACCGCACAATAAACTGGGTTCGGTGTGGGGTGGCGGTGCGGTGGGTGGACTGCTGTAGCCTGTTGTTGGGTTGTGAACTACTGAGGGCTACAGCGGCACAAAGCCTCTCCGTCGCTTCTAGGTCCCCGGTTTAATACACAGTACACACCCCTACCAGTGGATGAGTGTGTCAGCACTACCAGCGAGGCGTACAGTTGTACAGCGAGGTGTTTGATTGTGATCTCTCGATCACCTCGGATGAAAGCGTCTGCATGTTCCGACGTTGCAGGAGTCACAGCTGTGAGCATTCGGCCGACACAAGGAACGTCGTACAAGTTTGCTGTACCTAGATGCTTTTGTTCACTGCCAGATCTCCGTAGACATTTTGCGATGTTCTGCTCATCCACAGAAAGAAATCCAATAACAGCTCTCTGCTTCGAATGCATCTAAGTCACCCTCGCCATTTTGAAAACTACATATAGCGCCGCCACCAGCCGGAAATCAAAGAAATTATAGGGGCTGACGCACGAATATTTGACGATATCCCACAACTAATTCCGCATTTTGTCAGCAGAACTTGGCCGAGAAAAATAAATGTTGCATTACTTTTTGAATGCCTCTCGTAGATCGAAGTTCTTAGAGCAAACATGTGAGATAATCATAGGATTAATTGTAATAACCCGAAAATCTTCGTCAGAACAATTGAATTTACATAAAAAGAAACTGCTCCCGGTCGTTCTTTATATATCATTGCTATTTAACTCAAAAGACAATAATTATGAATTGTCATTATCATACATTGCACAGAGAGAAATTCAGTTTCTTGTCGCATATCGCATTGAAAAATTCCTTAATGACATATATGAACTATCACTGGAACTTTTAGAGTCGATCGTTTGAGCTTTTTCTGTTAATTTTTATTCTCTGAAATATCTATAAATAAGTACATAGTGGCGTTCACTTAGCATCTGCTTGGACAATATTCACATTCTTCGATTTTCGGACTAATAAAACTGTTACTTTGCGTAAGATTTTCCATATGGGATGTCACAGTCACAAATTTTTTGAAGGAGTTCCATTTTATATCTTTCCTGTATTACGATCGTAGTCACTTACTTCATACGATCAGCTGATTTCGGCGATGTGCTAAGTGCGTATCTACGACTACATATACATAATTTCACACAGTCACCAAGTACGTGTGACATTTAAATGTGTAGCTGCTTCAATAGTAGACTCGACTTCTAAATGAAAGGAGAGAGAAGTTTGGTTACGTGCACGCTCGAAAATGGCTTCCTTAACCTGAAAATGTTAGTAGGAGAAATAATTAGTTGCGAACGAAAGGCCTTTAGTGATTCACAGTCGGTAAACCGTAATTTTGCAATTGCGGTTTATCGTGGATTGCATTTTAGCTGTAATTCGATAAGTAGGTCTTGTCTGTTGTTTCAAATCATTCATAGCATTGATAAAAGAAAGCATACTAGAGGCAGGAATCCGATGAACCGAATATCTAATGTGTGAGACATACACTGCGGTGAGATATACACTCCTGGAAACTGAAATAAGAACACCGTGAATTCATTGTCCCAGGAAGGGGAAACTTTATTGTCACATTCCTGGGGTCAAATACATCACATGATCACACTGACAGAACCACAGGCACATAGACACAGGCAACAGAGCATGCACAATGTCGGCACTAGTACAGTGTATATCCACCTTTCGCAGCAATGCAGGCTGTTATTCTCCCATGGAGAAGATCGTAGAGATGCTGGATGTAGTCCTGTGGAACGGCTTGCCATGCCATTTCCACCTGGCGCCTCAGTTGGACCAGCGTTCGTGCTGGACGTGCAGACCGCGTGAGACGACGCTTCATCCAGTCCCAAACATGCTCAATGGGGGACAGATCAGGAGATCTTGCTGGCCAGGGTAGTTGACTTACACTTTCTAGAGCACGTTGGGTGGCACGGGATGCATGCGGACGTGCATTGTCCTGTTGGAACAGCAAGTTCCCTTGCCGGTCTAGGAATGGTAGAACGATGGGTTCGATGACGGTTTGGATGTACCGTGCACTATTCAGTGTCCCCTCGACGATCACCAGTGGTGTACGGCCAGTGTAGGAGATCGCTCCCCACACCATGATGCCGGGTGTTGGCCCTGTGTGCCTCGGTCGTATGCAGTCCTGATTGTGGCGCTCACCTGCACGGCGCCAAACACGCATACGACCATCATTGGCACCAAGGCAGAAACGACTCTCATCGCTGAAGACGACACGTCTCCATTCGTCCCTCCATTCACGCCTGTCGCGACACCACTGGAGGCGGGCTGCACGATGCTGGGGCGTGAGCGGAAGACGGCCTAACGGTGTGCGGGACCGTAGTCCAGCTTCATGGAGACGGTTGCGAATGGTCCTCGCCGATACCCCAGGAGCAACAGTGTCCCTAATTTGCTGGGAAGTGGCGGTGCGGTCCCCTACGGCACTGCGTAGGATCCTACGGTCTTGGCGTGCATCCGTGCGTCGCTGCGGTCCGGTCCCAGGTCGACGGGCACGTGCACCTTCCGCCGATCACTGGCGACAACATCGATGTACTGTGGAGACCTCACGCACCACGTGTTGAGCAATTCGGCGGTACGTCCACCCGGCCTCCCGCATGCCCACTATACGCCCTCGCTCAAAGTCCGTCAACTGCACATACGGTTCACGTCCACGCTGTCGCGGCATGCTACCAGTGTTAAAGACTGCGATGGAGCTCCGTATGCCACGGCAAACTGGCTGACACTGACGGTGGCGGTGCACAAATGCTGCGCAGCCAGCGCCATTCGACGGCCAACACCGCGGTTCCTGGTGTGTCCGCTGTGCCGTGCGTGTGATCATTGCTTGTACAGCCCTCTCGCAGTGTCCGGAGCAAGTATGGTGGGTCTGACACACCGGTGTCAATGTGTTCTTTTTTCCATTTCCAGGAGTGTATTTTATGATGAACAGCTATGAGTCAGCAGTTGTAGTGGCATCTTTATGTAAACCCTACCGACTATGGTCTATGAACCAAGTTGATTTATCAAAATGTCATTTTGTAGCCATAAAAAAATTGTGGTTATCTGGAGAGCATGTCCCGGTAATCCGAACATTACATTGGAAACCAAGCGGGAGACTCACAGGATCTGAATGTTTTTAGCATCGTGTTACGAGGGAATTGGCGTTATCCTTCGCTGAAGCATATCGGACTAGAATTTGTTACCTTAGTTTATCGCGAGTGACTGGATTACACGTCGTTTCCTCCTTCACCTCGACGCTCATCTAGTCTAAACTGAATCAATTGATTTCCATAGGTTAGTCTGAAGAACAAACTATATGTGGCTCTTTTACCAGCTGGCCGAATCGGCCTGATTTCCTGGACTCAAGCAGCTGTTACGTTACGACAGACGAGTCGATCTAGGTACGCAAAAATTTAGACCATCGGCTGGTAACGTTCCGTTTTATGGTTGAAATAGTTCAAATGGCTCTGAGCACTATGGGTCTTAACATCGGAGGTCATCAGTCCCCTAGAACTACTTTAAACCTCACTAACCTACGGACATCATACGCATCCATGCCCGAGGCAGGATTCGAACTTGCGACTTGCGCAGTTCCAGACTGAAGCGCCTAGAACCGCTCGGCCACACTGGCCGGTGATCCGTTTGATAAGGACGCTCTTTTCTAGCACTAGTAAGACTGGCTAAGTTGCTTGTTAATTAAAATATCAATATTCATTTTCAAATATCTAGTACTACTCATATGAGCAGAGTATGTCAGTGAATTACTTCATATACATTTAATTGTTGCGGTCATGTTACTTAATTTCGATAATTCCTTTTGTAGTTCTGCACTTCGTTAATAAGGCTATCTATACAGGGTGGAGAAAAATTGTATTACGTAATTTAACCCTGGATAGCTGATGTCAGTAGGAACCAAAATTACTAATATCATGTAGGTCGACAACGCACCATTTTTAAACTACGGAAATCTGGCTCCACGAGCTCCGATTGGCCGTGCGATTGCCCTGTTGCCGGTCGTCAGTTGACGGGCAGAGCTATGGTTGTCAGTTATGTATATATATATATCTCAGCTGAGTGCCATGCCGGCTACCCGAGTTCTATTCCCGATAATGCCAGGAATATTTGATTGGTAGCACAGTTGGTACGCGAAACTCCTGATCTCGTGTGGCAAGTTGAGGAACTACTTCACTGGGAAGTTCCCGTCCAGCTCCAAAAACCTGAAACGACCGGGAGAGCGATGTGCTAACCCCGTACCCATCCATATCGCATACAATCACGCCTCTGGTTGAGTATGATACTGTGGTTGTCGGTCCGACATGCCCGCCAGAGACTGGACAGAGTTGACGTACAGGAATTAAAGACAACAGTCGATAATGAACGGGGAATAGCAGAACGTAAAACGTTTGGTAACTTACTTAGATATGCAGAAAAGACTTCAGAATTTAACTAACAGCGATACTTACACATTTTTTATAGACGTTGTACCTAAACGCAGATTTACATTCAAAATAATTATTACACAGGGCATATCACGCGTCAGATATCGTTTTATATCAAAGGTTCACTACACTTCATAAGCAAACTGTTCATAGCGTTAGACCCCAGCCACGTTACGTAAAGTCAGGCACCTCCCTACTAGGCTACAGTTGTTCAACATCTGTCTCTTAGATCACTCTATCTGAGTAAAATGAATCACAATGTTGACAGAATTTTCAGTTAGTCTAAATAAACAGGAAAGCCTTCACCCACGTCACAGTAACAGACCCATTATTATCCGCGAAGACTATATTGTTTACAAACATACATGTAATCATGCTCTCGTAAATAAGATAAATCAACATTCAAATAGCTGTTTTAATTTTTTTCCGTCTTTGATAATAAGGCTCAGTTCTTTATCACAGTTGTGTAGTAGTGCATTAGTGTCAAATTTCATTTAGTTATGTTTTGAAGCTTGAATCGTTACACCCCTTGGTGTTTTAGCTGCCGTAAATTTTGGAAAATCTACATCTGACGAGCATTCAATTTTATCGGCCGCGGGAAGGGAACTCATGAAATTAGTTTCCTTACGGACCCAATTTTCGTTGTATCGACGAAAAAGTCTCTTTAATTTCCATCTCTAAATCATGGTTTACTCAAGAAGTTACGGACTCACACAGAAGGGCAAAGAGTTTCGTAACGAGTGAATTAGGAAAAGCCAATAGTAATCAAATATTTAGATATAGTAAGAACTCGAATACAAACAAACCGTGAAATATTTTCTGGTATGGATGAAAAGAAAAAGTCAAATAGAAACTGCTTTCTACAGTAAATCTGTCAATATTTGTGCAGCCATCGTTGAGAAGCAGCAGAAATCAATTCAGCGATTACGTTAATTCAACACGCAAGGTTTGTAGTATCCTCACTGTTAGGAAACGTCTGTCCAAGAGTATTCTTCTTGAGACGGAGACTATACAGGCACTGATGTGTCCTCCAGTGGAGCATGATTATCGTTAAACTGCCACCACTCCCCGGCACAACATAGCCGATTCTGGGAGGATACTGAAAAAATGCGTCAGTCTGTAAAGGAGATTTCTCACCAGTCACCACTTGGACCCACCTTAGAATATTGCTAAAGCATGTCGGAGCCATGCTTAATAGTACTAGTAGACAAAATTTATCTTATAGAGGGATGAGCAATAACAATGATCACATGTTTGTTTGGCGCACATGAAAGGGTTATGGAGACAGTAAATATTATTAATAGCTGGATGCCCGGAGGCCACGAAAGCCTGCTTAGAAAGTCTCAAGCACTAGTATCAAGTGCAGAATCTAGAGACATGATTCATTCATCTGCATTATGCTTCCGAATGTACAATGAAATCAACCTATAATTTCAGCCGTTGGGGGTCACGCACTTCACAGTGGACTACAGAACATGTATGTAGGCCGAAACATAATACGTACATATAAAAGGCATTGTGAAGTTTCCCATCTCGGGTGCTTTTAACAAATATTCATTACATTACCTTGCCGTATTAGCCAATTTCGGCCTCAAGGGCGTTTCCAAGCACAGTACATGTCGACATGTTGTACAGTTACTCTTTTATAAAGGTGCAGATACATCCGATCAGGGAGCGAGCACATAAACGTTCAAGGGTTAGAATTAAAACCAACTGTATGTGCTCCCTTACCTTGACGTTCAACGAACTGCTGCTCTAGAAAATGGCATGAAAGACAAACTGGCCAGTTAGGCAAGATGTAGTAAATTTAATAGTTGCAAAAAACAGTCGAGGTGGAAAACTTGCTGTGGTATGCAACATGAGGAAAACGATCGACACACAGATAAACCTGAATGGACACAAACCTTTATAGTTTTGAAGTATTACAAATTCGGCGTTTCGTGACATACTACCGTCGTGCATGCAGCTGTTCCAGCGAAGGATAACGCCCAGTTCCATTAAAATCGTATATACTTCAAATGATCGTCAGCTGTTGTGATCGTTGGACGATGGAGTTTGAATGTGCTGTGAAATTTCTCGGCGGAGGCAGATTCCAGTTCTCGTTATGCCGCCCTCCCCTCCCCAATTTATTTTTACGGCGACTGCAGGCGCCGCACATGGGGCTTTTCTTATTGCGCACTAATGGCGGCCAGGGGTGTGGGACCCCATATCTACCCAAGAGCTCCCTGGGGCGGAGGGGCAGATTACAGGGAAGAAGTGGGAACGATCTCTCCGTCATTATTACTTCACTTGCTCCAAGGAAGGGCCAGCACGAAAGATATGCTTTCGTGCGCAGCTGCTCACGTGCTGACTTTTCCGTTGCGGGAAGCTTAAAGGAGCTGTCGCGCACAGGTCCTTCACACACGTCGCTGAAATCCTCCCACGAAACACAGGATGAGATGATATCTTTGTTTTAGAATATTCTTGTCGTTGTACGTTATAGAAGTATATATTTCAGGACATAAATAAGAAGCTAAAACATTCCACGTCAAAGATATAACTGCCCCTCGCTGATCAGAAATACACTCTGGCCAAAGAAGTGTGAACAAACCAGATACTTTGTAAACTTTGCATGCTAATGAGTATAGAATATGGATTGGGAGTAAATGGAAGAAAGACGGAAGTAATTAGAAGTAGCAGAGATGTGAAAAGCGAGAAACTTAAATCACTATTGTTTATCAGGAGATAGACGAAGTTAACAAATTCAGCTACATAGGCAGCAAAATAAACCATGACGGGTGAAACGAGTAGAACATAAAAAGCAGACTAGTACAGATGGAAAGTACATTTGTCACCAAGAGAAGCCTGCTAATACCAAATATGGGCTCTAATTTGAAGAATAAATTTCTGAGAACTTCGGTTTGGAGCTGCAGAACGTTGATACTTAAGTGGATTGATAACGAAAGGAATGAGCTAGGGAAGGAATATATAGATAACAATGACAAGTGATACGTTGCGCGGATGGCGCCAGTACCTCTTTCTTGTAGTTTCGTTTTTGCCATCGATTTTGCTTTGGGCGAACACAAGTCGGTTGTTCACCGTGGGTTCGGCTATTTAAGTCTGCAGCGATGAGGCAGCAACTCTCACTGTGTGGTCTGTCGGTCGTGGTTATAACACGGTCGGGAGATAAGTCCTTACTTGGTGCGCACGCTCATCGCTCGTGGTATTACTGGAGTGCTGCCTCCGGCGACGGCGGAAAGGTTTTTAGGTTCCGGCACGACGCGTGGTGTAAGGATTTTCTCGCCACGCAGTGCATCTTGAGAAGAACAGCTTGCCGGAGCGTCGCCTGGCATTAACCGTTCACCTGGGCTTATGGTGTGTGTTTCAATTAAACAGGTGCAATTGTGTGGTGATCTATATTTGTTAATGGTTAACTACTGTTGCCTGCAGTGACGAGTCTGACATGTCAAAGTTACGTCACAAGTGACATGATAATGGGGCTTGGGCGTTCCATCCTAGTTTTCTACCGCTTGATGACGGATTTGCAGCTATACGTAAGGAAAACCGATGAGCTCCTCTTTATTGAGTGATGATATAACTAAAATTGTTGTAACCTTGCTGATTAAGTACGAAAACTGCACTTTAATTAACGAGTAACGAAATACTATTTTGTCTCGTAAATCTACCTAACGTGTAGTTCTGGTGGGCACTTGCTTGTTTAGGGTAATACTCAGCTGTTGCTAGGAACAATCTTATTCTTAAGGGTTGAGCTTAAAAAAAAATTTATTTGCTTGCCTTCCAGCTTTAGTGCTATGTCTTATTCTTTTATGTAATATAAAGGTGCAATTGCAAGGGTGCAGTTGTATATGATTTATAATTCAGTTGTGCGGAGCGTTGTGTATTTCCTCCGATACAGTGAAACGTGACACCGGGCTATACGACTTGGCCGTAGCCGGTGAAACTGTGTTTCCTGAGACCGGGCTTCATGTTTCTGGCCTTCTCTCTCGACCTCGTCCTTGAGTATTGCTGTTCTCTTTGTTCCTGGCTCTGTCGCGTCGTTAAGCTTTGTAGCTCGCTTCTCCGCAGCCTTGGTGAATGCACCGTTAACTCGAAATATGAATTTAAACTTGTAAAATTAGGTCACTGTGTAATTAGATTGCTGGAGGCTCTGCCTTATTAATTCTGCGTTACCTTATCAGCCATTTGTATCATATTTGTACGTTGTAAGCTGATTGTGAAGTTTAATTCTTATAAAGGAGGGTTTCATGCGCGTACGTTCTCAGGGAATGTTTAGATGCTTAGGCGCTGTTTTTTATTATTTGTTTGTTATTTAGTTAGTGCCTACCTGTACTGGCTTCGACTGGATTACTCCTTAGACAGTAGTTCGTGTGTCCGGTGTCTTCACTGCTGAGCGGTTTTGAAGTAGCTTTCTGGTTCCTTGTGTGCATTACGTTATGCCTTAATGTTATGTATTGGTATGAATTTATATTGCAAAAGAGAAGTCATTGTGCAAGATAGTCTTACAGGGAGCTGGACTGCACAGTAACCCTAGGCTCGGTGTGGGGCGGCGGTGTGGTGAGTGGACTGCTGTAGGCTGTTGTGGGGTTGTGTACCACTGAGGGCTACGGCGGGGACGAAGTCTCTCCGTCGTTTCTAGGTCCCCAGTTCAGTACAATACAATACTTTGGAAGTTCTTCCGCTGCAGCTGGTCCTAAACTTTCGACAAAAGGCACGGGCCTCGTACAGAACATCCAGCAAGAGGGGAGAGGGGAGATGATATAAGCACAGCGCCATGTTCAAACCATTAAGTTCTCCTGGGCACCTAGTGACGGCGACGTAATCGTTTGCCTGTTGCACACTGACATCCTGCCATTCACCCGACAACTATTTCGTCGGTATATATCTAATCGCAAAGGCAACAGAATGCAGGTGGTACAAGAGGTTAATAGCTACTTTTAGCGTCTCTTAAGTACAGAGTATTCCCGTCGTCTAGTTGTTCCACCATTGATGGTGAGGTAAATCACCACGACAAAGGCCTGTGTTAAAATGAGTGTATTAAAGTTCTTGAAGCAAAATTTTCTGTTATGTGGGATCAGTTGTTATTCATTAAACTCCACGCTGGTGTTTTTTAGCTCACGGAAGAACACAGATCATAGTCGCTCTGGAATTACTAAAGTACAGTGCCTGTATTTTTACAGTGTACTCTGCAGTGTCCTTCAGACATGCCTGCGTGGCTGAAGGAACAGACGCTGTTGCTATCGACAGTTGCGTAAAATACAAGAAAGGTATTCGCAGCTGCGAACTACTTAAACCTAACTTACCTAAAGACATCACACACATCCGTGTCCGAGCCAGGATTCGAACCTGCGACCGTAGCGGTCTCGCGGTTCCAGACTGAAGCGCCTAGAACCGCTCGGCCACACCGGCCGTCCAAGTACATGGATTCTAGATACACACACACACACACACACACACACACACACACACACACACACACACACACACACACACACACACACACGTGAGAGGTGAGTCACGTAAAACTAACACCTGTCTTGTTTTGTAAACGGTTCCAAATACTGAAACGAAGTTTTCGGCAAACGATGGAAAGGAAAGGGATACATACTCTGGCATGCGATAGAGAGTCTTAACCCACGTATCGATCGAGATACTGAATCGAACATAATCTTCTTAAAGAAAGTGATATATTTGTTTTAGCGGCATCCGATAACGCTTAAAAACACGAATATAGTGGAATAATGGCAGTGAAAGAAGAGTTCGGACTAAAATTGTCCTATGAATGGGATATACCCATTCGCCCCCACTGCGCAATGTAAAAATCGGAAAAACAGTGATGGAAATAAAAGGAAGGTTGAAGAGTGGGATTAAAATTCAACGTGAAAGATATCGGTGATAAGATTCGCTGATACTGCTATGCTCAGTGAAAGTAAAGAAGAATTACAGGATCTGCTGAACGCAATGAACAGTTACTGAGTGCAGAAAATGGGCTGAGACTAAATCGAAGACAGGCGAAAGTACTGAGAATTAGCAGCAATGAAAACAGCGAGAAACTTAACATCGGTATTGGGTATCACGAAGTAGACGGGGTTAAGTAATTGTGCTATTTAGCCAGCAAAATCATCCCTTACGGACGGAGCAAGCAGGGCATAAAAAGCAGACTAGCATTGTCAAAAAGGGCATTCCTGGCCAATAGAAGTCTACTAAAATCAAATACAGGCATAAACGTAAGGGAGAATTCTCTGATAACGTACTTTTGGAGCACAGCATTGTATGACAGTGCAACATGGTCTGTAGTGAAATCGGAACATACGAGAATGGAACCATTTGCGATGTGGCACTATAGAATAATGTTATAAAATGAGGTGGACTGATAAGGCAAGTAATGAGAAGGTCCTCCACAGAATCAGAGAGGAAAGGAATATACGGAAAACCTTGACAAGAAGAAGTGACATAGTGATAAGACATCAATTAAAACACCAGAAAATAACTTCCATGGTACTAGAGGTACTTATAGAGAGCTTGGAATACCTGGAGTAAGTAATTGTGGATGTAGGTTTGAATTGCTACTCTGAGGTGGAAAGGCTGGCGCGAGAGAGGAATTCGTGGTGGGCCACATCAAACCTCTCAAGTGTGACGATGCAACAAAAATTGTTTTTGAAGAGTAAAACTACCGTAGAAATATTCTAAAATTGCACAGTTCCTAACGGTTATAGCGTTGTAGACACGCTCATGCTGGGCTATGTTGTTTTATCAAGCCTTTCAACAGTTTATTTGTCTGCACTGCGGAGTTAGAAGAAACTTTGTTGTGCATCGACAGGTCTTTTCTGCTTTAACATTCCTTGAATGCAGACGTGTACACGAGTGAGGATAGGATAGACGTGCTACTTGGATGCTGCAAACGTCAAAAAAATGCTGTCGAAATGGTACGACAGTACAGAGACGTCTCTCCTGATCGTCGCTGTCCGCCGCGAAATGCACTTGAACCATTTATTAGGTCACAAGTGCGAAGAGGCAGCTTTAACCCCATACAGAGCACGAGGGTGAGGACCGCATCTAACACAGCACATAAAAAAGCTACTCTGGCTAAGACACTTATCAATCTGTATGGCTGCACTAAACGTGATGCAAATAAATATGGGATTAACCAGACGAGAATCATTCATATCTTGCATCGACATACGTTCAACTTCCATCATCATTACATCAGGCACTCTGAGGACGTGACCTCGAACATCATATAGAATTTTGTCAATTTACTCTTTGGCGCCTGGAAAATGACTAACTTCTGGACAACGTGCGCTCTTTATCGACGAAGCAACAGTTAAGGGCTACAGTATTGTAAAATTAGGTAACATAATTCTGGGCAACGGAAAATCAGCGCAGTTTTCGTGACGTATATCACCAACGACTCCGATATGGCCCGGCATCATACAAAATTCCGTAATGGAATCTTATATCATCCAAGATGTGTTAAATGGATAGACATATGAACACTTCAGTACGAGCTATCGTATCCGTTCTTCCGGAAAAGGTACCACTGGATAAGCTACTGTGTAAGTGGTTCCAAATCGAGGGCTGCCCGACATACACTTCCCGTCATGCAACGCCAATACGGAATGAAACGTTTTCTAACCGTTGGATAGGTCAGAATTGTGCAACATTAGCTGACAAGGTCTCTTGACTTTGATTTTCTTCCATGCGGGACGCTGAAAGATGCAGTGTATCATGAAGACCCAACAAGGCCAGACTATATGCGCCGTCGAACCGAATACAAATGGGCCTCACGGCAGATGGTAAAAAATTTTACCACATTCTTAACTAATGTGTAAAACTACTTTTCGTTCAAATCAGTTTTGTGTGTGACATGTCTTTAGTCACTCTGCATAATGTAATTACAATTTGCAGTGGTATCTATAGACACATTCGTCCTGCAGCATCCGATAACGCTTAAAAACACGAATATAGTGGAATAATGGCAGTAAAAGAAGAGTTCGGACTGAAATTGTCCTATGAATGGGATATACTCATTCGCCCCCACTGCGCAATGTAAAAGAAGCGTTCTGGAATCTGCAGGCAAAGGTAGTTCAGGCAAACCAACGTTTCTGTTTCGGCTTTGACAAGAACACAGCAACTGTGAATGTTTAAATGGACGACTGCCTGACGTAACTGAACTTGTTTTGACAAAAAGCTGGAAAAGTACACAAGTTTGAAATAGTTTTGCTAAACCCTATCCGATGAGCCAGAAGCTGGCATATTCCGTAGTTCGATAAACAAAAACATAGCTGACCCTGTATTTGTGTCATATAGGAAATGAGGTTTTATTTTAGTAGCGTAGACGTGTCTTGCTGCATGTAACGTCGAAGCTTGGCACGAGAGCTTTGCTGGCGGTGTTTAAATTGCAATGGCACTAGAGCTTTGCTGGCGGTGTTTAAACTACAATAGCCAACTGTGGCCGCATTACTCTATAATTTTGGTACGTTTCTCGGCTTCTTTTGCGAAAGATTTCAACGTCAGTATTAACCAGCGCTATATCAAGTTAACAGTCTTTCCAGTAGCTACTGAACGCAGTTATGAAAAGTATACGATCTCATTATGAAAAATCGTACATCCTTCTATACCTCGATCGCTACAGAGTTAAATCTCTTTATCGCGTACCAATGTATATGCCCTTTAGGGTGCTATCATTTGCCGAAAATATCTTTTCGACATCTGGAACCGTTCACGAAACAAGAGAGATGTTACGTTTTATGTGGCTCACAGTGCTGAAGCGTAGTGCCTGTTGTCTCAGACGTGTGCGACAGAACAGACACCATATTAACAGCAGCTGTTAATCATAAGAATGAAGAGAAACCATCGACTCCAGCCGCATTCGGGCTTAAGAATAAATCCAAAGATGGCAGGTGAAAATTCGTGATGGACCGTGACTCGAACCCGGATTTCTCACATGAGGCGAGCGGTCACCCTTGACTGCCTTGGCTATTTTGGCACGCATTCCATCCGAGCCAGATTCCCATCCGTCGCACGCAAGTTGCATCCCTGTCCATTCTCCTGCTGATGGCAGATTACCTTGCCTCCTAGAAGAACTAGCACGTAATGTGCATCCGCACTTCGCGCTTATAAGCATGAAGATACACACACACACACACACACACACACACACACACACACACACACACACACACACGTATTGCCTGTATTTTGTCTGACATGTTCTCTACTAGGAGCACTTTCATGCATATGTTAAGTATGTGTCGGTCCGAAGGAACGTATATTTTCGAAGGAGACTATATTCGCTCTCTTCTTTAAGGTATAATGGAAAACTCTTTCCACCGATGACGTACGTGATTGTCGAAGGTGCAGTATTCTTATCACCTGTGCGAGGTGTGCTAACACCTTCTTCTGTGCATTAACGATGGCTGTAAATAACCGTTCTATTCTCCTCTTCATTCTTTTAATATCACTGCCAGTTGCATAAACTCCTCATTAAGCACTGCCTTTAAACATACCGGCTGCAACCTTTGGTGTCTTTAATTCCGAAATTTAGAGATTTGTTTCTTAATTTTCCCCATAATAGTTCACAGGATATCGGTGTACCCTCTGTGCTGTTGACGTCGGTTATAGTTCAAATGGTTCAAATGGCTCTGAGCACTACGGGACTCAACTGCTGAGGTCATTAGTCCCTAGAACTTAGAACTAGTTAAACCTAACTAACCTAAGGACATCACACACATCCATGCCCGTGGCAGGATTCGAACCTGCGACCGTAGCGGTCTCGCGGTTCCAGACTGCAGCGCCAGAAGCGCGCGGCCACTTCGGCCGGCACGTCGGTTTTAGTGGATTTTACTGTAGTTAATTGCTCCTGGCTTAGGCGCAGTAGTTATCCCGATGATATATGACAGCCTTTCGCCTCGTCGGCTTTTCATTCTAATCTAACTTCGTTAAAATGATGCGTGTCAGAAATTTCCACGTATTGCTGGCCATTATTACTTTCCATTGCGCATCGTAGTACATACTCCTGGGAAACTTTTGAACTTATCAAAAGGGCACGTAGCAGCTTCACCGGTGGAGCCATCTGCAAATTTCGAGATGTCCCTTAATCTCACGATTTCTGAACGTCTAACTTGACGTTTCTCTCTGACATCTTTGTTCTCTACTCTGTTTGTTTGCTAGTGCTGCCATGGTTAGGCTAATAGAGGCTAAGTGACTTGGGAATGTTCTATCCTTGAGGATCCATAACGATGTGTCTCTCGCATATATCTTCTAAATACCATTACGTAAATCCCTTCTTCAGTCAGTTTTAAGATAGAATTTGGCCTATATTTTTCTATTTTGTAGTTCATAACACATCGACTTCAGTGTTCCGTAGCCTCATGTGTCTGAAGTCAAATATTTTGGTGCACCATAGTAAAATTCTTATTCGTTACTTGGAGTTTTGCGAACAAATTACGAGCTTACTGAGTATTGGATTAGATTAGTGACCCTTTTTAGATAGAACACAACGAGTCGTTTATAACGGAATAAAATCGAAATATGTAAAGGTAATTTCAGGAGTGCCCAGGGAAATTCGATAGTTCCGTTACTGTTAACATAAATAGCACTCACGGATTAAACTTTGCGCCTGTTCCTACCTGCGACTGCTGTCTACAAGGCAGTGCGAGGAGCGAATTACGGTCTTGGAACATGTGATCAGCACGTAGCCAATCCCTCCAGCGGTTGTTGACAGTTGGTGAATAGTGATGGTGCCACTAGCCCTTTGGGGCAAAGGCTAAGGCTAGGTTGAGATTCACTGCAAGAAGCTTCAGCAAATGTTTACTAATCCAAGAATGAAGTGATTGTTCTGCGACTGCTTTTTCAGAATGGCTCATCTGACTTGGAATCTCACCAGATTTGACTAGTAGATGAGGCAGAAGAGATCCAACGAGTGACGGTGCATACCATCACGGGATGGTTTAGTCGGCGCGAGAGCGTTACAGAGGTGCTCAGCGAAGTAGTGTTTGAAGTTACGACATTGGTCTTGTGCTGCAGAGAGATTTTCTCTTCTGAAATGAGTTTTACCAGGGGAAGGTAGAGGCCAGCACAAGGGCTGTCTTGTGGAACGGGAACCCAGGAGTAAAACAATAGCAACAGCATTCACAGTTAAAAAATTTTAACAGAAAATTTGATAATTGGCAAGTTTAATTTGAAATAGCAACCTTAATTAATTGCATGTATTTATGACAATGAAATCCTATAAAAGAGGATTCTTTCAGGTCTCAGATATACCTGGTATTTAAAATAATGATCTCTTGAGAGAAAAGGTAAATCTAATATTATTCTGCAGAATTACATAAACTTGAATTGCTTGACCAACAACATGGAGGGAAAGGCAATCAATTATAGGGCCCTTAAGAGTAGTGCACTAAAGAGATTAAGTTTGTAACAATGCTAAGGAGGGCATGCCGAAAGCTGATATTGCTTAAGGGGGCGCTTGGCATATCTGACAAGAATGCAATCTGAATGTACCAAGTTACTGCCAGTCAGTTCAACATTTAGAGAAACGGCACTTGAAGCTGACTGCCGAACGATTCTACTGTTTAGTACGAACAATTCCCCAGTGTCCTTAGTGCAGTAACAGCAACACCTCTTTTTGCAGAGCTTTAGGGATGAATACACTTGACTGAACAATGTCAATTTGAACAAGTATAAAAAATTGCGCCTAGGGATCACGGAGATCAGATACGAGAAATTAGGGCTCATATGGAAGAGTGAGTATAGGTAGTCGTTTTTCCCTCGCTCTATTTGCAAGTGGAACAGGGGGAGGAAGGGGAAGGAAGGGGGAGGGTGGGGGGAAGACAAGTAGTGGTGCAGGGTACCGTCCGCCACGCACCTTAAGGTGACTTGCTCAATATCTTTGTACATGTAGATGTAGAATGTATGTAATTACAGCAAGCACGACACGACAATGGAGCGTTTACAGTTGTGAATACCAACATAGCAACCGATATAATTCATCTGACCAAGCTGCACCACAAAGTCATATGCAAACGTATGCTTCAGCCTACGACACTTCTTACACTTTTAATCAGGGTATTCAGTTCCAAACGTTATGCTCAATTCATGAGAAACATTCACACCCAGCTCGTGATACAACTCCCCTCTTTACAAGCATTCGATACACTCAGATTTGTTCGAAGGGCAGCAAGTTCCACCGTTTCCAATCATGGAATTGGCCCAACTGGGGAGCGCAGACAGTGGTGTCAATGGACAGGAGAGTAACATTTCTCAGCTGCACGGATCACCTCAGCGAAAGACAAGCGCAGCCGACCATGAAAGCAGCAGCCGAATGACTGCGTGTCTGTCTCCTCACCCCGTGCAGATCCTCAGCATTTCTCTGGACTCCCTCTCGCGACCTCAGCCCGCACGCGTCTCCTCGTTCGCGCCGCAACCTCTAGCGGCTAGTTTCCCTATGATCACTCGAAACTCTCGCAAAGACCTTCTTGCCGAAAGAAAGCGTCCCGTCACACTGACCGCGGCGGCTCACTCATGAAACTCCGAGAACTTACTTTCCAGGGTAATTGGGGCTACATAATACTTCCACCCATATACATATCGAGATATGACAATGAGAAAGAGAAATTGAAGATCATCTGAAGATATGCTAACAATAATTGGTCTCAAGAACATTATACATTGGAATAAGGAAACGGGAAAAGAGAGTGGTACCAAAAATATCATGCGCCACTCACCGCATCGCTGGAGTATACAAGATGTCAGAGTAGGAATGATCAGTTTTCAAGGATACGAACCGAACGATCATTAGAAGCAAAATCACATGGACATACGCCCTATTATGAATACGTTCCCGAGATAGAACACATTTAATATACATTCTTTTTTACATTCTGTACTATCAATACATTGTTAGGTTTACACATGTACAACAGTCAGTAAATTTTACATAACAAGTTTTACAAAATATCAGTTAAAATATATATATATATATATATATATATATATATATATACTTATCATACATTCACCGCTAACATTTATCGTAGATTTCATATTACAGCTGTTCTACAGTTCACACCAAATGTTCGAATATCCTATTGTCAACTTCAATGCATTTGGGAGATAATCTGTGTTGATTGAGTGCCTCTGCACTTTCCCTAATGAGAGAAGCAGCGTCCATTATGCGACAAACTAGTCGATCTCGCTTGTTCACCTTTCGTGCGTACATTTCAAACTTCATCCAACCCCATACACAGAAATCTAATGGCGTAATGGATAGCGATCCTGGTGGCCCGTTAATTTTATCAACCCAGGTAAGAGCGATTGGAATGTTCCCTCATACGTCTGCAATGTTATGTGGACGGCCGATGTGGTCGAGCGGTTCTAGGTGCTTCAGCCTGGAACCGCGCGACTGCTACAGTCGCAGGTTCGAATCCCGCCACGGGCATGGATGTGTGTGATGTCCTTAGATTAGTTAGGTTTCAGTAGTTCTAAGTTCTAGGTGACTGATGACCTCATATGTTAAGTCCCATAGTGCTCAGAGCCATTTGAACCATTTTTTTGCAACGTTATGGAGGGGCTCCGTCTTGCTGGACGTACATTGCAGTCCGTGTGACCTAAGAAACTTCCTCATTGTGTTCACTATATGAATTTTCCAAGTCATTAATTCTGTCCCGTCATCGGCTGCTCTAAAATGACTGGAGCTATCAATATAATAATTATGCCTCACTAAAGATTAATCGAAAAATGTACTTGGAAACAGGTTTCCTCTGTAGGAGTAGATTTTCCTGCGACCTTCGACGATTATTACCTCCTTTGTTGATTCCATTCCGTGTAAAATGTGCTTTATCAGTGAATAGTATCAATGGCAGAAAATGCTGATTGTCATTTAACCGGTGAAAAAATCCAAAGCGAATGACCTTGTCGCCTACGTGAAGATTGTGGACACACTGCATGCGAAATGTGTAAAGATTTCCGCATGCCATATTCGCCATACACGTCATCGTGTGATATTTTTACGTGCAGAAAGTCTCCGTGTGCTCGTAGTATGACTACGCTGCAACATTTCAGTAGTGTGTTGCTGTTCTCCTGCAGCTTGTTGTACTACACGTCCTTAAGAAAAATGGGAAATTCGAAGTGTGCTGAGAACTGTGGTAAATACTCTACGATCATGAATTACACGTGTCGGAAAGCGCAAACGGTATTGTTTGACAGCAGCAGATGCACTACTATCGCAGAAACCGTAAACGTACGCCATATCTGCATATCCTTCATTAGTGAAGAGGAGTGGAATTTTAGTCAGGACGTGTACAAACAAAGTCAATCGATTCTCACTCTGATACCTCTCACTACTTAGCCCACAACACCAAAACTGCGAGTTCAATGGACTTGTTTAATGGCAGAAATCTGGTACCCTGCGCCGCGAAATTTGAATCCGCGCCAGACGTCATAGACGTCGAAGACCCATAGAGGTCTCTGCACCATCGCGCTGTAAGCTGTGGCGGCACGTGCCTCCTGGCCCGCTTTCAGTGTGGGGGCGCCACGGTGGAACACGTGGTCCCAGCGGCCAATAACGACGCCCCCAATAGCATACTTAAGCGCCCGCCTCCCACTCAGCCAGCCCCCCCTACCCTCCATCTCTACACCCAACATCTCCTTTCCCAAGGTGGCTGCCATCAACTCCCCCTCCTGGATGATGCCCTCTCTCCCTCTATTTATCCCTCCTATCAACTCAGATCCTCACCCCCCCCCCTCCTTTCCTCTGTCCTTTTCCCGGGATCCCTCTCCCCCCACCATCCTCTTTCTTCCCCACCTCCCCTCTCTTTACCCCCTTCTCTCCTCTGAGTCCTTTTACATTTCCCTCCTCGTGCCTCCTCTCATTCCTCTCCCATCTGCCCCTCTCCCCCTTTATTAGTCCTCTCCCTCCTTGGTTCCACCCCCCCCCCTTTTTCGTTTTTTTCCTTCCTCCCTCCTTGTTCTTCCCCTCCTCCAGGTCCCCCACCCCCCATCTGCCTTTGGCTCAGGAGTGTCATCTTTGTGCCGCCACTTTTGTGCAGTGTTCTACAGCGAGTGTTACACAGCGAGTGTTTTTTGGGAAGTATAGGAAACGGCCATCATACTGTCGCTGGGTGTGCCTTTTATCTCTTGCAAACAGAATCCAGACTGTCGCCATGTTTTTTAATTGTGTGTGTACTATGTTACTTGTCTGATTCCTGTGTCTTTTATTAACGTTGCCAACCCCTTTTGCTTTCTGTTTTAACTTTCCGCATTTTTCCGCCATTTTACACTTGACGTCACCGTTTTATCGCCTGTTTTCCTTCTTTTCTTCTTCCGTTTTTTAAAAATAAAAGTCTGTAGGCTGTAGAGCAGCGTACTAAGCTGCTGCCAGCCCACCCCCTTTGGGGGGAAATGAAACTCAATAAAGGAAAAAAAAAATCTCAGCCAGTAGTTACGGCGGACATGCCGGCGCCTTCACCCCCCGTCCACCTTCTCCGGTACGCCAATGACACCACCTTCCTTGCACTCGCCCCACCCTGCAGCCCACCCAACACCTTCTCCAGTCTCACCTTGACAGATTCATCACTTGGTGCAACCAAGTGATGAAGGTCAATCCTTCATAAATCCAGGCGATCATAGTATGCAAAACCACCCCTACCTTTCACCTCCTTGATTTCTATGTCACCGTCTATCGCCCTCACCCCAACCCTTAAGTACCTTGGCGTCACCCTTGACCGTCGCCTCCCCCTGGACCCCCACCTCCAGACAATCCAAGCCAAGGCACGCTCCCGACTCCGTCTCCTCAAGCTCCTTTCTGGCCGTACATGGGGTCTGGTTCCCTCCACCATCCTCCATACCTATAAATCCCTACTCCACACCATCTTCTGCTACGCCCACCCTGCCTGGATCTCCGCTCCCCCTAACGTTTACAAATCCCTTCAGATACTAGAACGCCATGCCCTTCGCCTCGCCTATCGCATCCGTCTCCCCTCCCCCACGTGTATCCTGCATGACCATATTCCGTTTCCCCACCTCCTCCTTTTCCCCGAACGGATACGGATCCTTTACACCTCCCGTAAAGTCGATCCTACTCACCCGCTTTTCTCTCCCATCCTCTCCCGCCCCCATCCGCTGCCGCGCCTGTATTCCCACGTCCCACCTGCTCTCCATCTCTCCAGTCTCCATACCCTCTCCCAAGGTGGCTTCCGCCAGCTCCCTCTCCCTGGTGATGCCCTCCTCCCCTCCATCTACCCCTCCTACCAACTTTGACACTCCCCTCTTCTTGTGTCTCTTCCTATGGGCATCCTCTCTCCCTTGTCTCCCCCTGGGTTCGATTCCCGGCGGGGTCAGGGATTTTCTCTGCCTCGTGATGACTGGGTGTTGTGTGATTCCTTAGGTTAGTTAGGTTTAAGTAGTTGTAAGTTCTAGGGGACTGATGACCACAGATGTTAAGTCCCATAGCGCTCATGGCCATTTGAACCATTTGTCTCCCCCATTTCCCTCCTCCCTCCTCCCTTTCTCCCCCCCCCCTCCCCCGGGCTTCCCCTACCCCCATACATTCATTACTTCTACCATCTCCTCTGCCAGTGGCACCTTTGCTCTTCCCCCCCTCCCCCCCCCCCACCCCCTTCTTCCACTCTTGGCAGGTCCCCGGACTCGCACACGCCCAGTGGACATTCGCGCGCCGGAGATCATCGCCATCAGTTTCTCGTGTGTGTGCTATCGTGTTGTGATTTAGTGTGATTCGCCGCCACGCTCCTTCGTTCACTTGTGCCATCTCACTCATCAGTGTTTGTGCGCAGTGCCGACAGTTCTTCGTCGAGTGTGAACGGCTTCGTGTTTTTTAATTTTTTGTATCTACTATGTTTTTAACCACCAGTCTCTTGCTTTCTGTCTTCTTTGTCTCATTTATTGTATGCTTGTTGCTGAAGAGCAGAATAGATTTGTCCACTGTCAGCCCGACTTTATATGAGGTGAAAAATAACAATAAAGAAAAAAAAAGAAAACTCAGCCAGCAGTCTAACATCGAGTGCGTCTCAGGACATACCGCCTCAGACAGCGTATAGACTTTCGTGTTTCTATTCCAGTGGATGTGGTTGTCTTGTTTGGTTCGTTACTCTCTTGTCTGTTCTTGTTGTGTCGTAACGTCCTCCGTTGGTCGTGTCCGTCCTATCCCGTTGTGTTGTTGTTCGCGGCCCGCTCCGCGGGTCCCGCCGCGTTTCCGTCACTACTACCCCGCGACCGTTCCGGTCGCAGTTACAACAAGAAAGGCATCCCGAGCAAAGATGATGAATGCAGAGATGTATAGTGGGCTAGAATACAACGACAAAGAGATTGTGTGTTGGATAAGACTGATACGTGCTCGCCGCTAGTCCAAAAACAGATGTACATTAAATGTCTCCATACAAAATTTTTGACTTCAAATGAGTTTTCCTGCCATAATTCGACTCCCTGGACTACAGTTGGCGTTTAGGTGTAAATGTAGAATTTGATCGAATTCATGCCTCTTACTATTGCATAAGCAGAAAATTTTGCAAGAATACTTCTTGTGTTGATAATAAATCAAAAGAAAGATGTTCTCATAAACAGAAAGAAAAGACCGTGAAACCACTTTGGCTGACATTTCGAATCGCCTTCCTTATCCTCAGTGGGTCTTAATACACATAATTTCCACTGTTGCCTTAACAGAATAAGTTAAACGGGCTGGCGCAATGTATCTCTGCAGCCATGCAGATAAAGCAAGTTCTGACAGGTGTACCAGAAACAGCACAGGTTCGGTAGGCCAACCTCTAGTCGCTTTGCAGTGGCTGCCGTGTCGACTGCGAGGGCGCTCCAGCAAGTCTGCAGGAGATGATACAGCTGTCACGAACTCCCGCGCGTCTCAGACATGAAACGCCAGTGACGTCACACGAGAAGGTGGTGACGGCGCTGGCTTCGTGTTGTAAGCTTGCCGTTTCCACCTTTAACTCTTTTAGGTAATGAATTTTTTCTGCCCTCTGGCTGTTTCCTTTCCCGACTGAAGCGCACGTCATTTATTTGACGCTTAGGTTTGAGTCACAATATATCAGCGGAGAATAAGTTCCTCATAGACATCTGATTTCTCCCGTGGAAAGTTCTAAGATAATCGACTGAATGGAATAAACCGTAAGTCTTCAACGGAGTGGAGACTGACCATAACTGCCTTCATTGTACCTTAATGATCATAAAAAGTTGTTATATTGTTTTCTTACGTAAATCATAACTTTCTCAAGAAGATGGAAAATCGATCTTAATTTTCAATATAAACTGTATTTCCTACACTGCGGGTTTACAAAATGACATGTTAGCTACATAACATATGTAGATCATAAAATATTGTTACTAAGTCCATCACAACACATGTACAATCAACTACTGAACGCAATCGAAATCCTTCAGTCATTGTATAAAGTCGAGAGCTCAGTATTTTGTTTTTTTTTTTTTGTGGGAAAGGCACGAAATATAGCGACATCAACGACACTTATGGACATTGTTATTAATGACATGGCTTTAGATGGTTAGTAAGAAACATCCGATACGATAAGCAGTCAGTGAGAAGAGTTATAATTCAGAAGAATCCTAAATGTTCTTTGTGAGATCACTTACATCATTGGGTACGCTGTGTGAAAGAGTTAAAAGGCGCCTTTCTGTGGTTATTAGAGGCTCTGCAGATGGAATGACACGTGGAGCAGTCTGTGGTTACCGCACTTCAGGGATATGACAGGAACGAACATTTTAAGCAAAAATGTCTGGCAAACATGGGCTCTAAATGCCTACCCTAACAGCTATGAGTACACCCTCACTTTCGATTTTGTGAAGGCAATGTCTTCTACTGCAAGCTGTTTTCTTTCCATATTTTGGGAGGATGTAGTATAGACCTAAATACGAAAAAATTGGCTAGGAAACATGAGCTTTAAAATGTGTACCTTAAGAGCTATTAGCACTTGTTCAGTTGCAGGGATGTGTTTAACAGTATCGAAGATGAAATGCTACTAATTCTCAGGTACGCATATTAGAGACTATCTTTTGATCAGAATGAATTTTCACTCTGCAGGTGAATGAGTGATGATATGAAGATTCCTGGCACACACCGACTGTGAACCGGACCAGTACTTGAACCTAGGATCTTTGCCTTTCACATGCAAGTTCTCTACCAACTGAGTTTCCTGAAATAAACTAATAACTTGCTCTCAAATTTTTTTCTGCAGTACCTCACCTCCTAGTTTCCAAAGGTCACGTAAGTACTTCTGTGTAAATTAAAATGGTCCTGGATGACAAAGACATGAACGTTTTTGTTCAACAGCAACACATTTATTACCCAGAATCGTTTTGTTTCTTCTCTTTTTAATTCTCCCTTTTGTAGTAAATTTATTACTACAGTAATCTTCATACAAAAACAACTGTTTGTTATCAAGAATAAAATCACCAGACAACTTTTCTTGCTCACTTACAGTGCTTTTAGCTTATTTTGGAACAAAAGGTTTCAGACAAAATGAAAGACAGAATTAAGAAAATCTACCATCTTTCAATGTGAATGGGCTTCAGTGAATCTTTCAATATTCAGTGTAAATTTACAAAAACCTTAATTAACCACATAAATCTTAAGACTCCGAAAGTATTACTTCCAACTAATTTCAAGAAATACTTACACAACCTTCTGATATGTTTTGTGGGACATAGATCCGCTACACAGTGAGACCATTTAATAATAAGGAATGCAAGAACCAAACTGGTGAATGAATTGGCTTATGTAGGATGAAGTGAAATGGCGCAGTGCTGCTTGCAACTTACAAGACAGTTGAACTGTTATTGGAGCCTAGCTTTATACAAACATAGAATCATACGAGACCCCGCTTACTGAAAAATAGAAAAAAAGCAAGTTACCAGAATGCCACTCACTGTTCTGGCGTAACCACAAGCGCCATAACGAAGACGAAGAATGAACGAGAAGAGAAGGTGGTGAGAGACGTAGGCCAACGGTGCACTGATTAGAACCGAAACACGACATGAGCGGCCTCTAGAAGAGGAGATTATAAGCGCCGCTTCTGCCAGCCTCGGCCGCTCGGTATAATATTCGGAGTATTAGCACAGTTGTAGACAACCACTCGCGGAACACTTATTAGTTATCGATACCTATTCTTTGCATGGACATTGTCTATAGTAAATAACATTACTGTTTGCATGTCACCCATCGCTTGTGATACTTGTTGTACATTCAAAGTTACTATTGTCTGTCTTCTTATTTGTAATAAAAACTATTAATGTGATTTTGCTTGAATTGTTGTATAGCAAGTCGAGAATGCAGCATCCCTTAGACACCCTGTAAGGGACGAGTCGGCAAGACCCGACACTCACATCTGACAACAGACACTGCGGAACTGCGGAAACAAAACAGACAACAAAAGTGTGGTGTCACCGCCAGACACCACACTTGCTAGGTGGTAGCATTTAAATCGGCCGCGGTCCGTTAGTATACGTCGGACCCGCGTGTCGCCACTGTCAGTGATTGCAGACCGAGCGCCGCCACACGGCAGGTCTAGAGAGACGTCTTAGCACTCGCCCAGTTGTACAGCCGACTTTGCTAGGAAAGGTTCACTGACAAATACGCTCTCATTTGCCGAGACGATAGTTAGCCTAGCCTTCAGCTACGTCATTTGCTACGACCTAGCAAGGCGCCATTACCAGTTTATATTGAGATTGTTAAAGTACCGTCAAGAGCGATGTACACCAATTATGGATTAAAGTTAAGTATTCTACCAGTTACCTCCTTTTTGCTAGTCTTATTTCTCTGACCTGTTCCAGACCTCACGCCAGCCTGCGTGAGCTTAAAAGCGTGCATTTCGGCCTCCTCTAGCAACACGGTGTTGGCTCTTCTGCCAACACTACAAAAAGCTTAGCAGTGTTCTGTACTATTGGCATTAAAAGGTAACATAGGCACAACACGAAGTCCTAAACTGGTGGAATTGCTGCCATAAAACAGTCAAATAAAGTTAACCACTATTCGGTTGCCAGTCTTCGAATGTATAAACTGTTTCATTATGTAAGCTGGCTAGCATGGACGAAATAAAAGAGCACGACCTGGTGCGTTACAAGAAGAAGTGGATCTCAACACAGTCACAAGATTTTCCCCAGAGACAGATGCTCACCAGCTTCAATTACGGCTTCGCAAATCCTACATGTACTACTCGTAAGCATCCTCTTTGCAGCGACCATGGGTGAGCTGTCACGTAACGTACAGCGCAGTCAAAAGCAACTTGGGATTCGAACTCCAACATCAGTTCGTACCACGTAAAGGATGTGGTGCTGCCACCGCGTTGCTGCCCAACCGTGTCCCAAGCGGGAGGCGGGCGGCTCGTATCTCTCGTAAGGGAGGGTGGCGCTAGGGGTATACTCACTCGCTCGCCCACGGTTTCCTCTCGACTACCCATATGTGTAGAAAAGGTATCTTGCGTCTCTGACCGGCGCTGCAATCAACTGGAAGACGCGAAACGGCTCATAATTCGAAGGACTCCTACACCTGGAAGAAAGGCTGTTGCAGATACTTGGCTAAGCCACAACTTGGGATACTTCTTCCAGAATGAATTTTCACTCTGCAGTGGGACGTGCGCTGATATGAAACTCCATGGGAAATTAAAACTTTTTGGCTGACCTAGACTGAATCTCGGGACTTTTGCCTTTACTTAGCACGTGGAGAACGCTGCTAGAGCAAAGGCTCGGGTTACAAATGTTTGCTGTAGTGACAGGAAGCGTTCCCGGCCATGCCAAATCCACAATCATCATAACGACACTGTACAGAAGCGGACAAATGCAAATGAAGAGAAGTAGTTTCCCATTATTGAATTCTATACTGCCGAAAAAAAAAAACATTGTCCCACAGAATCAAGGTTTTTTTGTTGCAACAAAGCCTATGAAGTACATGAAATAATTACATTTAATAAATCGATACCAAAGCGATTCTGAAGTACAAGATATCGACCCACATCAATACATGGTGCAGACCCCACAGGCGGCAAAGCAGTCGATCGTACACATGGCGAGTACTGTCTGGGATACGTTATACGTACCTGCTCGATCTGTTCACGTAGTTCTGTAAGAGATGCCGTCATATCCCGCTCGTGTTCGACTGGAGATAAATCCGGAGATCGTGCTGGCCAGGGAATTAGCTGCACGTCTTACAGGGCACGCTGCGTTTCACGGCTACGGTTATCCTGTTTCAACAACACATCTCCTTGCTGTTGCAAGAATGGAGAAAGAACGGGCCTAACAACATCTGAAAGTTTCTTGTAATCCTTCAACTCATGTTTGTGTCAGGTTGGTTTCTGATAAATGTGTAAAACATATTTTGATTTCGAAATACGTAAATCTCAGTCCGGTGCAGCAGAACTATGTGAAAATCTTTTACTGGTATTCAGCCTCAGAACTGATAGGGATATTTTCACTAAAACACTCTGCCAGTCAGTTTCTTAAAGACGACATGAATTTTGATGATAAATTTGTTAACGTAACTGTGCGTACGGAACGGTCGTCTGTTCTGCAGCCTGTCACTACTAGGATTAATTACGTAACTGTTCAAAACGAAATTCCATTTGTCGTACTTGCGATGTGCAATGCAGGACGGTATCTTACAAATTTTCTTAAAAATGCCTGTCCGTATATAATTCGCGATGTGCAATGCGAATATGCAAACAGTAATTAAATTAAGTGCAAATGGGTAATTAATCTTAACGACTGATAAATAAGAACAAGACAGAAAGTTTAATTATGCTTCATTAAGCCATGAAAACAATACAACTTTTCATAAAGTTCTCACACCTACACAAGTTAGCAAAATATTTATTAATAACTTTCCTGTGTACAATTACTTTTCTTGACACTTCTTTCAACCACAAGACAAAACCATGCGTTGTATTTTAACATTTCTACTGTAAGCAACAATATGAAACGTTGTAACAATATGAAGCTATACTGTTACTGTTACGGCGTGCAGTCAGCGTCGGCACGCCAGTCGGGAAAGAAAGAAGAGATGGCTGTGAGAAGGAGGTCAGCCAATCGCACGCTGACCGACCTTCCTCCAGGACCACAATGCGACAGCCCCTATGAAGAGGACACATGCGCGACGCCCGACTGTTGGCGACCACTTCGACAGCGTCTTCAATGTTAGCAACGTAACACAGACTTTTATTTGTCTATCTTGAAGAAGACTGATAATTTTGTATTCTGCTCTTTGCTTGCGACGCATGTTTCAAAGTTAAGTATTATGATTGTCTTTTTTAAAAACTGATTAATACGAATTGTTTCACTGTTTTTCTAGCGAACTTAAGGCGTGGGACTGTTTGAGCCTTCAGCCTGATTTAAAGAAATTTTAAGAGAAGGCCTTCTGCCTTTTAAATTTCAAATCATGTTTTTGAGTCTTACGTTAATTGCCTTAAGTCGGTTTTAAATTCAAGTTGTTTTGCCCTTGAGACGTGAGATTGTATGGCGCATTTAGCCAGGAATTAAGTTCTAAAATTGATGTTTGGTTTGCTCTGTTTTTAAGGTTTTCTTTAGTCTTGCAGTGTTTATTCATTTGACAAAGTATGGTCGAGTGCAAACTGACAGCGACTTATTTAGGCCCCTTTCCACAAATTAAACTATCTGTTCGGTCCTGCGGGTATAGCAGGGGATCTCACCCATCTTTGCAATTTTTGGGCAGTTCGTACAGGAACTGGCTTCGTCAGATGAAACTGAGTAGAATTTTCTGCCATACAAATAAAAGTGGAACTTCGTGACACCTTACACAATAGCCAATGCCTCTTTCTCCATTAGTGAATA